>NC_089978.1:188104461-188811961 GCF_036417845.1 Apteryx mantelli | reverse complement strand
GTGTTTCACCTACTGTTTCTGGATGATGTAGATAATGTTTAAACAACATCTATTGTTGGAATCCTATAGGCAAAAAGGAACTAAAAGGACATGTGCTGAACAGCAGTGTGCCCTTTCAGAAATATCTGCTCCGTTGTGCTCTCACACTCATGTAACAATAGTGTGAGTTCACGTATGAACTATATGTTTTGAATAGTTCTGTTGCTGGTTGTTAAACTGTTTTTACTGTTTAAAAGCTGCAGTTGTTTGTATAAAAGCAAGACTTAATCCACCAAAGATTTGCTTGTTCTGAAGAGAACTTAAAAAAGGTAGGAAGAGATAGTAGATAAAGAGGATTATAGTTATGTATCTTATCCAGCCACATGGATATGGAAATAGTTTTTCTTGGTTGTTGGAACAGAGGGAGAGATACATTTTTAGAATTAGCCTGAATCAAAGACAACATATACCTTTTGTCTTAGCCTGAATCAAAGACAACAAATACCTGTTGTCTGTAAGCACAGTGTTGTTCTGTAGTTCTGTGTGAAGGTACTTCACTGTGTAAAGGAAAAAATCCGGCTAAGTGTACTTAAACCTAATTCATCAATTTTGGAGCATACCACTCATTCACCTTAACTACTATCCTGCATCTTACAATGATCACTGTGAGATGCTCACAGTGAAAATTCTTGTGGCGCCCTCATAGATTCTCTAGGAGGGTGAAGAAGACAAGATGTAAAAGAGGGTGATTCCATGAAGCCTTCAACAACTAGAGTGGAGCCCCAGCTACTGTCAGCAGGGGCCACCACAGAGCTCATTAGCTCCAGCTGCCTAGCTGAGCACTTCATAACCAAAGCAAGAAAACAGTTTCCTCCTAGGAAGTCCAAGAGACAAAAAGTAAACTTGTGTAGGAACAAGATGCATATTTTCTTCATTGGGGAGGAAATAAGTGGAGCACAGAAAGAGGGTAGGAGGAGGCTCAGGAGGTACAGGGAAGTGAAGGAGATGTTCACTGTTTAGAAGCTGCAGGTTTTGTATTGAATGCCCTGAAATATACAGCAGTCCTCCAGAGAATTCAGAACTCGGGCTGGGATTTTAAAAATAAAGTCAAATTTATTTTCTTTTTTTAGATGGTATGTACTGTGTGATTTTCCAATATTATGAAATTGAAACTATTGCTATTTCTTGTCAGGTCCTCTGGGAAAACTCAGTATGTGTGATAAGATTCTGTTTGTCAATGAATTGTTATTGATTCCACTATTAAAACATAGAGACACTATTTCTGACTTTATTGTCTTAGTGATCCCTTACACCCTCCAAAAAAAACCTTAACAACAAAATAATGCAAGAGGTACATCCCGCAGACAGATGAGAATTCTGCAAAAGTGATCAGAAAATCCATACATTCTTGCCCAGGAAGACTGCATAGACGTAGTATGCTGCACTGATTTCAGTAGTTAGTGAAAGTCCTATGATGGCTTCTCCTGTCAGCTGAACTATTCCAGATGGAAGGAGAATGTAATCTAGAAAGCTGAGAACTGATAACCTGGACAGTTATACAGTGGTGTGCTTAGAAGTTAAGGTGACTCTCTTCTGACTGCAGTGAACATGAAACCGAGGTCTAATACATGTTTCCTTTTTATCTTAGACTTATCTGTGCGTTTTATTTTGAACATAAAGTTTCTTTTAATTCCAGACCTATGCTGATAGGTGTTCTGAAATCCCTAGGGGTCTGAGATACTTTAAACATGAATGAAGGATAATGTCAAATATTAACGTGAGCTTTTCTGTTCTCCAAATATTGTAGGTGAAAGATATGACTCCATCTTTTTCAAAAGACAAGGTGGAAGGGAGAAGGTACACTTTCCTGCATCTCAGATCTTGTCCAATTGATTTTTTTTTTTTGTAGCTTTGGTTAGCCATGCAGTTATAAATCAATGAGATTTGGAGTCTTATATTTTCTTTTCCTCTTTATCATACTCATTCATATGGAACTGTACATGCTTCTTGATGATATTTATGTGAACATTTATGTTGATTACATGTACTTAGAAACTCAAGTCAGAGTACCATATAAATTAAAGTAACTATGCAGCAATTTTGCGTTATGACATGATGTACTTCTTAGAAACGGTGTGAATGAGGGGGTGTCAGAAGTGCTGCAGAAGCGGGCTCTAGAAATAACATGTTCTTACTGAAGATCTTTGAGTACAGATGGCAAATGTGTAAGCTGTTGGAGTCTCTAAGATGGACAACTCCTATCTAAAACAGTTACTTGAGTCCATATATGACTGCATGAACAAACTTTTTTCACCAACTGATAAAAAAGAGCTTTCTTGTTAGAACTGGAGCTGAAGTCATTACCTCAATAAGTCTGCCAAGATGTATGATGAGAAACTCTATAATGGAATGGGAAGAGGAAGCTTGATAAGTATTATAAAAGAAATATTGAATTGACCATTCAAATTCAGCTGAAGATTTTTAGTCCACTAAATATGTGGTGAAATAAGACCTTCTGTATCCACAGGGAGAGATTAGCAGCAGATGGCAGTGGTACACAGCAAAGCATTTCTTTAATTCTAAATTCCTTCAGGGTCTGTAGGATTAACTACTGGAAATTCTGTTAAGTGAAAAGTGGAAGGAAGGACATTTTATTATGAAAAAGCGTATCACAGCACTCTCGGCTAACAAAATGATGTATAAAATCAGCGCTTCCCTACAATAGAGAGCATGGTTGAAATTGATAAAGTTAGAAAGAAGAGACTATTGCTAGTCTTAGACTACATTATTTTGAGGGATGGGTGTTCAACCAAGTAACTTTATTACGCGGTTGGAAATAGAAGCTGTGGGTGTATCTGGTGTCCATTCTCCTTTTATAAAGACTATGTCTTCTCTTTCGACTCTCTTCATTTCATATTCCCTAGAGTGAAATCATCATCTCTGAAATCAATGATAAATTCCTATTGTCAGTATGTCATCCCTGATGCTGTTTTATAGAGAAAATAGATTTAGACTATGGTCAGAAAAAAATGCTTTAAATGCCCAGAGTACTAGAGTACCATTCATTTTGTGTTGAGTATGCCTAAAAATAAAGGAAGATTATTCTCACAACAGCTACAGTATCTAAAAAATGATATTCAGCAGTGCCATAGATAATTCAACCCATACATTCTGAAGAGTAGTACATCAGAAGCGCAATTAAGTAAGTGCTTGTGTAAATACAGTGCAGATTTAAATTTATTGTGTGGTACTGCGTACAATATGGATTTATTGTAATATGGTGTGAGAGGTCTTCTCTTAATCCACTCAGCTAAGAAATATTAGAACCCTGCATCAAACTGTGAGTGAGGATTAATGGCCTGTAAGTGAAATCACTAACTCCACCCTGTATATAAGGAAAATAGCAGTATAGTTGAGTCTAAAATGGAGGAACCTTAGGAACTGTGAAACTTAGACTTAAGTTACTCTAGTCAGAAGGTCAGATTTTTGATACCCATGATTGTGATTATGCTCAAGAAATACTGAAAACTCAGCATGTTCAAAGACAGTTTCTATAGAAAAAATTCAAATAGGTTGGTTTCAGAAAACTCTTTATTGCCAAAACCCAAGTTTAAATTTGTTGCAGTTCTGCTGACTGCAGCAGATGCAAAGAACACAATTACTCCTTAAAAACTGAGATATTAAAACAAAAAGATTCAGTGGTTTTGCATTGAAATTCATTATAAAACTTCATTTAATAAAAGACTCAGTAAGATCAGTCTAATCTTGTCTTGGTTTCTTTTTATTGTTATTTTGCATGACTTGAAATGGGAACTTCAAGTACTTTTTTAAATGGATAGAAAGACTATTGAGTTTCACTTAAACTTTTGTAAGTACCTTTAAAACATCCATTAAAAAGCTATTTTTGTAATTTCTTACAGTACTATGCTTTTCCAAATCACAAAAGAAATCACTGCCTCCTACACTGGCAGTAATAAAAAAGGTTTTGCATATTGCAGACATTAGGGATTGATCTTTATAGCAACTCGTGGAGATAGGTGTGCTAATTCTCCCCCCCCCCCCCGCCCCCCAGTTTTACAAATAGAGAACTGAAGCAAAGGAAAAGAGGAAAAGGGAAGTTATTAAGTTTTTTGAGGCCAAATTAATTAGATGTTACCTGTGGCTGCCAATAAAGTTACACTGACCTTTATCTTAGTGCAAATGATGACAAAAAGATTTATTTTGGGCAGCAGATTCTCAATCCTTATATCTTTTGCAACTGAAAATGCTTTGATGCTTTTCTTGGTCATTCAGGGAATTAGTGATGGAATTGAGAACAGAACCTGCTCTCAGTTCTGTGTTTGTCCCATCACTTTTCTTTCCATCATTAAGTAGAATTATTTTCTCTCTCTCCATTCGTGGCAGCATGGCAGCATTCCACTGTATCTAAAAGTTATCTGTCTCTGCAGAGATACTGAATAACTTCTTTTATGGAAAACCAAAATGCCAGGTTATCTGTAAGGGCCCTGAGGATATTAGAAAGGGAAGGAGCTGCTCTGGGTTTTTATCCTAGCCAGTGAATCTGAGATATTATGAGGTTTCTCCATACTTGTATACTGGTGAAGGGATACTTCCAAGTGGTGGATGCCCTGGACTATACTTACCTTTCTCCTGGCTTCACCTATATAGGAACATAGAATGTATGCTTTTTTTCTGTGAGGGTTCTGTGCCCATTTTTGGATACCTTTGGCCTGTCTTTCTGTTTTGCATTCATTTTATGCCTGTGTAAATCTGAAGTGAAGGAGTTTACACTACTGTCTGATTGTGGAGAATCAGGGCATGTATGCCAGTTCCCTTAACTTGAAATTAAATGGATCTTTGCTTACATTTTTGACCTCTCATGTGGTGTCACAAATATCAGTTTTACCATCCTCAAAAACAGTTTTATAGTAAAGAAACAACCTAAGTATGGTTTATTAGATATCACTGCTGCATAATGGACAGAGCAGTGTCAAAAGGGTTATCAAAATGAGGGCAAATCATGTAGATCTGACTCCATCAGTGTAACACTAGCAAAGGTCCAACACTAGTGCAAGATATAGCTCAAGCTGTGTCTTTTAAGCATTATCTTATGCAGGACTGAAACATGTTTTGCCCACACTCCCTTTTGTCTCTCAAAAGCCGCCAGAATACCCACAGTAGACTAGGAACAGACTTTATACCTGTATGGCTTTACATCCTCTAACAGAAAAGTCCCAAGTTACCCATTTGCCACACAGTCTTTACTATAGGAGAAGTGGAAAGTGGGGATCTTTGCATTTTGCTTGGGTTAATACCTGACCCAGAGAATGAAGTCAGAGTTTGTATGACCAAGTAGTGATTTGATCATAGAAATGGTATGATTTGTATGTGAACAGCACAAATTTTGACCTCTAAATCTGAACTAGACCTCTGGACTACCTTAATAATCAATGGAGAGAAACAATGTCTCTGGGCATTTATAGATAAAATCCTGTGTGTATGTGTGTGGGTGTGTGTGCATGCACAGATTCAGTACTGAAACCCTTTTGTATTCTTCCATTACTCATACAAAACAGCCTTAATCTATATGAGGCAACTGGATAATACTAACACCAAAGTATCCTAATCTGTAGAAGGCAAACAAATTTAGCTTGCTTATTAACAAGCTGGTCTGAGATTACAGAAAGCTCTGGCTCACTGCTTTCTTCCAAATCTATCCTGCAGTGATTTCCAGGCATCTTAGTCATATTAGTGTGACCAAAACCATGCTGGGCCTATATCATCTACAGTGTTTATTTATGCTTTGCTTATCTACTATGTATATTGATTTAACCTATTTCTAAGGTTATCTTACACTATGTAATTAACTAAGGCCTATTAAATGAGTTAAGGTAGCATAATAGGTCTACATCAGCCACATGACTCTCCAAGCCAGATATTTGGGAATGATTTCAGCAAAGATGCCAACACTGCCCAATTATTCCTCCGTGAAGACATACCTCTGGTTTCTTGTCAGATCAGCTTTGCATCTTTCTTTACCTTGGAAAAGGCATAAAGATTTGGGGGCTGAAGATCTGACACTGTGAGCTAAACTCTAAAAATGAAGTTGAGTGCTACTGCTCTGTTGGGTTATAGAAGCTTTGTTTGCTACTCAGTGGAAGGGAGCTTTGTATTGCCGTAATGAAAACTTGAATTACTAACAAGTATTACAAAATTCCAGCTATTTTGCAAGAAGAGATGACCAGGGACATACTGAGAAGTTGGCTATAATGCAGATTTTATATTAAAGTTCTGAAATGTAGCTATTGAACCATGCTGTCATAATCTATTACCTCAGATTTTAGCTTTTTCTTATTGCTTTTCTTGCATCTCATACCCTGTCATCCATTTCAAACTGTAGCTGCAAAAAGTCTTTTCCCATTCTTATGTCTGTCCGTCACTATTTTCAGATATTACCATTGGTTCCCAAATAGCTCTTATTTCAAGTTCCACCTGTCTTCACTCCTGCCTTCCTTCTCTCTGTATACCACACAGCAGGATCTTAAACCCTTAAGATCTCTTTCTGCTTTTGTCTTTTCTTCATTCCAAATCTCTTTCTTCTTCTTGCCCTGTATTTTTAGATTAAACAGCCTCTCAGTGCACATTGAGCTCCAGCTCTTTCACAAGGAAGTGAAAATCTACCAACTTAGTTTATGATGACCTCATTTATTGTAGTTCTGTGTTTTGTTTTCTCTGACACCTCTACAGTGTAAACACTCAAGGCACTTTCTCTTTTACTGATTCATTTATCACAAGCTGTACGATGCTAAAAGTATGGTGTAATAATAGTAGTTATAAACATTAGTGCTGGCTGAATTTTTTTAACATTAGCTCAGTTGTTTTGCTTTCTTCTTGTATCTTGGGCAATGGAGTATGTCCTGTACCCACGTGCACAGTGTTGTCTCTGTTGCAGTGATGTAGTTTGTTCTGATGCACTGGGGGGACAGCAGACAAGATTACAGCTCTCCCTGGCACCAAGCACCACGCTTGCTGTGCATGTTCTTTGTGTGCTCCTGTTCAGCCCAGGAGAGACCTCTCTGTCAAACGTGTCACTAAAATGTAAATGGTTGAACATGTTTTATTGAGCTTTTAATCAGAGCGGCCCACGATACTGTATAAAAGTAACAGAAATTGGGAAATTGACAGGAATAAAGCAGGAGCATGACCACACTGTTGCACTAGCCAGTTCTAATGCCTATAATTTCACAACACTATTAAAGCAAATTACAGAAGACACAGTGGACTAAATTAACCCTAGGTGTAACTGTTGTCTTTAATAGAGTTGGATGAGGGTGAACGTGGTGAATATGATCCTTTCCCTGCAATGAAACTACATCTTTACACCTGCTATGAGAGAATCTTATTCATTTTACTATTTATTTACATTTCACATTTACACCTAGCAAAGATTGTACACTATGGTGGCTGGTACCCAGTCCATTCAAGGCTTGAGTGGACCCAACACTTAGGTTAAGCAGATATTTAAACTTTCTGCTAAATTAGAATTGCTTTCTCTTATATGGTTCTTCCTAGGCCAATAAGAAAAAAAAACTTATTAAATATATTTTTGTGTTTGTGCAGTGCAGTTTGTTGGGTGAAGAGAAATCAGTTATAAGCGAAGATGAGTCAAAGGTCTGAGATTTGCAGCTGAGGAGCTTTAGTGATTTTCATCTCTTCTGAGTGGTAGTGCTCTCGTGGAGATTTAGCTTCTGTAGAAGTTAGGTCTTCTGCATTTCCAAGCCTCTTCCCTGGGCTGGCAGTTTCCTTGTTCCAGGGGAACACAGCTGTCAGAGAAGGTCATCACTGCAAAGGGGATGGCAGCCTCTCAAGTAGCTAAGGCCAGTCCCACAGAGAGTTTGGAGGAACATGGCAGTGACCTTCAACAGAACTCCGAAATCAGTGGGGAGTTCGTGCAGAGAGCAGCATGCCGGGACGATGCGTTCATAGTGACTTGTGTTGCTAAGCAGACTGGCAGCTGCTTTTTGTACCAGCAGGAGTTTATTCACAATGTGTGTTTTTCATCTTAGATACAATGAGATGCAGTAATCAAGCCTGGAGGTCATACACATGTGGATCGTTGCTGCCAAGCCTGCGTCTGACAGGTGCTGGATAGAAGTATGCTTTTCAGTACTTCGTGCAACAAAATGTTGACGTTTAGTAGGGTGGCAGAATTTCTTCGTTTCGTCATTGTCTTGTGAGCGAAGAGGAAGAAGTAGTGGTTTGACAGGATAGAGGAATAGTTCTTTTGTCTTGTGCATCCTGTACATCCCAAGGGTACACAATTTCCATGTGTACAGACTGAGGTTTATGTGTTCCCCAGTTTGCTCATAGGGTGGCCATTTTTGACTAAATGGTTAAGAATGTGCTTTTAAGACCTGTGATTTAAATATAGCTCCTGATATGTATACCTGTGTAACTAAAGAACAACAGTCCTTCTGTAGCCTTATTGCTTTCCTTGCTTTCTACAGTGTTTTCTTTAGCTTTTAATTAGCCTGAAAATAACAACAATAAAGTATTTCCATTTAACTAACTGGTGCTTTAAGAAAAAAAAATGTCTATAGTGCTTTCCTAAATGTAAGAGAAGATTTGGTGCTCATAAGCATGTCTGACAGACTAACTGTTCTCTACAATTTGTGTCATGCTCTTAAAATACTTTTGCATAGAACAGCTAACAAGACCTTGAAGAATTATTCAAAATCTCATTTCTGTTGAGCATTTATTGCCACACACAGGCACGTAAAAGAAGAAAACCCACCACCACCACCACTAACACTACTGTAGTATTTTGTAAATACTGCTGCACTGGCTTATGTTGGTGGCAGGAAGCAAATCATTTATTTTTAAGTATTTGCACGCCTTTTTGATTCTTATAGGCAGCCTAACAACCCTTCATTATCATACATGTTAAAAGTCAGGAGAGAGAACTTCTTTTGGGGAAGAATACTGATCAGAAAAGACTTGGGAATTAGAAGCAAGGAATCTGTCTCCTGCTGCTGTGTTCAAAAAACCACCTTGCTAACTTAAGCACTTAACTGTAGCACCAATGTGCAAAGTATCACTGTCTTTGTGTCCCTCTCCAGACAATGAAAAGAGAGTGATACCAGTCTCTTTTCAGAAGACAGTTCAGTCTTTCCGAGAGCTGAATCTCCTCTGGAGATGCCTGTCTTTCCTCTTGGTTATAGAGGAGTCAAACACAACAGTTAAACTCCTAAAGCTACAGGAAAGAAATCCAGGCCCTTGTTTGCACAAGTAAAGCAACATTCAAGATATACCTAAGTCTATTGTTTCCTTTCTAAAAGAAGAGAATACTGAGCATTCCCAGAGGAGAATCAGCATGTACATGCACTTCACACTATAATATGCAAGGCATGTTATGTACTACAGGACAGAGTTGAACCCCAAAAAGAGATGGGTGAGTTGTACCTTTTACTTTTCTCCTGATAATAATTTCAGTCGTTGCATCCTGCTTGGCTTCTGCATTTAATCTGTGTTTTACAGGAAGCAAAGCAATTTGAATATATAAGTGTTGCAGAGAAATATTATTCTTGTTCCCATCATATCGTCGCTGTCTTTATACTGGTTGTTGTTAAATAATTTGGCTTGAGGATCTTGAATCCCCTTTGTGCTGTACAGATGTTACAGTTTATTACAACATCTTCATGTGTCAGTAGAAGAATTAAGGAGTGCTCAGTTTTTACATACTGATTTTCTACACTAGCCAGTCCTGACTTAAAAAAACACCATCTTTTATCATTGAGGCAAATAGTTCTTTCATCTTTTTTAATGAGTGGAAACAATGTTATCACCTCCCCTCTCACCCGCTACCTCCAGAATTATGATCTTTTTTGGTATACCAGGGCAATTCTGGTTTAGTACTTTGCTTTGAGCTCTCTAAGGAAAACCCTGATTATCCCAGAATGGATACATGTCTTTTACAGTAGTAGGTGCCTCCCTTCCTCCCTTCCTCTGTCCCTCCCATTCTCCTTCCGCAAGCTCAGGCAAGATGATCAATAAAGATGATCCCAGAGCCAATATAAGTAATCACACTGGCTACTTTTCCCTTTACCAATAGCAAGGTAGCTCTAAACAAGTCAGAGGATATAATTCGTTATGATGATATGCTTCTACTAGTCCCATATGCAAGTGAGGACTTGAAGCAATCCAGTGCCAGTAGCAATGCCAGGCAAACAGGATTGCTCTGGATCCACAGGAACCAGTCAAATTGGCAAACTGGATCCATGATCAATTATCTCTGCAAGATGAAGGAAGACCTGTTATCCTGATGGGCAATGGATTAGTCCAGAGAAAGTCTTCCAGCAGTGAAAACCACTTCTGTTAGTCCTCTGACAATACAGGTACTGGCCATTTTTAATTTCTCAGTTCTCTAATTTCAATGACAGGATTTTATTTAACATAAACTGGAAACTGAGGAAGGACTCCCAGATTTGACCTGTGTTGACAAGATGAACATAATTGCTGTACATGCATTTTACTGGATTTACAGGTCTGTGCAGGTAACCTCCTCACCAAAATTATTTCTAGCAGAGGTCTAGCAGAGGTTGTCTATGTTAGTATTAAAATAGACAGATGCACAGTATTTGGTTTGTATTAAAAATCATTAGTCTGACAGGGAAGCTTCTAGGGATCCTCTCAGGCTAATTTAATCCAAGAATATAGGTGTTTGGGAAAACAAGCTTCTGTAAAACCTAAAATAAAAAGTTCACACTTTATCTCCTAAAAGGTTATATTAATTTAGAAACTCTTGAGATATACTGTTTATTAGTACAGAAAAAATGAACTGAAACATACAGCTGGTGGAATCTTTTTTCGTTGTTTAATATAGAAACATGAAAGACAAAATAAAGTCTGAGATGTGATCCAAAGCATTATTTACTACTTCTAATAGTTACTGCGTGTGTTGCTAACTTAAAAGTGTTCCAAGTAATGCAGGTAACATTTTTCCTTTAATTTGGTAATAAACCATGAATATATTTTGAGAAACAGGAAAATGGAAGTAACAAAATCTAGGTATAACACAGCTCTGTGTGTTGAGTGACAGTTGCCAAAATCGCCTCATCACATCTTGGTATCATGTTATATTTCTACTACATCTCATTGGCTTGTCTATAAAAGTAAAGCTTGGAGACAATTAAGTACAACTGTTGAGGAGTTCAATAGCAAACCCAGAAGAATAATAAAACTGTTTTTAAGTCAATAGCTTAAAGGAAACAGCTGTGCAAGAACAGTGACTTTTGAAACACAGTGGATCTTGACAGAAGCTCAGATCCCTTATATTTCAGCCTTGTTCATTTGTCAACGTAATGGCAAGATAAAGTCTTAGGGGATTAAGTAGACTCCATAGCTAAAAATACAGTTTGACACTTCTTGTAGACATATGACAAGTCTACACAAAGAATGTGGTGGTATTCTTTTCATCTATGAAAAAATACATTTTCAAGAGAGGCTGAATACTGTTATTTGAATTTAGATTTAATCAGTGTAGCGTTAGTACCTTCAAATAATTTTAACCAGATGTTGTTACATTTTTCATCTTCTGAAGTTTTACAAACACAGATGGTAAAGAAGTCATGTGTGAAATTTTTTTAAATAAAACCTTTAATTAATATTTAGAAACTATTTTGCAGTTGGTCTAATTTCTGAAACTGTTTATCTAATTTCTTAAACTGTGTGCCATAATTAGATGTGAATGATTTTCTTAGTTTTGTTCAGTGTTCAGTGAATGCAGGATTGATATCCTTTTAAGAGTTCTTTATCTCATATGTATTTCCCAGCATCTTTATTCTATTTGTGCTGTATGTGTTATACATTGTTCATTAGGAACAAATGACAGACACCAAGAGTATCAGATCTGTAATGCACATCAAACAGTTCTGATGACGGAATAATAAACTGTCACAGGAAAGTCTGTGTGTCTGGTGATGTGCCAGAATGCAAAAAGAACAGTTATATCTTTGGGCTAAACTCCTTTCTTTGTGACATGAGTATAAAATAGTGATCCTTCTTGCCATATATTCACATTGATTACAGGAGCTGTGTAATCACAGAATCACAGAATGGCTGAGGTTGGAAGGGACCTCTGGAGATCATCTAGCCCAACCCCCCTGCTCAAGCAGGGTCACCTAGGGCACGTTGCACAAGATCGCGTCCAGGCGGGTTTTGAATATCTCCAGAGAAGGAGACTCTACCTCTCTGGGCAACCTCTTCCAGGGCTCTGTCACCCTCACAATCAAGAAGTTTTTTCTCATGTTCAGATGGAACTGTCGGTGTTTCAGTTTGTGCCCGTTGCCTCGCGTCCTGTCGCTGGGCACCACTGAAAAGAGTCTGGCCCCATCCTCTTGACACCCTCCCTTCAGATATTTGTATACATTAATAAGATCCCCTCAGCCTTCTCTTCTCCAGGCTAAACAGGCCCAGCTCTCTCAGTCTTTCCTCATAAGAGAGATGCTCCAGTCCCCTAATCATCTTTGTAGCCCTTCGCTGGACTTGCTCCAGTAGTGCCACATCCCTCTTGTACTGGGGAGCCCAGAACTGGACGCAGTACTCCAGATGTGGCCTCACCAGGGCTGAGTAGAGGGGGAGAATCACCTCCCTCGACCTGCTGGCAACACTCTTCCTGATGCACCCCAGGAGACCATTGGCCTTCTTGGCCACAAGGGCACATTGCTGCCTCATGCTTAACTCGGTGTCCACCAGCACTCCCAGGTCCTTCTCCGCAGAGCTGCTTTCCAGCAGGTCAACCCCCAACCTGTACTGCTGCATGGGGTTATTCCTCCCTAGGTGCAGGACCCTGCACTTGCCTTTGTTGAACTTCATGAGGTTCCTCTCCACCCACCTCTCCAGCCTGGCCAGGTCTCTCTGAATGGCAGCACAGCCCTCTGGGGTATCGGCCACTCCTCCCAGTTTTGTATCATCAGCAAACTTGCTGAGGGTGCACTCTGTCCCTTCATCCAGGTTGTTGATGAAGAAGTTGAACAAGACTGGACCCAGTACTGACCCCTGGGGGACACCGCTAGCTACAGGCCTCCAACTAGACTCTGCGTGGCTGATCGCAACCCTCTGAGCTCTGCCATTCAGCCAGTTCTCAATCCACCTCACTGTCCACTCATCTAACCCACACTTCCTGAGCTTGTCTATGGGGATGTTCTGGGAGACAGTGTCGAAAGCCTTGCTGAAGTCAAGGTAGACAACATCCACTGCTCTCCCCTCATCTACCCAGCCAGTCATTCCATCATAGAAGGCTATCAGATTGGTTAAGCATGATTTCCCCTTGGTGAAGCCATGCCGACTACTCCTGATCACCTTCTTTTCCTCCACATGCTTGGAGATGGCCTCCAGGATGAACTGCTCCATCACCTTTCCAGGGATGGAGGTGAGGCTGACTGGCCTGTAGTTCCCTGGGTCCTCCTTCTTGCCTTTTTGAAGACTGGGGTGATGCTGGCTTTCTTCCAGTCTTCAGGCACCTCTCCTGTTCTCCATGACCTTTCAAAGATGATGGAGAGTGGCTTAGCAATAACGTCCGCCAGCTCCCTCAGCACCTGTGGGTGCATCCCATCAGGGCCCATAGATTTGTGGGTATCAAGTTTGCTTAAATGATCTCTAACCCGATCCTCCTCCACCAAGGGAAAGTCTTTCTTTCTCCAGACTTTCTCCGTGGTCTCTAGGGCCTGGGATTCCTGAGGGCTAGCCTGAGCAGTAAAGACTGAAGCAAAGAAGGCATTCAGTAACTCTGCCTTCTCTGCATCCTTTGTCACCAGGGCGCCCACCCCATTCAGCAGCGGGCCCACATTTTCCCTAGTCTTCCTCTTGCTACTGATGTATTTGAAGAAGCCCTTCTTGTTGTCCTTGACATCTCTCGCTAGATTTAATTCCAAACGGGCCTTAGCCTTCCTCGTCGCATCCCTGCATACTCTGACAATGTTCCTATATTCCTCCCAAGTGGCCTGTCCCCCTTTCCACATTCTGTATACTTCCTGGTAATGGAGAGCAGAATTTATCCCTTTCATCCTTTTTCATAGTAACTTTCTATTGCTTTTTGCAAGACAAAAATCCTGAGTCAGAATTTCTGTTAACCCTCAGAAATGAGCAGAAGATATTTTGGGATCCTTTGTGAATCATAAATTACTCCATCTTTCTTTTGGTCTGGCAAACACATTTCTGTTGCCGTGTATAAAGCAGTTAGTTTCTCTTCCACATCAAACATCACAAGGTTAACTTTGCGAAGGGCAGTTCCATACTAAAATATATCCTACTTTTCATGCATGGACAACCTCTTGGATTTTTATGGGAAGTGTCTCACACCAACTTCCCCTCTAGTAGATATCTTGATGTCCCAAGCCCTACTTCCATTACGTGCTGCAGTATCTTGTTATTAGCATTACCAACACGCAGAAGAAAAGATGAACAAAGTCTTTGGCAAACCATAGCTAAGCCTCACTGTTCTAGAGCTGTGAGCTTCACTGATCTAGAGGTGTGAGGTGTCTACAATGAATCCTACATATTTATCAATAATCGGAGCTATAGGTGTAACAGGTGACACCCTTTGCCTGGCTGAGCCACGGCAAATTGGTATGATGATGATATCTTGAGGAAGGGGGCAAAGTTAAATAGTGTATACACTGAGGTTGAATGAGAACTTGAAAGAGTGTGGGATCAGAAGGGCAAAAACGTGGTTTGAAGCTTTTACTCTCTTCTCACGCCCAAGTCTCAGACTTAGGGCAGTTCATTCAGACTAGTAATCTGGACCAAGAAATAGTGTTATCTCAGAAAAGTGTTTAAAATACAAGTCACATTAAACTCTGTTTTTCAGCTAAAAGAGAAATTCCATCTGTCTATACAGACAGCTCCAGAAAAAATAACACATATCCAAAATGTGCCCATAACTTGATATTTACTGTGGCAAAAATGCCGAAATCTCCAGTATTGCAAACAGGAACAGCTGTCTGAGGAAGTTCATTTTAGTTAGGGACAAGGCTAGAGATAAATGGGTTTTGTTCATTTGCTTTCCTTAACATTTCTGCAGGGCTATTACTGTTTGCCTAGTTCTCCTCTTGCATCCTGCAGGAGCTGCACAGCAGTAAGTGCTTATTGCCATGACCATAGGACTGGGGTCAAACAGAAGTGTAAAAATGAACATGGCTATGACCGTGCTGAACTTAAGCTTCCTCTTCACTTCTTTCTGCCATCCTGCAGCTGGAGATTACCACCACACACATGAGGCAGCAGAATAGCTCACATGAACACTCTCCATCCATTTCAGTGCAAAGTCCGCTGGCTTAGCTTAAAATGTTGCCAAATCTTCATCATTTTGATCTGATAAAGCTAACTACAGGCTTTAAACCCCTTAATTCTATTCATAAATAGAAAAGGTCACAAAACAATATACACCATAGAAATCTGCTGCTGGTTGTGTTCCACTTGACAATTTAATCTATTTCTAATCATTGTACCATGTTTGATTTTTAATTTATAGTGCAATTAATGAAAATTTAAAAGCCACAGGACATATTTTCAAGCTGGAATTTTGTTGCTATCACACTACTAACCAAAAGGAAAAAAATCTTTACGAATGAATTATCTATGAAACTTCTATAAAACTACTAAAATAATTATCATTAATAGATTTTCTCTGAAACAGAACACATTTTTACAGTGTATGCTAATAAAGACAGCAAAAATGAAAAAAAACAAAAACTTTTTGGACAGAAAAAAAACCAAAGAATCTTATATGTGAAAGAAGGCAAAGGATTGAAAAAGGTGATTTTGAGATTCATTCATGTCATTCCAGATTTCTTGCTCAAAAATTTAGATTAAAAATCCTCACGTTTAAACTAATCAAATAAGTAAGCAACACTTATAAAAACAAAAATGAGCAGAGGCAAAATGTATGTTAACAACATTTTAATATTTTCCCACAGCAGAATGCATATTTTAAAAGATTTTAGTAACAGAGACCATATATATCCTGTCTGTGCTTATTGTGCATTCTACTGTAAAATAGCATATAGGTGTACATGCCACATATTTAGAATGTCATATAAAATCTTTGGCACATAAAAGCCCTTTATAAATAGCACCCTTCATAAATACCATTTTCAGTACTCAAATAATAACTCTTGTGATGTTACAGCTAAAAACATGTATGCAGATACACCTTCCTTGTTCCTCTTGGGTATGCACTGAAACCCGGTGCTATTCTTCCATATGAAATAGCTCATTCTTTGCTTTTGTAACGCTTCCTTAGCAACATTGTGCCTTCAGCCTCTGCTTCCTTCTCTGTATACAAGCACTTTCTCACTGCCCATTTTTATGTTCCATGGCATTTTGAAACTATTTTGTTACTACGGATTGTAGGGGAGCTGGGACTATGCACTGGGACAATGCAAATTGCCAGAGAATTGACATCCTTTCTCATTGACTCCCAAAGGACACTTTTTAGACCACTTTGTGCAACCAGAGGAATCAATGGAGAAAATCCCTCTGGAGTGATGGAGAACAAAATTAAGCCCTGAACTTTTGCAAAAAATCTTGAGCCTTGGGATCATTTGCTTATATGTTAGCTAATACTATTTCATGAAAGGAATGGAGAGGGAGGCAGTGAGGACATGGTGAGGATGGCATGCCACTGGGAGGCAGATGGCAAGCAGGGAATGGAGAGTCATTCAGTAAGAGAGTGGTAGGTTGTCCAGTGTAACAGCTTTCCCTGCCTTGGAGACTGGAACAAGAAAGAGCTTGAGAGTGTGTTTGTGGACTCTGTGCTTGACTTTGCAGTGTGTAAACTGCTGCTGGTAAAAAAGTGTTTGTGGAACTGGGACCTGAGTTCATTTTTTGGGCTGTTAGTCTCTGCCAGTATGATCTTTAAACAGCACTTTGTTTTGGCCAGAAAGGCAAATGGGTATGAAATAGATAATCTTATGTCTGTGCATAGGCAAAAATGTGTACAAAAACACAGAGCAAGAAACTCAAATGCACATTTCATTTAAGGATAAACTCATTTTCTTGTACTAGGATGAGACTTGTGACTATCTATTTTAGTGTGCTATTAAAAAGTCACTATTAAAAATAAACTACTGTTTAATGTGATTTTACAAATATCAACCCCACAAGTCATTCATTTTTCCAAAAGCCTGCATCCCATATCTCCACAACGCAAGAAATTAAACATTATCATTTGCTGGCTTTATGCTATATTTGTTGTTACACTGAAACAGCTAGCAAATGATAATCTCTTTACTGATCATTTTCATCAATAACTATGTGCCAAGTCATAAGTGACAGCTACAAGTATGCCATGTTTACTGTCATTTGTAGCTGCCAACATATTTGTGGTAATTGTGTACTCAGAAGTAGAAAGAATAATTTTACTAAAACTAGCAGAAATATCATTTTCAAATATTAACTGTATGAGTGTTGTGCTGTGGTTAAAGAAGTGAGATTGAAAAATGTGATTCTCTAAGTCACTCCTTCCATTGCCTGATCCCTGGCTTGTCCACAAATTCTATGAGCAAATCATTTGGGGGATTGTCCCAGATCTTTCAAATCCTCATTTTTCTAGTGAACATGATGGACAATAGACACATTTGTGTAGTAAGCCAGGGGTAGCTTTGCAAGACAGAATTCAAGATTTGTTCAGATTCATGTCCTACGTTTCTGTAACCCTAAAGTTTCATGGTTGCTGGGATGCGTCTAGGCTCGGTGAAGAGACGAAGTGGGAGGTGTTTGGCACAGAGAACCTACCTTCAACAGTGTTAATCACCTCTCTGTTTGTAGTCCTGATACAGAAAAAGCACAAATGAATCAACATTTGATAAGTCATTAATCACACCAAAGACAGAAAACTCAAGACTCTACTCATGTTAAACCAAATCTAATTGTTATCTGTTGAATACAGGATTACAACAATTTTTAGCTCAGTAGCCTATTTTCTGTACTGAAAAACTCACCAAAAATTCAGATTATAAACGACTTTGATTTCATTACACTCCATTTGTCAATTAGAAAAAAAAATAGCAAGGGTATACCCTAAATTCAAACCCATATTTGCCAGCCCCCGTGTAAGAAACAGAAGGATATGCAATGGGTAGATGGGTCATAAGAAAGCAAGCTGTGTTTTGTGGTACTACATCCAAGTTAATATGCCTGCCTCTCAGGAGGCCAGGGCATTTTAGGTTAGCTACTTGTGAACCCAAGTAAGTACATCCATATGGCATTGTGGTGCACTGAGAGGGTATATGGGCTTGGATTGATACCAGTTTGGAGATTTCATTGCTGAGTTCCTCTGTGTGGTATAATGAGCCTCAACTAAAGTCTCTTTATATATTTATCAAATGAGATAGTAAAGCTTATAAATTACTAAGCGGTTATTATGTCTTTTCTCCATCAGGCAGTAAAGAGGTTCAGATGACAGCTCTGAATTTTGTACATTTTTAAGGTATCTTAATTAGTCATGAAAGTGAAAAATCTAGAGACCACTCTAATTAGGAGTACTTTCATAATTGAGAACTTCAGGTAATGTCTATTCTCTGGCTGACTCTCAAGTACAAGATAAGGCTGGAGTTTTAGGCCTGAACTTTCTGCTCCCAGAAGTTCTGTCTTTAGTTTGTCTTGACTTGATTCTTGTCAAGTGGGTTGACGTCATATATTATGTGAAAAGCTGGATTCCCTTCTGGACATTCCAGGAACTACTGGTCAGTCCAAGATGTCCTAGACAGTATTCTAATACATAGCTTGAAGCAGTAGCTTTCTGTTATCTAGGTATAATCTACCTGCCATTGTCAGCTTTTGTTTCTGCAAAAGGAAGTGCAAGAAGTACTTTGAAGCTGTAAACTGGATCTTCATTCTTTTGCAACTATACATTAGTATGCCTGTTTACTGAGCTTATCTCAACCTCATGCTCTCATGCATAGTATTATGTCATTTCCACACTTCTCTCTCCCTGTCTTCCATCAGGCTCACTCTTTTTTTAGTTTATCATCTCTGAGTGGCTATTTTCTTGTTTCATTTTCCATCAAAATCATCAGATTATTGAAAGCTGATAAGGGTCTTTATCAAACCTTGTTTTTCTGTGTATAGGATTCAGGAGGTTGTAGTATAAACTAGAAAGGTCTGTATACACTGCATTTTTTGCACCTTGACTTCATGAGAAATACTTCACACTAGATCTAAGAACATACCTATTCCAGCTAATCTATAGCTGTAATCATATTTAATTCTTCATCTATTATAATTTTTTTTGGCCAATATTCAAGGAGGAGGTGCATTTTTAATATCAATATTTATGAATATTACTGGTTTTCAACTAAAATATAATTTCTTTATATAAAAATGAACTTTAAAAAATCTGTTCCAATTTTTTAAGCCTATCCAAATTAATGTAGACTTGAGATTCCTATTTAAGTGACAAGATAAATCAGGAAATCTATATTCCAGTTTTATGCATTAAATGCACACCACTTACATTTGTCATTTGTGCTTGAAGGTGTACCACATGACTTCTGATAGAGAGTCATTAAACTAATGGTATAAATCTTAGGTAAATATGTACCTGTTACAAATGCAAGCACATCAGTATTAGCTTAGGTTTTCCGCAGACTTTGAAGACTGGGGGTGGAATGGAATTGTCAGGTACAATGTCACAGTAATCTGATATAATCAGACTAGTCAGTCCTGGCCTATCTAATTTTAAAATGCATTTTTCTGAGCAAGTTATTGGAAATTATTAACAATGGGAACTCAGAGACTTTGGAACTTAAGTCTATGAGGGACTGATTTAAAGATGATCCATCTTAGTCAAGGCAGGGAGGATGAGATTTCAGTAAAGTCTATATTTGATAAAGAGGTAATATAACAATTCTATAAATTATCTATTAGGAAGTAATTACTTTACCTATTATTTCAATAGTAGATATCCAGTAAAAATAGTAGCTTTATCTTTTCACAGATAAAGAGAGTTTTCTGTCTCTTACCCTTGAGAACATGCAATTATTGTTTGTGAACACTAATAATTTAACTGAACTTCTGCCCTCTCTTTATGGTTGTAAGACACAGATTTTTTGTTATTTTCTTTTTTTTTGTCTGTTTATGCTTAGTCATTGGGGAGCTTTTTGTTTCTCATTTATCAAGAAAAAGTGTGGCTATGCTAGAAGGTATTAAGACACTGTGAGCTGGGCTCCAGAGGGGAGTCTTACATTTTCCCAAGTTACGGTGGTTCCCTCCTTGTACTAAAAGAATAGGGCCAAGAGCTGGAACTCAGCCAAACAGCCTGTTCAGAAAAGCCAAATGTCAATGCTACTCAGTTATGTTAATATCATAAGTGAAATGTATATAAACTTAGATAGGATGAGTAAAATAGAGGTGATTTTAAATTGTACACTATAGCTAATCCAAGCATATAACCTGCAAATATAACCTGCATTCAATTTCCTGAGAAGTCTGGAGAGAAAAAGTCAGCATTACTTCATCAATATAAATAAAACAGCTGATCTGGCTGAAGAAAAGAGGTGACTTATCAAAACAGAAGAAATAGATACAGCACTTAAAACCAGTATTTTATATTAGTTAGAGGCAGAAAGGTCAAAGCTTAAGAAAGGCAAAAGAAGGCAGACCTGTTGTTCTCCAAGGCATCATACTAAATGTAAAACAGCTTACCAGCATCACTGGAAGCTGCTTACCAACATTATTAGTACAGGATTTTGAAATGATTGGAGAATATTCGTTACTGTTTTATAAAGAAAGAAAGAATGTTAGATATTGATTATAAACCTTTTAAAAGCTATGGAATGAGAAAAGGAGGTAGCCTAAGTCAGATGTTGAAGTCAAGTGGTTTTCAACTAAATACCAGCCAGGCAATTTCAACAGAAGGTGCATAGTCTTATGCAAAACGCTGATTAAAATGCTTAATCAAGTAAGCTGAGATGACAAACAAGACCAGCTGTAGAGCAAAGATTGTGCCATATCAGCTGTGCACACAGTATGGCTTAAACCTGAGAGCTGTCCACATGAGAAGTAATAATTGACCAAAAATTATTGTTCAAAGGAGAATCTGATGAAAAATATTTGCTTTACACCATGAGCTTTTAAAAAAAGCAACCTCCCTTTCTTTTAAAGTTGATCTCCTTGAGATTTTCTTTTTTTAAAGAATCAGCTAGTTGGCTTTACAGTTTGTCATATGAATATGTATAAGGTAAAAGTACATTTTAATGAGTGACCATTAGTTGACTTCATATGGCTTTGTGTGTAGACAGTAGATAACAAATAAGCATGTCAAACAAATGGTGAGTAACTGCAACCATGATCTAATGTTATTTGCTCTCTTCCAAATGGTATCAATCCTGCTACTGCATGGGATGAACATTTGCAGACAGATAGTGATGTGTATGAAGCCAGGAAAGAAAATCTGAAAGAAATCTTGATTCTGTGCTTCCATAAGAGAGACTGAATTTTAAATGAAAGTATAATATGAGCATAGATGTTATGATATGGAAGGCTTTGTAACAATTGATTATTTAAGATTTTATTCTCAAATGGGCTTAAACTATGGAGCAAAGTCCCTTCCGTTCTCTCTGAATATTCTATTTCCCTAGAGGTCCTGCTGTTCCTTCACTCACTATTGAACTAAGGCAACAAAAATCCTAAATTCTGCCTATGCTTAGGTAACTATTCATTTTGGTTAAAGAATGCTATTTTCTATAGTCGAGGGCATGCAAGAGAGCAGTGTTACTAACAGTCATTTCTAGCCATACTTGACTTTTAGCCAACAAAAACAGGTATCTACTTTCTGTCAAACTGGCTGTGGAACATCTTTCAGCGCAAGTCCAGAAGGAAGTATAAAATCCTATCTCCGGAGTTACAGCAATTCCTCTTAGATCCGATCTTGCTGTATTTCTTTTCTGAAATCCGTCTAGCAACCTGACTAGAGTTTAAGAATCCTTAATAAACCATTATGTCCTGTGTGCCTTCAATATTCTTCCCAGAGAAGTGTGAAACATTTTCAGTTGTACCCATTAATGTTTACCAACCATCTTTCCCCTTTGATGTTTATTATACAACAAAGTATCAATATGCTCTGTTGCCAAAAATTGTTATTTTAAAATGATATTTTATCTTGATTCTGCAGTAGTAGGAATTTTATCAGAAAGCCTGAGCTTGGAATTATAAGAGAGTTTTATCTTCCAGTTATTTTCTGGGCATTGTATTTGGTGGGAAGTCTTTGAAAATGTGAACCTTAAACCCAGAATGCAACTAAAAGAAACTTAAGTATAATATCTATCTTAATTTGGTATTTCTGAGCCAACCACATGACTTTATGGGAGTAGCAATACCACTGTGCTTGAAACATTGAAGGCCTCCAATATTACAGTTCTTCAATAGAGACAAATTAAATGATGATCTCTATTTTCTGAACAATGAGTCCCAAAAGTTCCCTGTTCAGGCAATAGGAACATACTTCATTTTGTATTTTTCTTTCATCACTGAGAATGTGCTGAGCAATCCTGATACAGTTTAAGAAAAAACATTATTTCTCTGCTTTCTGAAAACATAGTACATTCCGTTTGTACCATTCTACTGGGCATTTTTACATTTTTCTTATGATTTTAGCTGTATAAAAATTGTTTATCTGAAATGTTATTAAAGAAGAAAATCTGACACAAAGATAGTTGATTGACTTTTTCAAAGCCAAATATTTCTTATTTGAAATAGCAGGTAAGGTTTATGTGATTTGAAAGAGTCTGGGGAATTCCCCATGTTGAGTTGGGACCAGTGCTGACAGAACCTTCCACATACAATCTTTACCCCAGAAGTCAGATCAAAGTAATTTTTTTAAGAGGGGTTGGCTAAGACTGTGATCACGCTTGTGCCTCAAGTGTGGAATTGCTCTGTAAATGTGGTAAACCATTGCTTAAGAGAAAGATTTCTGAATTGGCTTAATGGCTTATTTTCTCAGTGTGGTTGTAGCTTCAATTCACAAGGGTAATTGAAAACAGTAGTAGCATTGCACAGAAATTTGGCAAAGGACAAAGAGCTGAGCAGAAAATTCATTTAGTTGTATAATCCCATCATATGATAAAGAAAATATTGCAAAGAGCCATGGGAAGTTGTGTCAGAAGTGTTTCATGAATTTGTGCAGTTTTTATGTTAGCAGTTTTCATTTTCTAGTTACTGTTTCCAGAAACTATGAGAAACTTGCTTTGTGCAGAATTGTTCTCATCCTTATTTATGAGTGAAAATACAGCCAGATACTTAGCTGTGTTTGCTATGAAAGCAGAACAGGAAAGACCAAGTAAAGCAAGTGTGAAGCTTCCATTTCTTCTTCTGCAGCTATGGCTTCTTTATGCCAGTCACTGTACAGAAGTGAAAGTGGATTGAAACTGCTCTGATTTGTCAGTATATCACAGATCTGAATCAACTTGCAGCCAGGTGTCAGATTTTCCTTTGATCAGGCTCTGTGTTCTGGCAAGATGGAAGCAGGTCCTGCCACAGGTCTTACTAAACAGAGTAGCCTCTGTGCCTGCTGCAGGTCATTGGCAACTCCCATGTTCAGATGGTTCTCCAGTGCCTTATGTCCTGGGTGTGAGAGAAAATGTTGAAAGGCAGAGGATGAGCATCCAAGCTTGGAACTGCATCCTTCATTTGGACTGATGCATTCCTTTTCATTTTGATCAAACAGATTCTGCATGAACCACAGAGTGTACACACCAGCAGAGATTTTGAAAGATGTTATGATGTCTTATGCTGCTTATACTTACTATAGTTAGCACATGCTGTTGATCAAGAACACACTGCATAACGTGAATATGATTCCCAAGAATCAAGTGGTAAAATGAACCTGTTATCTTTTATCTCCCATTGACTTATCCCTCTCTACAAGAAAATACTTCCTTAATAGGCACTAACTAGAAGTTACATGGAGAAGAAAATGGAAAACCCCAAAGTATTCAATAATAATTTTCTCCTGTCACAGAAGTTTCTTCTTTCACTCCTTTTTCTACCATAGAATCACCCTAATACTATGTTCTCTCTGCAAGTGATGCCTATAAATTTGTTGGGCTTCTCTTACACATTAGCTCATCAAATATAGCTAAAAAGTACCAGGGCAAGGGAAAGACAGGTGAAGAGACACCAAATGACATATTTATTGCCATTTATGAGCACCAGCTTTTTTTTCTGAAAAGCAAGAATTTCAAAACTACAACTGTCAGAGAAGCAAATGATGACCTTCTGACACATGAAAACACAGAGAAGCCAGGGGTAGTTGCACTGACAGTTTACACTCACAGTCTGTGAACCTCTGTCCTTATGTCATGGTATGAATACAAATGATGCCACTGCCCAAGAGTAACAGTTAATAGCCCATGCAGAAAGCTGTCTGTATCTGTTATAGCACATGAGTATATGTAAGTCGTACTGAGAAAGTTGTTAGATGGAAACGTTAAAAGAAGATAGCCATGAACTTTAAATCTGAGCAGTCAAAACCTTTCTCTGGTGAATATGTCTTGCACGGGGTTCCTCCATGTCTTGGGAATTGACGGTCTTTAAATGAATGCCTAGTCTGGTAGCTTGCTCCACAGGAGCGACCGTGGAGTTACAGTATTATCTAGGTTCTACAAGACTGCAATTCACCGAGATGAAATTTTGTCATGTAAGTTGAAGAGTGTGATCTTAAAGGCCCTATCTTTAAATATTTAAGCTTTCTGTTTGCAAAGTTCGTAAGAACTTTCTTTAGAGACATAAGTACTATTTGTGGGCATACCCAGAATTGTTGGCAATCTGGCCAGAACAACTCAGCATCTATGTTGTATCTAAGCCAAATCAAACCAGATTTTTCCAGATTTTCATTACTGCTGATAGTGAGCTTGCTTAGGTGTATGTCCTTTATAAGACCCATCAATTGAACTTGTCATCTGTGAGTTCAAAATTTTGCTTAGATTAAGACTTAGCCTCAGAGAATAATTCACACCTTAATTATTGTGTGCCACCATTTGAAGGATAGTTTCATATAAGCCAAAACAGACTCCTGTGCTTGTGTGATGTGACTATACAGTTGGGAGCCAGGAACCCGTACATTCCTGTAGGTGCATGGGAAAATGCTCACATTTCTTCAGCATTCCAAAATGTTATGGGTCCCACCCTAACTTAAAGTACCACTACCTGCATTTTGCATAAAAACCTAGCAGTTAGATCACTACCTGGGGAAATAAGAGACCTGGGTTCCAGGCCCTATCAGCATGAACACATCTTGAGCCTTCTCTTCTTTCCATCTAGGTAGCGAAGGTTATCTATATTCTAGTAGCACACTATATGACTAGGTGTACAAGATTCATAGGTGGAGTAAAAGAGGACAAATTATGAGAGAGTCCGATTCTGAAGCTGAGTGTCCTGCAGGCTGATTCTTACCCTAGGCACTTGATGTGCATTTTATAGTAAAGTCAATGGATAAAAGCTATCATATTGGTTAACCTATAGGACTGGGAGATCAAAGGCTAAAAAGGGTGAATCCCACTTGACTGCTTTAAACAGAAACCTACTATGCAAAAGGGAACCACTGCTTCTTTTTTGTTGTCCCCCAGAGAGCTCTACATTTTTTATCTCAAAAATACAGAAACACCTCCTCTGGAGATCTGAATCAAATACCTAGTTAAGTACACCTCTGTATTTAGTATTTTTTATTGGCTGATTCTGCTCACCTTCCTGCTGAGCATAATGGTGAATTGGATCACCATTTTGTGATACAGCTTGTTCATTCTTCAGAACCCTTTGTCCATCCTTACTCCCTCCAGGACCTGTGTAAGGAACTTGGATTCTCTCAGGTTGTCTGTCTGAATCAGCCTGCTGAGGACAAAAGCCTAATTTTTAGTCACAGAATGTGTGAATATGGCCTTTTGCATCTGCTGAGCCCTCATCCCTTAAGAGCCATCACCTATTTTGTTAACTGTATTAATGAAACTTTGATGAGAAACACTAAGCAATGTAGAAAACTTGGCTGGGATTCATGTTACCAGACTTTCAACATCAGCAGTGTAAACGTGTTTCTGCGCAGATTCTGTTCTAGAGCGAAGAGAAAGATGTATGTCTTTACAATTAATATAATCTATTTTAGGCATCTTTCTGAAATTAATTGCACCCCAGAAATGCCTGTTTCTTTTCACTGACTATAAAGGAATCTACATGAGTTTAGATGCGTATGGCATATGTGTGCCAAATATTAGATGGCATGACTTCTACCTCCATCCTTTTAACAAAACCCACCAAGCTCCCTAAATAAATAAATAAAGCTCTCCTGTAATGTCAGTCTATAGATGGAACTGAGCTGAATGCCTTAAATAAAAATCATGGCGTGGCTTTATGCCTCACATTTTGTCTGTAATGCATGACATTACCCAGGCCTCTGCTTATTCATTTGTAACACTAACAAGAAGTAGTAAAGCAAGAAAAAAATATCTCCTGAAATATGGTGTCAGTAGTTATATAAACAGTAAGTGCTTGCCACATGGCAACTAGTATATTTTATTGCAGATGCTCAGTGAGTTGTGTTCACAGTAGGGACTTGAAAAATAGCAGAAAATGAGTTGGCATGGCTTAGAAGTTTCTAGAGAAGCCCTACTTCTATTGTACAATTGTTCCTAAATGAGTTATTTCTATTTATCAAGTGTCAAAGAATTTCCAATAAAAAACAAATTATTCTGTTTTTTTTCCAAAATTTATTCAGAAATTATTTCTGCTGCTATTGAAACCCTGTATATAATTTCCAGAGTACTTTGAATATATCTACATTAATTACAGGCAAGATTCTTCCCTAAAATAATGGCAGGCAAGAGTCCTCCCTAACCTGCAATTTGGTAGCTAAAGAAGTTTTTCTCCGCAAATTGATTGTGGACTAGACACTGGCTATCTGGAGCATTATGTCCTAACTCTATTCGGAAAATACAAAGGAAGTACTGACAGGGGTGACTGTGTTCTAAAGTTGAGCCTAAAGCATATATATTTTTTTGAATTGGTATCCCTGCATGGATTGTGACAATGGCAGAAACTGCTATGATAATTTTCAAAAAAACCCAAATAACAATATGCCGGCTAAAAAGCAAGAGGCTTTCTACTCCTCAATAGGTGAAGAAATAAATTTGCATGGATCAGTAAAGATAGATATAATTAATATGAGCATCACTTTTTTTATACAGAAGAGGTCTTTGTTTTTGGTAGAAACTCAGATGTAGTACTGTGCAAGTGTGCAAAGGGTGTGGATCAGGAGAGTAGTTCTCACACAGCATATTTTGTAAGAGCAACACTCTGGAAACTTTTTGTTGATAGGAGATGTGCAAATGCAGAAAATAATATTGGTGGCTGTTGCTGAAGCAACAAAAGTGAACCATAATATTATCTCTTATCATGCATATTGGTCACTTAATTGTGACAGCAAATTAATGTTGTTTTTCAGGATTTACCTGTTGTTAAAATGATGGCAAGATAAAAACAATGTGCTAGCTCTGATTAAACTGAGAAAACAAAGAGCAGATTGAAGAGAGTGGAGTGCAGGAGAGTGGATTAAAATAAATCAGCAATTATTTCTGAGGGCTGTGTAACAAAGTTATCGACACTTTTGCTCATCTTCCAAAAGAATTTCATAACTGGAGGAGATATTTCATATTAGCAATGTGTAAGCCATGGAAACATTGAGGTATGTCCCACAGAAGATAGTTTTCTCCCAAACATCCAGTTGAAAGAAGCTTAAGAACATTTTCCATCTAAGTTCCTTTTGTACATCAAGTGAACAGCTCTGCAAGTTTTAAACATTTCAAAGAAAATGAAGACAAAAACAATGGCTGGAAGCTTTTAGTGATTGAATACTAAGTGTTTCTCTGCTTTTGTGTATGTTTACCATGATGTAATAGCTCACTTGAAGAGTGAGTTACAATAAAGAATTGATGTATAATTACTGGGCTGTTTATATATAGCTCTTACCTAAATATACGTAGCCGCAAAGCGAACCAGATGGAACTGGAGGTGTGCACTCAGCTGCACTCTTTAGCTCTCTCTGCCTTCATGCATTGACCTCAGCAAGCATCATTAATTTAATAAACAACATTAATTTAACTTCTAATACTTGAGTCATACATGTGACAGTGATAGAAATGTATAGTTGAGAGAAAAATATATAATATGCTAAAGATAAACATTGCTGTTCTAGAACATTGCTTAGAATATACTGTTGACAGTTCTTCCGATGCAAGCAGGGTGGTCATCCTACATATTTTTTACTTGCTTATTATTAATTTTGCCAGAGGCAAGGTTACTCAACTGCTCTGTTTCTCAGCAATAGCCCCATGAAGTCTTGCCCTCCTGGCTGAGTAGTTGTGAATAAACAACAACTTCTTTACTGATATAAGATGTTGCAGTTCTGCTGTCCGTTAGGTGTTGCACTGCTCATGACTGAATCAAAAAAACAAGATTTCGGAGTTCACCATATGGTTTGTAGTTCCAGGTTTTTCCTGTGGATCATGGCTTCTTCTATATCCTGTCAAATTCTGGAGGGTTGCTGTCGTCCTACTTTAAAGATTTATCAAAGTAGGAATATAGCAGTGAAAATCCTCCACTGAATGTTGGTCGGTACTTAATGAATGTAACAGACATTTGCATGGAACGTTGCAGCCTAAGAGAGATTGTCCAGAGCCCATTTCTCTTTCAAGATACAGTTTCTGCAATTGCTTATATGGAGAAATGCTAATATGAAACTATTCCATGCACTTCTGTACTTTTAAGTTTCTCAAATGCAATTTAGCTGATGAAAACAGCTTGGCCAGCAGCCCACGCCACATTAGTTTTCCAGGAATTACCAGTTTATGCTCTGAAGACCCTGCGTAGTTCCTACTAGTAAAGAATTTGGAAGATATTGTTGAAGGCACGACCACAGTATTAGATTCTTTTCTTCTTTTTTAAGAAAGTTTCACTTGCAGTTAGCTTATGAGTAGAAAAGACAGTTAGGCTTACCTGAACCTCCCATGGCAGGTATTGCCTCTGCTGGGAAGGACTGTGTGACTTACCCTGTTGCATTATTTGATATGGGCTGCCCAGGGAGGAAAGAGCTAAGGTGTGTGCTGAGCATCTTGGGCAATGTGCTCTGGCAGCAACTATAGAGAAGGAATAAATGAGTCTTAGGGTATCTTATTCTTGCTTTCTAAAGTTTTTATAATTTCACTTTTTGCACATGTTGTCTGTGTAAATTGCTTGAACTGAACATGATTTCGAATCCTGGGTTCTTCCGTTTATATGATATGGCATCATTTTTCAAATGACTATAGTGTATCATGTCAGAAAGAACCATTTAATTTTCTGTAATAAAAATAGTGAATCATAATATTTTGTCACAGGTCTAATGTTAAAACTCCTTTAAAAAGGCATTGTAAGTTATCTTCATAGTTAATATAAAGTGAATAATATGAATATTTAATAGTCATATCTACATTTTGCAAAGTGAAATCTAAGGTTCTGTAGCATATCACAAGGCATGCTAATTTTCTTTTTTAATGAAAATATTTTGCTGTGCCTTTTGTAACCTAAAAAGTCAGTCAATGTGTATTATGCAGTTTCATTTGTGCACTTTCATACAGTGTAGCTATTTCTCTCATGAGACACTAAAAATGAAAGAGTATTCAGTCATTATAAGAAGCCATTCCTTTCTGGATTGAATCAGTGTAATTAATCGATTAAAGTATAATATCACATCTCATAGTTCTCCAAGAAAAAAAATACATTATTAATTATTTTGTAAGTGGCTTTCCCCGTTTTATCTTGATTAAATAAGATGCATGCATGGAATTGCCAAGGTAAGCAATTATTTTCTATTCCTGAATATCAGCAGTGTTTTCAAATATAGACCTGTAAAGCAGAGAGAAATGTTTGCTGGCCAGTAATTGCACTGTGAGATGAAAGATGCGTGTGCACGCACACTCATCTTTATATTAAATTATGTAAATTAAATTAAAGTTTACATTTTCTTTTTTTTTTTTCTGAAAATATCCTTCTAACAGCAGCAATGAGGTTTGGGTGTTCCTATCCAAACAGTATTTGCACTGTGACAGTGTTGAGTACATTTCTCCCATAAGCCACTTTCCACAATGACTGTCCTTGACCAAAGCAGAAAATGAATTTGATTTCTCTAATGCAAAAGGTAATTGGATTTTTCTTTATGGAATGCATGCCTTTAATGACTGTCTCTGCTTCAGCCAATTTAGCTGCAACTGACCTGATACTGATCTGGTGATACGACTTTAGATAAATGCCAAAGCTAAGAGATGAAAGACCAACTGTCTGCTAACAGAAAGAACATTTCCTGCCTCATCTTGCCATTTTCCCCAGAAAACGTCTCCTTCTTGAATGTCATTCTTGTGAAGCACACTGCTCTAATAATTGGTCACAGAGTGGTGGATTGCATCCTGCTACCAGCTGTAATAAGTATTTCCCAGAAAGTGCACAAAGAAAATATTTTGAAAACTGAATAAAACCTTTACAAATAACTGTTCTTCTTTGCAAATATTTATTACTACATAGCCTCTTCCTAAGAGAATAAATATTACTAAAGTAGTGAATTACATCTTTACAGAGGTCTTATTTGGCATTAAATATTTATCAAAATATTTATTTAACTAATAGGGGTCATTAAAATAAAAAATATCATAGCATGTTGATCTGAGAAAAGAATTACCTACAGAAAACAATTAGTAAAGGTGATATTTCAAGATGTAACCTGTTCTTTCTTCAGGCTAGGGATAATGGAATCACAAAACCCTAGAATATGTATTTCTATTTATAATCCATATATGCTTGAAATACTCATTTGGACCCAGTCCTGTAAGCTACTGAACTCTTTTAACCCCAAATGGGCTAGGAACCAAAATTTAAAAGTTGAATTTGTGTTTTTACTTTAATCATGAGTTGTGTGTTCCTTTTGGACATTCTATTAAATGTCTTTGATTGAAAGTAGCAGCTCACATTCTGGATGATAAATTAGATTTTTAAAATTCTGTATATCCAAATAAATATAGTGGAAAATAAAAATAAGAATCTTCAATTTGAAATGAATGGAAACAAGCTCTTTCCTTCTGAAATCTTATTAAGAATTATTCTCATATTAATCAAAACAATTAATAATTTTCCACTGTTTATTGATACCAATGACAGTAAGAATTTGTTTTACTTACTCATATGCCGTGGCAAGCACTCTCCTCCATTTCCTTTATTTGTTCATTTATTTTTTAATCTATATGTATATGTATATATAGGTTTTCCACTCTTCTGGATCTTTTGCACAACAGTATTGATGAGTTTATGCTAATGTAACTTTCTTTGCTTTATAATACAGTTAACCTGAAATAAATGGATATGAAGATGCAGTTTCCCAGCAGTGCAGGGGACTGAAGGGTCCTTCATTTAGTTCAGAGTCATTATTTTTAGTGTGCGCTATTCAGAAATAGTATGTGCATTTAGATAAGAGTTATGAAAATGGATATAAGTATTTCATATTTTTAAATATTGTGCAAGTTTTAAGTTTTTTTCAGGACTTTAGTCCCACATGTGTTTTTCTTTCTGATACCAGGAATCAGGAGAAGATTATAAATGGCATGTAGTGCTTAAATCACAGGCTTGCATTCCCTGGAATACAATTCAGATTTCCAGAGTCAAAATTCTGTTGATGCTGCTGTCAGTGAACCAGGCCAGGAAAAGCCACACATTTGTCAGCCTCATAGCTGTTATGTGCAAGTAGTCTTATACTGTTTTCTACCTAGGTTTCCTAACTTTTCCTTTTCAGGTAGTTTGTTCACTTAGATTAGTTCCTCTCTTCTTATCTTTGGATCTCCGTAAGTCTTCTTGTTTCTCAAGGAATTATATGCATTTCTAGGGGACAGAATGTATAGGCCAATATACTTTATGTTGATTGTGAATAAGAACACTGGAGAGATTATTTTTATATGATCTAATTATTAAAATTATCAGAACTCAAACAGACACTGTCATATCTAAACAAAAATGTATTTAACATCCTAGTTAGTGCTTGCTTCTGTGACACCAGTTTAACTGTGCATTATTTTGTCTTTCTCTGTAGGTCACTGATATGATGCTTCAGGACAAACCCTACCCAGACTGGGGAAAGTCTGCCAGAGCTTTCTGGAAGAAAGGAAACATTAGGATCATTTTATTCTGGTAGGAAAGTAGTAAAATCTAATTATTGCAAATGAACCTTGTGCAGAACATCCAAAAATATATCTTCTAATTCTCGGTGGCAGGAAGAGATATAAAGGGAATACATGCTAAGAAAGAAGAATGGAAAAAATGAAGCTTTGTCTAGCACAAAATCACACAGTAAAAAAGCTGTATATAGATGAACAATTTCTAATCAAAATATTTTATGTAAAAATCTAATTTTAAAATTGATTTACCATGTTTCTTTTATTCTATCCTTGTAACTGTTTATAATAGAGTTTCAAAATTTTTGCCATATGTGATAATATTTAGATGTCCAATTGTCAGTCCCCGTAATTAAGGTAAGTAGATATGTAAATGTCTTTTGTGAGCTTAAAACTTTGAATCCACATTTGAATGGCATTCCAAATGGTGAGTCAGCCCTTATATTATCAAGAAAAATATTAAAAAACGGATTAAGTGAGTACAAAATTGCAAGGAATAAGTAGTTATTTTGATCCCGAATGTATCCTGTACCAGGTAAATTCAAACCAAGTGGAACTATTAAAACAACATAAATTATGACAGGAAAAAATGGAAGATAGAAAGTGTATAGTCTAAGAGGCAGTCTGAAGACTGTATAGCTAAAGATGAAAGAGGTTACAAAGATAATTTTCAAATACATCAGAAGCAGAAAATTTATGAAAATATCATTAGACCTGCCATTAGATGAAGAGAGAGATGTAGAAAGACATGTTACAGAGAAGTCGAAAGATGTATTTACATGTATTCTGCTACAGAATATGCTAAGAGATATCTATGCTTTTTAAGTAGTAAGGATTAGATATTATATTAAATTAAGACAATTAAATGAAATACTAAGAGAAATTTAAAGACTAAGAAGAAAGCAGGATTGGATGGCTGACTGGCTACAAACAAGATTTATAAGGAACTGAAGGGGCTGAGCTGATGCAAGTTTTATTAACACCTAATTGACTATTGAAAAACTAAAGGTTAATATATGTTGGACCTTGGCTTTTATTTTGTTTTTGCTGCTTTTTTTCAACATCCTAGAATTATCCTACTGGCTAGTAAGTCTTACTTCACTATTAACTCAATGGCTTGAACACATCATTAATAATAGAAATATGAACAAAACTCTAAATTAAATCCTACTAAAAGAAACCAGACTAGCTTTGCTGAAAGAAAACCTTCTGTGATCTGTTAGAATTCTTTGAACATGTCATCAAAATAATTGATGAGGAAGAAATGCTTGATCTAATTTATTTGGACTTTCAAAAGGCTTTTGACAAAGTTCTTCACTGAAGGCAATTAAAAAAACTAGTAAGCCCCATGAAGTGTACTGAAGTCATTTAGGAATCATCTCAGAATTGTGGAATGAAAGCTATAAATAAAATAGTAGTTTTCTGCTTTGCTGATAAGAGTGGGGAGCCCCATTATTTAATGTTAGAAGTGTTCGCTATGTGTATACATGGTGTACATTAATGGCATGGCAAAGTTTAAAGATGAGGGAAATAATTTTAATTAACAAATGCTAGCATTTAAGAGGGATCTTAGCTAGGTGAAGAAATAGCATGACTGAAAAGTTATGCTGAGGGGCTCAGACAACTCCTTGTCATCACAGAAAGTGCGGTGGAAGATTTCTGTTTCAGTGTGCTAGAGTGGGAAAAAGGTAAAGCAGAAAAATTAAAAAAAAAATGCTGAGATACATAAAAAATGAGTTAGCAATGATTATGATGTCATTTGGTTAAGTCAGTAAAATGCCTAGAAGATGACTGAGTTTTGTTTACCCTTGTCTAACAAATAGCCTTTTCTAGCATACTGGAAAGAGAATAATTAGAGTTAAGAAAAAATGTAATTTTACAGAAAGACGGGAAGAACAGAAAAAAGGAATAAATGCAAGGCGACACGATAGAGTATATTCTTTTCAAATTTATATGCCAGATATGGAGAACAATAAAACACTATTAAAGGTACATTAATATTGCTGCAAAAGATGTTTTGACTTTCTGTGGTCTGAAAAGTTATAAATCTGTATTCCCTTTTCAAATAATATTCACATTAAAAAATTCTACCAAAAGTTTAAAATGGAAATAAAGTGAAAAAAGATATTTCTTTTCATGCATGATTCTCATACAAAACAGTATGCTTAGTGGGTATTTAGAATCCTAAAAGGTGACATAAATGCTTTTATTTTTAGCTTTAGGCAGTGAAATAAAATTGCCCTAGGCAAGATTCTACATTGTGTAGAGACATTATTTACATAGTGCATTAGTATAGTAGACTTTTTTCCTAATGATTAAGAAAAATGGAGGGGAGGCAGATTAAAGTATCAATAATGTTATGCATGTTGAAGTGAGGTATTTGTATTTCATTTGCTGTTGCTTAGCTTGTGTGATGCAAGCAGGCTCATTTCTGAAATGTTCTCAATGAAGCATCCTCAATAGTGTGCGCTACACAGATACTGGTGTGCCAAAATTTGTTTATTCAGGACATTTCTTAATGGCACTCCTGTTTAGCAGAGATAGTGTAATTCTGTGCACAGTATTTTAATTATTCCAAATACTAGATATGTGATTCACAGTTTACATTGGTTGATGAAATGAAAATATTAGATACACATGGGGCTTCTTTTTCTGGTAACTTCATTTATATTTTCAAGTTTTTTCTTTGTAAAACTAGGAAATCTCTGTAAAAGTAACAAAGGCAGATGGACTGTCATAGGGATGAAGACACCATCCGCTTTTTTTCAAAACTGGACATGCAACTACTTTGTATTTCTCCTTTGGAAATGTTTTCAACTCTCAAATACAACTAAAGCAATTAGTGAAGGCTTTGATTTAGCTTATCATCTCCTGTTTTAAATAATTCCCTGGGAACATTGTCAGCAACTGGTGCTAGATTGTTCCGGAGCATTTTGGCTGCCTTTTGAGTGTCCTCAACATATAATTCTTCCACAAACACCTCAACTAGCTCAAAAATGTCCATTTTCTATTTGCCTTTGTCTATCCCATCACTAAAGAGTTCACCAAAGTGCTCTCTACCTTTTTTACAGTGGTTTCTTCGTAATAAAAAGATCTCCGTTTTGGTCGTTTCCCGATCTGCTCATTGGCTCCTCCACACAGAGGCACTTTTGTGTAATGCTGTTATGTTCTTTGTAACGCCGTATGGAGATACAAAGCAAATACAAACACATTTTCCTACAGATTTAAGAAAGTGTGTTGGCAAGATGGCTTTTAGAATCCTAAACTAGTGAAGAAAAGTATCTGGAATCCTAGTAAAATTATTAATATAATACAGCCACGCTTTTGGATTAAAAAAAAAAAAGATATCAATAGGGACTTAAATATCTGCACCATCTGGCATTCATATGAGGCTATGGTAGAGAGACAGCTGTCTCCAGTGCTCTGTTGTGAAATTAAGATTGCGGACTGAAATAGAGTGGTTTGTATTTTTGGATACATTGATAATTTGGCTATTTTAGGAGAGACAAATTATATGTGACAGATGAAGAGTGGCATTTGAAAGAAGCAGGAAGAACAAAAAGGTTGTTAAATAAAGCTTTTGGACAAGACTGACTACAAGGCAATAACAATAGCTACTGATAAGTTAAATAAATACCTTAGAACTTCAGTTATTTTTAATGTTTGAATATTAGAGGAAACAGACAGAAGCACAGTGTTAGAAGACTCGTTTTTTTGCAAATAATTTTTGATTCCCCCTGGAGCAATGAATAACTCCTACCTAGACTAAAGGTCTCTTTTTATAAGGATGTGAGCCCACTTGTTAAGAAAAAGAAAGGCAACTAAATTCTTTCAAGAATAAACTACAAATGGAAGAGAATAATGTTAAGAGAGTTTATGAATAATTATTAAAAATGAATCAAATAATTAGTTATGGGATCTCTGTGAAGAATCAAGCATAATAATTGCACTAAAATCATCAGGACACCTTGGCTGTGCATGTGGTTAGGTTGATGGAAGGAAGACCAGTATGCTTTCTCTTGGCAAAGCTGTTCCAATATTATTTGTCCTCAGAACTTTCCTATCAGAGGACAGAAGATTATAGAGAGCAAGACATAAGAGTTCCTCATGTGAACTTTTAGCAATAGGGAAAAACAGACCATCAACAAAAAGGAATGGGAGCCAACTGGAAGAGAAGGCAAGGACTGCTGAGGTCTGTAAAGCCGGGAAAAAGGATTTATATGCAAAGGTACGTTATCAAAATGGTGGCATTCAGAGATAATAGTGGATTGTGTAGATAAATATTGATTGCAGACAAGGTTACAGAAAAATATATTCAAGCTGAAAATTTCAATATGCCAGCTGCAAATTGGAATTAATTTCTATGGTGTACCTGGCTGGATATTCATTGAGCATGTATGCAATGATCAGTCTTTATTGATGCAATAATTTGTCTTTAACATAGGACTCTTGCCTGAAATAATAGAGGACTACCAACATAGGAAAAAAGTTAGTGTGGAGAATTGTAAATCTGGCATTCCCTGTTTGCTGTATTTAACTTTGCAAACTAAATATTATTCACTTAGTATATTTTTCCGTAAGCAATTTCTCGCTTTCTTTAATAAAAACCAGAACTGCTCGTGCTCAAAAACTTATGTTAGTAATGACTGCACTTTGATTCGGCAAGTTGGTAATACAGTTTTAAAAGGTTTTATTCAAATTAGTTGTTCAGAATTGCTACGGGGTACTAAGTCATTTACATATGTTATATTTTTAGAGGATTATGTTAAACATGGTTTAGTATGGGTTTTCTTAATTGAACAGTATTTCGTACCGTGCAAATAGAGGAAGCTTCCTTATGAGATAGATAGCCATGTTTCCAGGGCAGAAATGAAATATAGCTTCTTAAAGTGATTTTCTGTTATGCGCCTAATTGAGCGTTTGGCTTGATAAGTTGTATTTTCATATTCTGTGCTTTCACAGTCAAGATGATAAATGCATACCGGACAGCTACATTCTTTTCACATATATGAAAGTAATTTGTATATTTGTTTTAAAAGACAACTTCTTAAAACATCCATTGTTTTCATTATGGGCTGTACTGAGAAAAAATAATTAGACATTATAGCTTTGTCAACCTAAATTAAATACTAACCCAAACAAAACAAACCTTTCATTAAATTTGAGAAAAGGGTTTTGTTACAGTGCAGTCCTACAAATACAACTGCACAAAACAAAATAATTAGATATATGTATGTTACATATACACACACGTTATTCTCCCCCTATTTTGGTTTGACCATTAATTCTTTCATTCTTAAATATTTTCTCCTGCGGTAGGATACTCACTACTGAACTGACACCTAGAATCATCTAGAAGGGGAGGCAAATTTCCTGGTAAATAGTATAAATCATTTGACAGTATCATTTTTCCCAGTACACCTTTTATCCTCATGCTATAGTCAAAGTGAATAACTTTAATTCAGACTCCTCATAAGCAAGTCAACAAGTAAGTTCCTTGCTATTTCCTTTTTGTCTCAATATGTATTACAAAAGATTCACTAATATCCTTCGTAAAGGATTTATGTTGAGTAATCTGACTACTAGTATGGGCAAACATTGTTAAATGTATTCTGAGTGGATAAAACTGTCCATGTATAGTAATCATTACATTTAGTCTGGAAATCAAGAGATAACACTTGATTACCATTTCTCAAGAGGTGACTAAAATGTTTTCAGTAGCATTTATTTAGTTTCTGTGCTAGATATTATGGGGAAAAACCATTATAAGATCACAATTAATTAACATGAAAATATATTGAAAAAAAATCATAATTCAGACCAATGGGCTTTTCTTCATACAGATGGTACTTCTTCAAGGTTTCTACCTCCTCTTCATTTTCATTTTCCCATCCTATACTATATTATCTGAAAATACTGTATTATCTTAAATCACAGAATCACAGAATCACTGAGGTTGGAAGGGACCTCTGGAGATCATCTAGTCCAACCCCCCTGCTCAAGCAGGGTCACCTAGAGCACATTGCACAGGATTGCATCCAGGCGGGTTTTGAATATCTCCAGAGAAGGAGACTCCACCACCTCTCGGGGCAACCTGTTCCAGTGCTCTGTCACCCTCACAGTGAAAAAGTTTTTCCTCATGTTAAGATGGAAGTGTCTGTGTTTCAGTTTGTGCCCATTGCCTCGCGTCCTGTCGCTCAGCACCACTGAAAAGAGTCTGGCCCCATCCTCTCGACACCCTCCCTTCAGATACTTGTACACATTGATAAGATCTCCTCTCAGCCTTCTCTTCTCCAAGCTAAACAGGCCAAGCTCTCTCAGCCTTTCCTCATAAGAGAGATGCTCCAGTCCCCTAATCATCTTTGTGGCCCTTCGCTGGACTTGCTCCAGTAGTGCCACATCCCTCTTGTACTGGGGAGCCCAGAACTGGACGCAGTACTCCAGATGTGGCCTCACCAGGGCTGAGTAGAGGGGGAGAATCACCTCCCTCGACCTGCTGGCAACACTCTTTCTGATGCAGCCCAGGATACCATTGGCCTTCTTGGCCACAAGGGCACATTGCTGCCTCATGCTTAACTTGGTGTCCACCAGCACTCCCAGGTCCTTCTCAGCAGAGCTGCTTTCCAGCAGGTCAACCCCCAACCTGTACTGCTGCATGGGGTTATTCCTCCCCAGGTGCAGGACCCTGCACTTCCCTTTGTTGAATTTCATGAGGTTCCTCTCTGCCCACCTCTCCAGCCTGTCCAAGTCTCTTTGAATGGCAGCACAGCCCTCTGGCGTATCGGCCACTCCTCCCAGTTTTGTATCGTCAGCAAACTTGCTGAGGGTGCACTCTGTGCCTTCATCCAGGTCATTGATGAAGAAGTTGAACAAGACTGGACCCAGGACTGACCCCTGGGGGACACCGCTAGCTACAGGCCTCCAACTAGACTCTGTGCCACTGAGCACAACTCTCTGAGCTCTGCCATTCAGCCAGTTCTCAATCCACCTCACTGTCCACTCATCTAACCCACACTTCCTGAGCTTGTCTATGAGGATGCTATGGGAGACAGTGTCAAAAGCCTTGCTGAAGTCTAGGTAGACAACATCCACTGCTCTCCCCTCATCTACCCAGCCAGTCATTCCATCATAGAAGGCTATCAGATTGGTTAGGCATGATTTCCCCTTGGTGAAGCCATGCTGACTACTCCTGATCACCTTCTTTTCCTCCACATGCGTGGAGATGGCTTCCAGGATGAACTGCTCCATCACCTTTCCAGGGATGGAGGTGAGGCTGACTGGCCTGTAGTTGCCTGGGTCCTCCTTCTTGCCCTTTTTAAAGACTGGGGTGACATTGGCTTTCTTCCAGTCCTCGGGCACCTCTCCTGTTCTCCATGACCTTTCAAAGATGATGGAGAGTGGCTTAGCAATAATGTCCGCCAGCTCCCTCAGCACTCGTGGGTGCATCCCATCAGGGCCCATGGATTTGTGGGTGTCAAGTTTGCTTAAATGATCTCTAACCCACTCCTCCTCCACCAAGGGAAAGTCTTCCTCTCTCCAGACTTTCTCTCTTGCCTCCAGGGTCTGGGGTTCCTGAGGGCTGGCCTGACCAGTAAAAACTGAAGCAAAGAAGGCATTCAGTAACTCTGCCTTCTCTGCATCCTTCGTCACCAGGGCACCCACCCCATTCAGCAGCGGGCCCACATTTTCCCTAGTCTTCCTCTTGCTACTGATGTATTTGAAGAAGCCCTTCTTGTTGTCCTTGACATCTCTAGCCAGATTTAATTCCAAACGGGCCTTAGCCTTCCTCGTCGCATCCCTGCATACTCTGACAACATTCCTATATTCCTCCCAAGTGGCCTGTCCCCCTTTCCACTTTCTGTAGACTTCCTTCTTCTGGTTGAGTTTTGCCAGGAGCTCCTTGCTCATCCATGCAGGTCTCCTACCTCCTTTGCTTGACTTCCTACTCATAGGGATGCACCGCTCTTGAGCCTGGAGGAAGTGATGTTTGAATATTAACCAACTCTCTTGAATGCCCCTTCCTTCCAGGGCCCTCACCCATGGGATTCCTCCAAGTAGGTCCCTGAAGAGGACAAAGTTTGCTCTCCTGAAGTCCAGGGTTGCGATCCTACTTGGTGCCCTGCTGCCTCCTCGCAGGATCCTGAACTCCACCATCTCATGGTCACTGCAGCCAAGGCAGCCCCCAACCTTCACATCTTCCACCAGTCCTTCTTTGTTTGTTAGTACGAGGTCCAGCAGCACACCTCTCCTTGTTGGCTCCTCCACCACCTGTGTCAAGAAGTTGTCACCAATGCTCTGCAGGAACCTCCAGGACTGTTTGTGCCTAGCTGTGTTGTCTTTCCAGCAGATATCGGGGTGGTTGAAGTCCCCCATGAGAACCAGGGCCTGGGATCGTGAGGCTACTTCCAGCTGTCTGTAGAAGGCCTCATCAACTTCCTCATCCTGATCAGGTGGCCTGTAGTAAACACCCACAACAGTGTCACCTCTATTAGCCTGCCCTTTGATCCTTACCCATAAGCTCTCGACTCGCTCTTCATCCACCCCTAGGCACAGCTCAATACATTCCAGTTGCTCTCTCACATAAAGAGCAACTCCACCACCTCGCTTTCCTGGCCTGTCTTTCCTAAAAAGCACGTAGCCATCCATGACAGCACTCCAGTCATGCGAGCTATCCCACCATGTCTCTGTAATGGCAATGAGATCATGGCCCTGCGACCGCACAGATATCTCTAGTTCTTCCTGTTTGTTCCCCAAGCTGCGTGCATTGGTGTACAGGCATTTCAGGGAGGTGATCGAGCATGCAGGTTTCCCAGGAGGGCTAAAAGAGGGTCCTCCATAGCCACATCCCATGCGCACTTCCCTGGCTGCATTCACCTGTTGGAGGCATCCTGACTTGAGCAGTCTTTTGCCAACTACCCTGTCACTATAACTCTCCCCTTCCCCCATCTTTCCTAGTTTAAAGCCCTCCTTACCAGGTTGGCCAACCTGTTGGCAAAGACCCGCGTGCCCCGCCTCGTGAGGTGGATCCCATCTCTCGCCATCAGTTGTTGATCTTCAAACAGGGTCCCATGGTTGTAGAAACCAAAACCCTGTGGCCAACACCAGCGGCGCAGCCAGTCGTTAACCTGGAAAGTCCGTCTCCTCCTCCTCTCATCCATCCCCCTCACTGGCAGGATTGAGGAGAAGATGACCTGGGCTCCCAGACCCTTGACCACCATCCCCAGAGCTCTGAAATCCTGCTTGATGGTCTCCAGTTTGCCCTTGGTGTCATTGGCGCCCACATGGAAGAGCAGCAGTGGGTAATAGCCCGAAGCGTGGACAAGCCTTGGCAGTCTTTGCATGACATCTCTCACACGAGCCCCCGGCAGGCCACAAACCTCTCTAGACAAGAGGTCAGGTCGGCAGATAGATGCCTCCGTCCCCTGTAGCAGGGAGTCCCCCACAACAATCACCCGCCGCTTTTTCCGGGTGTTCCGGCAGGGCACAGGGTCTGTTGTCCCGGTTACTTCCCTGGCAGCCATGCCCATCTCCTCCTCAGCCTGGAGGGCACTAAACCTGTTCTTCAGCTTCAGGTCTTCAGGAGGAGTAGGAGCCTTTCTCCTCCCACGAGCAGTGACCAGTTTCCAGCCTTCTTCTGTGATGTTATGATGTACCGTTTCACACGGCACAGAGCCCTCTGGCAACTCCACTGCTGCAGGGGGTTGGGACTCCTGGAGCTGTACAGTCTCCGAGAATACCCTGTCTATCTCTTGCTCTGCTTCTCGGATGCTGCGCAGCCTACTGACCTCCTCCCGTAACTCCCTTACCTGACGACACAACTCGTCAACAGCAGCACACCTCCTGCAGGAGAGCTGACTGCCAGCCCAGGCCTCCCGGAGAGGCCCCAAGCACTCCCTGCAGCCTGAGACCTGTAGAGCTGCATCTACTGTCAGAGGGCCAGTCTGGGTCCAAGCCTCTGACACAGCAACTCCAGCAGCCGCTGGGGAACGCGCTGTGCGGCGTGTCAGACCATACTTGAGGAAGTGTACACCACAGGGAACAGAAATGAAGGTCCCTTCGCACGTCCCTTCGCGCGCCCTTCTGCGCGAACTGCTGCGCAAACTGCTGCGTCTGTTCGCTGCCTCTGTGGTTTTGTTCAGATCTAAATCTGATCCCATGCAGACTCTCTGGCTCAGGTCCTAAGGAATATTTTCCCATTTTGACAGCAAAGCACTTTTACACTGTCTAGTTTGGAACAGTCACAGTGGTGAGATCTCACCAGAACGGTTCAAGCTTGACAACCACATGAGTCAGACCCTTTTTGGGACCTCATTCTCAGATGCCTTCCCCCCATTCCTCTGTGCATGGAGACTACCAGTCAGTAATTCAGCATTCTCCCATCAGCCTGCTCTTGTTCAAGGATCATTTGTCCTCAGCTGGAAGAGTTACTCCATCCTCCTCTAAGATGCTCCTGCCTCCCCCCTGATTTCCGGTACAAGCAACAGCTCCAGTCTCTGGCAGAACATATCTGTCCTTTTCCTCCCTCCCTTCCTCCAGCACAGCAGTAGCCCCAAACTCTGCCTACATGCTCAAAAGCAAGAGGGAAAAGACAAAGCAGAATTTTGGGCTCTGAGTCACATGTGGGGTGGCTGGCTTCCAAGATAGCATTTGCTGCTCTAACGTCATGGCCTGCCTCAACTTTTCCCTGGCTTTTCTAGGAAAAGACAAGGAGAGAGAAGTATCCTGGGAAATGTATTCATTCCACAGGTCATCCACTGGAGTATGCTATTCACGAACTAGTAATACACTGTGTGAGAGGTAGATGCTTTGCACGGCATTACTTATGCATGAGCAGGGAGAACATACCCATATGTAAGGGAGTGTATGTGAAAGTCTCCCATCTGTCTCACCCATCAAGGAAGAAATTTGTATCTTGACTGTGCCAGTCTGTATTTGGAAGGGCTGTATCATGCATTTCCCCCTGCTCTATTTGTCTCAGAAGGAAAACATTTGAGTGAGACAAAATCAGGCTTAGGGAGCTTTGAGGTATCAGAATAAAAAAATGCAATCATTGTGAGATCAATCTAGCATGAAGATTGTTTATTGTTTGTCTTGTTCAAGCGATCTCATCCTCTTAATTTTTTCTGATGGAGACTCCTACAAATGGAGCAAAAGACACATTGTTTCTAACTTGTATGAATAAAAGAGTAAGAGAGGGAGCATGAGTGTAGTGCAGCAGCTTTCCTGTTGTATGACACGGGACACCTGCATGCACACAGCATCCACACATGCAACCAAACACCCTAGACAGTAATAGAGGTGAGAGATAGAGAGAGCTCTTAGCACCCCTTGCATAAAACACCATTCCCCTGGTGAGTCTAGTATTGAAACATTTCACGTCCTGGAGTGGTAAAAGAGATTTATGGAGCAATCAGTCTGGTTGAAAGGCAGTTACAGACAACGGAGGGAAGGAGCATCCATTAGCTATAGTGGGTTTTGGATCGGGCCTGTAAACTTCACTTTCACCTTTCTGGATTTGGCTTAAATTCTTTGAACTGCTGTAGTACATATGTATTTTATACCATACCTTTTCAGTTGCTGAGCCTGGTTTAAACTTTTTAAGTTATATTCGGTATCTGCTTGCAATTCAATAGCTGTTAGCCTGTTAGAAAAAGAGACTGTTTTTATTCCTACATAATTGCTAGATCCCTAAGTATAGCCTTCATAATTGGATGGATATGGCAACCCATCTTCACCTCTTAAAAAGTACATTTTATTCTATCCATGTTAGTGAGCAAGAGGTATATCACGAACAGTTACTAAAAATATTTTATCCAATGTGTATCTTTAATAAAACTTGTGCAGTGTCTGCAATGTTTCAGTAATAATGGTCCTTCCAAATGAAAATACTCCTTCACAAAATCACATTCTATGCCAAAAACTGAGAACTTCTAATTCTTAAATTAAAATTTTCCTTAGCAGGTTTCAAAAGTTCCTTTTTTTTTTTGAAATAGGCAGATACAATCCTCAGCTCAGGCACAGGGCCAATTTAGAAGGGCTGTTGCAACAAGTCCTCTTTGAGCACCTTTTCCCCACTTTCAGCAGACTTTTTGCTGAATAGGAGACATCTCTGCCTCCACTCAGGCCCCATGGAGGTTTTTCCTGGGGGGCAGCAGAATCACTGATGTGACTGGTCGTTTCATCAGTGCCCTCTTTCTGGTTAAGTGCTCCTCTCCTGTCTCTTCCACAATATAAATCCATTTGTTATTTGCAAAAACATCTTTGTCTATCATCTGTACCATTTACTGCTTCTAAATCCACTGTAAAAGTAGGATGACTATACCTATCAGAACATAGGCAATTATGTGATCATGCAAGCAGAAAAGACTGAAAGTATAGCAATATATAACCTGATAACTGTGACAGCCACCCCAATACAGAAGTACAAAGTATTTCAGTTAGATCAACAAGCACACTGTGGACAATTATGCACACAGAAGAAAACTAGATTTCAGATTATCAAGGCAGGAATTCATTGTCTTTCTTCCTGACATCAAGGTGCAGAGGGCTGGTAAAATCCTAGCCCAAAACTTTGTTCGGATGACTCAAACTCAAGCTTCTTTGGACCAGCTTTAATGAATCCATCAAACAAAGAGAGGCTGCATATAGAAGATTGAGTCACAGGCAATGGTTTTATGCAGCATGTGAATTCCAAAAGCCCACAGAATTCAGTGAAGGTCAGAAAATGAGTGCTTCGGCTGCCAGTGCTTGCAGTCATAGTTCACAGACTTTGTCATGGCTGGATTCCAAAAATCAGTTCAGTTTTGTAAAATAAATGTGATTATTAAAGCAATTAAATTATTTCCCTTCCTGGAATGCTGGAGTACTTTTTCTTAATTGTATTTCTCAGTAATGGTATATTTAAATTTGTGTGTTAGAACTTGCAGAGGTGTTTAGCTAACTCTTGAATCATGTTCTTTCCCATCTTCCCGTATTTCCCATATTCTTCATTACTGATTATTTATACATTCTGGATTGGAAAGCACACTGTAGTGCATGCAACTACAAACTTTTTTTATCCAGGCAAAGATTGCAAGAAATGCTGATCATATCAAAGTTTCATAGGTTTTCAGATCCATGTAAAGAGCCAGTCTATTCCTGTGCCCAGTGAAAACCAGTTTAGAGTATATCTGCTTTTAGAGCCTGTGGGTTTCATTTGTAACTGAAAGCACTAACACAATGAAATTTTTCTATTGAATTTAACAGGATTGTTCAATGGTGGGGATTGACAATGCCGTCCCATGGGACGCATTGGATCAGATTATTAGCTTGGATAAATGTCTTTCATTGGAGGAGGCAACAGTAGTTGTCATCCATTGAAGATCTGATTAAAAATGTTTTATTCCTTTGGATTTCCTGATGGTCCTTGATGACGTAACTTCTGCTTTGTCTTGGACATAACAGAATTTTTAGCAAAATTCCATTTACCAGTTCAGTTCTACTGGTGCAAACAGGCAAAGAGCAGTAGAATAACAATGGTTCCAGTGAAAACATACACTGAGATCTAAAGTGCTGCACAGGGATATAATGTGGCCATACCTCTGCTGAGTTCCTTTTAATTGATGATGTTTTAAAAGAAGGGGGAAATGGTTTGATGGTTACATCCAAATTGAGTTATTTAGGGCTAACAGAAAAACATGAGCATTTGGGCATGAGAGTCTGTCTATTGCAAAGAACAGAATTAAAGATGGAGCAGGAAATAATGATTTAAGTGCTGTCAGACTTGTGCACCTATTCCATTCTGTCCCATTCATATTCTTCTGCCCCAATGACTGCTTTCAGAATTCAATGTCAATTAAAATGAAAACTTGATTAAAACAAATGTTTCAGGATGTGCTTAACATAGCTATAAATATGAATGTGCATGAGATTAATTAGTCCTTGTATGAGACCTCCATCTAGAATGTAAGCAGCATTTCTTTTGCTTCTTACTTGTTTTTCTACTTTAAAAAAATCAGTAGGGCTGTTAAATTTAAAGAATTTGCTGACAGCTGTCTACATTGAGGCATTCGATTTTAAAATATCTCTTCTAGCCTAGAAAGAGTAATGAGAATATTGTGGCCATATTTTTATTTCAAATAATTGCATGTTGTCTGTCTATAATTGTGACAGTAGAAAAAGCAATAGCTAAAACAGGGGATAGATTAAATTGTCAATAAATTCATTTGTTAACAAAAGATGCCCTACAGGGCACTTTGTTTCATAACTTATGTTTTGATACTTTGTCATCTTTTCTGGATCTTTTTTATTGTTTTTTAGCAACATTAAAAAAATCATGTTAGCAGTTAAGTCCTTACAATAACAGATATTAGTTAACTTTCAGACCACACATATTGGAGGTCAGAACAGAAAGTTTTTTGGTTCTGATGAACATAAAGTATTTGCCATACTGTCTAATCAAAGTCAAGAGCTTTAGTAAACAGTGTGTAAACAAAGATAGTATCAATACAGTACTAAATATTTTCCGTCTTTTCAGATTCTTCACCTACTGAAATGAATGATCTTTCCTTGAAAAAGACCTTGACTGTAATTTACTGTAGTGTGCTTTGAGTTCCTGATTGTGACCTTGGTACATTGTTGGGTCCAGTCCTATTCCTGACACAGGCAAGGACGAAATCGTTGTGGATTTCAATGGGGAGGGTGGCAGCCTTTCTTGTGGGTGGTGGCTGAAGGGGTAAGGGCAAGCCGGGAAACACAGTCTGAAAGAGTCTGTTCAGCCTTGAGAGAGGCCCATATTTTTGGAAGCTTTGTTTCTGATGCCCTGGTTCACTTCCCCTCCCCACTTCTTTTTTACACATCCTACCAGAATCCACTAGATCTGTCGCAGAGCAACTTGAATCTAATTTAAGTAATGAATATCTTACAGTTGGGAAGGTAGGAGGCAAAGGCCAAGAAATTGTCAAAAGATTACATTAAAATGGAGGAGGCATTCATTTAAATGCCATTATTTGCTATGACAGCTTTAGCTTATTCAAAGATATGCTGGAAATAAAAAGAACAAAATATTTCTTACTTTAAAGGTATTACATACAGCTTTCTCCCAGTGCTGAATAAACTTTCTCTTTGAGATAGTGTGACTGTGTTAACTCCAGTGCAAGCTCTGAGGCCTGTGTATTTTTTCGTACATTGGGGAATTGCATGATGTGTAAAATGTGCATGATATTTTTTCTTTTTCTTTTCTTTCTTGTTCTGGTCAGTTAGTTGCTCTTGGTATAGATGGCTTAGGTTTAATTTTTATTTGAATTTACACAAAATTGTTGGAACTTTAAATAAGCAAGTACCCTGAGGTATCTCTCTTACAAACTAAAACAAATAATACATTTAAGACTTTTAGTGAATTAATTTCGTATAAACAATCACCCATAGACATTGTTTCAAAACAAACAAATATTAACAATGCCCTCATTTGGGCATGCCGTTGTGCTGGCATTGTGCAGTCCAAGAACAAATTAACACCCTGCTCCGGAGAGGTTACAATCTGCAATTCTAATTTGAAAAGAAACATAACTCAGAGATGCGTTAAATCCCTCATGTACAAACACACATTCCCTGCTCAGAAAAGTAGTGTGTCAATAAAAAAATGGCCCTTGCTACATGCTCAGCTTCCAGTTGTTTGCAGGCTTTGACAGCTGACCTGACCTTGTTTATTGAAATGTTCAAGGCCCACTGGCGTCGTGCAGGATGCGTATGTCTTGGAGGAGGAAATAAAAAGTAAGTAAGTCATGCTTTTAATGGCAATGAACAAGCTGGAAAGATCATATTTGACTTTCACATGATAGACTGAGTTGATAGAGCTGGAATTTAGGTGGGAAACAATCATCTTTATGCTGAGTAAATTTGATATGGACAACTTGGAGAAAGATTGCTCCTAGAATGGCAGTATCATTTTTAGCCCATTAGTTCTCAGGATGAAACTTCAGTCAAAGGCAGGCCCAAATTTCATGTCTAAGCTGCTCTGCAATATTCTGTCACACAAAATCTAATACACTCATGCTACTATACTTTATAAATAAAACAGAATATGAATTTAAGCATTTCCCAGGGAATCTTCCGATGTCTGATACAAGCTTGACCGAGCAGTATGAACACATCTCTATATTAAGGAAGTGTATTATGAATGTAGCCACTTTTCATTCAGATTGTGATAAAACTGATTTTAGTTTAAATGTCTAAACTACTCAAGATTTTAAAGTGTCTGTAGTTTTCAGTCTAACCATGAAGCAAGGCAGTGCTTATGGAGATCTGCAGGGTTGTTTCCTCAGGGTGGTTTACTTAAGATTTGAATTGGCACTATTTAACCATACTTCATCTTTAATAACTTGAACAGGAAAAGTTTTGGTTTCATAGTAAAATAATTAACACTTCACAACATAATCTCTGTTTGAGCAAGACCTTAAAAAAAATTTAGCTTTTCCCCTTGTACATAGCTGAATTGATAAAATCATCTGAGTTTCTTTAGTTTTACTGTTATGCAACATAAAAAATTTATACTTTCTCCCAAAGCAAATTAACTTACAAGACTCAAGCACAGATGAAAGCATCTGGTATGTAATAATAATATTTCAAAGAAAGTTTATGCTATGTTTCATAAAGATGGGATGTTGTACTTAGAAAACTGTTTAAACTTCTGTTTAAAGTTTTGTTTAGCAGTTTTTCAACCCATTGTACAATTTCCAGCTGTTATTACCTGAAAGGTTTCCTTGAGAGGGATTTTGGTGCCTTTAGTTAGGAGTACCACTTTCTTCTTACCCCACAAGATATTTCAGTGACTGCAGTATATTTTGGCTGGTTTCAAGAAGCATACACTCTCTTTTAATCTATACACAACCTCAATTAGTGTTCAGGTCAGCAAGTGGGAAGACTTTTATGGAATCAATCATTTTGGGTTAAGGAGCACACATACTGCAAGCTTACTAATGGAATGGAAATAATGCCTGGAACATCTCCAGAACCGTCACAGTCTCGGTGGAGCAATTAAATATGTATGAAGAATGTTTGCAGTGAAGTTCAAACACATCAGCCTGAGGCTTATATTTTTGGTTTAATTTATTCACAGCCTTTCTGTGTACTGCTGCTTGATGGTCCAAAAACACTTCTGAACACTGTGCCTCCTGCATGGTGTTTGTATCCACTGACTGACAGATATGGTGACAGTTGCTATTTTTAATCACTGTCTCAGGAGCAAGGAGTAGACTCTGTAGTAGGAAAGTGCAATGTTAGTATTCAGGTTAACAGAGTTTATTCATTAATGTTTGACATCGTATGGGGAGTAGTCTTCAGAATTATTTCAGACAGTTTTTCTGAGAATGTTTGAGTATTTAACAAAACTTCCAGCCTGGATATGCTGGCATTATTAGGTCTTCAAATTAGAGTATTGCATGGTATGACCTGTATTCCATATCTTCAGATCACTATTTTTATCCTTTACAAAAGAACTGCTTGTACTATAGCTAGGGACTGCTTTTTTATATTTTCAGTGAATACTGGAGCTCTTTAAAAAGTTAGTGGCAATATTTCCTGGTAATTACGGTTCTTTGCAAAATGTATAAAAGAACACCTGCTACTTTGCGGGTCAGTAAGTCTTTGCTCTCTCTACTACTTTCAGTAATAAATAAACCCAAACTATTTGTGGCTTTATAAAGACATTTTGTTTCTTTTAAGTGCTTTTAGTGCCATCATTTGTCACTGATCAGAGCGCACCAGAATATTGGTTGGTTCATCTGTTATCAATTCATACGCTATGAGTAAGTGGGATTGTCAGATATCTAAGCTTAGTGCTATTGACAAAGCAGCTGAGCAAAGACAGCCTTTTAAAAGGATTACTGGTAATGTATTTACTTGTGGAAGATGTATGGGTAGCTCCCATATCAGAACAACACCATCTTAATGTGTTATTCAAGCAATAACCTTAGTAGAATGAGAGCTTGTGTTCCAGTAATGGCATACACTCCTGATGGATAACAACATGGTGAAGCAAAGGCATTTGTGTAAAGTAAACACTGAGCTGAAGCAAGAAACATGGGTTTTGTTCCTTTTAACTAGTTTTAAGACTGTTACTGAAACTGGAGATGCCAGGAATATGCCACATGCCCCAAAATCATAGTGGTTTGTGTAGATGCTGAATCAATTTACAACCATAGGGTGAACGATCTTGGTGACACTGCAGAATTAAGGAAACCTCTGTGCTTGTGAAAAGTTGTAGTCGATGGCTGTTGACATCAGCTATAACATTCAAGATGATTGATTTTTCCTAGTGAGAAAGAACACCCCCTTAAGTGTATTGAAATAAGCACCTGACCTTCATCTTTTTGAAATCAGTGGTAAAAGCCCAGTAGTCTTCCATGAAGCTCTAATACTCTTTTAGATATTGTCAGCTTTTTTTTTTTAGTTAGTTCTAGGGAAGATTTTTCCCCAGCATTTAACAAGCTCCATGGCACCCATACAAATAGATTTTTGTAGAGTTTCAGTGACAGGTATGCTCTTTGATTAGTTTAGGCCTAAACACTTTCTTTCCTCACCTTTGATAATATTTCCCTCTTACCTGCTTCACAGTGTTGATTCATACCTTCCCATTACTCAATAAGCAAAATTCCCATCAAACCTAATTCTTGTAGTTTATGTGTTTCATTATGTTTTTTGTTTCTGCTTCATCAGTCTCCATCTTCCATCCATTTAGAGAGTTTGCTCTTGGCTTGTTGCTTTTCTTGAAGTTCTGTGTTCTGATTTTGAGCAATAAAGATATTCATATCACTTATATCTTTAGGATCTTTTGTCAGAAACCTGACTGAGTTATTAAGTTATATAAGAAGTGGGAAAATAATCTGGCTTTATGAATTAAAATGTTGCATTCTTACCTTTTGTAGCATGCAGTAATGAACTATAATGTGTATTTTGACAGAAGATTATGCCACACAGTAACAAGGTCAGATTTATAAAAGGATGCTCACACTTAGATCTAGGTATGTGTACTCAGAAACATACAAACATACATATGAAAAACATGTTTCATCTTTCTGGGAGAATGAATAATTGCCAAAATACTTATACCTTAATTATCTGAATTTACTATTCTATATTTGTATTTTAAGCAACTAAATATATAAAAATGCCCCTTGAAGTTGACCTCCATGAGATCTTTGGGGCATGCACTACTTTTAGAAAATCAGACCATTTAAGTGCAATTGCCTAGCTGTAGATTTAGGATCCTTACTTTAGACACAAGATAAAGCTGTAGTTTATTAAAAACACTTCCATAAGGTCTCTCCCTGAACCATGTGAAACTTTCACATATTTTAACTATCTGTCCATCCTGTTAAGCCATGTTAGTATGTTCATCATTATGGCTTCTGATCAGTTTGGAAGTAGAGGTGGGTTACAGAAATTTAGCAGACTGTACCTCTGATTTAGGGAACAATCCCAAGACAGGAACCAATACTTTGTAACACCTCTATTCCATTTACCTCTCATTTTAATTTCTAAGATCATTCATATTATTTGGATATGTGCAGTGTGGCTGCATGCTGTGACTGAGGTAATTCCTGGCACAAGGGCTAGGCTACTTCAACTCCACAGGCCCTGGCACAATGGCTGTACCTGTATAGTTTTCACCTGCAGAGCTGATAGCTACAGTGCAAGATGTGATTTGTTGTCCTTCTACTGCTACCCATAAGGAGTTTAACATCCATTCCTTCTGCAGACTCTTTCCTTTGAGCAGCTAAAAAACTTAAAAACTCCCTAAATGAGTAGAAAGAAAAGGACGATATTATGCCATTTGCAAATTCTGATTGTATGGAGATGATATAGATGATACAATATCGGATCTGGGTTTTGGATTATTTTAGGAACCTTTGGCATTATGAAATATCTGAGCTCATTAGAACATCCACTGCCTATTGGAACTCAATTTTACCATTCTCTTTGCAACATGAGCAAGCTGAATGAGCATTAATAAGACTCTGTGTTGGCCACAGATGTTACTATATTATAAAAAAAAAAACAAAAATAAAGAAGCATTTCTACGTATTATATTTTATTAAAATTTTCAGTAGTGTATGAATTAAAACTAAACAATCATTAACAGGCCTTGGTTTATAAAAAGAACAGACTTAAAAATCATTATTCTGTGATACAAAGTGCAAGAACATATGTAGAAAGCTCTTGGAAATGTTTTTAAACATTTCTGTTTTAAAGAGCTCCTAGAGCAGAGCTGTTTTTAATGAAATTGGTGGCATGGTAGTCCAAGGTGGGAGAATCTGTTAGCACAGTAGGCAAACCTTGCCACAATGTGCATTGAGCAGCAGCTGAGTTTTTAAACAGCTTTCTTCAGTGATAAGGTAATAGTCCATTCCAAACTTCTAGACATCATTAACTGTCCTGTTATCTCCTTTCTAGAAGAGATGTGAGGATGTTTGTCCACATGAGCAGTGCAGCTAGCAGATAGTCTTGATATTAAAAACTGGATAATGAAAAGCTGTGGTTTTTTTTTCTTAGGAAACACGTGATATATAAACCCTCTTTGAATTCTGTCTTGTCTCCAGAAACCTTCATGTGCTCAACTTCTCCTGTTTGAATAAAGCAACAGAGCCTTTGCTAGTGTCATTCATTACAGATCCATGTGTCTCTTAAACCAATTAGATACTAATGTAACTCCAGAAATTTAAGTAGAATTCAACACAATTTGTCCCAGCATTTAGACTTAGGCAAATTCAGATGTGGGAAGCTATGATTTGATTGGTAGAAAAGTGGAAACAGTCAGTGGAAGCATTGTTCAGATTTTTTCTATGATGCAGCATTTTCTCAAGAGCATGTAGGCTGTAGTGGATCCCTCCCCAAATACAGCTGTGGATGTTTTGCTTTGAGGGGAGCTGGCTGCAGAGGAGATATGGTGTTCTGCAATTCCTATTCATACCACAACTGGTGATTACCCCGGTTCTGAATAATCCATCACTGAAGCAAGCTTTAAATGTTAAATAGCATAGGCAGATATGAGCGATCAGCTGTTATAAGGTTCATGTACAAAATATTTCACAGTACTTTGGGTGTCTCAAGTATAAAGTCCATTCCTCCCTAAATCCAGCGTTAAACTAACACCACCACAGAGGTGAAAATCTGCTTTAACTTAGTGAAGGCAGCCACTTCTTCAGATGAAATGTATTTCCTTTTTTTAGTAGTCATTGACGGACTTATCATCCCAGAAAACTCCTTGATAGATTGCTGATAACGGTTGGAAAGGCTCAGGAATGACTGTAAGTCACATTCATCTTTCTAGGCCTCTTAGCTAGAAATGACAGCTATTTTTTAAGGCTCCCAGGAAGAACATAAAACCAAAAATCTCAGTGAAGAACTGGCCAAATTCATACTCCTCTAATTTTGCATATAGGCTGTGCAACCAGAGTTTTTCTCTGAACAGCCTCTTTTACTGATCACGTTTAACTTTGGGTTTAAAGAAATTTAATGTCATCTCTGCACAATGACTGAATGATCTAGGGGAACACTGAGACAGTACAAATAAAGTTAATCAAAAAGACTAAACAAAGCTTTCCGAGAGGCTATACCCAATTCTGAAAGCTGTCCTCCGTTTGACAGCCTTTGTGAAATGGATGTAGTTACTTGCACTGCCGAAGTCCAAAAACGTATCTGATTCTAATCTTTCCAAACATCAAAGGAGCCAAGAACCTCCATCTATTCCAAATGCTGATTTCAGTCAAAGTCTCATCAACAATACAAAGGTTCCATGTTTTGAAGGAAGGTGAGGCACTGCAAAATATAGCCCTTCCAAAAGAATTCCTCTAGATGCTCCCTGTAGGTACTTGCTGGACATGGATTGAACAATCATACAAGTGATGGGGAGGCAGCCTGTAAGCTTTTATGCTTGTCAAACACATACGTGGAAGTATTTTGCAAGAAGAAAAAAGGTTGTGTAGCTGCAAAACTCAGGGAGACTGAATCCATTTGGGGCAAAGTGTTTAATAGAATATATATTTAGCAAAATTTAGGTCAGTAAAATATCTACTAAACTCAGGGTCTCTATAGTGCTGCCTGGACTAATTTGAACTTTATATAATGATGGAGGCAGAGCAAAAGTTGATGTAGTATGTGGGTTGGTTGCCCCTGTCTCTGGAGGGTAGAGTAGGTGGATTCCTAACCTGATCTGAATGGTTTCCTAGTGGACTCCTAACCTGATTCTTCATGGGTGCCTTGTTGCTGACAGCTTACCTAGTGCTTAGGCAGGAGAAAAGGGCTGGCCCCAGCCTGTAGCCTTGCCTTCTGATGAAAGAACTACTGTGGAGTTGTGTTGGACAGGTGAAACAGGTGCGATATCATCTACTTTTTTCTTAATACTTTCTGCAAGATGGTCATAACCCTAATGGAGAGATACAAGAGCAGAAAACCAGTAGAAAAGCACCTGAGTATACACTACACCCTGATACCTCAAGGCCACTGTTTGTACTCCAGAAAAAATGGAAAAAATGGAAAGCCTTTTTCCACTTGCTGTCATCACCACTGCCTGAACTCTGCAGTGTCATCTGACATTGGCCAGTGCCCCTGCCCTAAGTCCTGCAAGGCAGCCTTAGCATTTTGCATGCATTCTAGCTCATTCTGGCAAATTCTTAGCATCTTCACACCGGGGTCTTACTGGTTAGGACATTAGACATTGAAGAGACTGACTGAGGCTAGAAAGTAAAGGAGGAGTGGGAACTTTGCTTACAGTTTGTTAGGAGTTCTTCCAAAAAAATTATTTTTCTTTTTGAGGAAATTGAAGCTTACAGAAATGCATCACTTTTGATTAAAGTTTCATTGAGAAATGTTTCTCATCTATGGGAGAGAATTTCTGATCAAAAACAGTGAGAGACCAAGTCTCCTCAGAGTAGCCAACAGCACGGCAATCAAATTCATGGGCACGAATATTAATCTGAGCCCCTGCACTTTATAATTAAGGGAGTGTGTGTGTGTGTCAGTCTGGGTTTACTGCACCTTTGCTGAATTCCCTGAATATTATTGTTTTTTATGGGACTGGTTAGTTTTCTGTTTACTATAGCAAGCTGGAAAAGTGCACAGATTAGTCTCAGGATAGAACACAGGGCTTTTTCTGAAATATTGAAAAGTTTCTGCGTGAGGAAGAGAACCATTTCCTGACAAGCTCAAAGCTTAGCCAGAATGTATCTGGGCATCTTAGTGAATTCAACCATATCAATTCTCAAGTTACTCATGCTCCTTGCTGCTTGAAAATTGCTCATGTATATATGTGGAAAACATAGGGGAATATTCATATTTTTACAGCACTGGGTATATAATTATTGGAGTAGCACTGGTATTCAGAATGTATTTTGGTGAGTCGCATTATAAGCTTTTTTTTGGTCATTCTTCTTTCTAACCCTATTCTGTTCTTGGAAATTTTGGAAAGAAAGGAAATCAAAATCACTGTAATGTAATCACTGGATGTGATTTTTGTTTGTCTTCTAATAACTTGTGTCTTATACTGGAACTTGCTCAACCTGTGGGAAAACACACATACTAATTTTTGTTTCCTGAGTCACTTTTGTACTGGTATCAGTTCTTCTTGAATCATCTGTAGAAAGTATTATGTGGTACAGTTACAGTGAATGTCAAGTGAAGTTTTGAGTGCTTGCATTGGTAAAGTCTTAGCTGAAGCAACTGTCAACTGAAATTCAGGAGTACTTTGTAAAATAAAAAAAATCCCTTCTGTTTTGATTACATAGAATTTTTTTGGTAGGAACTGCAATACTTTGTTTGGTTTGAAGCTAGGGCCTTTGCTGCTCACTTTTTCATTCATAGACATGTAGGATTGATTGTTGGATGATAGATCATGTTTCTTTCATGAATGTGAATGATGTATAACTAGTCCGCTTGGTTACTAGGATTTTTTTATTCAAGGAAAAATATCATAGTGTCATAGGATAATTGAGGCTGGAAGGGGCCTCAGGAGGTCTCTAGTCTCCTGCTCAAAGCAGCTTCACCTCTGAGGTCAGACCAGATTGCTCAGGATGTTTATCCAGTCGAGTCTTGACCACCTGCAAGGATGGAGCCTGCACAGTCTTTCTGGACAACCTACTCCACTGCCTGACTGTCCTCACGGGAAAAGGTTTTTCCTTATATCCAGCTGGAGGCTCCCCTGTTTCAGGCTGCTCTCCCTTGTTCTGTTGCCGTGCACCTCGGTAAAGATGCTGGCTCTATCTTCTTGCAAACTCAGCCCCCCCCATAGGTGCTGGGGGGCTGCTGTCAGGATTGTCCAAAGCCACTTCTTCTCCAGGCTGAACAAGCCCCAGTATCTCAGCCTCTGCTCACATTGCACTGCTCCAGCCCCCAACCAGCTTGGTGGCCTCCATATCAGCTTATTGATTCTTTCTTATACTGAGGAGCCCAAAACGGTATGTGATATTCTGGATGTGGGCTAACAAGTGCTGAGAAATGGAAGTAATCACTTCCCTCAACCTACTAGCTGTGGTCCTGTTAATATAGCCCAGGTTGCTGTTGGCACTCTTTGCTGCCAAGGCACACTGCTGGCTCATGTTCTGGTTGCTGTCCACCAAGACCCCTTTATTACTAATGTAAGGCATATACTCTTTGGAAAATTTTAAAGATAAAAACACGTTGCTCAGAAAGAGAGATTAAAGCTTTTTGGTTTTTGTTTTGGGGTCATTTCATTTCAGAAATACATTTAATCATAATATAATCAACTTGTTAGATGAAAGATCCTGCATTTATTCAGAGTGCTTTGAAAAAAAAACATTAAAGAGCAGTTCAATACAATTGTAATTATATTTTACTTTGATAAGGTTTGCACAAATGTAATTGTAAAAGACACAACACATCTTGATGAAAGAGAAGTTACAAATTGTAGATATCATGTTGTGTGAAATCTAAAATAACAAGAAATTTCTTATTGCATTAAACTACTATAAGACTAAAATATACAGCTAATGTAATCCAGAATGTATAAAGTTGTTAAACTCTTATGATTAGTCTATTCTTAGTTTGAACTGTACATTTAAAATTTCATTGTGGATATAATATTTTTTATGAAAAGCAGTAAGAATATAAGTATAGTATTATATAGTGCTCTCACCTGCTTTTATCAAAGGTTTTGTATAAGAGTGGCAACATGATAGCAACTGGGTAAGGGCAGCCTCTCCTATATGTTCTGCATAGAGAAAATTAGAATCTGTTTTTATCCTTGATGTTTTGTAACTCATGATCCCAAATACAGCTGAAAGCCTTTTTTATTTTTCCCCACCTGTAACCTATAAGGAAAATTTTAAGGCTCTGCAATATCAAAATGCTTTGCAAAATCATTTCAGTTTTTCTAAAATGTATTTTAAAAATCAAAAATCCCCCAACCTTGTACTGTCATTTTTCACTTGATGATTTCTAAATAAAACTTTTCAATGATATTTTACTCAAAGATGGGTTTTGACAGTTCTTATATAAAATGTATCTGTTTTTCAATTCAAGCAGACTTTTCACTGTTTTCCTAAAAGAAATTAAAACATTGGAAACTGACTTCAATTTTGAGATTTATGTCCAGATTCAGGTGCCTGGGATTTACGAGTCTTGGCTGTCAACATGCCCGCTCCTACTACAGCCAGTGGAGCTCTACCAACATAGATAAGGGTAGTTCAGCTCGTCCTGAGTAGAAACTTGCATTTGGTCATCTGCATCGTTTTCTAGACTCCACTGCTTATATTGAATAAAGATGGCATTCAGGTGCCAAAACATAGCCACCTACCACGATTTGAAATGCTTTAGGGTATTCAAAAACTGCACAGGCCTAGCGGACTTGACATAGGACTCACAGGAAACCTTCTACCATAGCATCTGAAGGCCAAGCAAGATACTCCACAGTGTCCAAAATGACACTAAACATCTTTGTTCAGGCAACAAAATCCCATACAACATCTCTATAGATGGTAATAACAGATTAGATATGCCAGCTCACATGTAGATGTCTACAAAAAACAGCTCTGATTAAGTGTCTGACTGTGGACCTGAATCCTTTTAAAAATGTTTTATTGTAGCTGAACTAAACAAAACATAAAAATACTCATAGTGTTAAGAGCCTGAATAATCAGTTATTCACATATTCACATTTTGGCTCCAGCCAAACTGCAGCAGGCTTCACAATGAGTTAGTTAGGACAAAATTTGAGGAATTTAAATGCAGGAAAGAAATATGAGTTTATAATTCCCTGAAGTACTCGTAGAAAACATTCAGATCCAGAATGTTGACTATGTAGGAAAATTTTGATCAAGGCAAAAGTTTCATTAAAGCCAATTTATTTATTCATTAAAGAATTGGTTTATTAGTTCATTGAATTTTACTGTTTTTCTAAATTACATGTTTTTAATTGGATTTTCAACACCTTTTGAAAATCAATCAGTGTTTCTTAAATGGACTATCTAAAAGTCCAAATACCCCAGATCATTAGTAAGCTTGAAAATAATAGAGTATAAAATGCATACTTATGCTCTTGCCTGTTTTTAAAATTGCAATTTAATGTCATGTTTAAAGTTTGGAAAATCAAGAAGATATTGGTATGTATCTCTAGCTCTTGTTATAGATCTAAACTGCCTAATTTTAGGCTCTTAGAATAGCATTTCATTACTGTCTAAATGCATTTGAAATAGGAATCATCTTCTAAATGAAAAAAATGTTATATGTTTTTTCCATTTCAAAAGCTTTTTCCCATTTTACATTGCAATGAAATGAAGACTTTACTGAATATATCATGATAAATGAGAAAAAGAGTCCAAGAAAGTTATTTCTCATAACCAGTTTTTGTGGCAGTTACCTGGGATGCTGGAAACATGGGAAACCAAAATCTCTGTTCTGTATGTTTTGAAATATGATCCCATTCTTCTCCCCAAGGTGAATGGTAAGCCTCGAGTTCACCCTTACTGGGGTGAAAGCCTAAGGACTGAAAATAAGATAAAAAAAACTTAATAACTAGTCACTAAGGCACTCAGTTAGGATGTTGGAAATCTGTGTCCAGGAAGTTGAACTAACGTTTACTTGTTTACACAAAGTAGAACGGCTCCAATTAGAGAAGCTGACTGAATAGTACCATATAGTGTCCAAAAGCCTGGGGATTATGGCATTCAGCTGGTCTCTTTAAGACTGATATTCAGATTCCTAGTCTGAATCAGGCAGAGCTGGTATTTGGTTCCCGGTCTGCCTCATCTCTTGCATCTAACTTGCTGTTAACTCCTGGCTTGAGGAGCTGCAGTGAAGCTGCAGTGAAGTGTAGGAACCATGCCCAATTCTGATACCTCTTCCCTCACATTACAGAAATCAGTCCTTTCACAGGAAAAATTCACGTATTGATGAACTGCCATTGTCTGCATGTAAAACATTTTCACTGGCAGGCAGCTCTATCCTAAGGCACATTCTGTGCTCTGAAAACATCTTTGAAGATCTTTTTTTTGTTGTTTCTTGAGCCAGCTGTCTCTCCCCCACCCCTGACCCTGTTCTGTTCATTGAGTAAAAAAATGTATCGATCAGAAAGTAAACCAGAGAAATTACTTCCCTTTACAATTTATAGAATTGTTTTCTCAAAATACTTTCTGCTGGAGTTAGGCAATTAACTTCTAACTTCTGAAGTTGACCATGGAGCAGAATTCTCTGGCTATAACTCAAGTGAATCCTATACTACCTTGCATATGATATGTGTTGATTGAAAATGCTTTTTACAAGCAAGACCATGAACTTTCTTAAACTGTTTTTCGTTTTCTGTGTCATAGATAGGAAATGGTATTTGAAACTTAAAGCTTATGGCTGATGAGTTTAATTTAAATGAGCTGGTGTTTGAAATAGATATAACACTTTCATTTTAGTAAATTAATGATGTGGCAAAAGGAAACTCAAAGATGCTTCTACCTATAATAAAAAATGATGCTCTCTAGAATTCTAATATTCACCATGTGATTACATTACCTAATCTGATTCATTTTATTACATGAAACACAGTAAAATGTTTCCTCTGTACATTAACATAAATGTAATTTTAGATTTTATACAAATCTTTGTGCAAAAATCCCAAATAGCTCTGGAATCATATTGATATACTGTAATAGAATTACAACTGTGAAAGTCTAAGGATATAAGCAAAGCAAGGTTTGCAGGAGAAGCAATATCCCTTCTTTGACAAACTGATATAATTGGAAAACTAGCACTGCTTGTATTCACAAAAACATTTTTTATTTTTCTGAGCATATTGAATGTATAAAAATGCAGAATAAACAATTCCAGTTTGGCCAAACTCAAAGCATTCTTTATGCTGTGTGTTGTCTGGTTTCTTCAGCTCACCAGGCAGAACAACTACAAGTACCAACTAGAAGACTAACTGTGAATGCAAGGATCCCAAGATGTGCAGTAGCTGCTATTAATAAGCATTTATAAGCCAGTCCAAGCACAGAGTTCTGTTTGTTATTACCTATTCTAAATACAGAGTATTTCAGAACTAACAATTTCAGAACTGGTGTTTCAGAAGTGACAATTACCGGAAAATACTGAATTACAATACACATTGTTTTCTATTGTAGGATGAAAATCAGAAATACATGTTGTGATGGCAATTTTTTTAAAAAGAATAATGCAATACAAAGTTTGAATTAAACAATATTTCCTTCTAATTGATATTTAACTTTGCTTAATTAGGTCTCTTTGAGGGTAATCTACTTTAATATGCTTTCTCCTACTGACTTATGCCTGCAGATCATGCCATGTGGGCAGTCAACATGCTCACTGAAATTTGGTAGCGTTATTATTTCATGTCTATCAATCACACATATATCCTCATCAGGAAAACAAATACGGTATTTTAATAAAAGAGACCCAGTATAATTAAATTTCCAAATATTCCTAGATGCTCAGTATGCATGACTTTCTTCTCCTAGGGTTTGTCTGTGTTAGCAGTTCAGTTCAGCTCAGGAGCACGCTTCTGAGGTGGATCTCCCAGGCATCTTTCCAAATGCACATTGCTTCACATCATGAGTTGATCTTGGGGAGTGCAGAGGGGATCCCTGTGGGATGAAACGGAAGTGGAAGGTGCCCCCTGGGACCCCACCTAATGGGCTCCAGCTGCTGATGGATGCTCGCAGCCCACAAGATGCCTGCGGTGTGAATATCAGGTCTGCAGCACCAAGTGCTTCCACTTTGCAGCACTGCAATACTCTGTGGCACTGCAGCACTTGCTTATACAGACAGAGCTCTGGAGTCCCTGCCCTCCTCCCTTTCCAGTTGTTGTCCCACCAGGGCAAGAGAGCAGAGGCCATCTGGGGTCTGGAGGCCATCCTGCTCTGGACAACGCATCTGGTTTTCACCAGCATCTGTCCCTTGCACTTGCTTAATTGTAGAAGTCATGCAGACATCAAGCAACAGGCAGGCTCCATATTTTATTTTAAATGGTTTTAGAGTTGCCACTTTTGACAGATTTGATAATGGAACCCTTCCTAATTAAAACAAGTGGAAAAAAAAAGTGTTGGCATTTGCATGTGAACATCTGCAGTAGCATTGTTTTTTATAGTTATTGTACACTGTGGGATGGTATGTTTGGCCAGTGCTGATTCTAGGATTAAAATAGAAGGAGAATATTTAATTTGACTGATGATCATTTTTCCTGAGTCCTGGAAAGCATTTTTAAATATCAAGAGAAGTAAAATTTGTTCTTCTCTTTTTGTATCTGCTTTCACAGGGCATTTTTTAACTATTTTGACAAATTCATGAAAAATTGCCATTATAAAGCACTGCAGTTGAAAACAGGAACAGTAATTTATAAAACACTGATTAGAATTGTATTTTTCTTTCCCACTGCACCATCATTCACAAAGCTGAAAGTTTTTGATAAACACTGATTAACTGTTAGTTGTTTTTATTTAGAGTTTAAATACACCCAGAGTATATGCTAGCTAATTTCTTAATTTAGTAAGTTCACATTTATATATGTGTATATATATTATTATGCACATATGCTCATCTCCTTAATGAATAATAATAGCAATACAGAATTTAACATCTCATTTCTTTATTAATATGTGTCTTTCTGTCCCAAGTGTACACAGTATTAAGCAATATCTGAAATGCCTGTTAACTAACAATTTTTAAGTAATCTAGCTCTGGAAATTGTGTGTGATAGTGGGCTGTGATGAAAAGTTCTCACAACGATATGTCATATAAATCTAAAAGCTACTTTTGACTAAGCACAGCTATTTTTTTCTAGAAGAGGTTTAGTGAAAGGGCAAGATGCTACTTTTTTGCGTCTTGGAAAAGACAAAATTAAGTTGAAGAAAATGGTCAAAATTTGTCTTTCATCTCTTCAGTTGATCTTAGCAGAACTCTTGCTTTCTAATCATCAAAGCTGCAGCTTCATAAAGGATGTTGCAGAGGGTCATGCAAGACAGTAAAAAATTCTAAATAGCTTTAACAATGAGCAGCTTGAAGTTGCTGGTAAACTGATCGTAATATTATCTTCCCCTTATGTATGGTTGGACAAAGAATTATGTCTGAAATTTAAGCAGTGAAAAGCTTCACTTTGACTATGTGCCAGTATGAGAAATGAGGACCCATCACAGACCAGAATTTGTTTTCAGTATACTTTGCCCTGCTGAATTAGACATGAACGTAAGAAACAGGAGACTAGAAACAGTTCTTTTTTCCAACATTACATGTTTTGTGAACTTGTATGTGTTTCTTAGGTTGTCTTTATTCTCCCAAGGACAACTTATGTTTTGTCCAATATTCTACTCAGTCCAGATAAATAACACAGACAAGAAGTTTGCTGCCATTCCTGAAGATATGGTCAGATGGAGTTGGAAGTAACTCTGTCATAGATCTGGAGGAGATGTCCTAGGAGTACATTTCTGTGGTGCTATATTTGGGTAGCAGGAGGTCTCATGGACTCTGCATAGCAAATTTGTGATGTGGGATGTAGGACATGGAAAACACCAGAAGAGGGTGTCCCCAAGCAGACAGGACCTAAGATCTCCACAGCACATGGTGTCTTATCTCATCCAAGACTTTTGAGAGCATTAGTAACCTCATGCTTGACATACTTATTTACCAGAGCAGCACAGGCAAGCCAGCCTTCCAGTTTGAACTTTGCCATGATCCATAATGCTATTGAGCAATTAAAATATGTGCACTTGCTACCATATGTGAGCAGTTTACAGATATAGCAGATACAGATAATACCTTTTACCAGAAAGACAGATGGCAGTGCTGTTATTCTGGAATTATAACAAACTAAATTATGTATCCTTACCTCCCCGCAAGAAAAAGTTGGAAAGTCTTGGATTTACATCAACTGACTTTGGTTTCATTAGATTGCAAAAGCATGGGTACTCCCCTGTTCTTCGCTTCTGGCTCGGTCTTCCACAGCTCTTCCTCAAGAGCCCATCTTTGTGTTTCAGAGAAGTGCATCTGCAGCTCTAGCACACGGTTCTCTTTCAAGGCAAGGATGGCTAAGGTATGTGATGGGGCAGGTGGCATTTCAGATGGCAGCGGTGAGATTTCCTTTTGGGTAGTCAGACTGCAATCCTCAGTATGCCAGGCGGTCTGCACACTTACCAAGCTAAGTTCTGACGTTCTCTGACACACTCTTTGAGGAGGGGTTCCTAAATTGCTGGTTTCTGATGGAACAGAGTCTTTATTTCTTGCTAGTTATGGATCTAGAGAGTTATTGATGTATCTAGATGCACTTATGCATTTAGAGAACAAAGAAGACAGCACTGCAGATCCTAGGAATTAATGGCTTTTTCTTTTCTCCACAGACAAATTTGGGCTCATCCCATTCGTAAGGAACTTGCATTTCGTAAGTTTGGTATTGAGTGGATGCAAGGCATAGGGAGAAGAGTTACGGACCAGTCAGCCAGGACAGGGCAAATGATGTCTGCAATGAGATATGGACATTGGCAAAACAAGATCACAAGGGAATCTGCAGGATTTTGAGAGCCTTCACTGCCAGACTGAGCTTATGAAATTCCTTTGGGAATTTTGTTTTGTTAACACAGTTGTTGCATCCAGCACGCTGGAAGGCAGCTCCTGCTCCTGATATCACAGGAGGTTGAGTGTTTCAAGCTGTCCCTACCACTTGGAAGGTGAAACAAGCCAGGCCTTCCTGGAAGCAATGGGAAAAGTCATCTTTACTTCTGCCACTATTGGGTTATGTCACCCATGAAATAGGCCTGGAGAGTGGGAGCAGAAACATCTTCTGGGGAGGATTCTGGCAATGGATACAACAAGAAAATGTTGTAGTGTAGAGGAAGATGTGGTGTCATCACTGGATGCTGACCTGTCTTCTCCAGAAATGGCTTTCCTACATAATAAAGAGTGCAAGATAGAAACTATGACCCTGTCTGCCATGAGAGATTGTCTGCAGCACCCCCAGTGACAAAGACCTGCCTAAGCTTCTGGCTCTGGTTGTGCACAACCTCTCATAGCATAGAATGTGCTGGGTGATAGGTACTGAGTGGTTGGTCGATGTGATCAAGGCTTATGGTTCAAGAAAGGGCTGTTGTGGGAAGGTAAAGACATCTAGTTTGGCCCTTACACAGTGTGTGAGGACAGAATTAATGAACTACTGGCAAACGAGGGCCAGCAGTGTGAATTCATTTTGGCATAGATGACTTGGTTTGAGATATTTAAGACCAAACTCAGTCCTAGCTACCAAAGATTATGGAGATAAAGCTATCTGGTTCTTGAGAGGTGCCTAGCAGTAAAAAGTCCCTCTCTCCAAGCGGTCACTTAGTTCAGTGTAGAACAGGGGGTTTTAGACCATCACTGGTGGTGATAATCATCGTATTGACTTTTCTGGGCCTACCTAATAATTTTCATTTCTCACTGTGCAATTGGCCTGGGCCATGTTTTTTTAGGCATTGTTTATTTTTATTCTTCATAGCAACCTTGTATCTTGAAGAGCATAGGCTAGGCTGTAAAACGTGTGTTATCACAGCTGAATAGGTGCCCAAGGCACATAATCATTCAATACAGCAAACTAGAATTGGAAGTGAAATATGAAAGGGCGTTTCCTCTGTAAAGTACAGAAAGGAGTTGCATTTCTTAATGTCTGGTACAGAAAAGAGTCAATCCTCTCTTGCCTTTCCCCTCATAGCCCTTTCTTAAGCAGAAGCTGGAGAGATCTTGCCAGCACTGCTGCGAATAGTTTAATGGTGTAGCTCTTTCTCAGTAATGTGCATTGCAGAATAAAGGGCAAACTACACTGGCCAGGATATTGCAGGGTAGTTCACAGTGGTGTCATCTGATACAATTTATGTCAAGTTAAACTAAATCCTCAGTTTCTTGTCTTAATCCCCATGATACTGGGGCAATACTCTACTTTCACAAGAAATGCATTGAACTGTAACCCAGACAAATTTGGTTTATAATAACCACAAAAGCATGTATTGAATATTTTGCTCTGTTCCAGATTACAGGTCAAAAATACAACTAAGCACTAATTGTGCTGTTTAATGCAAACATTTTGAATGTCTATTTCTAACTATTATCATTGCTCTCACATCTGCTTATTCTATTAGCAGTCCATTTACTGCTTTCTTACCTCCCTATTTGACATTTAAGAATGAATAAAGAAGCACAGGTTTTTTAGTGCATATGCATTTCCTTATGGAAATCAGAGCTTAGCATAGACATTGGTCTTTGCATGTCTGCAGATGAAGCATGCATAAAAATATGTGTAAGCCTATGCATGCATACATACCAAAGTCTGACCTTAAATGCTTTGAACTCTGGCCCCAAAACACAAATGCATAATTCAAGAAGTCTGAAGCAGAGCAGTGTTGAGCATAACTTCTGGGTGCATGGTTCCCATAGCAAACTATGCAGCCTTGAATTACATTTCTAAACTCACTCACTGAGACGTGAGTGCCTCAGAATGGGAGCTAAGGAAATCAGTGAGCTCAGCACCAAGAACAGCCTACACCAGTCAGTAGAGAAGTGCTGAGGACAGTGTTCTTTCTGCAGAAAGGTCCCTTCTTTTCAGCTAAAGTGGGAGCATCTGTCTCCATGTGAATTTCATATATCAAGGCAACATAAGTGGGGAAAAGCTGCCTTTGTGGGTCTCAGGAGACTATATGCATTACAGAAGGACCATAATGATCTGTCTTTCCAAAGTAAGCCATTCTGGGTATGTGCCAAAATGGAGCCTTTGAAAAGGTTTGTCCGCTTTAGGTACTGACAGATTAGATGGTAGCTAAGCAAATGTTTTGGGGATAAGCAGGCTTGAATCCTGCTTAGCTCTAATTAAGCCTAATATGCCTCATTCATTTTTTTTCTGACCCCATTGTTGATAATGCATTCAAGGGATACTGTGTTATGGTGCCAACCACAGTGTTGAATATAACTGAATTTATTTATTAAAAATAAAAATAAATGTACAATTTAGATAATAAGGTAAAGGTAGTAGCAATCAAGTCCTTTTCTGTCCCTTGAAGAAAACAGTCCATCATGCCACAGAAGAATGAAGTTTAGGAGTCCAAATGTGTATACTACTGCTTATGTGCATGTTTGTGCTTTTTCCTTCACACAGACACAGCCAAGATTGATATATAATAATAAATGCTTACAGACTGGTAGTCTGTGACTACAGGTGTACAGATTTTTCTTTTACTCTGATTAAGTATTTGTCCTATTTGGAAGTATCATAGGAAATATTCTTCACATTGTTTTACAGTCTTCTGTAGCTGAAGAGAATGAGACTTCATTGCTGTAGCACAAACTCCAAAGTACCACAATTATTCAGTTGTATGTATGCATTCAGACATTGATATGCCCCTATTATAACACGTATTTGCTGACAGCAAGGGCTACTGGGAGAAGCCTTGCTCCCCCTCAAATCACCAGCTAAATTTGCCTGCTTCTGTGGAACTGAAAGATACTGCCAAAATGCTGCTGGAAATTATGCAGAACTATTTATAACAGCTCAGAAAGATTTTTATTTCAATACCATACGGCAAAATTATATGAATTAGCCAAATGTGTCTTCTGGAATATTCTTAGCCTTCATATGTAGGCATTATTACTTTTTTAATTCACTGTTCACTGACTTATCAGAAATTCCATAAGATGTATTGAAAACTCGTACAAAAGACATGTTAAGAGACACAAAGCAAAGTCTTTCTACAGCCCACAAAACATACTAAAGACTAATTTTAGTACAATGAAAATTTCTTTCATACAGACACGTATTTTTATATAAAAATTAGCCTTCACTGTTAATGTATCATAGCTCCTACAGCTGAGAAAAGATTTTTCCAAAGAGTTGGATCCTAATGTCCTTTGGTGCCTTAAAAAATGTTCCCTCAAATTATTCATTTGAATTTGGCATAGTCTTTGTCATATTATTATAGCTTAATTCTCCTTTATTTTACTTAACAGGTTTGCATCATAAATGAAAAAAATGGAATGAAGAACAAGAGCAATATATCCCAACATGCTTAGTAATAGCCAGTAAATTTCTTTTTACTGTGGATACAGCTGACTGCTTTCCTATTATGAATTAAATGATTTATTTGTACGCTTAATTTTCTTCAATCTCCTTTCATCAGCTGAAAAGTACTGATAAAGCACCAGCTGACCATTAGAAGATAGATAAAATAGCATGATATATCTTCATTACTACAGTATGCTCTCTGAACTATTTTTTTTTCCCTTGCAGGACGGTTCTGTTTACTCTGACCTCTGTAGTTGTGCTTGTCATCACAACTGACTGGATCAGCTGGGACAAGTTGAATCGTGGATTTCTGCCAAGTGATGAGGTCTCAAGAGCCTTCTTGGCTTCTTTCATCCTAGTGTTTGACCTTCTCATTGTCATGCAGGTACACTGTGCTAATGTTTCATTCAAGCTGCTGAGGCTGCCTAGTCATTCTGTTTTCACTAGAGCAAATACTGTTTAGCTAAAACTTCACACAGGTAAATAAATATTTCGTTTGCAATCACTATTATTAGAAAATTTTATAACACCATTGTCAGGGACTTTGCAAAAATCCAGTTGGCCTTTCTTTGTGAAAATATCTCTGATTTCTTTCCTTAGACTATCAGGTAAGAACTTAATGACTTTCCAAATTGGAAGGCATTTTCTGCAAACGTGACATTGGAAAAAGAAAAAGAAGCTAGTTGTTTTGTAAATTAAAAGCATCTGTTAGGCAGATGAGAGAAATCCAGCAAAACAAAGACAAATACTTCCCATATTTCAAAGATTTACAATATTTGATATACATACAATACAGGAAAGCATTTAAATAGATGAAAATTCATATTTGCTATTGAGATTCCACTTTCTACTTTCACATAAACATTTTTTTTTACTTTGTTTGTGACAGATCCGTCTACTGTAATGTCTTCTGCCAGGGAGGGTAACTAGGGAGATAATTCCATATAGTCTGCCTGATGTCTGCTCCTTTGAATCTAGCTGTTAAGTAAGGGGTTTAGGTCACAAGTATATGGCCAAACACTTCCTTCATATGATGCTGTGCCCTATCCTTTGCATTTGTCTGTGGTTTGAATTTTGTGTGAATAACTCACCTATTACTCTGTGAAGAATTAGGCCATTTGGGCTGAGAGAAGTAAAAGTAATGTCAAAGGCCTGAGTGATTTTTACTATTAGTCCTAGAAGTGTTAGAATGTTAAATTGAAGTTTAGTAGGAATTTGAGAAGAACTGCTGGGACCTTCTCTCTCAAATATTAACTAAGTCTACCAGCAAAGACCATTTCTGAGAGACACCTTGTTCTCTTTACTGAGATATCTACTGCTTGAGTAATTGTCATAGAGGTGAAACTGTAATGGCACTCAGAATTTATCACCTCTGTACTAGGACATTAAAGCAGTAAAAAGTCCTATAGTTCCATTTGATTTTCCAGTGGCCACCACTGTTTAGTCTTCACTGCTGTCCATGATTAGGAGGAGGTTAGGAAACAGAATTCAGTTTCAATTTCTAATGAGCTTTCTGGTGCTTTCTTTTCTCTCCCTTTGCATTTCACATTTCTCTTGGTGTTTCAAAAAGATTCAAGAGAATGTATAATAAATTATTGTACTTCAAGGGCTGTAATGAAAGCGTGAATGAAAATGCACAATATATCAAGCTATGCTGAATTTTATATTGTATACCAGGTAGAGAAACAGAGTTGTCTTGATACCAAATAATTATTAAATCATCCTTTCGACTTTGAAAAATGCAGTCACAGTACTTTGACCTTGGAGCTGCTGCATGTAGGGAAGAATTTCATTTGAAACAGCCTGTCCTGAGTACTATTTCATATTTTTACAACACAAAGTGAGAGGCTCTTTTTAATTGCATTTTTGATGGATGTTTATGTGATGGAGTTATTTATTTTAAGCTATTTATTTGGAACGTGCAACTAAGTTGGCATGTTTTATTTAAAGTGTAGTTCTAGCATCATTGCATTGCCACTGAAAATCAAGTTGAGAATGCAACATATTAAATCGCAAATAAAAACCTCTATCAGAATCATGATCTTTTGACTGAAGTAGAAGTATACTTTAGAATTAAATGTTTGTATGAATTCTTTTTAATAGCGTTGCCTGTTTCATAGAATTTTTCCAGACTTAACAAGCTTTAACAACAAAATGGTAAAATTAGCAAAAAAGACTTTTGGGATTAAGTGCTACAATTTCAGTTTGAGACTGACGTTAACTAAGAGCACGGATGAAATTTAATCTAATTTTTGAGTTAAATGCAGTACAGACATTTTCTGTCCATTCAAGTGGTAGCATTAATACTGCAAAAATGACTGTGTATAGCAAGAAGACAAAAACAGTTCAGTTGGAAAGCCATTCTCAATGCTGTGAAAAATAATTACGTAATTGTAAAGGACTGCTTTGCCTGCCTAGTATTACTAGAATTTAATATTTATCTAAGCCCTGTGTAGAGTGTAAAAAACAAATAAAGGACTGAGAAGTCCCTGCCCTGAAGAGCTACCTTTTTTCAATTAGTCATAAGGCAGACAGACCTGTGAAGAGAACACAGGCAGGTGAAACTTATACAGATAGTTATACATGAGCGATGCTTAAGGGTATATGCACTATTTTTACTTTGGTTTCCATCCTGCAAGAAACTCTGCTGCCTCTCAGCCACATTCTCCTTTTAGTGTGCAAAGGCTCCTTCAGCCTGAGTGGTAAACTGAGTATTTAGGGGATGAGTCAGAGAGAGAGTCAGAGACAAGACCAGTGACTGAAATATAAATGTGAAAGTCATAGCCACAGAAATATTAAGAGAATCCAAGAAAACAAATCATGGAGGAGGCTGCAGGACTTAAGTAGGACCTCACAGACAGTGTGGCTGGCTTATGAATCAGGCTATGTTCCTACCTCTTCTGCCGATCTCACTGTGACACATCACTCACCGTTGGTGATCAGCTCACCATCCTTGGAGAGAAGGTAAAGAAACCTTGAGTACCTATTTTAGATGTCTGCTGTGTGGACATCTCCACCTGATTTTAATCACTGTGCCTTTACAGTCAATGAAGAGGTAGAGGTGTGGCTGAGGTGCCGTTCATCAGCACTGTTCTAAACATCTACAGTAGGATGAGATGCAACATGCCCTAGAGGTGCACATTTCTCTCTATTGAGAATAAGCAGAGCCAACATGGCTAGCTCAGAGGAAGCCATCCCTCAAGCTAGACCCCAAAAAAAGGTTAAGGGTGGCACATGGATGCTTGAGTCCAGAACAGCATCTCTGCAGGGAGCCTGCTAAGCTATTGCCACAGCTGGGCAAACAGCCAAAGCAGCATTTCACTGCTAGTGTTTTACCCAGGAGACTTCTTCAGAGCCTGTCTGACACTTGTGAGTAGGGCATTTTCCACTCTTCCCACTACTGCCTGGCCACTGTGTGAAAGGAATTCAAGTTTCACTGGGGCTAGGACCATGTATCAGAGATGACACACACACAGGTTAGGATGTCTGACAGGCAAGGCAGTGTCCTCGGTTCCAGTCCTAGTTCCCAGGACATTTTATCCAATGTGAATATAAACACTGATTTTTTTAAAGAAAGAGGTTTCATATTTTCCCTCAGAAAACCAAAAGACCAGATTCAGTCTGTTGCAAGTAAACATTAGTTACTTTTAAGGGAGATCTGTTTGCTTATAATAAGAAAAAAATAGCCCTTCAAATGTGTTATTTTTCTCTATACACTGAAGGCGATGAAGTTGGTTATATTCACAGTCTGCTTATTTGTGCCTGCCTTGATAATTGAGATGCCAAGATGCCCCCATAGGTACACTCCAGGTATCTATAGCATTCACTGCTCTACATGGGCATCATTCTATCTTTGGTCTCAATTTCAGTTTGAGTGCAGGACCACACATTAATTAAAGCTGGATATGTAGCAATGCTATTTTCATGTAGTTTAACTTCTTTCGTTTTTATTATTGTAATGAAAATTTCACATTATCAGTTCTGTTTGTCAAAGATGTTAATGGAAAAGATGTTAATTAAAGCAGTAAGTATGAAAAAGTCTATAATTCCAGATTCCAAAGACCTCTAGTTGAGCAAGTAGGCAGTAGATCATGCATTAGTCCATGTACTGCTTCCTTTTTTTCCTGGCGTCATGTTCTTAGTGAGTTTGCTAATGGGTAGGAGTCTGGAGTGGCTGGATTATTAAATCATGTGTGTCCAGAGGAGATGAATTGTTTCATCCCTGTTGTGTCTTTTGTGAGTATTTACAGATTTCCACAGACTTCTGGAAGACTGTGGAGTTTTTCAGCATCTCTGTGGAGTTACATGCTGTAGCTGCCTTGCTGAGCACTTTGCAAATTCCATTGTGTAAATTCTTGCACTTTTTATGACTGACTGCAACTTTTAATCTGATGGTACAGAGAGATATAATGTCTAAGGATTTAAAAGCTACCTAAGAATGCTATTTGATTCCAAAAGGAGAATTTATTCTTCAGTAAAATAATAAATTCTTCAGTATTATAAAATAATAAATTCTTCAGTAAATAATAAATCAAAATAAATTCTGAAGCAGTTGAGTGGAATAGACATAAGTCAGGGAGTGTTTATTTATAAGATCCTTTGAAAAAGCTGCAGTTCATGAATCTAAAACTGAACTACTAAAATAATCCCATTAATATCAAGTGGAAATGCTGTTGTAAATAGGCACAATAGCATTTTGCCCTCTAGAGAATTTGAAAATAATTAAAGTCAAACAGAGTTAGATAATTAACAACATTCCTTATGACTAGTGATGAATCTGTTTATATAGTTATAGGATATCTGTAGATTAAGAGATTTTAATAATATACATTTTGCAAATGTATTTTTCATAATATTTTATATGTAAATGGCTGTAACACGTAACCATTTGCAGACTGCTTCTTGCTGCTGCAGTTGATAATCAGTATCTTTAATGAGTAACCTGTCACTTTCTTTTTTCTGCGGTATATCTGATATTCTAGCTTCAGTAGGGTGTTAAAAGAGAATTAGAAGGTTGAAAAAAAAATCTGTACTTATACTCTCCCATGTTCTTTTCTTTTAATTCTTCATATTTCACTGAAAAATAGTTTAAGTTGCTACTTTATAATGTTAAGTTTTGTGTATGTCATTATCAAGCAATAAGACAGATCCTTTATCAGCAAAATGGAACAGACTCTTGTCTTGTCTACTGTTACTTAAAGCAGGAACAGTTTATTTTGAGTTACTCTGGCTTTACACTGGTGGACAGGCTGCTTTAATTAAAATCTAGTGCAATGTGTGAGTACATTAAAAAAACACCGCCAATGACAACGTCAAGTGCAGACAAGAAGATGTTGATTTTCTTGGATAGTTAAAGTAGAAGATAGCATAGAAGTATTGTCCTGTCCACACAAAGTGGGTAAGAACTTGATTTTTAGAGGGCTTTTTTTTTTGGAAAATCTATTTAACTTTGCAAACCTAATCTGCCTGTGACTTTTAACTGGCTTTACACTCAGTAATTTGATAGAATTAATTTACACCTATAAATTTACACCTGTATAAATGAGAAGAGAATCCTGATTTACACTTTAAGCAGAATACACAAGTATAGTAGCATTCCTTTGAAACGGATAAGAAAGGGATGATTTTTTTTTTGTTAGACAAAGCAGGAAATACAAACCAAAATAATTTGTCATTTGTTTCAGAATAGGTCCTCTCAGTTGTACATTTGGTTCAAGAATGGTATACGTATTTCCCTGTTTCCTAACAAGCAACAGCAAAAAGTGCCAATGTATAGTTTTTTCCAAGACAATTACCAAAGTTTGAATGAAGATCCCAGAAAAAAGATCACCCTTTTTGTCAGTCTGTCTTTAATATGCTTCTTTCCCAATCTGCATTTTGTTTGTTCGGAGCTGGTTTCAGAAAATGTCCTTCTAAAAACCTCCCATTCAGCATGAAAACTTTTGAAGGAGTGAGTACTTGAATGTCAGGTACTTTCCATCATGCCTTTATTGGATTTTGTAACATTTGAAAACACAAGAAAATGAGCAAACATGAGCCATAACCTCTAAGAAACATCTGTATTAGTGAAGCTAGTAAACAACTTTTGGACCGTCTCTGACATTTAGGCCTTCTGTATGTGAGAGGTTATTACGTTTTATTTTCATATACTAATTCTCTTTCAAGAGGAGGATGTAAACGTAAGTGCAGGTGTCTGGTGGCAGCTTTTTCAGAGGGATCAAACAGATGGGAATGCACCTTTAAAAAAATTGACAGTTCTCTTACTGATGTCCCTAGCCGTTACCATACAGCAGAATTTTTCAGTGAGGAACCATAAACTCTGGGCTATATTTTTCAGAAATTATGGATACTAAAACATTTGTTTCAAACAACTATGTTTTATCCAGCCTAGTGTACATTGCTCTTCACGAGCAAATTTTAGACATGCCTGCCAAACAGCAGTACAAAAATGAGTACGTACTTTGCAGACAGGCTGTTAATTGTGCAGTGTTTGCCGAAGAGCCCTATTGTGAGGGTGGCTCTGCGGTACTGGACTTCTCGTGGCCTGCAGGATCCCTGAAAGAAATGGGGACAAGCTGAAGTGAGGTAACTCAGTTTGGGAGTAAGTCTAGGAGTGAGTGGGAGAAACTTTTCTATAGAAGGTAATAGATTTTCCTTCCTTCAAAGTCTCCTATATAGGAAGGAGTTTCCCCTCTTCATACATCCGCCCTACATCCCCATCTTTCTACGGAGCATGGAAGTGTTCCTTATTAGCATTCAGGTAAAACATTGCACAAATAATACTGAAAAATAAAAGCAAATTAGAAAGACTAGAACGGAACATCTCTTGATTTACAGCTTCCCTTCGTTTGTACCTAATATGAATTCAAGTGACAGGCTTGAATACATTCCTAAACACTGTTTAACATGTTGATAATGTTTCTCATGGCATTATTGGTACCATGGCATTTCTTTCCACTGCTTCAGTCACAGGCCTTTCTTGCCCATCCTAGAATTGCTGCTTTGCTTGCATGTGCCTCCCCAGCTGCTACTGTTGCGTTTATATCTGCATTAAATATCTTAGTCTCAAAGTGCTTATTTTATCTCCCTAAGTCTCTGAGGTTTTTTGGGTCAAGTCTTACTCCTTGCTATTTTGAACTTTCCAGAACAGTAGCTCTCCTGAGTTCCTTCTTCATCCCATCAGACATCTGTCTTCTGTCAGCTTTCCTGTAACTTCTGTCTATGACTGGTATCAAAGGAGTGGGTTATTTCCTAGCTATCGTGTACTGAGAGGGATGGGTTAGTGTGGTCCCAGAAATGGCCCATTTAACAGCTCAGGTTTGAGCAGTTAAAAATCGAGTCAGAGTCCTATAGAGTGAAACTGACCCTTTCCTAGCAGGTAAGCAAGGAAAGGAGAGTTTGCCTGTGTGAACTCTGAGTAACCTGTGCATGGTCCCTCCACACCTTCTTCCCATCTGCTTCTTCACATTGTTGTGTTCTCTATTTATATAAATGGATGTTGAAGAGAGGGGGCAAAGGTACTGCATTAATATGTGTAATTATAACCCCAAAGTTTATGATGGAATATTTTTGACGATCAGGTGGATGTATAAATTCCTTTTGAAAATCCCTGAAACTTTCCCTCTCCACCTGCCCAGACCCCATTATAAAGTGCAGTTTGCGTCTTCAACTCTTTCATTTTCTTTGGGACTAAGAAAACGATAAGCAAAATCATTTTCCTCTGGGAAAAGGTGCGTGTATTTTGTTCCTCATTGCACATTATATACCCTACCTTTTTAATGAGCTGTGTGGTTTACATTGCAGTGTTTTCAATCTGTGCTTGTCTAGTTTGATGAGTAGTACCATCATTTTATGCTGTGGATTTTGTCAAACAAGACATGCAAAGTACAGTGTTTTTAAGACCGTTTCCTCCTTTTGCGCCAGTTGAGGATGGTTAAATCTTGCTTGAATGCATTGTATTTCTCTTGGGCATTACAGATTCAATTGCAGACTCTACTTCAGCTGCTGTAACTTGGTACATTTGTGCTGACCTGCATAGTACTGTGACAAATTTATACCAGTTCCAGGCTTGGCCTTTTTTTTAGCTTTGTGATTCAATTCCCCATTTGCTAAAAAGGAACAACTAATATTCTTTTCTTTCACTGGTTGTCTGACTTGCCTGCTTAGCCCCTAAGGTGTTCAGAAAAGGATCCTGTCTGACTTGGTGTGGATTCTGGCATAATCAGGCACCAGTCCCAGCTGGTACGTCTTGTATTACTCTGATATGAATACACACAAAATGAATTAACTCAAAAAGCTTCTCATTTGTCAGAGTCATTCCCTTTTACCCTGTCACTGGGTATGTGCCATGTATGTGATGCTGAGGCCATTCTATTACAGTTCAGATATTTGCCTTACATAGTGGAGCAGTTCTCCAAACGCAAACCTGCCCCTCTGAAACCACTGTTATTGCCCAAATGCACAGAAGAGTGAAATTCTAGGAACAAGAAAAGTTACATATTGTTGGCAGCTACTTCACAGCACCATTTCATCTCTGATTGAAAAAGAGTCTTTCCACAGATTCTACTATCATCAGCATGTGATAAGCTTCATTGCTGTGGGATCTATGTCAGATGATAACTGCTTTGTTTAAAATTCCACTGTAGTGATATATGTTGATATAACAGTAATGATGACATTCAGATAATTTCAGCTCTCCACAACAATGTTCAGGAATATATTATTTGCTTGTAGAAATCTGCTTTGCAGTGACAGTTGTTACACAGGTTTTTATGCCAAAGTGAAAAATCTGAAATGTGATTGAACTGATTCAGCTGTTTTTTAACTGGTAGAACTGCATGCAATTTGTTAGTGAACCCACATAAATAAAAACAGAAAGATAAACCTCAGCTTGTCATCTGTAAATAGAGTGTTACCTTAAGATAGTTTCATGCCTGTCCGTATTTTACATTTAGATATGTGGACCACTGAATTTAGATGACTTACTGACAGGTACTATCTGGGCATGCAGATCCACTTAGCAACAGTACTGAATGCAAGTAAAGAGGAGGGGCAAAAATGACTTGATTGCTTTTAATCAGACCTTAGAGTGGAACAGCAACAAGAACATGCCTGATGTTCCTGATCTGAGTGCATTTCTGCTAAGCTGATTAAATGGCAGTTGTTTGTACTTCCTTAGAAAGTTTGAAGGCCATTATATGAGACATTAAGCAAAAGACGTGCTTTTTTTTATTGCCTTTGAGTTCTTCTAAGGCACAATAAAGCTGTTGTCCTTTTTTTTGGTATTACAAAGGGGATGTATGTAGTTAATCACTAAGTGTCTTGAGATAATGATTACGTTAGGTATTTTTGCACCTGTTATAGTCAGACTGTATCATGCCCATCAATAGGTAATTCATTCTCACACCATATGGAGGAGGGAAAGTTTTCCCTAGTGTTATATAGTGATTTGAAGTTATAGTTGCAGTGATTTCTGGCTTCAAACTAACATTTAGTTACTCAGCTGTATTGCATTTGGAGACATGTCCCCATGGATCCCAGGTGTTGTACAATAGCATCCTTAATTCAGCAAGGCTTCTAGTCTCCTACAGGTCAGAAGCAAAAAAGAGCTTAAAGTTTCTCTCCTCTAGAATTGGACCGTGTTTGCCTGGCTGTCCTGTAGTGCTCATTAGGGAGAACAGATTCCTCAGTATAACACTTAGAGATCTGACAGTTAGACTGGGGACAAGCATTGCATGACACACTGTGAATCTGTTTTTCCCACTGGAGGAGTGAAGCAACTAAATCAACACGCCTATAGAGTCTTCCAGATAGTCTCAGTAGCGGACTGCAGCTGTGTTTGGACTATGCTAAGTCTTGGCTGATCCACAAATAATTAACCCCTTCTCTGTCTCTTCCTAGTAGTACTTAGTATTCGTAATATCGTTTTTTTCATTAAGATTCCTTAGAGCCCTGCATGAGCCAACCTGTGTTGTAGGTGTACTAACACATCATCACTATTGTTGAAATTGAATGAACAGAGATAAAAAAGATGTTATTCAAACTGGGAAAGAGCTATACTTTTCATCTCCCTTCCCCAGTGGTGTGATTGGTGCAGTAGCTAGTAATGCTGACCTTGCTTTGTTGCCTCTAAAGCCAAAGCAGCGAAGCCTCAGGTAGTATATAATGTGTATAGCTTGCTCCATATGCCTTCCTTTCCCGCGCCACTAGCAGAGAGTGCAGCCACAAGCATGGTGGGGGCTATCCATTATAAACCAATGCAGCGTGGAGCTGTCAGGGCCTTTGTACTAGGCTGCAGCAGGGACTGAATCAACAGCTACTTGTCCCTGGAGAAAGATAGGGTAAGTGTTAAAGAGCCACTTTCAGGACTGGCTCTAAGCAAGATAATCCATGTCCTCGGGCTGCAGGTTGCTGGATGTGGTTTGAAGCACTAACTGGGGCCGTAAGGGGGAGACGCACCCAGGCCCCACAGCCCTGGCTGCAGCTCCATGTTCAGCCACCTTCAGCGTGAAGCAGCTGTGGCTGAGTCGTTTCCCTGCCTCGGAGGAAAGGCCGTGGTAGCAGCTGGCCATTCCAGGAGTACAGAGTAGCACAGAAGCAGGGGAAGGATGTGAGGCTGACTTGATATCTGAATTTTTCTCCCTCCAGCCAGCAATACAGTATAGCTCAGCAGTGGCATGGAGGTAGGGGAAAGGCAAGCACAGAGGAGAGACCCTAGTGCTAGAGCCCCATTCCTGGGCCAGAGGTGCTCGCTTGGTTTCAGTGACACAAACCTGGTGGAGCTGCTTTTCTGCTGCCACCATTTGGCATACACCTCCAAGAAGCCTTTATCCTGCCTTGGCCAACTTAGTTTCTATCTCTTCTTCAACAAGCTTAGAAGCTTACAGAGTCATGTCGTCAGCGTTTATGGATTGCACCCCCATCAGCATTAATTATGTGATGGAAATCCAGAACACTGTACTAGAGCCGTTCTGACTGGTACTGATCATTTTGGACAGTGATTTTAAACAGTCTTTTAGGAGAGACATTCCAGCTCTTCCTGCCATACAAAATCAGCTTCTCTCTCACTCTGCATCAGTTCTCAGTGAGTTCTGTTATGATATTGTTTCCCACATCAGGTACTGCGTGAGGAATTAAAAGATAGAAATTTGTGGCTAGGTAACCCATTCCACTGCCTGTAGATGAAAATGAGAAAAAAGTGTGCATCTCTTCTAATGTATCTTGCTATGGATTTAAGAATATAATCTTGCAATCCTTCTTGGATGGCTCTTTGCTTTTAGTTTCTCTCAGGTGGTGTTTGTGCTTGACAATATACAATACGCAGCACACATCAAGGTTATAATTAAATTTCATTCCATCTCAGAACTGGATGCCCAAAGCAGAGAAGCAAACAATCCTCACAAGCAACAGTGATACCTTGTACAGCGTGTAATCTGTGTAGGACTAGGTGGCAGAACAAAAAAGAAGTGATCTGCTTTATCAGGCAGCCAGTGTTAGGGGCAGTAATAGGGAGTGGTTTTGTCCTATCTAAGTCCACAAGAGTACTTTTTTGATTACTTTCGTTCGATCTGGTTCGGTTCTACAGACTATCAGTTGGAAAAGGCTGCTGTATGCACCCAACCTCTGTAGCGTTTCTGAACTCAGGCTGTTTCATGCTGCACCAGCCGCCTGCAGCTGCTGCTCCCTGGGCGAGATCAGCAGAATCTCTCTTGGCTACAAGGTACCTTTGTCCTGACCTTAAGTTGCGAAGCAACAGCCACGTCTTCTGAATGAATGTTAAATACCCTTGGGGATGTTTCTGGCATCTAGGCCAAACAATTACAGCACTAATCTAAATTATACAAATTCCTACTATTCATCAAGGTCAGGCTGCAAAGATTTGCATATCTAGACAATGTGTTCCAAGTCCAGGGGATGAGACAAAGAAAAGCATCGCACAAACAAGGCTAACATCAGAAATGAGCACGTGAAAATTTAAGCAAACACAAATACAGTTACACATAGAAAAATAGTGTTAAAATGAAACAACGCTACTGAGGCTGCAGATTCTTACATTCAGAAGTTAAGAAATGACAGAATTAAGGTCACTTGTATAAACTTTTCACCCCCGTTGGCATCATGTATATGCATTATGATACAATCTTTAATTATCTATTCACATCCCATTTTTCCACGGGACCTCTGTCTCACTTGCTGCACTGGATGAATGGCGCTCACTTAATGAGCAGCTATTCAATATTTTGTTTTATACTTTTTGTTCAGTGTGTGGCCCTAGGGCTCACTTACCACACACTATTGAAACCTCAATATGAAGATGGAATTGTTCATTTCCTCATGGGCTTTTTTTGTGGCACTCATCACTGTGGTTCCTAAGGGCTTCTCCAGCATTAATGTATTTATCTTCACAATAGCCTTCACAACAGGAGTATTATTGTCCACATTTTATACTGAGGCACAAAGAAATGAAAGTCAAAGGATTCCTAGTTTGAGATGTCTGAGGACATTATTTTGAAAATTTATATTATTACTCATTTTTTAACTGAGCAATTAGCTAATTGAGGGAGGATATTATTTCATTAGGAGCAGAGCCACATATTTATTTGATGTAATCTTATTTATTATTATATGACAGCCCTATTTCCCTTGTAGAAATCAAATGGTTGTGGAAGCAGTTTCTTTGCTAATAGTTTAAAGCCTTTCTTTATGTAAAATTTAGTCCAAAATTATTCTTTGCTTTACTTCCTTGCCTAGTTTTTCATTCACTTGCAGGGCTTCTCTGATTGTGCATGTGTTTCTTTGTCCTTTTCTGTGATGGCTGGGTGTCTCTGTTGCTTATTTTTCCCCCAGAGAGTCAGCAGTCAATGCTTCACTCCTGCATTTGCTCTTTCAGTCTTTGGGGAAATCTCTGACTCAGAGATCCATGGATATGTTCCTACTGATGTTTTGCCATGTGCTTGTTTCTGAGTGATGACTATGACTGTGCCATATATTTGGTTCCATAAAAATAACTCATTGCTTTTTAAGCTGATCTCAAAGGAGAGAGGGCACTCCTATCTAGGTAGTGCTATGTACCAGTGCCAGAAAAAAAGGACAAACACACAATTTATAACTGCCTGTGAACAGTTTGGTTTTATAATTCACTTAGTATCTCGGAGAAGTGTCACAGCAGAGTAGATAGAATTCAGTCCTTCCTGACAGCAGCGACTTCCCTTAACAGCGGGATAATGTTTTCACATCCGCTTTTTTCTCTTCGGCTTATGCCCTGCTTTCCATATACCTTGCAGCTTCTGTAATAGATGCAGTGTAGGAGAACTACAGGAGTCTCTTTCACTATGTTTCCAGCTGATGATAATGAGAACAGGTAGGTCCTGTTCACTGAAAAGGGGATGGGTTCTCTGGAACAAACAGTGTGTGATCATATAGCTAAATAACAATTGTATCATGCATACGCACATGGTACAGATAGCCTTAGCTTTGTCATTTCCTAATTCATGAGTCTTTAACTTAGAAACCTCAAGACAGTTCCTTTAATGCAGACCTTTATGTATGTGTAATTCCTTTAGGTTTTAAAAAAAGATAGAAACCTTGAAACTGGAAGTCCTGCCTATCAGCGTACTAGAACCAGTAGCTCCACTGCACAAATGTTTGCATGTGAGGTAACCAGCTGCTAATACCAATATGTGGTTATTCTTCCTGTGAGCTGCTTCAAAAGAAAGAGGAGACACATACTTTGCCTGTGGGCTTCACATCTGTGTCAACAGCAGAGGATGGTGATAACTGGAGTCGGGATGGCCACTCCGTACTCCAAAGGCAAAGAGACACAGACTCACTCTGCCCATTTCTCCAAACTTGACTTTTTCCTTCCTGACACTTCCAAACTATCTGCCTGTATTTCTCTCATCTGCCCCTGCCCCTGCTCCGGTCTTCCTCACCCCTGGTTCAGTCCCATTCTTCTTATCCAATTCTAGATATGAGTCTTTGAGCATCTTATTTCTAAGTCTTTCCACTCATAGAATCCTAATCCTCCGCTCTAGACCCGCTGTCCAAATCCCAATCTCTCCTTTTTTCCCTTCCCTCTCTCCCCAGTCAGTCCTATTTTTCTTACCCAGCCACTCTCAATTTACTACTTCCTCATCACTATACTTTCTAAGACTCTACGCTCTTGCCCTGATTCAATTTCCTCCACTCCTCCCAGGCTCTTTGTGTAGCATATTCTAATTTTCCCATTTCCTATATTCTGTCTTTCCTTGCTCTTATTTCCCTTCACAGGCTGGCCCAGGTGGACATATCCCTCCTTTAACTGGGTGACTATACAAGGATATGCTGGACCTTAGACCTTGCCAGCTTGGACTCAGAGAGGGCTGATGGGTAGGGAAGAGGAACAGGCTTAGATCCCTGTTTCCCTGCTAGATTCAGGCCTAGAGTTCAAAGTCTTCTCATCCTCATCTTCTCTTGTGCACTCAGTCTCAGTTTTCCAGCTCCTTCTGAGCTCAGAGTAGTTGGGATTAGTAATTATAGCAAGGCTGTCTCTGAGCCCCTCAACCTCTGTACCAGTGCAGGCTCAGTCCCTCTTTGGAAATAGCTCAGAGTCCTGTCAAAAGCAGTAATGAGGGTGGGAGGGAAAGGGGGAGTGGAGGATGCTGTTCGCTCTCCTGCGTGACACTTTCATAATTTGATGAGCTCTAGGAGCTGAAAGACACTTAGGCACACTGAGTGATACACAGTTTGTGAAAATATTTGGTTTTGCACCTTTAGGTAAACTCTCACAAGTGTGAAAATTAAGACTTTTCAAAGGCACCTCACAACTCTTCCAGTTTTGGGCAGATATTCACAGGGAAGCAAAAGGTACATCTCTGACACAAAGTTACTCCCTTGCTAAACTGCATGTACTTACTTCAAAGCATAAGGCTTTTTACAGTAGGCAAAGCAATTTATTTTTCCTTGGTCTCACGCTCAGAAGTGTCTGAATGGTGCTAGTTGAAATTTCAAAAACCTAAACCAGAAACATAGAACCAAACAGAAAAAAACAGCCTGAGGCAAACACCTGGCATGGACTGAGTTCAGCCCACATGCTTAAATTTGGAAAAGTTATAAGCAAATGAAAGTTGTATTTTATACACAGACATACCTTAATGGTAAGTAGCACTATGATTTCTGTCTGTTCCATATGACATCTGTCAAAATGATAGCAGGTGCCACTGTGACATGGGTTATATGAATTATTCCTCTAATGCCATTTCATAGTAAAATAGAAAGCAAAAAGGCTCTCTTGCTATAATTTGTTGCATTTCTTCCTTTTGCACTTACAAGTTGCACCTAAGGACTGTGAAAGGAGAAAATCACCAGGGTTTCCCATACAGAATTTTCTTGGTCTTTCTTCCTGTGGTTGGGGGTTTCAGAAAGAAGAACAGTCAGTGTTTGAAGGGCTCTGTGCCCCCTTCACCTGCTGCATTTCAGGAGATTGACAGAGGTGAAGCTCTTCCTAGCTCTCCAGATAACACCCTGGCTCAATTTTAGCCTCCACTCTCAGGCAGTGGATCCAGCTTGACACAACTGTGTTAATTTGCCTGCAAAATGCTTAGTTAATACTGGTGACACTCAGAGTCTCAGCCACATCATTAGGTAGCTGCTTCCATGTAATCATTTCTCAACCTCATTTTCACATACATTTTTACAGCAATAATACACTGCTTGTCCTTTACACAGCACTTTTAAGTATAAGCAACTTTGAACACTGAAAATATTTGAAAAAACACATTTTCATTCCCCATACAGAGCTGGTTTACATAAATTTACACAAAGTGTCCCAACACAAATGTAGGCAATTACGTTTGTTCTGTACAGAATGCCTCAGTGTGTATTGCTAAGGGGAACTACCTATCAGGACAATATTATCTGTCAAATGCAATTACTTACTGTATCAATTGCCAGTATGTTTAATTTATAAGATACCAGTTGTTATTACAAATGCAGAAAAGTAGTGAGAGTCTTAAAAGGTAATAATTGAACTACAAATTCCCTTGGGTAAGGGATAACCATCTTTGTATATTCACACTGTATCACACTGGCATACTGAATAGATGGGCCTCTAGGTTCTATCACAAAACTAAATATAAAATTAATATATTTTATGGGGAAGTTATAGATTAATATTAGATTAAACTCGGGATAAGAACATGAACTCAGTTTTCCTTAGTGATCCAGTTCCAAAATGTAACCCATTCTGGTAGAAATGCTTGTGCAGAATTATACTCATAAAAGTAGAGATTCAGAGATCAGAGATGTGATTGGTAATTGAGTTTACATCAGTAAAATCAGTGAAAGATTTTGGTGTTATTTTCAAGGGAATAGAATTTTGTCATTAGAGCCAATTATGTAGCAGAGCCTTGAATAACTCAATATTCTGTCAAAGAAACTGTTTCTTGGGGCTTTGCTTACTTTTATTAAGTAGGCATTTAGACTAAGGAAGAGAAACCAGATTTTCAGGGATCTAATTAGGATACATAATAAAAAATTAGGTTTCTAGAATTAGGTGTAACACAGTACATAGTGGAACTGTATATGTTTACCAAACAGGAAATAGTACTGCCAGCTTCTTAAGTGGTTGCTACAAAATCTGCAAGAGTGACATGAGTGATACTCTTTGTAGTTTGACTCAGCAGTCAAAGCAAGGAGATTGGCAGCTGACTGCTGGAAAATTCAGAGATGAAATTGTGAAATGCAGATAAAATGAGTAGGGAAAAAATCATGAACATTTTAGGAAGAGACAGTAATTCCTACCCCTTTTGTGGCATTTGTTATTTTGAGTCTCTTCTAAGAGGTTTGGCCATTTTAAGTCATTGTTAAGAAGTACTAGTTTTGTCAGACTTGATCAAACTTAATTTATATTGATCAAGACTACAAGAGGTAGGGAAACATTACAATGAGCTTTCTGTCTCCAAGCCTCATAGTTACCCTCACTGTGTTATCATCAGAGCTTCTAATTGTCCACACTTCTTATGAGAGCCGTTATTAAACAAAAATTCTTTTCAGGTTAGTGGTTCCTATAGCCAAAATCAGGGGATTTTATCATTTGGAAAAAGTGTCACCCAAAAAAACCCTAGTATATCTCAGACTTCCTTTGGAAACTTTCTTTTGTGGATATCTGTAGTTTGATGTGGAAAGACTCTATAGGATGGAGCTCTCAGATCTGCTCAGCCTCTGCAAGGTCTCCTAGCAGGTTCTGCTCCAAAGTACGCTAGCAAGTGTTATTTTAATAACTTAGATATTGGATTTTTGCTTCTCCAAGCCAGTAGAATTGCTTTTCGGCCAGATGAGAACATTTGGCCAACCTCTGCTGTTAGGCTTGCTGATGCAGACCAATAGCCCAGTAGTCTTTAATCCCTAAATAACACAGTGATATAGTAATGACCTGTGACATGGTTCTAAATTGCTTTCCTGTGTTGAAACCTCTCCACCTCCTATTATAGATTCTTAGAAATTGCAGTGATACTTGTTACACTCCGGTTTTCTTTTATTTCATATTTGCATGCTTTGTAGTCATGCTTTGTACATGCAAACTGGATAAACCTCAGTAAAAATATATTGAGTCTGAGGAAACATGAAAGCAATAGTTTGTGTTTTCTTCTAAATGCTTGACAGCAGGTTTATTGCTCTCTGGGTTGTAAGTGAGTTTACATATTTAACAACAGAAAAGCTTTGGGCAACAGTTATCAAATGCTAGGTAGCACTGCTATAGACCAACACCCTCCTAAATATGTCTTGTAATGCATTTCTCATACCTGAATTGCTACATTTGGGTGTGCATTTTTTATCTATTCATTATTTTGGCAAATGTAAATTGCCCAGGACCCTCCAATGTGTAATTATATGTTTTGAATGAGCACCACAACTTCACTAACAGACATTTGTTCTGCAGACACACTAGGAGAATTATAATTGATGCCTTTTTTATCACTGAATGAAAAAAGATAAAAGTGCTGCTATAAACTGTAAGTTGAAATAAATTATGTAAAATACATAATTCACATAATGACTGTCCCTTTATAAATGTTCCTATTAAGTAACCATATCATTTGGGATAATTCCTCCTTGAGGAATGCTGTGAAAGAACAGATCATTCATTATCTTGACTTGGTGAATTGCTCTAAAACAGCTCCTCTGATGAGAAAATTGATTTAGCATTTCTTTAAACAATTGAAAATAAAGCTTGAATTTTATGTTTGCCTGTCCAGAAAGTTTCAGTTACTATCTGTATTATATGGATTTGGCTATTTAAACTGAAACTCCCCAACAAAGACATGGATCCACCTCTCCTCTGCGTGCAAACACACATGCAGAAACCATCCTTTAAAATCCCACCTGATCTATTAATCATACTGAGAGAATAATCACTCAGCTGCTGTAATGTAGCTCCCTTGATTCATTGATGCCAGTAATTAAAGTTTTGGAGTCATATTTGGAAGTTTGGAAGCTATACATTTATCCATACACAGTCTACTGCATCTGGTACTACCCCCATAAAAGTGTCTGCAAGAGCAGGCAACATGTAATTTCTTGAGGCTTTGTGCATTCTGTGGCACCTTTGTTAGGAAAGTTCCCAAAATTAAAAAATATGAAGTATTGATTTAAGTTTACCACTTGTAGATGTTAAGGAGGAAGTTATGGAAGAAAATACAGTAAGGGGACATGCACACAAGTACTGTTGTCAGTGGGAAAGATTACAGAGATGTAAGGTCATATGGGCAGGTGAAAGACAGAGCCAAATTTTTGAAATGACAGACAGTGGAAGAGACCATCTTCCCCTTCAAAAAGAGGTGGGCATGGGGCCTGTACGACTGACCCTAAAGAAAATTCTCTGTGAAAGGAAGTTGGCAAGTGATCTTCCAAAAGTAGCATTGACAGTGAGTTGGAGAAGGGATTTCTTGCAGATCAATAGTAAAGAGCTAGCAGGCAGGTTGCAGGAGCGCATCCTTCAGAAGGGTCTGTTAGTTTGGATAAGCTTCTGCCAAGCACTGTAAATATGGTTCCTTGTCTACACTGCATTTCCAAACCTTTTGAGGTTTGTCCATCCTGTCTTGTCTGTCATTTTTTAGAATTAAAATTCAGCCTTTCCTTGTAATCAGAATAGTTGCTATATTTAGATTCAAATCTCACTGAGAACACTTTAATTCATTCAAAGCACACCACCAACCTCTGATATGTCTTCAAGATTCAAAAAGAAACCTTAACAACATTCTCTCTCCTCACAAGGATTTTGATGAGAATTTTTAAATTCAAACCAAACTGTTGTGTTTGTCAAGACCACAGTGAGTTAATGCAATTAGAACTTGGTTCACTGTGTTTTTGACAAGTTCTCCCAGGAGATTTCTAAACATTGAAAACCTTTTAGGATGAAGTTCATGTTTTCTGCACGCAGTTGGCAGAGGCAGATATATTGCTCTGGTATAAAAAGCTGAAATTGCATTTTTTCTCTCTTGCACTCAGGAAGTGAGCTTTTGCATTGGGGTCAGAGAGGAGGCTGTAGAGGAGAGTTATCTTCCCTAGTTTTTATTCACATTTGAGGCTATATTTTTGGTTTTATGGTTTTGTTCATTCTTTAAGGCATGTGATTTATGTATGCATAACATACAGAGATTCCCAGCAGCATATCCCAAAGGGATAAGAAAATGAATGGCTTTTTGGAGATGGGAGGGCAGTTTGCATGGGAGACCTTAAGTAAACAATTTCTGCAACTATTAAGTCACGTACACTCTCTGTGATAAGAGGATATTTCATGTCACTGAACTGCAGTGAATGACTAATGTAATATTGCAGTCTGTATGGATGATACAGTATAATAATCCAAACAGTGCACTAGTTTTACATAGCCTCTTATTATTACTGAAAATAGTAAAGCTAGTATAGCCTGTACTAATGTAAGGGACAGTTGTTTTCTTATTTTTCTCAAAGCCTCTTTAGTCAAATGATGTACAATAAAATGAAATAAGGATATCTTATGACAAAGATCTTACAATGGTTCTTAGCAACTGGATTATCCTGTAATTTTTCTTCTGCATGTTGATGAGGAGGAGTATGTTTGGGGTCTGATTTAGTAGACTGTTTTGTAGTTAAAGAATGACTTCTCTTAGAAAATGTGAAACTATTTAATATAATAGAATAATATAGTTAGAATGTAATATAATAATATAAACATATTTCCCATCATTCTGAGACCTTGCTCCAGTGCTGAGGTAGGTTCCTCACCAGAAACCATCTGAGAGGGGATCACTACCAGTCTGGGAACTTGTCATTTTATCTGTTCACAGTCTCTTGTGTTAGACTGGGGATACCTTGGTGTTGGATATCTCTTTTTCCTTATCTAGATGGTTTATTAAGACCCAGTTGCTGTTCAGCATCTCAGTGTCTGTAGGGTAGTGCCCTCTGGCACTGCAAGTTGCAGAGCTCTCTGAGCTGACTCTCAATTTGTCAGATGTGAAAGGATGGATTCCAGTCCGCATTCAGCTTAATTCTACAGTTAACCTCCTGGCCAAACACCCTGGGGAAACAGTGCCCATCCCTTTTAGATTTCATGGCCCCTTCTACTTATATGACCCTTCAAGCCAAATTTCACCTGAGGGCTGTACTGATATTTCTTCCAAACACTTGGAAGAAGGTTGGCAAGCAAGTCATCGCTTTTCAGGCTGCAAGAGGCTTCTTTCCATGGGGGGCAGGACATGTCCAACCTCCACAGGGCATTGCCTCTTCACTTCACTTCCCTTCACACCAAGGAATGTCATCAGAAATGTCTGTCATCGGCTGGGAATTGGCGTGGGTGCACTGGTCATGCAGTGAGTGAGGAGAACAGAAGTTGCATTTCAATGCAGTAAAAGGATGCATGGAACGCATTTTTAGTTCTATGGTTAAACATAGTTTCTTGGGTCCATTGTTACTGAATTTGGTAATCTATATTTCATGCACTGGGTTGAGCCTGTATTTCACACCGGTGCAGTTAAGAAGGCTCTTTCCTTTTGTTTTCATGGATTTATACTTCCCAGGAAATTTTCCAGGCCATTTGCATCCAAAGGCTTGGCCATTCCCATATAAAAACTCCTGAAATTGTGGGTTGTACTGAGATTTAATTTGAGGTGGCTAAGATAGATACTCCCATTTGATGAGGGTGCACCTCACCAGAGGAGTTAATTGAGCATTTTGCTGTGTATCTTTCTGATCTGGTGAGAGGGTCAAGAGAGACTGTCTCATATCATTATTAAAATCATTGTGATCCATGTACAAAAATAGGTAGATCACTACAAATACTGAAAAGGTATTCTGAGGTCACTAGACCAGCCATCATTTCCAAACAGTAAGGACTTACGTGTTCTGAAAGAGGACTTCAGTGTGAGAGAGGACATCTCCTTTGTAGCATGTACTGATAAGCCTAGAGTGACTCATCAGACTTTTGGAGAGGGACTCAGCTGAAATATCAAATAGTGTGATTCAGCTTGAAGTTTAGGACCCCTAAACATAGGTGTCTACAAGGGAGCTATCTATATGCTAGTTCCCATCATGGTGAATGGAAATCTAATCAATACAGTTAACAAATATTGGGGACTGATTTGGCAGCATGTATAATGCAAATAAGAATGGACAAAATAAACATCTATATAATATATGGGCATTTTGACTTGTATTCTAGACTGTTGATGATTGTTTGAAAACATTTTCCAAAGATACTGATATGCAAGTGATGCTGATTTTGTTTTTATGTGCCGCTAACCTTTATATGTTTCCTCTACCCTCTTTTACTACCCAGATGTGTTTACACAACAGCCATGCAAACATAATGTATGCACTTTGTACTGCACCCCAACTGATACCAAACTAGTTTCTGTTACTTCTGGAACAGATGTGCCTAATGCCACTCCATAGGTGTTGAAGATAAAGCTGGGGGGCATATGGGAAAGGAATTCAGGAATGCAATATGTTGCATTCAGGAAATACAGCTCAATACATTAGCAAGCACAGTATGCTGTTGCTAATCCTATTAGCAGTCTAAAAACTCAGGACATAGAAAATTATTTCAGCTTCAACTAAAAAACAAGAGAGGAAGCTGGGAAAACCAAATTCCATGTTACTGTTGTCCCTAACAAAAAAACCTAAAGTGCAGATGACTAGTTTTTGCAAAACAAGCCTGCTTTCTTTTAATAGCTGTGTGCAATTTTCTTTTCCTTTCCTTACATATTAAAACTGGTACTTTGAATTACCAAAAGTTATGAGGAGAAAAATAATTTTGGAAGAGACTTATCAGTGATTATAAAGGAAAGGGAATTTGCACTGCTTTTTGGTGTAAAACCAACATTTAAGTTTATGAGACACATTTTGCCATGAGTTCCAGATGCATCCTGTCTTTCTATAAGTCTTACTTCTGTCTTCTTTTTAAGCACTGTTAGTTTTCTCAATATCTGTCAAATGCAGCATATAGTTCTTTTTTTCTTCAATGGAAAATGAATATTACTGTTTCACAACTTTAATCACAGCAAGTTGAACCCTGCACAAACACCCATGCAATTTACAGTTACAGATAAACCAAAACAAGTTGGACAAGAGTTTCAGACTGAGACCGTTGGTCCAAGCCTACCACTTCAGGCTTGATCCTGATTGTAGTTAATACCAAAGGGCAAGTTTATCATTTTGTTTGTAATTGGCCTCAAATTTTCTCGGAACAGACAATGGTAAAACATTTCAGAGCATATATGATCTTAAGGAATTTTTTCTGGAACGGAACAGCTCCTCAGTCATCCATTTCTAATGCTGAGACAGCTGATTTACCTTCCATATACAGTGAACAACATATATTAATCCCCTTGCCCCAGATACTCTTCATTTCTATAACACCATTTTTATTATGTTGCAAAGCTCATAGCAAGGGAAATATCTGCGCAGGTATTTTATTGAAAATCTATCTTCTTGGGTTTAGGCAACACTAAAAAACACCCTTAAGACTTGCATATCAAGCAACAAAGAAATCCATTTATGTGGGTGTTTGAAAAGAAAAAGGACAATATACTTTTTAATGCAACTGAAATTACCTGGAGACAGTTCCCTTAGTGTGAAATGACTCTAAAACTCAAGACAGAGCCTACCATTTTCAAGTAGATAACAATGGCATTAACAGTCTTTGAAAATCCTGAAATGATCCAAATTTCATGTTACTGTTCAACTGAGATGCGGGTACATGTTCCACACGGCAAGGGTATGTGTATGAATGCTTGGGTACTCGTATTGTTGAAGATGATTACGTAGCAATGTATTTAAAATTTAATTTTATTCTCCACATCAGAATCAGAGTCAGATATTTGGTCTTTTGGCGTATGAGAAATGATTAAGTACAGAAGAGTGAGTTCTAGTCATGGCTGGTGACAGGAAACTGTAGTTTCAGAAAATCCATAAATATTGCATATTGTTAGTGAATGTTCATTTCTCCTATTCACTACAGAAATGGCTTCCATAAAGTGTGTTGCTGAGGTAATTAGGAAAAACTATTATGACTAGCTTGCTGGTAGTTTAGGGAAGTTTCGTGTAGGGAACAAGATACAGTTGCGTTTCAGGAGCCGATTTCTTTGTTTCTTGCATGCACACCTTATTGTAATATTACTACTTTATTTAGCAGCTTATCCAACTCAAGAATTAACTGCAAAAATTTACACTGGTCCTGCAGCATTTCATTGTCAACAAAAACAGTCAAGAGTTGTCTCTGGTCAGACAGGTAGATGTAAGCAATAGTTACTTCTTTGGATTTAACTGGTCAGTGTGACAGGTAATCCTAGGTACCTGATGCGTGACAGCCACAAGTTTTCTCATAGACAGCAAAGGAGAGTTGTGGGGGAGAATGAGGAGGAGGAGAAAACCCTGCAGCCAATAGGGAACTGCACGGGAGAAAGCTTTAAATATCTAGAAGATTCATAGCCTGAATTTATATGCTGATTTTTCAATCAGCTGAGCAGCTGTCATGCAGAGAGTCTGCACCTAGGCTAGTGAAAGGTCTGAAGGGATCTGAGTATGAAAGAAAGTGTCCTATATTTAATATGATCAAAGAAAGGAGTGAAATGGTCAAAGAAACGAACTAGGAAAATGGTCTTTGCAGCAGCATTTCTCTATCAGTGAACAGTTGCAGTTGTGAAGGCTAGAGGAAAAGATGCTGATGTAGCTGAACAGCAAATGATGAGAGCCTAGATAAGAATTTTAGCTGTGGGGTTTGATAGGAATAGTCATAACTGTTATATGTTACGCAGGAAAGATCTGTAGTATCAAGGCATTACCAGGCTGTGAGGAGTGAACAGAAGATGATACTGAATTACAGTCACAGAGGAGAGAGAGAAGCAGTGCTGTCTGTCACAAAAAGTCATCTGCTTGTGAATATGGGCATGGATACAGGTCTTTCAGTGAAATGCAGGCATTTCTTATTTTAGGCCATACGAAAATTTGAGATTACTTTGAGCTTGCTGTGGAGAAGCTAAAGACCAATTCTGACATTCTAATAACAAGAGTCACGTTTTGAGGACTTGTGCATAGACAGCTTTGTCTAGGCTCAAAATGCATTAATATGTAGATCCAAAGTGCAGAGACCAGTGGCTTGTTGGGGACCTGGGTGACCTCGAAATGATTTCCTTTAAATAAGCAGGAATAGATAACAGACAAAAGGACTCTGAAATGTTCTTTTAATGGAAGGGGTCATCCAAGGCCAAACAGAAAAAATAAAAAGAGGCCATATTGCTGCTCTAACTCTCAAGAAGGGAGCTATTGCTGTCTCATTATGATTTTCTCAAGTGAGAAAATGACTGAGCAAGACTTGCAGTGGTCGTTCTAGAGAAAGGCCAGGAGCTTGATGAGGACAGAGGAAAATTCCCTAAGCAAAGACTGAGGAGGACAGGAGCATAAAAAGAATGGAGAACAGCAAGGTTGTGGGTACGTCCATGCCTTGCATTGCAGGGATAACCTTTTTATACTGACATCAGGACCTGAAAGCTTCCTTCAGTCCTCTGTCCCAGCTGCCAGGAACTCACCAGCTTGGCAGTGGCTGGGGGAAAGTCCAGCGGTGACACAGCAGTAGTGTTTCAGGCACCTTGTGTAACCTGAGTACCAAGAGTCAGCTTGTCTATTTCTACCCTGCTTTACAGTTGTCTGACAAGGAGAAGGATAAGAGCTCATCTGATCTTGATATGCAGAGGACCCAGGAAAGACTTCTCTCTGTAAAAGGCATAATGGTATTGCAATGGATCGAAGAAGAAAGTAGAGAAATTCAGAATGTAAATAAAGCATTTTTCCAATGCATTTTCCAAGAGGATGTTTCAACACTGAAACAGTTTGTAGTATTATCATGGATTTTCCATATCTGAAGTCTTTAAGTCAAGACTAAAAGATAGGATGTAGTTGTATCTGCAGTTAGGGACTTTGTGCCAAAATTCCTTGTGGAGTTTTATGGTTGTTTTACATGGAGCCAAAACAGATGAACAAATAACTCTTTCTGGCCTTGAAAACTATGAATAGATTAGCACTAATAGTACAGACATAAAACCTTATGACAAATAATGCTCCGCCTTTCACTTTGGGGACTATAGTAGTGCCACAAAAGTCATCCAAGTTTATAGGTGGATAAGGTTAAAAGTACATAAATATTTTTGGTTTAGTGAGAGCTAAAACCACAGTGTCTGCAGAGCTTTCAGTCTAGTTAAATAAGGTGTTGGCAAAGAATGGGAGGCTACAAACTGAGCTGTAGGTTTGATCTCACAGGTATAAAAGTGAGTTCTAGTCATGGCTGGTGACTTCCTTTCTTATGTGTATTTGTATGAAATATTAAAATGATATTTGTATGAAATATTAAAATGATATTTGCATTTTAGCTACTCACAGCTGCAGAGATCGCAGCTGCAGAGATCAGTGCGTGCTGCACCACTGCAGTGTAATTAGAGATAACCACAGAAGACTTGGGCCTTTGTCTCTGAATTTCAGCAGTTCATTTCTTATTTCAAACACTTACAAAATTATATAGCCATTGCCTCTCATCAGATCTTGTCTATCTCTCTGCTTGTCTGCCACGTTCTGAGAGGTGAACAAAGCTATTTGAGAGATCCAAAGATACCTGAAAACACACCCTTCTACTTCATAGCTTAATAGGATTTTTATAAATTAAATAAAAATTCCTCTAGGCAGTTTCTGGAACAAACAGACACATACACATTCATTTATGAATTTTCTCAGTTCTTTCCCTGTATTTTTATTTACTTGCTCTAAGGGGATTAAGTACCAACTTATTCCTAGCCTTAACTTCAGCATATATCATCACTACTTAAAGCTGAAATGTTTGGTGTGTGTTTGTCCCTTTTCATGATTATATCTGAAAGGTGCTTGTATTATTTTTAGTGTTATTTCATATTTACAGTGTACCAAACACCCCATGAGCTACACAGAGACAGGAAAAGACAGGAAAGCATGGCACATTTGTTTATAATTAATCATTATCAGCTTTTAACCCCAGGCCCACCTTCTCTGTGGCAGTTTTCCCTGGGTGGAAAGGGGCTGGCAGCTGAGCAAAGTGGGGGGCTGTGTGGATGGAGTGCAGGATGCTGTCTCCTGAGGACTGCAGTTGGGCTCCCAGAGAGCGTAATATCCCCCCTGAATCCGGCAGGCACCTGGTCCCAGCTCCCCGGGGCTGGGAGGCATGGCCCAGAGTCTGCAATAAAAAGTGCCAAGCAGCAAGAAGTAATCCCGCAGCATGCCAGAGTACTGGGCACTGTTAGTGTGCCCTGCGCACCCTGGCCGGAGCCAGTGAGGAGCTCTGGGGCAGCTGTGTTTGCCTCTCCATCAGGACACAGCCTCCCCAAACAGCCATTGCTTTTGCCCAGATGATGGCAGAGAAGGGCCCTATCACATCAGGAAGCGTGGCTTTGATGCTCAGTTACCATTACCAAAAATATCTTTATGTAAAGAGATACCAAATTGGTGCTTCCAGCACTAGCATAAGGTCTTAAACCAGTCCCTGGCCTTGCAGCAGACAGTGTATGCAATGTAAGCTTGTTTGGCTTGAGGAACTAAAAGCTGGGGAGAGAAAATCAAAATATGATCTCCTCTTCTGCAGTAGTCAGGGTTTTTCTTCTGTGCTTCTATATTTAATGAGATAGCAGCTGGAAATCAGAGGTGCTCTCTTTGCCCACTGCAACACTAGGATGAACCCCTCAGTGATCTTAAATTCATCCTCTGGCTGCCCTTTACCCATGACTACAGAGTGAAACCAGGCAGTAACAGTTGATTTGGGCATCCCCCAAAACTTACCAATGAAGTTGCAGACTTCTGTGTAGCTAATTTAAGCCTCCTTGTTCTGGGTTGGTTTCTTCTTCATAGACTGCCTGGAAGTATTCTACAGCCCCCCCAGGCTGAAAAATGCTGAATTAGATGAATATTAGAAAATCGGTGCTGATGAATTTAAAGAAGAAACAATCTGTTCATGCAGTATGAGGGATACAAATACGAACTAACAGTATGCCTGTATAGATTTATTTTTCAAACTGTGCAAGTGCAGATGCAATCCAAATACAGTATTTTGGGCCCTGTTCCTAATGAGACCATAGGTACTGCAGAGTACAGGCACCTCGGTAATGAGTACTAAAGCTGATCAAATGAATTTTGTATAATTATCAGCTGAGAACTTAAAGGACGTTGCGTATGTCACTCATACGCCAAAGAAGAGCAGTTATCCCAAACTGATGATCAGAGACCATGGAGGGAAAATACTGTGCATGAAAGCATGTTGCAGATCTGAGATCTATTTCAAAGAGGGAAGCATTTAGATTTATGAGGTTGTGCACTGGAGCTATTAGTGTACCTGTTAACAAATGATGCAGATTATTCCTACTAGGCGCCTTGACTTTCTTAGAAAAATGGTTGTCTGAATGTCATTAAAATTAAATTGCCTTTTGTTTGTCAATAAGGAAAATATTGATAACGCAGTCAAAACATTTGGGACAACGCTTTTTTAAAATCTGCATAGCAAAATGGCTACTTTGTTGGGCTTAAATTTGACATCCTGATATTGGCATTAGCCCGAAAAGTTAATAGTCATCTGCTCCTCTCCTACACGTTAGTAATAATACAGCAATGTGTTCTCAGGTGATGTGTCAATACTTGGACAGCACACATGCACATTTATCAAAGCTATGACTAAAGGGAAGCCCCAAAGGGTATTAAATTACCTAAATTGAAGCTTCGTTTTCCTAAGTGCTGTGACTGTGCTTTCACGGAAGTCAACAGGTTTAACTCATTATTTTGGTTTCCTATTTTTTAATATTGCCTTCAAAATGTTTGCTTTTATTTTATATTATTTTGTTTTGTTTTGTTTTATATTATTTCTCTATTTCCAGTGGGACTGTTCTTAAATAACAGATTGTATAACCAGACCGATAGAGATGTTACACTGAAAATCTTGTTTATGGGCAAAGAGAAAACACACCTTATAGCTAAAGTCAAGAACTTAGTGTTAGCATAGCTGAAATCTTAACAGTCTAATCCAAGAATTATTATTAGTTAAGATCTAATTATTACATAAAAAGAAATAATACTTCTGTGCAGAAGAAGTTTGGGTAATAATGATAATAGTAATACAGTTAAAACTGTTAGGCACACACTTCTTGGTTTCTATCCTTGTACCAATGTTATGCTCACCCCTGCCCTGCTCCCTGGGTCCTGAGGATGGTGGTTTCGTTCTGGTGGGGGAGAGTGTTACCACAGGCCATCATCACCTGGAGGAACATGATGTTGATGTTTTCTCCTTCCTCATTCTAGGATCTATTTGGGTCTTTTTTATGTTTGCTTAAACAGTTTTGCACCTTGCTCTTTCATCATCGGTCTGAAGCTCCATGTAACATCCAAATTTACGAAATATGGTGCCTTTTACATGTGTTAGATACCGTTTCTTTGTTCTCTGTGTTACTCCTAAAACCTGCTTTGTCCAGCTCCAGATCTGCATTTCTTTAACTGACCATTGGTGAGTTGTTTGTAACGGTGGGATCCCCAGTGCCAGGCCTGCACGCTGTCTCTTATCATCCCTTGCCTGTGCTCCTCTGCACCGCATCCTGGCTCTCTCCTTCTCAAGGCCTCTGTTATCCTGCCAGGCTGGTATTTCTCTGTACTGTATCATTATGTTAGAGTCGTACAACCATGGCGGTACCATACAAAGAAAAACAAAAATAAAACAAATTAGCCATAGCCATCTGGTCAATTAGAAAAATTGCTGTTATGTTTAAACCAAGTAAAAAGAGCTGCAAGCAGGTCAAGAACAGTCCAGACAGAGCAAGCCCAGCAAGCCTGAGTCTTGAGGTCTTGCAAACTCAGTACAAAGCCTGTGGTCTCTTGCTAGCAATGGCAATACCATATTAGAGGGCTACTGAGTAACAGAGGTCATGGTACAATTCAGGCAAACTTCACACAGTGTGTGGTAAATATGTAGAAAATGTGGAACAATGTACATGTGAAAAGTTGCTGTAGTTTGGAGTGTCAAATATGTATTTTCTGGTGAGTTCTTCGCTCACCTGTTTTGTGTAATGCAAACAGTAGCACCCTGCACTGGGATTGGATTTTTCTGTTTTGGGTTCTTTTTGATGAAATGTTTTCCGGTCTCAGTAACTGTTTGTTGAGACAAATAATAAGGTAAATTGTACATCTGACAGAGTTGACGTTCTGCTTACTCGTTATCAATATGCATATAGATCAGAAAAAAAACTGAACATTTTTACAAAAGTCTGATGCAAAGACACAGTCTAATACAAAATTCTGTACAGTGAAATTTTATGGGTAAGCCAGCGAAAGGCAGTTAAAACAGTAGGAGCAGTGGGAAAAGTGAGAGCAGGAGGCCAAATTTATGATCACGTTTACTTATTTCTCGTATGAGTATGCAGAGTCCACAGCTCTCCATTTGTTTTTCTTCAAGGATATGTAATGTATTTCTTCCTACTGGGGTAAGGGTATGTATGAGTTAACACAAGACACAAGTCCAGAGGTGTATATTGGGTAAGTGATGTTGTGAACTGAGAACACACACCCATAAAATATTAATCTTTGAGCAGTTTTCAATGTGTACCAAGTATAAGAGGATGGTTGCAGATGCGATGTAAGTAAGAGATTGTGCAGCTGGGCAATCATTACCATATCTCATGACCAGGAGTGCGTGTGCTGCATTAGTGATAAGGGAAGAGGAGAGCACCCTTATTTCTTTTATCTTCTATCTCTGTACATCAGCACTTTCTGTATTTCCAGTATACCTGGGAACACTGAGAACCAGGTACAAAGGATTTCTCATTGCTTATACTCTTACTAATCCATTTAACTCAATATCACAATCTGTTAGTGCATATCAGCTGCTGTTAGTATTATGGACACGTTATACTCCTTGCTAGTAAAACTCAGTCTTCCATTTCCCTTCCACTGTAGAAAATGTTGGAGCTGTTTAGCAGTTCTTGAAGGTTAAGTCATGTATAGTGGTTTATCTTTCAAAGATGATTCTTAGTTTCTTTTTTTTTTTTTTTTTCTCATTGCCATGGCCGGGTAGGAAGGTTTCCAGCCTTAGAAAACTGAAGAAAATTGGAATTGGTTCTCTTAGAGAGATGACTACACTGGGGTGGTTTTCACGCAAAGGAAGCATAAACCATTTACAGGGCTCCTTGCATTTCAGATTCCTTTATCTAATTCAGATGCTTGCTGCAAATTGCACTAGCTTGTGGGTTAGAAATCCGGGTGTATGCATGGGAACAGGGCCAGTATGTTTTTCACAGCAGATCTCCAACAGTCTGCAGCTCACAGAGTAGCCACTCGGGCAGTAATTATAATGTTTCTAGCAGTATTGCTAGACTTTCAGTTTTGGCTGTAATGAACCATGCTATAATACCCATTTTGAAGTGACCAATGGTAGGTGCAGGTAACCAAATGAAAAGTTCCATTAAATTCCACGCCTTCTCAGCTGGGTTTCTATATGCTACCAAGATGCACATAATAATAGGTAAGAGCTTCCACATTTCCAGTGCTGCTTTCTCAGCTGAAATGTAGCAGTGGAGAAAACAGTACTTGAACTGATTCAGGCAGATTATGTTGAAGGACCTTCACTTGCAAGCAGTGTTCATTTAGCTGTATTAAGGCCTAATGCTGAACATGCCCTGCAAGCAGAATGCAAACATTTAAAGGGTCAGGCCTTCTTTGCCGATTTCTTATATGTAAATTTTTTGCCAAATTATTCACAGAAGCTGTAATTAGTATTGCAAGATTGCTGTAATAGGTACATAGTAAACCTGTTCTCATTTTTTCGCAGAGCAACATATAGGTATTCATATATTTAGATAAAGAACCTACTGCACTAGCTGATAATACAAAATTATTGCCATTCTGAAGTGAATTTTTAAACACATAATTATATGCAGTTGAAGTAAAAATTATATTGCATTATCTAATATAAACAAGATATTCTATTTCAAGTGGTTCAGTCAAAGTAAAAAAATCTAATAATGGGAGACTTAAAAAGAGAAGCATGCCAGTATCCTTTCCCTTTTATTAAGTTAAATCATTTTCAAGGGCAAAATCTATTGTGAAAGCTTATGTTTAAGCTCTTATATTTTTTTCTTTAACAGGACTGGGAATTTCCACATTTTATGGGTGATGTTGAAGTGAATCTCCCAGGTTTGCCATCTGCACATATGCAGTTCAAAGTACCTTACTTCCAAAAGATCTTCAAAGAAGAGTATCACATACATATAACCGGTACGTAATCTTACAATTACTGTGTGGTACTGTGGCACAGTCACACAGTTAACTGCTTCTGTTTAGTAAATATATGTTAACATGTCCTTAACCACATCCTTTTTTGTCCCCACCCACACACTTACTATCTATCTGTCTGTCCAGCTATATACAGATACAAATACAAATACAAATACACATGCATATGCATATACATATACATGTATGTGTACAAAGATCTCAGGGAAGTGAGGAATCTGTATCATATAAACCAAAGAGACCTGCTGTTCTTCATGGATTTCAGCAACTTCTTGTGACACTAAGTAATACCTACTGTAGCTTCAGGGATCTTTTATCTAAAACTACTCTCCAGGGGAATTAGCAGCTTATTTCACTTTCAAATCTCTTATGCTTTCAGATGCTTTTACTATGATTTATGCTAATATCTTTTCATAACTTCAGTCATTCTCATCTGGCAAAGGCCACTCATAACCACACTTCTATCAGTCATCTAACCAGAAACAGACAGTTAAATAACCTCAAATAAAATAGGATTGTAGTTATTCAAATGGATGGTAAATATAGATATAAAGGACCCAATCCTTGCATACTATAAGACACTATTTTAGTAACAGCGGTGAATGAAAAAGAGAAGAAGATTAAATAGGGGTAAATGTTTTGGTTTTAGCTTCAAGCTGTGCAGAAGGATATATTGATAAGAGAGAGATGAATGATACTGGATAGAGCAAAAAAAATGCAGATATGAATTGACAGTGGTCTTTAACTGCTAATAGAAACAATCATAGGACATGAGACTGTAAAGGAAAAAGATATTTGAGAACATCCAAAGACACCACTCTATGAAATTCCTGCAGAGCAAGGACAAAAGGAGCATTCAAAGAAGATAAAAAGTTAGTACCAGGAACTAGTAGGGGAGCCACAAGTTCACCAGGCTGCAAAAGCTAAGGGAAGAAAATGTGCCAAGGAGGAAAGAATTATGAACCCAGGACTCAATCAAGATAGGCTGAGAGTGAAACCTTAGAGAGAGCATTTTTAGCAGAGAAGATTAGAAATCTGAGAGGTCAGTTTGAAAACTGGAAAACAGGTGCAAAAGTTACCTGCTGGTTATTGGATGAGAGAAGGCAAATGGGCCAGTGGCGAGTACAGTTGGAAAAATGGAAAGATAGAAAGTTTTTCGAAGCTGGATGTAGGAACTCTATTGGACTACTGATAAAATAGACAACCAGCGATAAGAAAGAAGGACTTGAGGGTATGTGTGAGTGAGACAGTTTGAGCCACTGATGGTTTATGGAACAGGATGAAGTGAAATAGGCAAATGATCTCATGGCCAGTGACTAGAAAATGTAAAGTGAGAGCTGGGATGTGCAGGTGATGGAAGAATGCAGATTTTTCTTTCTGAAAGTGAACAAAATCTTGAGCAAAAAGAGAAAGGAGAGAAAAAGAGACTATAAGCATCAAATATTTGACATGAACTATAGGCACAGGAGTCAGGGCTAGTGAAAAATATTTGTTTTGCTGCTTCTCAAGACTAAAGCATGAATTTGGAGGGGCTCAATCCCACAAGCATCCCAGATGCCCTGCAGTGAATGGATGAACCGAGTAGCATGAACAGCAGCTGAGGTATGCTACAGTGGGCTATGCCATCAGGTATAGGAAGTCCAGATATAATTAAAGTAGATGAAAACCAATGGCTAGTATAAGATGTACTGAAGGGCAAAGAAGAACCCTTTTGCACTGTAGAAGAGTTGGGGATATTGATGATGATCAGAGAAGAGCAAAGAATAAGCAACAGCAAAAAACATAAATTAGGGATTGGAATTACAACTACTAGCAGTGCTGCTGTTTGAAAACAGACCAACTAAGAAAAAACAATATTTATGCATTGTAGAGTCCTCTGCAGAGAGAACTGGAGGCCTCTCTGATTTTTTGGCGAGAAGGCATTCTTTAATGAGGATGAGCTAATGAATAGGAGCTGAGGAATATTTTTCCCTGCTCAGCATTAACAAAATCCATTTATTAGATTTACTAGACAAATCAATCCATTTGACTGCATGTCACATACTCTGTCTACTGAGTGCCTGTTTTATCTCAGTGCTACATCACCCTTTAGGAGATCTAATAAACAGCCCTAACACATGGCACAAGAACCTCCCTTTGGGTAGGTTTTGCTTGAACCATCTGTTCTTGCCATCAGTTCTTGTCTTAGATTAGGGTATCATCTTGGATCATTTTCAAGCTCTAGTTATTGTGTGGATCTGTAGATACTTGTAATTTTCTATCCAAATCAAAGAGCTTATAAAGGAAAGAACTGGTTCAATATACATGACAAGGTGAATGTAATCCAATCTAATGAGAGTAGAGAGTGGTGCATATGAATGCAACTGCACCAGATGACATGAGGACAGGACATTGATAATGGCATGAAGGTAAAGCCCACTGCTTTTTTAAGCCTTGTTTAATACATGGGATCAATAATGTTAAATTTAAGAATATTACTTCTTAATAATAACAAGGAGGAAGCAAAGACTATGGCCTGAATATCATTTATGTTAGTACTTACTATAGGGATGAAATCAAGCTGCAAAATCTATGACCTGTGCCCTGATTTCCAAAACTGAACACCCTTTACTCCCAAATAACAAGGACAAAGAAAGCATGGCTGAAACACCCATTTGCCATCTTTTTCCTAGCAAATTTTATTCTTTATAAGCTTTGTTCTTTTTCAATCTGTTTTGGTCACTGTTGTTTGATACAAATAAGAGCAGCTCAAGGACTGCCCTGAGCAGTCCTGTTTGGTGCTGGGCTGCTGTAATGAGCAATGATACCACAAAGAGGCAGCTCTAAGCAGAGGGGTGTTCAGAGGGGTACAGTACTTTAAACAATCTTTCTGTTGCTGTGTGCTTACAGGCTTTGTGTAAGTTCAGTACAGATGAAGGATTTCACAGTTACATGTTCTGTGTTGCCAGCTCTCATGATTTTATCACAAGTCTTAAGACAGTTGCTTTTTTTGCTTTTTTCTTCAAGTGTCAGCTCCTGGATTCAGTGACTATGTGAGAATTTTGGCTTTCATATTTTTTAAAATATACCTCATGATTGCAGAAGAAAAATTAAATGTTATTTCTGCATAACTGTCTAAAAAGCAGATAACTATAGCACTACTAAGTATGTTATTTTTAGCCCATCTCACTACTTTAAACTAATAACATGCTTTCTTAGGCCTGACTCTTGATTTCTGAATGTTGTAAATAGGCAGTAATGTTGAATTAATGTCCTCAGCCTGTAGATGATATGCTTCAGTGTAATTTTAAATTTACTATCAAAAGAATATCTTATTTTTACTAGAAACTGAGTGCCTCATCTAGCTCAAATTTCTTTGCATCTAGGAACTTCTAGCAAGCATCTAGTCAGTATTAAATATTTTTATCCTGTTTTCATAGTTGCTTTTATCTATGAACATCAAAAATGACTTGAATTCCGGCATCTGCTTAACTTATCTGGATTTCCCTTGACAGATGGTTCACTGCAGTGTGTGTGTTTTCTTTCCTGGGCTGCTGTTTATGAAAATACACAGTCAAGCCTAGTTTCTATAATACCCAGGGAAATTTGTGATACTTAAAAGTAAATTTTGTTACTTCAGATTCTTTCATTGTTGAAAGGCACTCAAAGGCCTGGCTGGCACCCTTTAACAGCAGCACTGGAGATCCAAGAGCATCTGCTATCAAGTATGTGGATAAGTTTCAGATAGGAAATGTTAAGGTTTAGGAATCAAAACAGATGGGAGATTTTTTTGGCCATTTGTAAATGCATTTCTGAGTGCTGATCTAGCCAGAGTGCCTTTCCACCTAAAGGAGAGATTGTTCCCTTCATGGTTTCATGGCTGTCAAGTGCCTAGCCAGGCTGACTTGTGGAGTTGAACCGAAAGTGTGTCTAGATCCAGGCCAAGCACAGCCTACGCAGAGATGCCTGAGGGGGCCTGTGGGCAAAAATAGAAAGATTAGAGGTGAAAAGAAAGCTGTCCATGAACACAGACTTGGAAAAATCTCAGAGGGTTTGCTGCTTAGTTCAGAGAGTTTGCTGCTTATTTCATCTGAGTGGTCTGTATGCATGTATCTAGCTAATAACACTGACACGACAGAAGAAATGAAGAATGTTTCAAAGATACCTGAATATTTTACAGAGGTGTCTGAATGTTTTTATATGCAAATTGCAATTGAGATAAGAGTTGAAAGTCAACATTTTCTATGCTACCCTCTGGCTGTGGTTGCACATCATGAGGCCACTTGAGTCTAGCTGTAATAAATGGGATATTCACATTTCCTCTTGACCTCAGGATGGATGCTGAGGACTGGCTTCTACATGAGGCCTGTGTTTTGAGGACATGACTACTCTTTTACTGAGTGGACGTGCAAAAATAAAAATGTTCCAGAATCAGAAGCTGTTTTGAAATATTTGGACCTGCAGGATCTGCCTCAATTGCCCAGCAAATCAGCTGCATTTCTGATTGGTTGTTTAACCCCTTGTAGACCTTATTGGCCTCTTTAAAAATGAGTGCTGTCCAAACATCTTGTTCAGCTCTGGCAGATATAGGTGCCTTTCTGGAAAAAGGAAAAGAAAAATCCATAACTCTTTGACTGTGAGAAAGCCCCTGGATTCACATACAGTGCACAGTTGCTCAGCTTCAGCGAGCCGTGTAGGGAGAGGGCCTTTCTTGCCTTTCTAAGCAACAGTCCCCTATAGATTAATGTCCAGAGCATATTCCTATAATGTGTCCCCAAACTGCCATAGGTGGAAATAGTCCCAGTGCCAAGGTTTCCCATCCTGTGAGTGCCCTAGCCATTAGGATACAATGCACCCCAACAGCTCTGTTTTCTCAGAAAATAGGGATGCAGTTTTCATGCCCAAATAGTGGGTGTAGACTACAAAGCCTAGGAAGAGGTGCCTAGGGCTGAGAGTCACAGCCTATTTTAGCACTTGATTTTCGGCATGGAACTTCCATTGAGGAGTCTGAGTATATTTTTTTGCTGTTTCCTGAAATGTATATTAACCATGTTGACCGGCCTTCCAGTCTTGAGAGCTGATCTTACTGCTACACTCTTCTTCTCAAGCAGTGTCTGTGAAAAAGCCACCTGTTTCAAGAAGGGCTAAATAGTGCTAGGTGTATGACAATGTTCTTGGCAATGCAGACCTCACTGGAGTTGAACCAACCCTAGATCAAAACTGGTACTGATCCTACAGAAAAGTATTGGTTAGGAAACAAATGAAATGAAGACTTCATAGTGTAGGACTCAATTTTCCCTTTCCACTTTTCTTCTGTAATGAAATTTGAAGTACTGAAAAACAACTTATTTTATTTTTAGAAGATGAATATCTGTGGCTGTATGTTATATATATTGTATATATTCTGACTCTTTACAGAACTAGAGACTTGAGCTGGTCCATGTGCAAGGTGAGAAGTCAGGAGTGGCTGTAGCCTTTCAAAATTTAAGACTTCTGATTTACCAAATCCATTTCCTGTGCTGATCAACCTGTATTTCTTTAGCTATGAAGATGATTTGCTGTCATGAACAGACAAAGTTTGCTGTAAAAAAAAAAAAACATTTTGTTAAATTTAAGTTGTGATAGAAAATCATTTTATATACATAGAGAAATTATACATGTGTATAATGTTAAAGATAGGTCAATACAATACAACTCAAAAATCAATTGTCCTGGAGAATTATCATCAAATATATGTTTGTCAGTGGAGACTTCCAGGCCTTTTGGTTCAGTAGTGTTTCCAGAAGCATACACATTTTTGGAATAGCAACAAGTGGTGAGGATGCATCATTTCTACACAGCTATCTGGGTTGCTTGATAAACCGGTCTTACTCAGCTGTCACACATTCTAGTACAGCTGCGCAAAGTCTTGGAACAGGGATAGACAGCAGCAGACACTGTATTCTAGAAGGACGCAAATACTTTTTCTAAGTAACCAAGACAGCACAAGCTCCCAGTAAGTAGTTTTATGCCTAAGGATTTTAGCACAGCCTTAGCTACAGAGAATACTGAGTGGGCGTAGGAAGATGTCATTGTGTTCATATATGGTTACAGTGAGACTATTACTGAAATGCAGTGTTTCTTCTGGTGACAACACTTTTCAAAAGAAAAGGAAAAATCAGAATTCAAAGAGGAGTGTGACAATGACGCAAAGTGTGTAAAAATTTTCTAGAAATGAGAAACTTAAGGAGTTTTGAGTAGGTCCACCACTGAACATAGACAGGTCTCAGACAGCTAGCTGCCACTTAGACATACAGGGTAAGATTCATCATAATTAACCTGGGTGTCTGCATCTAAGCTATTTATCTAGACTGCCTTTATAATCCCACTGATCCAACTGATACAATCAGTGGAGCTTAAGGCTGTTGTCCTGCCTGCCTAACCTCATCTAGGAGCTGAGTGAGCGAGTTTCAAGTTCATGCTTTGAATAAAACAGGCAGAACATCTCTTTTGTATCAGACAAGTACTCTAATTCTTGATATAAGAGGGGTGGTGCCCTCTTAGAATCCATCTTAGAATAGATTCACAATTATGAAACCACAATGTAGGACAGATACTACGTGAAGCCTAACATCAGGCACCTAAATACCTCTATTCAACATTTTCAGTGTTTTTTGCTAGCTTCTTAGTCAACTCCATCACCAGCAGCAGGCTGCCTTCTGAAGTCTCCTTTGGTGGGTTGCTCTACACATGTAGTATTAAGGACAACCTGGTCACCCAGCTGATTGCTGTGAAATTCACTAAGTGCCATCATACATAAAGATAAGGTGCTGCATAGCTCAGTACTGAATCTAAGTTCTCTTTGTCAATCATACCTGAAGCCTGCAATCAAGATAACCATAACAGTCCCTTTTAGCCTTTATAAAGGCCATCTCAATAATGTCCCCATTACATTATGCTTAGTGTTTTGCTATTTCCAATTGCCTGTCTTTTCCCTACACATCTTCACTCTTGCCCTGTCAATCTGAAAGGAAAGAGCAATATTGGTCCTACGTGAATTTTCCGACTTCCTACTATCTCCCGTACCTAGCAGATCTCTCTGGAGAGTCACCTGTCTTGGCTCTGCAGAAACACAAAGTCCCACAAACATGTTTTTGATGGAGCCAATAACAAAAGAAGTGGAAGGAAGTTTCTCCAGACAGGCTGATAATACATTTTCCTGGGAAAGGAATGTGGCTTAGGAAATTAACTTTGGGGCGGTGCTGCCAGGGGTGTTACGTTCTCATTGAAACGCAGAGGAATATTTGATGACACGTTTTTGTTCCACAAAATGTCCAAGTGCACTGCATGTACAACCATAAAGCAGGAAGGAAGTTTTGAATGCAGTAAATCGTGTTCTCATTCAAACTGGTTGTGGATAGGTAATAGTTCTAATACTTGTGTTTCTTTGTCATTTGTTTTTAGCCTGGTTTCCTAGGGAAATGAGGATTGTATGATTTAGTTCTCTATATGGGTTGTCTCACTCTTTATCCATCTCTCAGCTGATCAGCTTCAACTAATTTTTGAACCACTGCCAATTTCAAAAACACTTCTCAGAGGGTAGAAATCTGAAAGATAGTTACATTCCGATAGTTTCCTGAGACATGGTGGTTAAGTAGAGGAGAATCATCTAAGTTGGTGCCCAGCTGAGGAAAAGCAGGTAGAAATCAGCCATTATGTATCCTGTTTGACAGTAGCCAATTGATCAATGAATGTGTGTGTCCCAGCCAGCCCATCAACACACTCAATGCAACATATTTACTGTCTCTGTTTGTTGAAAGGTCATGCTTGATGGAGAAGCTAGGGTTATTGTGATGGAGAGAAACACAGAAAATATATGGCAGAAATCCATAGGAGATGACATTACACTAGCTAGTATTATTTTTATTATATTTCATATTTTATCATCATTTCCAGTGTCTTGGTGTTGATTTAAGGAAGTTAAACACTATGAAATGTGATGATAATCATCTAAAACCATACTTTTCTAAACTCACTTCTTCAACAGGTCAGTTATAATATTGATGAAAACACAGAATAAAGCTAGAAGAGTTATTAAGGAATTATGTGAAGAGTGCAGTTTGATTTCTGGATAGTGACAATAACACAGCAGAATTAACATTCTTACTCATTTTCAGTGTAAAAATAACCTAGACTGAAGAGGACCATTAAAGAACAATTGCTGAAATACAAGGAGTTACACTAGAGCATTCTGGTCCATGGTACAACTTCAATGCCCAGGCTTTCAGGATCTGGAATCTGTTTATTCTTTACCAAACCTGTGACATAATTCATTCTATAGATGCTCTGATACGATTATTTTAGTTTTTCACTTGAAACACAATTAATTATGATTAAAGCATAGACCAATGTCATTATTCAGCAGCAGGGACATTCCTCACTGAATGTCCTTCTGCACAATGCTGTGATAGGTTGCAGTCACAAATCCTCAATCCTAACACATCTTTGGTGACATGTAGATTTGGTGGGTTTTGGTTGGTGTCAGTCGTCCCTGCACAGGTAAGATCTTAACATGTTCAGCTCATATGTAAGAAATGCTTAAACTATGAAATTTGTTTTGTTTTGTTTTTGTATAATTTGTTTTGTGAAATCATAGAGTAATTTAGTTTAGAAGGGACAGGTGAAGGTCATCTGTTCCAACAACCTGCTCAAAGCTGGGCCAACTTTGCAATTACACTGAGTTATCTTTTATATATTTTGCATACCTGGAGGAGGCATGCAAAAGAGTAAATTTACACCTCTTCAGTAATCAAAGAAGAAAGGTTTCCTCCTCCAGTATTGCAGGAGCCTAATATTATACTCTGAGTCACTCTGTGGAGAAGTTTCTCACCACACTGACTATAGGTAAAGCTAAGCTGACTAGCCTCCCAAGACTAAAATCAGCCCTTGCTGATCTTTTTGCTCTGAGAGAGTAATATCTGTAAATCACAGTTTATCCAGTAGTCTCCACCTGCCTATGCCTGGGCACCATGGGTGGCATATTAAACAATTTAAGTGTCTACTCTTAAAATTTACATAATTACCAACCCCCCAAAAAATCTCACCTCAGCCATTCCTGGCATATGAACATTTCTATCAGACATGGCCTTTTCAAGAATTTTCACCTGAATATTTTTAAAGCCTTGAAATTAATACCCTTTAAGTTTATTGATCACATCACCTAATGGTCTAACCAACAGGTCACCTACATACTGCAATGTAAATTCAGTTGATATAGTGCTATGCATTACAAAATCATTTTGCATTAAATTATTTTATTATGTGCTCAAATATAATTGTGAAACACTAAGGGATATTCAGCATAAATCTGACTATGATGAAAATTTTATTATAACTTTGTTTTACAGATTAATGAAAAAAAGGACTTTTTTCTCTGAGTAGTATTTACATATTACCACATCTGTTGTGCTTCTGAAACAGATATGTCAGATGACAGAACCTTCTTTTTCCAATACAGGCAAATGGTTTAACTATGGAATTATCTTTCTGGTTTTAATCTTGGATCTAAATATGTGGAAGAACCAAATATTTTACAAACCTCATGAATATGGTCAATATATCGGTCCTGGACAGAAGATCTACACAGTGAAGGACTCAGAAAGCTTGAAAGATCTTAACAGAACTAAGTTATCTTGGGAATGGAGATCCAATAACACTAACCCATTGACCAACAGGACCTATGCCGAAGGAGACATGTTCTTGCACAGCAGATACACAGGCTCTAGCCTTGATGTCAAATGCCTGGCTTTTATTCCAAGTTTGCTGGCTTTTGCATTGTTTGGTTTCTTCATCTGGTTCTTTGGGCGATTTCAGAAAACCGATCAAGGCATGGAGAATTTAGACAAATCTTACACAAGAATGAAAAGAAAGTCACCATCAGATATGGGAATGACACGAGAAAATACACAGGTGTTAGTAGAAGAACCATTGAGTTTTCAAGAACCACATCTAGTATCCATAAAATCAGACTTAAGTGAAATTGTTTTTAATTCTTCTCTCCTAACTTCTGAAAACTTGAACGCACAACTGAATGAACAAGATAGCCCTTTACAACCAGTACCAGAGTCCTCTGTCCCTAAGAGTAATCCTGTGACCTAGAGCCTAATACCCAGGAAAATCAGTTTAAGTAAGCAGTTATTAGAATAATTCAGTTTTACCTTTTGTAAGTTAAGATTTACATAGTGGTTAGAATAAGAAACTCAACCTATACCACAAAGGTGCTCAGCATGCTTTTTCTAGGGATTTTGTTTTCTATTTGTATTATAGTACATGTGCCTACTGTATATCTAACATTCCTGTATAGATTGCTTCCCAAAATTGCACAAGCTGTTTATTAATACATTACCTTAACTGTACAGTAGTGTATTAGATGATTACTTGCAGGTATAAAATTCTACCATGGTGGTGCCTTGAGACATTAAACTGTTTTTTAACTGAACACCAGATGTATAGCACAGTTCTTCTAAACTATTTTGTGAAGTTTTTTGTATATGGTTATTTCAAGTATCATTTGATGTCTTAACAGAGGAGACAGATGTAGTTATTCCTAAAGAAGGGTTTCTGTTAGGACATCACAACTTGACTTTATTGTTTACTCATCTATGGAGTCAGTGACTTTGATGACTGGACTGCAGAGAAGCATGTTGATTACCTTTTAATTTTTGCTGGCTAGCTGTCAAACACACATACAGATACATTATGTGGTAAACAGTAGAGTGATAATACAGCATGGGTCACTACTTTTGAAAATATGACTTTCTCCATCAGTAATTGCAATTAGGTGATAATGCCTAATTATATTTTTCATAATTAAACTACTCCTTAATTAAAAATTCTGCCCTTCACCTTTTAGAAACAGAGGTGAAAATGCATAGTTGAAACAACTTTTTCCATCATCACACCAAACCTATGCAGCATCAAAGGGCCAATGGAGTGATTACAATAATAGACACAGAGGCTGTTACATCCAGTATTTGTGCAGTTACGTGTAGATATGGTCTGGGGATACGTGCTAGTGTGAAACACACCACACAGGTAGACAGTCTAATTTCTCCAAAGATTGAAGAAATGTGCAGGGGTTTTCATTAAAGTAGATTAATAATGAATTGTATTGTATCCTTTTTTTTCCCTCCTTCATCCATTAACCATGAATGAGTGTAACCTGGAAGCAAGAATGTAGTGCAACATTTTTTTCTGCTTCTTTGAAGGAGATATTGGAATATGAGTTCCTCTGCTGTATGATCAAACTATATACAGTAAAGAAATTGCATGTCTAAAATATCACAAAGACTCTGATTTGCCTCTAATTTAGTTCTATAAATTGTTTTTACAAGTTACTAAATAATAAGTCATTTTTAAGTCTGAATTATTTCCCTGTAATTTACTGGTATTGCTGTATTTCGTCTTTGTGACTTTTTTATCATCTCAGTTGTTTTGATCTATCTGCTTTTAAGTTTTCAGAATGCTGAATTTAGCATGCATAAGAGAACTATGCATTTATTAACTGTCACTTGAGAACCAATTTTAATAAACATCATTCGGCAATTTTTTATTATAAAGCAGGAACATATCCTGTTAGTTCGGGGATTTTTTTTAACACTTTACCAATGCATTGTCCTATTTAAAATTATAAATATTTCTGACACTAAAAAAGATTGATAGCATCATAGTAATGTCAAAATCAAACATTTTGCTCATGGAACATTTAATATTTCATCAGATGAAAAAGTTCCCTTTTTTATCAGGCTAAATGCATAGCCATTAAAAATATACAGCTAAAAATAAAGCTGTGATTAGGTTTTGCCTAGTGCAGCCTATAAATTTGTTCTATTGACTTAAAATATTTTCAAAGCCAAACTATTAATTAGTTTTGGTAAAACACTGTGAGATCCTGCCTGTACTGTATAGGATGTGATTGTACTGATGCTTGACTTTCAAACAGAAAATGATTTAGAAAAGTAAGAGCATTTGGTAAGTAGTTACAGATATAGCTAATTAATTTTGCAGGTATATGCTTCTCTGTGTATTTTAGATACTCTAAACCCAAATATTGAAAACCTCACATCAGCCCCCCCTTTTTTTTTTTTTTTTGGTGCATGGGAGTGGAAAATCTATTAATGTGTAGGCAGAAAATTTGAGCCTTACTGCCTGCATGATTACATGACTGAGGAAACTGTCATTAAGCAACTGATCTGCAGCTAAAATAATTGTGACCTCACATTGAGGTCATTACAAGGTCATCACAAGCCTGCATTAAAGAGAGAAAAAAAAAAGGAATCCTAGATTTTGCATGAGTATTTAATTTAATGGCCAAGCAGAGAGCCTGCTTATATTGTGAATTCAGAATAAGCCAAAAGACTCAATATAGCCACTCGCCATGGTCAACTCATCACTTTAAACAAAGGAGGAAGGACTCCTTAGTTGTGTGGGAGTCTCAAATGTAAACACAAACACAGATGGGAGAAGAAAGGAGTGTTTCCACTGTCTACTTTAGGTATCAAATTTGAGAAGCTTAAGTGAGAAGGCTGGTCTCACCCTGAGCCCCTTCCAATGTAGGCAGAGACTTGAAATATGAATAGCCGAAAGGTGATTCAGTGCCTAACTTAGATGTTTATGTCTACAGTAGTAAGCAGTGCTACTCAGTATGGATGGATTTGTTGGTGGTGCTGAGGACCCAGAGACCACACTTTGTGCCTTTCATGGTTTGACTTCACACTAGCCCTAGTCTAGTCCTATAAACTGAATGCCCGTTAGTGGTTAGAGTATGATTCAGTCAAATCTGGTTTGGGTGCAGAGAACATACGATTTGAACTAGAGTGCAGTAAGTGAACACAATCAAAACTGCACTCCTGAGCTGATCTAACAGAGGTTACTAATGTAGATTTGTCCTCAGTCTTCTCCTGAAGCATCTTGTCTTTCTCCAAGTTAGGGGCCTGAAATTGATTACCTAAAATAGTTATTGGAAATATTCTTCCCCAAGCACACTCGTAGTTTTTAACTGTTGTTTATCATTAACATTCTCAAATGTTTCCTTAACTCAAAACACTCCTGAAAAACCTCTCTAATTTAGTATCCACCATAACTTTGATATGGATGGTTGAGCTCTTTCTGAAAGCTTAACTATCACACAAATTTTTTAGTCTTTTTTTTTTCTTCTTTTTCTGTGGAAGTTGAGGAGTGCATGGACACATGTTGCACAAGTCTCTGTTCTGCTCTCTATAATAAGCCATTTAACAATTACCATCACCCTAGGGCTGGCCTGTGTCTGCTTTGTCAGAGATTGAACTTGGTACAGTAGCTTTTTCTTTAACATAGTTATACCATACAGTGATGGATAATAGATACTCTCTAAATAACATACAAAGAGGAGACATCTCTGGGCTAAGCACATAAGATTTATGAGCTCACAGGTGCCTATAAATTGCTGTAGCATCCTCGACAATTACCTCTGCTGAGATGGAAACAACACAGAGAACATAGAAGGTAAGTATGTTTGTAGAAAGTGCCTTAAACATAATCTTCATGTGTATGAAAACATATACGTACATCTAAAATCTAACTATATATGATGTGTATGTGTATTAGGAGCCTAGGAATTGGTTGATTGTCTTGGGGAAACTGCCAGTTCTCTGAAGCAGACAATTCACTACTGTTCTCTCTATTCCTTGTTGCTCTGTCAATGTGTTCCAGGTTACTTCATTTCCTCTGCCTCCACTTCTATTGCCTAGAAAGTACAAAACCAAAAAGGAACATGTAATTGCATTATTTGCTTCCCCAAATTAATTTGGTTTAATTTATGTCAAAAGTAAACCTGGTCTGTTTTAAAGGTTTCTTTCCTCTGCAGCTAGTGACATCATACTCTGAGCTACCACACTGTATTACAATATATGTTTAATTCTTGTTTTTCCTCCCGTGAATAGCTTCCATCATGACAACCAGCTGAAACCAAAGAACAGACACCTCTCAGAGACTGGAAAGATAGGAATTCAGATACATACTAGAATGGCAAGTTCATTTACCCCCAAGTGCACAGGTTATGGCTTACTATTAAAAGTTGTAACAGATTTTTAACACACTATCCTTAATTTTAACAACCTCCTAGGAGAGGCTCAGCGGGAGAGAACTTTTTATCTCAGGCCATAAAGTTGAAGATAGTTAAGGTCCTGCAAGCAGAGCATTGCAGCTTTTTAGGTTGCATTTAAAAGTAACTCTGTTTGAGCAGATTGCAAGAACCATAAAAATTAGATAGGCCAAACTGTGAATAAGACCATAAAGTTGATTCACTTGCAGCTGTCCAGTGCAGCATATAGACAAACCACATATTTTATCAGATGTTGGAGTGACCCTGTGCTTGGGATTATGGGTGGTGACATGCAAAGTTTTAAACTGTGTTTGTTAACAAGCAGTTGCAGTCCTTTTCTCGATAGAGATGCCAGTGCACACATCAGACTTACCAAATGTTTACCATACTGCCCCCCTGCTGGCCCTCCACTGCAAGTCTCAAATGACAAAGGGGATGTTCATCTTCCTTTCCCTGTGCACTCAAAAATGTCCTGTGGGGAACCTGGGCTTCCTGAACTTGATGTGTTGTGTCATGGTGATGCCAAATACACAAATAGGACAACCAAGGACAGGCAGAAGAATGAAGCTTCCTCTGTGAGTTCCACAGCCTTGATATGGCTTTGGGGGGCTAATGAAGAACCTGTTATGTGAGCATTTCAGAGGCAAATTAATTTAAATGGAAGTCCTGTTTCATAGGAAGACTGGGGGAGAAATGGAGAGACTGGGAATTACTAGAAATCTTTTCCATCTCCTTCACATATTTAAGCAGAAACAGCAAGACCCTGTTCCCAAATGCTCATAAGCCCTTCTCAGCTTCCAGATGACTTCTGGGTGAGTGGCTGTTCTGAGTGACTAGGTTTCCACACCATCTTATTTTCCTCCTAACACTTTCTCTGCATGGGAGATGTCAGCAGCTTTTCACTGTTTGGGGGAAGGGACTTGTTTTCTGAAGGGGAAGCAGAGAAGAAACATGAAGGAGAAACCTCATGAGGCTGGTACCCTCCACAGAAACTCCTTATTGGCGAGAGGAAAAGTATGAATCTAGCTGGTTTGCAAAGAGGATTCTAGTAGCATCAAATCTTTTCAGACATGTATGTTACAGCAGCAGCGTGGCCATGAAGCTACTTGTAATCTCATGCTTTTCCTTTGATGTCTGGCATTTGGGATCTGCAGAAGAGCATCTTATCTGATTCCTGCAGGCACGTTACAGATCTGGGTCTTACGCTGCTTTGTGACATCTGGAACACTTCTCTACATATGGAATTTCTCCTTCTCTTTCTTTTCTCTTTTTTTTTTTTTCCTGAAGTTTGTTTGGTTCCTCCATTTTTATTGTTTTCCAAGCAATTTTTACTTTTAGTGGTCTAAAACACAAATCATCCATCAAAGGCCCATAATTGCTGTTACTGATAAAGTACCATCTGTACACAGGCTCTGCCCAGCCAAGGAGATTGTGCCAAAGAAGCAACAGGTACCTTTCCTAAGGCATTAACAATCCAGGGACAGAGTTAGTGTAAAATGGTTGATTGCAATACTATGTGTTAGATGCAAAAGGTTTTTTTCCTTCCAACCGGGTCCATCCATAGAGTTTTACAAAGAAATATTTGCAGGCAGGATTATTGTTATGATTCATTGTTATATTTGTTCAAGAAGATGCATAACTGTGCAGCTTCCAAACAACCATAGCAACATCTCTGCTCTTACAAGTAACTTGCCCTGCTCTCTGCTACATTCAAAGGAGACATAGGCCAAATGAACATAATAGATATTTTTCTCAACTTTGCCTTAACTCTAGCTGTTCAGTTCCTAGGGTAAAAGGGACCTTAGTCTGCTCATGCACAAAGTCCCAGTGTGTCCTGCCCAATATAGATACAGGGTTGGGGATTTTAAAAAATATCAGGCTCCTTTCTTCTCTTCAGACAGACAAGCATTGCTGCTGTGGCTGCCCATATTGGGACTCCTACCTACTGCCAAGGAAATGAGAAAGATGAGCAGAGAAGAGCCATAATATTCAAAATAAAAACCACAGAGACACAGAATGGTTGAGGTTGGAAGGGACCTCTAAAGATCGCCTAAGTCCAACCCCCCCTGCTCAAGCAGGGTCACCTAGAGCACATTGTACAGGATCGTGTCCAGGCAGGTTTTGAATATCTCCAGAGAAGGAGACTCCACAACCTCTCTGGGCAACCTGTTCCAGGGCTCTGTCACCCTCACAGGAAAGAAGTTTTTCCTCACGTTCAGATGGAATTGTGTGTGTTTCAGTTTGTGCCCGTTGCCTCGCGTCCTGTCGCTGGGCACCACTGAAAAGAGTCTGACTCCATCCTCTTGACACCCTCCCTTCAGATATTTGTATACACTGATAAGATCCCCTCTCAGCCTTCTCTTCTCCAGGCTAAACAGGCCCAGCTCTCTCAGCCTTTCCTCATAAGAGAGATGCTCCAGTCCCCTAATCATCTTTGTGGCCCTTCGCTGGACTTGCTCCAGTAGTGCCACATCCCTCTTGTACTGGGGAGCCCAGAACTGGACACACTGCTCCAGATGTGGCCTCACCACAGCTGAGTAGAGGGGGAGGATCACCTCCCTCGACCTGCTGGCAACACTCTTCCTGATGCACCCCAGGAGACCATTGGCCTTCTTGGCCACAAGGGCACATTGCTGGCTCATGGTTAACCTGGTGTCCACCAGCACTCCCAGGTCCTTCTCCACAGAGCTGCTTCCCAGCGGGTCAACCCCCAGCCAGTACTGGTGCATGGGGTTATTCCTCCCTAGATGCAATATATATTGCAATAAATGCAATATTTATTTCTAAAAAGTCAGTACTGACCACATTTTGCTCCCTCCTTTTAGCAGGGGCAGTTTTAGTTGGAACTGTATATTCTTATTTGCTCAATTGTCAACTTCTCATTTTTTTAATCTTTTCTTTTTCCCAGAGAAACCTTTTCCCCATTTTCTACCATTTAAATCTCTCTGATTCTCAACATCCTCAAAATTATCTTTAGTTTCTGTTCTGGGCCTTCCTTTCCTCTCTACTTACATCTCCTTCACTTTCATAAGATCATAGGATAATTCAGATGGGATGGGACCTCCAAGAGTCTCTAGTCCAACCTCTTGCACAAAGTAGGGTCAGCACTCAGTTCTAACCAAGTTGCTCAGGGCTTTATCCTGTCAGGTCCTGAAAAACTCCAAGGGTGGAGACTGCACAACCTCCCTGGGCAGCCTTTTCCAAAACTTTTTCAATATTGCTGGATAAATGCTGCCACTGAATAAGAAGAGATTACCAATAAGAATTGGTAAAGGAGAATGAACAAACTGTGTAAACCGTGAAAAGTGACAGAGTGTGAAGACAAAACTATCAAGATGTGAACTTTGTGTTGAGGTACCATCTGCCCTGCCCTGTGAGAATGAATCCACACCAGCTCTCACTGGTGTGAGATATATCATACTCTATGTTACACAGGCATAACTGATGGCAGAAAAAGGCATGTAAGAATTGAAAAAAATCGGGAAAGTTTATTTGTGATGCTGAAATTAATTGTAATTATATTTCATACTGATATAACTGGTATCTGTTTATTGCCTGGTATTGTATTTGCATATTGAAGAAGTCAATTATCTCTTCAATTTGCAACCCTTGGCTCATGTAATCAATTACCTTGAGTCAATATTTAAAATTATTCATGAAAGAGTCATACTTTACTATAATTCATCTGGAAGAACTAGTAACATCCATTAATAGAATGGGTTATTACATTTTTGGAAAACCTGTTTGGAGGGGTCAGTAGGAAACATACTGAACAGTTGAACTTATGCATCGCCTGAGGAGTCACTAATCTATATAACCCTACTATGATCTTTATTAACTGGAAAAATCATTTACATTAACTGAAGGAAAGACTGCTTTCTTCTTACATTTTGATTCATATTGACTTTCCATCACGAGCCTCATGCATGTCTGCACACACAGACGTGTTTGTCTCCAAACGGAAAAAAAGAATAGGAAAGGGAAAAAGGAGGGGAAGGAAAAACAGAACAGAAACCAATGCCTATATATAATGTGGATGAAGCCCAGGCTGGTCAGGGTTTTATTTTTTTTTAATTAAGGTCTACTTCATGAGACTGAGGAGCCCTTCCCTCCTAGCCTGAGGCAATCAGAAGAAAGCTGGTCCAGTCCAAGTTCTTGGCCAGGAAGGTGGCAGATTACTTAAAGAAATGTGAAAGGCTGACAGAGAGCTTTGCAGAAATGCAGAAGGTTTAAGAAGTAAAGAAGAGAATGGATGTACAAAGATCAAACAAATCAATACGATTTAATCAACATTTGTGTCTTAAACCAGTAACTTATCTGAAAAGTCTGGATAATTGTAAAGCATACAAAGACAAAGTCAGGGGAACTTGTTAATGAGAGATGTACTAAAAAAGAGCTTTAAAAAAAATATTGATGATCTCTTCCCCTGCCTTTTATACAGAGATAAATGTTGATGATGACTGCTTTTGAGACACTGAATTCCTTGCTGTTTTTTTGGTGGGAAGTTTCAAGGAGACACAAAATGAGTCAATTTGCTGGTGGCTGCTAAGTCTTCTGGACAACAAAACACTTATTCAAACATGGTCACGGTTTCACTGTTTAATCACTCATAAAAATCAAAAAAAAATCACTGCTGAACACAAGTATAGCTTGAACCAACAGTGGCTAGAGTATCCACTTTCTAGAACTGCAGAGGCTCCAGCTGTTCCAGATGTTAGAGGACCTTGATGAAGTTCATTCCTCGTTGGCTATGACAGCTTTGCCAGGTAATGCTGCTTAGAAGGCACGTGTGGTTTACTTTCAGTGTCATCCAGCGATAGCACAAACCTGTTCTTGCAAGTGTGGGTGATTTCCAATAATTGTTGTTTCTACATCTCCATGGTTACTGAAAAGAGAAAATGCACTATTTTTGCTTCATGAAACTATACAAAGTGGAATGTTTTCCAAAATTTGAACAAGGTGAAAATTAAATTATGAGCAGACAAAATAGCCATTTTGCCTTCATGTGTCCCATCCTTTCACTCTCTTTCCACCTCTCCCATCACCTCTGAACTACACAAACCCCACCAGATCCACAGCAAAGACACTTCTCAGAAATAATCTCAAGTGATGCAGACATCAAACTCTTTCTGACAGGGACCTGGAGAGACTCTAGGCCTCATTCATTCAAAAAGAAAAAAAAAGCCTATTGATTCAAAGAGCTAAAGGGTTTATTATTTATATAAACATAGCTAGAGCAGATGTGACAGAAGTTGCCAGTAACCTCCTGCTCCATTTTTGCAATAAGTCTCCCTGGTAAGGCCAATGTAGTATTTGCTGAGCCTCTCAACTGTGGGTAGTCTCAGTATGGGGTATTTAATGAAACCTCCACAGAAATGTATGGACTTGCACCAAAAAAAGTGCTCTTCTTCAGTTTTCACACCCAGGGTATGCCTATATCACATAATGGAGCACAGTGCAGAGTCCTCAACTGGTACCTGCCTGTGCTGGCAGGTGCTTGACATGCGGGGCCATCCAAAGGTAGCAGCTCAAGTCCCTAAGAGCTGTATGGCGATTTTAGTTCATCGCACCTGAATGGTTATCCCTGCTGCTCTAAAGAGTGTTACAAAGGCACAACATTGTATTGGTCCGACTGCTCCTGGTTGTAGAGCCAGTGTGACCACTGGTTATTCAGAGAAATAATGGCATCTAGTGTCATTGACAGAGTGGCATACCTTCAAAGACAGGTACTTCATTTTGGCATATTTTGGCTAGCCCAAATATCCCTCCTGGTATTTTGATAGCACCACCACCGCTAGACAGAAATGTCCACTGTTTCTTTGGAGAAGTAAAGCAGGCGGTTGATGAGCCTTTCATAGAAGCCTCTCTGCTCCATCTTCTATGTGGTGTGCTGGAAAAACATACTTTACTGAAACCACTCTCTCATTGTATTGCTTTTGTTACTATTTATACTACAGCAACAAGAATGTGCCTGAGAAAAATTTTGCCTGAGACTACACAGAGGGGAAAGGAACTCCCTGCTTGAAGAATTTGCAATGCAAAAGACATGCAGAAGTCAGGAAGGAAAATTAAAATGCTAAGACATGAAATTACTTGCCTAAGTTCCCAGAAGTTAGGTATCCCGCCGGGTATATTGTGCCTGCATTATTAGGTCTCTCTAGCTTGTTGATGGCAACTGTTTTATTTGTTTCATGAGGCTGACATACATAAGCACAGCAGAAAACATCCCAGGAATGGGATCAGGCGTATTTCACCCTGGCATGTATTCCATCTGGAGAAATGTAGTTTTTGAAACCAGAAGTCAGTTTTGCTAACATAAGACACCCATTGTCTCCTGCCATCAAAATGCCTGAGGGGCGACAGTAATGAAAAGTGGAAATACTTCACTTCTTCCCCACTGCCTTCCCAAGTTTGCTGATCTCAGTCCAGCTGCAGACACTGTGAATCGGGAAAGCAGACTTCAGCAATGCTTCAAATCACGGCAAGTAACATGTCAAAGAATTGCATAGCTGCTCTTTTACCCCCTCATATGTTGGCATCCTATTGTTTCTTTGCAAATGAGATTTTACAAAAAGGAAGTAGTTAACTTCTTTTTAATAGTAAATGCAAGCACCACCAGTATTTATGTGATGGCAGCTTCAGAATTTACACCCACTTGCATTTTTCCTTCAGCTGTATCAAATGTCACTGAGAAGCAATGCTGGAAGTACAAAAGACAAGCAGTGAAAAATATTCTTCTAACATGTTCCTGTCATGTACGCTGTGAGTGCATTAATTTTTGCTTGAATGATAAAACAGGGAGACCTGTAAAACAACAACCTATTTGTAATGGGATTCTGCACATAGCATCCTGATGTGTGGTCTCATCTGAGATGTGAAAGGGCCCTGCCAGTGTCATTGTGACAAATACTAATTTTAGGGACAAGACGAGGGAAAGCATTAGGCCAGCGAGAGCGTGCGCGAGCAGCAGAGCCGTGACGAGCACAGTGCTATGTCTCAGCCCATGCACCCCCAGCCAGGGTGTTCTGCCAATCAGTGTCAATCTGTGTGCGCACAGCAAGTCACGAAAGGCAAGCTGTGCTGTGTGAGCAATGCTGGACTCTGTCAACGCACTGTGACAGTCCGTGCGCCTGGAAAGCTATGGAAATAGCTTGGGACATGCAAAAGCGCCCAGTCAGCCTGGCTGGACCTACCTGGCAGCTGATGGCTGGAAGTGTATGGGAACTTGCTGCTGGTAGAGCTGCTGCTGCTGCCTTGAATAATCTCATTTCTGAGCAGTGTTTGGAGGCATGATATACACTGATATACACTGATGCCGGCAGCTGAGCCGCAGGTTTCACATATGAAACCAGCGGGCACTGGCCAAGGCCGTAGGATGCCAGGGCCCTCGGGGCACCATGGGGCGGGCTGCCGGGGCTGCTCTTTCGCTCGCAGCCCAGCAGGGAACACCACTTTTGCTCTGGAGACCACAAAAGGCTTTTGGCTCTTGCCAAAGACAGCATGTGAGAATGCGATGGTGCAGAAAAGCATGGGGAAGGGCTGGAGCGGGGGACACGTTGCAATCAGTATCAGCATTACAGCAGATAAACCACAATACCAGCCACTCCGCCAAGTGTGAATAAACACCAACAAATTTCTGAACACCTTTTATGACTAATCCCCAAAACTTCTAATCTGTCTGTCTGTCTCTCTCTCTCTCTCTCTCTCTCACACACACACATGTTCATGGAGCTGTGGTTGTAATGTGGGTGACATGCATATCCCCTCCCCAGGAGCAGGAGTTCCCACACTTGCACACCCCTCTGGGGGCAGATGTGGGTGCTCTACGTGTGCCTGCATCGCTTCCTGCAGTCCACACACCATTGAGAGTACACCCTGAGAGCTATGTGCGCACCTCGAGGTAAGGTCCCTGTACCCCATGCTGATGGTCATCTTAAGTAAATTTAAGTAATCTTAAGTAAACTTGCTACTTTGCTTGTAGCATTTCCATTTTGGGCAACCACTGTCTCTGAAGGCACAGTTTTGGGTATTTTGTTCACGCACACTGTGTAAACTCACCTCCCTCTCTTATCAGCTGTTGTTTTCCAGGCATGCTACCAAGAGGGTTCATGCAGACTCCCCCATCTTCCATCCCTGGGCCATTAGCCAGATTATAACCTGATTTCAGCATCTTCACAATGAATTTGTGCTAATTTTGTATATGCAAGTCCAGTTTGCTGCTATACCTTCCTGATTTAGCACAGGATCATGTTTATCAATATTACGCACCATCCAACTTCTGCTACAATTCATACCTTTGGGTTCAAAAGCACTTGCAAAAACCCTGCTAAATCCAAATGCGATCCCTTTCACTGGTTAAAATGCAATTAAGAGATCTTATGTCCCATTCAAGCATGCCCTGTCCCTGGCAGTCTGGTTAAAAGCTGCGTTTGTCTGGACAGCTCTTTTGGCACCTGTCTTAACAGTGCTCTGTAAGAATGAATCACTGCATTGGAAATACCCTAAGTCCAGTTCAACCAACAGACCTGTTTCTATGCCGAATATTACTTCTTTCAGTGGAGGGGTCAGAGGTCCATCAATCCCATTTCTATTTGTTCCAGTTTCACCCATCATCTTACATTATTCCTACACCCTATACCTTTAATACTGCCCCCATCTGTCTGTAATACAAATTCTGATTTACTCCTGCACAAGTATCACTCCTGCCATAATTTCAGCCACCAACATTTAAACCAAAACCAAATCCCAATGCACATCAATATTGGGCCCCACTTTTAATACTGTTTATGGACATTGCCATTTTCTATTCCCATACATCTCACAATTGCTTAAACTAATCATATCAACTTGTTGTATAACATATCTGTTGGGTTTAACACTGCATCATTGTGGATCATGGGTCAAGCAATTTGATTGCTTGTTGTATTATAATATGTTAAATTCTTAAAGGAATCATTTGTTTTTCTCCCTCATACCTCCAAAGACAAAAACAGACACCTGCTTCCCCACACCATTCTAAGGCATATGTCCAATTATCAGGAACATTTTGGGTTCTTCCATATCTGAATTGCACACATACTTCCTTGCCCTTTGGTAAGATAACATCTCCCATCCTATGTTTTGTTTAGGATGTTCCACCAGTTCTCATTTCACTTTCTAGCATCACCTGGGAAACTTTCACCTGACAAATTCCCTGGCAATGGATGACATCAGTGGTTACTTAGATCTCTTGTTCTCTTCCAAGAGTACATTGCAGTTTTGAAGGGTTTGGTCTCTTGCAGTGAGTCTTAAGTTGCTTATCAGGTATTGTAGGGTGGCTTTTGTGGTTGGGATGTGTGTAGGGGAAAGCATGTATTTTTATTTATCTTCTGAACGTCTAATGAAATGTTTCCCTGCAGAGACCAGAGTCAAGAAGTGGGCCCTATGTTTTTCTGAATGTTTGGCCTAAATATGGGTGGTGGAATCTGTTCTCAGCAGCAGCGTCCAATGATGTGCACTGCCCATTGGTTCGTGGAAGTAAGGTGCCTAAGGAGGCCAGTTGCAGCAGTGATGGTGGCTGTTTCAGGAGGCAGGGTAGATTTCATCACCTAAATGAGTAGAACAGTAGCCTCTGAGTGACACACCTTCGTATGACTTGTAATGTGACAGAGTAGAAAGTGAGCAGCTGCTATAATCCTCACATGCTGTGTGACAGGTGCTTTCCATGTGATAACTCTGGTGATTATTATTAATGAGACAACATATGGTATCTTGAGTGTGGCTGTAGTGACAGAGGTCAAAGTATGAAAGCCTGGCGTTCTTGCAGCATGCCCTGTGATTCCAGAGCAAGTTTGCACGGGCATCTTCTGCACCAATGTGGTTCCCTGCTAGTCTATAAATACTATATATTCAAAACCAAGATAATGTCAGTTCTGTTTTGAAGGAGGTTTGTGAGCATGGAAACAGTGCAGGAGACAGCAGAGAAGCAGGCATACTGGAGAGACTCATTGGCCAGAACAAACCAGCCTCATGGCACCGGGCACAGCTGCTCCATTGCTCCCCAGTAACTCCACAGCCTTCATGCAAAGGCTGCAGCCAGGCAAGCCTGCTCCTCTGCAGTCCTGCTGTGGTCTGTACCACGCTCAATCGCTCACCTTGCCTGGGTGCTGGAGGGGTCCCTAAGCGGAACAGGCCTTTCCAGCTATGTGCTCCTGGGGCACCCCAGTCTCCTTTGGATTTCCACTGAGAGGAAAGTACACAAGGGTGTAGAGGACTTGAAGGAGCAGGACATTATACTGGGTCCCCAGTGTCAGGCCCAACTCCCTTCTCCACTCTGCAGTGCCTCAGGGCCCAGCATCCTCTGCCTGGGGACCAGGGACCTGCAAGTGCTGATCCGCTGCATTGGGAAGGATGTTGCTCATCTCCTGCAGCCTTTACTGCGTTAGCAATCTGCCAGGGTGCCATGCTCACCCCTCCCCAGGGTAGACACAAGGAAGAGCAAAGATGATACATGAGTGAGGTGATATCTCTTGGACCTCTGTTCCTCGCTTAAGTCAAGCAAAGTGCTGCGGCTTACAGCAGACTTCTTGAGAGTCTCCATGCAACTGAGCTTAAGGGTCCCTTGCTAAGAGCTGGCCTACAGTGGCTCCTGCAGCTAACAGAGGCTGGTGATCTTAGCCACTGATTGTAGAGGTGATGCTGAGTAATTGTAAAAATAGTTGCAGTGAGAATGCCGGTTCCAAGTACCTTTTCCCCCCCTCTCCCCCCAGCAGCAGAAGGTGTTGCTGCTCCTTACAGCAGCTTTTCCCAGGGCCACAGCCTGAATGAACATGGAGTGGGTTTGTACTAGTCATGTCAGGCTGGATGCCCACATCCTAGAGCAGAGCAAGGGAGAGGGGCAGGGGGAGGCAGGACATGCTCCTGCTTGCTGGATCTTGTCCTGTGCTACCTACCTATTAGCTTCTGTCATCATTCATGGCATGGAGGAACTCCTAAGCAATGGCCCTCAAAGGGCTACCGCTTTGCTAAAACAATTCCCCGGTCAGAGGTCAAGAGCTTCAGCTTAGCTCTCCCTCCTGGCCAGCTCCACTGACTTCCAAAGTCTTGAAAACTGTTCCCTAGCTCAGGGTGTGCTACTCGCACCCTGCATCAGCAGACACAGGCGCTGCATATCCCTTGCTGCCTGGCTGTCCCTGTCAGCCTGGGGTTTCCCGGTCCCTGATTCCCTTCCACTGACTGACCTTGCCACAGGAGCCAGCAGGAGCAGCTCCCTCATGCCTCAGCTGGCCTTGCCTGCCCTGCAGCTAGCAGGTGCCAGCTTCCTGGCTGCTCTCTTGGTCATGTGGCTCATCTCGCAACTGGTCTTCAAATTTCTGGTTCTCCACATGCACCCCGCACTGGGGTCTGCACGTCTCCTTCATACCTTTAGGCAAGGCTGGGGCAGGCTGTTTTCCCAGGGATAGGAGAATGGCCATTCTCTGGGCATGCGAAGTATGTCCTCTGGCTAGGCCTCTGCTGAGTCTCCTGATTTTCCTTATCCAGTTATCAGGAGTGATTTTAATAGAATCACAGGCTCCCTTTATATGTCTCCTTGACCTTGGATTTTGGCTAGCTATAGTCCTCTTGCTTTGGGAATCACTGAAGCATCTCTGCAAATGCAGGCTCCTCCTGTGAAAGCAGACAGCTAGTGTGCATGAATTTCACAGAAAAATCCTTTATTCACTGGATTTGATTTCAATTGTTTCCGTGTCCTTCTCAGAAATGTCTCTATCATCAAGGGCATTCCCCTCTGAGTTGTCACCTTCATTTTCACATGGATTCTCGGTGCTTTGCTCCCCAGAGGAATTCTCAGGTATTGCTACGATGATGGGCACCCTGCCCACCATGGTGGATGAGGTACAAGGAAAGTTAGAAGTTCCTACCAGCTCATACCTGAATGACATGATTTCATTTCTCATGAGCATGCTGGTGACAGGCAGTGGCTTTGGCAGAACCAGCATGCTGGTGACTCGCATGACCTGGAAGGGGGCTGTGTTTGTCCGGGACTCCAGCCTCGTCACTTCACTTCGGTCTTCCAAGGAGCATTGTTCTCCCCTGCTGTTGAAGCCCCTGTACAGGACAATGCAGTGCACTGCAAAAACTACCTTTCTAATGTACTTGCATGTCCTGTTGGAAATATCTGTCATGAAGACAATGATTTCACCAGGGGAAAATATGTTTTTCTGCAGGTAAATCCGAAGGATCACAGAGCCACGACTGAAGCAGCAGAGATAAACTGCATCCTTCCTAGCTTCCACCACCAACGGATCCTGCACGGTGGTGGGGAAAGGCAAAGCACAGTGAGTTCTTGTTGCTGGATACAGGGTGATCCCCTAGTGCTGCATGCAGAAATTCCCAGTACTGCAGCTGAGGCTGCTCAACCCTCCCCATGGGCCCTGCTGTCCACCTAGAGGAGAGTCTTCATTGCCGCACTGAATGTGACATGGCTGAATTGTCACAGTCGTCCTGAGCACCTGTGCAACGATACACATGTGCACATGTAAATGTTATCACCTTTAACCATCCACACCTAAATTTAGAGGGAGGCCACAAATGATTAAATCAGTATGTTCTAGCTGTCTTGATGGCCAGTGACTGACTATACCAGTTTAGGTAGAACAAAAGTACCTGAGTAGAAAAGGGGCTTACTATTTGGTGTGAAGGTTGCTCTAGGGCTTAGACTTCAAAGAAGGAGAATAAATGCCCACTTCTCTCATCCTGAATCTTAAAGCACTCCCTGCACATTACTTTTGAATTTTACAATGCACCTTACGTGCTAGTAAAGAAACATCTTGGTGCAAGCCCTAGGACAAAGATGGCAGAACATATTGAAAGTGTCATTTGAACACTAAAAGGAGGAAGAAGGTTCAGCTGAGAGCTAAAAGTTCTGGACCCTCAGTAGTAGAAAGTTGAGGCTCTGGACTGAAACAGGAGGTAGCTCTGCGTGTCCCCACCTCAGCTGGTTTGTTCGCCTTACCATGTCTTTCACATCTTCTCCATGGTTGCCAAAGGTTCCTTGCAACAGTAAATATCTCTTCTCTTTAGCCAAAACAATTTCACGGCCGCTGCAAGTCCCTTGAATAAAATACGAAATGAGGCCAATTTTGCTAGTGAAAGTCGTGGGAAGCCCCAGAGGAAAGCTGAAGTGGAAGTCAAAGGTGTGGACCCCAGAATCCAGCCAGCCATCTGAAAGTCAGACAACATGCTGTTACCAGGAGCCTTTTAAACACACAGGATGTTTGTGCCTTCCAGAAACCTTGATGTTTCTCCCAAAATTTGACGTGTCCTTAGCATCTGGTATTTAACCAAGAGTGCCATAAAGGCATGGTATGGGATGGACTGCAAATCTGCTCTGCAGGTCAGCTGCCAGATTTACAGGTCCCTGCCAGGCACTAGGCTGGAGGAGTGCTAATCGGCCTCATCTTGTCACAAGGACAGCAAACCTGCAGCTCCTCGCAAACTCATCAGGGCCTTGACTTGTTGACATGGAGTGCCACAAACTTTGAACTTTGCCAACAAGCACTAATAGGCTCCTAGGGAGTAAAACAGTGTAATAACTCTCGCTCTTCCACTCTCATTGTCAACCACAGCTGTGCACAGGATCTGAGCCTTTTCTCCAGCATTTTGTTTCACCTGTGCAAAAGAGCCCATGTACAGCAAAAATAATATTTGACCCTTTCTCTGCACAACTGTGGTCCATTCCTTCTAACGTCTTTGCTTCTGTCCTACTTCCTCTTAATCGAATTCAGTTTTATGTGGGTGATGTTCCACTGCCTGTAATGAAAGACTGTCTCCCCTATGCAGGGACAAATATGGCCCCCTTTGTTCACATAAGACCAGCTCTTGACTCTTCTTCATCCAAGACCTTCTTGTTTTAATCACATGTATCTGCTGGCAGTTTATTGTCCAAACTTTGGCTTTCTTTCATCCTAATACCTTGTGCCAAAACTTTCCTTTGAACAATATTACTAGGGGATGTGACACTTTTAGACGTCTGTCCTGCTAACTTCATCCCTTTGCAGATGAATTCTACAATGCTTCAAGTTTTAATAACCAAAACTGGATATTCCTGCTGGCAGGAGAGCCCAGATATTGTTTCCTCACAGTGTGGGGGATTTACCAGCTGGCATAACAGTGTTTTCAATCAATTGGGATTGTAACTCTGAAGAAAAGAAATGCCTAAAACAATCTGATAGGAAAGAAACTAAAATTCATCAGCCTCTTGGATAACTGCAATATAAGGAAGTCATGTTCTTTATTCTGACAGTTTGTAGAAGCCTGAAACTCTCAGGGCCTTATCTCACTTACACCGTGTTCTCTGTAAGTTATTTTGGCAATGTTCTTGTTTTAGTAGAAGGGAGGACTTTAAAGGGGGAGCAAATGTACAATTTCACTTTGAAAAAAAACAGTGTTCCCCTCCTGGAACGATCTGGAGCTAGGTCCTGGGGTGACTGGTCTCTCTTGTAGCCCCAGCTGAAAGGGGTGTAGGATGCAGTACAGGTTTTGCAGTGTGTTGATTGACTGAAAAGTTCAGTTTTCTCCACCCCTGCTGCAGGTGTGGCCTTAAGAGCCTGGCTGTGTGTGCAGAGCTGAAGTGGGTCAGTCTTCAGGTAGTGCAAAAATGCTTGCAGGTGCTTATTCCAGTGTGTGTGTACAACTTACTTTAAGCCTGTTTTCTCTGGCTTATTTTGCATCACTTCTAAAGAGACTCACAAAATTGCACTTAACCTCCTGCATGGGTCCTTGCACTAAGAATGACAGTCGCCTTAATCAGTCGCATTGAGTTCACTTTGGAAGTGAAGGTGCACTCACCTGCCCTGCCTCCCAATTGCTGGTGGACATGAGTCTCATTGCACAGGAGAACCGGCCCCTTTGTGGCCTCCCAAAACTTTATTCCCCTGAACCATGCGACAGAATTAGCTCCTCTGCAGAAAGTTTTCCTGCAGCTGCAGAGGTGGGAGGGTGCTCCCAAGAGTTAACTCCCTGAAGGCACCTAGGGACACTGTGCATCTACTGGTCAGCAAAGCCTGTGAACTTCAGTCACACTGGGAAATTTAAGTCACTTCTAGATAAGTTATTTTTGTTACCTAATTCAAAAAGAGCTCCATCTTGTGTTTCTTGGCTAGGAAGATGATGGTTGTGGTTGTGAGTAAGTGCGAATAGGCTGCCGTTAGGAGCAACTTGACAGATGGCCTTTCTGTGAAGGACACAGGGGGTTTCCTGGGGTGTGACTGACCTTGCAGGGCAGTGCGTGGAGAGTTTGAAACGGTCTGTAGTGCTGGGGAGTTTCTGGCTAATGTTCACTCTGACCAGAGGTTTCTGCTGCTGATGAGGATTGTTACCCGTGGTAGCAGTGAAACTCAGCTTTTTGTTTTATGACTCTAACAATCCTAGAGATGTTACTAGTCATATTCAACAACTGGCTGGAGTCAGTGCCTTAGACAATCCTTAACTCCCTATGCTGCAACAGGAGTTGCCAGGGTTAACAAGAAATATGTCCATTAGGCACCCAGATTCATGTATATGCATTTCTTACATGGACATAAGGTGGGACCAAAGTAGGGCATGTGGTAAGGTCAAATACCAGCCAGTAGGGTGCTATCAAGAGCATAATAGCAGCTGAGTGTCAAAAGCTGACACAAGCAGCAACCTATTCAAATATACACTTCTCATATGCCAGCTTCAATGGGGGCCACAGAGTATAGCACTTCTGTAGAGTGCTAGGCTGGAAAAAGGAGCATAAAGTCTGAATAATTGTAGTAAAAACCTATTATTAAACTGTCCTGCACTGGCAAATCCTGAGAGATGTGGGGACTCAACTCTCTTGAAAATCAGGACTCAGGTATAGGTGACAGAATGTGGATTCAATGTGTCTTTAAGCAACACTAATTTGAACTTTAGCCTAGAACTGAGATGCTTAATGGGTACTTGTTCTTATAATGGCAAAAATGATTTTTCCAAAATGATTTCTCCCTGTTCCCCATTAGGGCTGTAACATTTGTTTGTCTGTAGGAAGAGTTTGCATGCTGCAGTAGGTCAAGACTAAGGCTGTAATGCATGTGAAAGGGGAAAATGACCTTTGGACAAAGTAGAGCCTTCAAGTCTGGGAGGGAATGAAGCCTGACCACTGCAGGTTGTAGGTCAAATGAAGCTTTTGTGTATTGGCACACAGTCTAACTTCAGTACTAAACTAATCTAAGGGCAGTGACTTTCAGCCTGTGATCTGCAAACTAGATCTCCAGGATTCCCAACAGATCCTAAGAAGGGAAGGGTGAGGAAGGGGAGTGAACCTCTTAGGAGACTTCCAACTGCTATTGCACCCCATGGAATAATTCACTGGTCTGCAAATAAATACATTTTAGGTCATCAGTACATCCCACTGACTTTATTCTTTCTAATAAACCTGTAAGTTTTAATGGCTAGCTCTGAGTTTATGTGTGTGCATCTTGGGGTGTTTAATCCGCTGAAAACATCATACTTTTGCAGGTAGTTTCAGTGCATGTCTCAGATTTTTCTTGTCTCTCAGTAAAGATGCAGCAGTAACCCTAATAATGCCTTTACCATATTTGCAAATATAGCAGAGCCTGTATCCCCAGTGGTATGTAAGTCAATAAGAAACTGCAGGCAAGCATTTTAGATGACCAAAGAATGCTTCAGTGATGTGTTTGTGACTAGAGGTTTTCTACCTGCTGCTGGGCAGGTTGTGGTAGCTTTCTATGCAACTACTATTCACTTCACAGCCACAGCCACAGACCTTTGAGGGGCTACTCATGCTCTGAAATACTACTTCCCATACCAAAACACTGCAGTTCACCCCGAGGCCCCTGCTGTTGTATGACATAGTGAAAAGGAATATGCCACAGGACAGAAACAGAGCACATTAGCACAAGGAAGACTTCCTCCACACTGGAAAAGTTCTGACCCCCATCTTCACTAGTCCAACGCTAAGGAGCTGTTATGTTAACTGGCACCTGGGTCTTACCATCTACGTGGAAATTCTGCGCTTTGGAGATGTAGACAGCCTGGTTCCTGCAGACAGTGCTCCTGCTGTAGTCCAGGTGGGGGTTGTCCTCCTCATTCCACTCCAGGTAACCTCTTCCCACCAGCTCCACCTTCACCACAGGGTCCACCAGGGTGCTCCTAAGCTTCAGAACCAGTTGGCCAACTATGCTGGAGCCTGCCAGGTACACCTCATCCTCGGGCAGCACCAGCTTAATTGATTTCACTGTTGACATGAGGGACAAGTAGGACCCAGGCCCTGCCCGGGCTCTGGGGACGCGTCCGTGACACTGGGGTTTGTGAGGTCACTGCGTCAAGAATGGGCACAGGGGCCTCTGCCGCTGGTGGCTCAGCCCACCGGACTGTGGTCTGTCCCAATCAAAACAGCCTGTCTATTCATTATCAGCACATAATTAACCAGCAATCAGTGAGCTACCCATTTAGGATCCATATATGCGATGCAACAGATAAACCCCTAAACTAGCTGGTGAAAGTGCACCCCACAAGTCACATGGCACCCCAAGGCATGCGTCTCTACGTGTTGCACCCCGTCAGTGTCAGCGTACTAGCTGGATTCGGGCTGCTCATGGTGTCCACCAGTGCCAGCGGGTGGCTTCTGGCAGTGCCAGCCCTGGTTTGGGTGGCTGCTCTGTTCCTTCCCTCTTCTCACTCCCAGTTCTTGCCCCCATCACACTCTCATGCTTCTTTTGGATGTATTTCCAGGCTGACTCCTTCTCTCAGAAGTCTCCTGGTAATCCCCTGGCTACTGTTCAATCCAGCTGATGGTCATCTTAGGCAAACTTCACCGTTGCTACTTTCCTCATAGTGTTACCTGTTTTGCGCAACCACCATCTCCAAAGGCACAGTTTGGGGTATTGTGTTCACACACACTGTGTACTCACTGTCATATCAGCTGCTGTTTTCTGGGCATGCTACCAAGAGGGGGCCGTGCAGACTTGCCCACAGCAAACTACTAGTGGTGCGTAGTAATGTGGCTGATGCTGACAGGATAAGAGTGGTCAGAAGACTGCAGCAAATGCCAGTGAGATCTGAGCACAGTAGGGCAGGCAACCCGCCATGACACTATCCCTCTGGGCAGCAAGGTCCTGCAGTTCTGGCTGGGGCCAAAGGGCTCTCATTCACTGATGCGGGATGATTGGTGAGATTTTGCTATAGCATATTAGCCCTGGCCATGGCTAAAGACAAGTGACAGATGTAAGGCTTAGCCCACTTTGTCTCCTGAACTCCTCTTTGTCCCATCAGAGCAATTCCAGCTAGCAGAGCTTCTGCAACTGCATTGTCCCATCAAGGGGAAAACACATTCCTTCAAAAAAAAAAAAAACCCAAACACTGTGACATTGATCAGAGATAGTCCTCAGATGCTCTTGGATGCTTGGACCGAATGGGTGCACCATGCTCTGACCCACATAGGTGTGGGACAGAAAGAAAAAGTATCCAGCACAGGAGATCAGAGACACACGCTCAGCCAGGAGGAGCAGGGATAAAGACAACCCCAGCAAGGGCTGCAGTGAGGATCACATTTGCTGCTGATGCCAGTGGACATCTGTGAGCCACTGACGAGCTGAGAGTAAATCCCAGAGTAAAAGTGCTGGCATCCGCTCTGCAGAACCCAATTAAAGATAAAATGTTCTCAGCTGCAAGCTGGAGGATGCAGGCACATGGTGAGAAATGCTGAAAATTAACTGAACAAGACGGCCAACAGTTTAGGAAGCAAGTCACACCACGTTGAACTTCAAACGTTCCCTCCTCCATACTAATTAGTCACTTGCTCCAACTCTGTCAGAATTCTCCTTCACTGCCTCTGTGCTTTATTCTTGCTTACAATGTTGTTTTTTTAAGAAAAAAACAGAATTGAATTAACATGCTGACTGCAAACTGTCACTCAGTCTCACTTCTTGGCTGCTGCATCTCTTTCTGTGAGCCTGTGCTTGTCTTGTCTTATTAAAAAATAAGCTCTTTGGGAAAAGAACTGTTCAGTGCCCTGGGTTGTAGTAAATAGGAATAGTTTCTCAACTGGGCCCAGAATAACCAATAACAAAAAATATCCTTTTTCTTATTTACACTTGGCAGTTTTCAGGAGTCATTGCCTTGCACACAAGTTGCGTGGTTATGGGTGGAAAAAATAGCTTATAGCTACTTGCATGACTGATGATACATCGTCAAGTAAAAAATTATAATCACGAATTATATATGAATTGAATACTAAACTCCCATGGTTTGGTGTTCAGGCACTGATTTATGCTTTACAAAAATAGCTTATAGCTATGATCTCCATGCTACCACTATACCAAACCAATATTTCGTTTCAATCTGTACATCTCCTGAGAATTTTAACTGCAATTTGAGCCTGCAATCAGCCAGGAAAGGAGGAAGCATTGTTTTTAAGTCATGGTTTGTTCTTTTCTTAACTTCGATTTCTGTCTTGAAGTTAGACTAGCTAAAATGAGTTGTGCAAATGTTGTTCCTTTGCATCTTGTAACCTCTCTGACAAAATGATCTTTAAATTCCCTTTCCAGAAGAAATGTATAGTATACTTTTAACAAAAGCAAATTTCAAAAGGTACAGTAAAGAATATTATATTCAGTCTTTGCCTATGTTGACATGTGGTATCATTGATTTTGTGCTTTCAATCAAAATCAGCCAAAATAGAAACCTTCATCTGAATCTGCTGCGCTTCAGAAGTTACAAATAAAAGGATCATGGATTCATGCCTTGGCATATTTAATTTTGCAAAACAAAACCTGGCTTCCATAGCCCCTTCTCATTTATTTAAGAAGTTTTATGCAGTCTCATCGTGTTTCATAGGTTTGTCCAGGCATTGAGGACTGTGTCATTGCTTGCTGTGACATTCAATGGTTTCAGTTCTCTGAGATTCATGTGAACATTGCCTTAGATTTGAGCTTCCCTCTTGGTTTTCATTTAAAATTTTGAACCTGAAAACTCAAAGGGAAATAAAAGGCCAAGCCCTTGAGCTTGTAGTCTTGCACTTTGATAAAACACGTGCCAATGTAGGATTGTGTCAATGAGGGTCCAGGGCAACAGAGCTCAGTCCAGAAGGGCCCTTTGACCCTCTGGGTCTGCACAGCTCTCTGAGACCTCCAGGTCTGCAGGAACCAGCAGTGACAAAGCAGAGGCAAGACCCAGCCTGAGCTTTTGGGTTAGTGATTGGACTGTTTTGCACTTCAGGAGGATTGAATATAAAAGTGTCCCACAGATCTCGTTTATATTCTGCTGCTTTCCAGTGGAATATGAGGGGCCTGCATTTGCACACAAATTCCCTTTGTGATTTGAGTGAATTAAGCTGCCTGTGTAGCTCTCCTGATGGTGACATGTGGAAAATGGAGTACCTGCATTTGAATTGTAAATTTCTTGTATTACTGGGGAATTAGGCCCTACTGATAGCAAAGTGCTTTAGATACTAAATGCTAGCACTGGCTTTCTGGAAGCTAAGTTTATAAGATGGTTGTCTTATAGCCATGACATAGCTATGAAGAAACAGAGTCATGGAGGACTCCTCACAAGTTCAGCTTGCTAATACAAAGGTTTTACTAGAGATTATGAATTGGGCAAAAGAATTCAGCTTCTCTTTGCCAAGCAGCCATTCTCTTTGGGAAAATAGCATGTAATAAGCACTGTGAGTGGGATGGCCAACCTGAGCTAGGGGGATAATTCTTCTTTGGCATTTCCATGCAGTGAGTGATTCACTTGGCAATCACAAGGTTCAATTATCTTTTAATACTCTTTTTTGGATGTGATTATGATATATTGTGCATATAAGTAGAAAATCAATATCTTCACTAATAATGTTTTGAATTTTATCAGTGAGAGCATGACAAAAAGAAGCTTTCTTCAGTTCTCTTCTAATTTTTAAGATATTTTATTTACATGAACATTAGTATTCTCCCTATCCCCAGTATTAAAAATTAGGTGTTATCTTAACATGTTCCATGATATCCACAGAGCTGAAAAACACACCATTACTGCTGCCAGTTAATTTTCCACCAACATGTCCTGTAAAAGGTTTAAAGAGCTGCGCCATATAGCCATACAGGGAAACCAATTTCATCAAAAGGTATGAAAGTGTAGTTGCCAGATTTTGTTAGCCAAACTCTGATGACACCTTTCTTGTGGGGAATCAGTGGAAGTCAGAGTGACTGTAAATTCAGATCACCTCTATTATTCCTTGGCTAATCTCAACATTTAGTGAGCTCCTTCAAAGGTAAGATCCACTTTAAGAATTTATAACTATACTTGGCGAGTGAGGGGGGGGGGTAAAGAAATACAGCAGAGACAGCAAGACTTTAAAGCTCTACCATGATAGATCTTGCCTGGAGAAAGTACTGCAAAGCTGTCAATAGCTGCTTGTAAAGAGTAGAGCTTGAAATAGGGAAAACATGTTTTCTCCCTGTCAGAACGGCACAAAGACTTGGCTGAAGCCCTTGCTTGGCCTAGCCATCTGGCTGATGTAAGAAATGAGCTATCAATCTTTCTTATAGCATATGATCAGAAACTCAGAGGAGCCACAAAGCTAGTAAGCAACACAATTTATTACACTCTAAGTAAGATGTTGGAAAACTTTTGCTAACACACATCCTTCTATTTAGCAAATGCAATTTAATTCACAGTATTAAATGAGGAATTATAGAACACACACTGCTAGATTTGCTACTGACGAGAGCTGATACAGCTAGAACTGACTTGCATGCTGCGGTTTTCCATGTTACAGATAATCTGTTCACTAAAAAAAAAATTCATTTATCAAGACTAAGCTGTAAGTCTGTATCAGAATCACTCCATAAAATAAGAACTGTTGCCACTCATTTCAATGGAATGTGTGCGTTACTTTTACTTAAATTATTACTCATTTTACTTGCAAGAAATGAAGATCATAATGTAAAACACCTTAAGATCTTTAACTCTTTCAGCTCAAAGTCACTTACCTACAATAGCTAAAACACGATATTTAACATCATTAACAAGTCTGTGTTATTTTATCCCTGCTAAAGAGACACAATAGTTTGAAACTTTCCTAATAAGCCGAAGAGTCCCAGGTGGCTGAAGTATTCCATAAGAGGTCTTTTAATGATGGCCCAGTGCTCACGCTGTAAGCATCTGTTCTGCTGACTGCCGTTACTTAAAATAGCTGCTCAGTCTGTCTGCATTTAAATCAGGAAGTGGATAAATAGTCCTATTTTGATTTCAGAACTTTGTTACCAGTGAGATAGACAAAGCACCAGCTGGAAGGCCACAGTGAATGGCGCAAGCCCAGGTAGAACAGCACACTCCAAGCCCTGAGCTTGTTCATCTTAAATGCTACAGGCTGACAACTGATTTTTTAGCAACATGGAAGAAAAAGTGGTGTTGTTGCTGACAAGAGGAGGTTTTCTGGGTTTTGTTTCAAATTGAGCCTGTTCAGAAACTGTAACTACTCACTCAGCACCCTTCCAGATCAGTCTCACCTCTTGAAAGCATGAGTTGAGGTCTGTGAGTTGAGACTTCTGTCATTGGAAAGGACTAGGTCAATTGGACACCAACTTACAGCTCTGTATCCGGCCCTATGTTTAACTCTGTACTGGGGCAATTGCAAGCATTGAGGGGATTTAATAAGGTTGAAGAAAATAGCTGCCCTGCCAGACTAGTTCCACATTCCTTGATAGTCACCCAAAAAGCCAGCAGAAACACAGACTAAATTTGACTCCACAATAATAACGAGAGGAACTAAAGCAAACAAAATCCAAGCCCAGAAGTTAACCTTCATGTTGAAGGGTCAGGAAACAAGCCTGTTCATCTACACAGATATTTAAAATGAGGAAAATTTAAAAGACAGATCCAACTGCTTATTAGCACTAAGTTGAACCTAAAGAATTTGTGCAAGTTGCTTTTCCTTCCCCTGAAGTTTCTCATTCACGGCTCCTTGCCTCATGTTGTCATCTATGCTATGGCTGTCTAACAAGGGTCCGTGCGTGCCTCTGGAGCACACAACAAAAAAGAGCTTCTCTCTCCCGCAGTGTCTTCTGAAAATCTACTGCCCCTCCAAATCCTGCACCCTTCTGTGCTGGGCACTCTCCACACTTGCAGTTTTGGTCGATGCCCACGCACATGCATCGCGCCCATCCGGTGCTGTGAGAATCCCACCCATCCTCAACAGTGGTTCACACCTGGTGCTGTGTTCACAAGCAGGGCGCAGGGGTTGTGACAACCAACGCCAGGACGCCTACTTGTCCCTAAGGCCGTGCTGCCTCCCGGAGCTCACAACCCCACTAAGTGCTTACACTCCTTGCACAAGGTTTGGGAAACGCTGCGTGCCCAAGGGCGGTATTTGCAAAAACCAACCTCCTGAATGAGAAAAGGCCGACCCGGCTACAAATGAGTGTCAAGGAGGGGTGGTAGGATCTAACCTTTCAGGGACTGAGATGCCTGTTCTTAGCTGGAATTCTTGTTTGTGTTGTCTTTTTTGGAGGTAAGCCCTTTTGCCAAAGCCAGGGTGGAATTAGGGCTTTCCTAGGAAAATGATGATAGAGCTGCTCTATTTTTTTTACCTGAAATACTGTGTCCAAAACACCTGCTACATCTACAGGTATGCCTTCCATTATACTTTGTCGTTCAGGAGAGTAAAGCTATTAAAAAACAGCGTGCTCTGGACTGGAAAGCTTCCCAGGAGCTTGACACTCTCTTCATTCTACTGAAGCATTTCCTCTTTGCTTTAAATATTCATTACATCAATGAAAGGTGCAGGAGAATGACTTTCCTGACTAATTTGCAGTTCCATTCTTTGCCAATGCATAGTTTATTATAATCAGCATCTAATGAGAGCTCGTGACTCCAAAATTCCCTACAGGAGGTATCCACAATAACCATGTGAGAACTCACTAGAAACCCCTTAAAGCCAGCAGTCTCCTGAACCTCATCCAGTTCATACCCTTGCCAGCATGCTCTTGGATAGGTGACGGTAGGGACCACTGCCTCCAGCCCTTGCTTTCGAAAGCTGGGCAAAGACATTTTGTGATTGTATTGATCAGACCAGACACAGCTGATGAGATTTTTTTGGATCCCATCAGGTTTTCAGCAGGACCTAGGTGCTGAGCTATCTAGCATGTATGGTCTGAGACAAGTTAAATCCAGTGCGTTTGTTTGGGATTTGGGCACGTGTTTGTATGTCTGAGCTGTACAGCCAAGCAACATATTAAAAAAAGATCAGGACTGTGTAGTTTCAGTTGCACACTTCAAATAATGTAAAGAATGCCTTATGTTTTAAACACCCCCCCCCCCAACCCAATGACTTGTAGTCCAGTGAAGGCATGCCGGGGAGGTTTCTCCTTATTAACTTTAGGGAGCCTGTATTCCCCACTCTGGTGTTCCCCATTTCTATTGATTTATGATGCTTAGTTTTTTCTTCTTTTAGCTTTCAGATTCAGGCCTAGAAGCATATTTGTTCAACTAGATTTGGAGTCATAAAAAAATTGAAATGCACTAAGAAGTGGTAGTTTTGGTTGACTGATTTATATAGTGAGCAAAGTAAAGTGGCTGTGACCTTTGGCAATCACAAAATCGGGAGACAAAAGAGAGGCTCACCAGTATGCCACTACATGGGAAGCCAACCACTTTTGTTCATGAAGGCAGGATGCTGGTCTTCTAAATTGCCTGTCATTCATGCAATACATAGTCTATGTGTTCATTTTTTAACAGCCCTGTTGGGTTTTCCAGGGATGCTGGATGTTCCTCAGTGTCTTGTTTTGTTTTAGTGGTCAGAGTATTAAATATGAAAGCAATGCAGACCTAATGAGTGAAATCATCGTGCATACAGTGCCAGGAACCTCTGCAAATAAATCCCAGTAATATAGTCAAGAGAAAGGAAAGGAAAAGGGAGAAGGAAAAGTGCCCAAGCTGGGCCACTGGTTATTTTTTCTGTCCTATTAGTGACACCCAAAGAAAGGAGAAAAGTCCTTCACACAGAGTTTGAGCACCACTATTAAAGGGAAGGGGATAAGTTTCTTTCATCTAAATTAATTTCCTTCTTGGTCAGTCGAGCAGCCTGTGTGCATTTGTGCCTTCTACGAGGTTCACTGGCTTAAATTCTTCCATGTTAGTGCAAATCAATTGTGATCAAACAGGGAGAACCAGGTACATTGCCCGTCTGTTATCACTTAAATCTGAGAGGAACTCTACTGTGCCATAAGATGCCGTTGTTTCTGCTCTTCTGCATTGACCTAATACTTTCAGAGGGTTTATTATTTATGGAGACAATTTTAGCTCTAATGTAAAATACGTTGTTCTTTTTGAAAAACCAAACCACACTGTATTAAGCATGAAACGCATGGAATTTTTTATACTGTTAGATCTTGATAAGCGCTAGGAAGTGCACTTTGTATCAGTCCTTGCAGCCGTTGTAGTTGATTTTTTATTAATGCCTCCCTTGTAATTCTCTGTTTGCTTCTAGACAGGGAATAGACAGGGAATAAAATGGGAACTTTCCAGTGACTAATTTAACATTTTTGAATTCCATGAATGTTAACAAAAGACAGTGCAGTCCAGTGAATAAAAGCTACCTAGTAAGTTCAAAATGACACTGAGATTATATCCCCTGTGGGTTGTTTTTTTATTAAAAATCATTCATTTTATGCTTGTTGTTCTCCTGCAAGACAGTATTTTTGAAAAGATTTAGCAGTGCATAAATGAATCGGGCAGCTTCATGATCAACTGTCACTCTGTTTATTTGATTAACTCTAAATCTGTGTGGGCTGTGAGGGCTGAGAAGCTGTTAGCAGTGGGCCTTCAGTCTGCAGCATTCAACTTGCCATCTCTGATGGGCACTTATTAAATGGGGTGGGAAAGCCCAAACCGCAGGGCTGGGGGAATGTGCTGGCCGCCGGCGCTTCTTCTCCTTCCACCCCACGCCTGGCTGCAACTGGGCATCCAGGATGCAAGCGTCACAGGCAAAAATGAGACCCAGCAAAAGGCAGCATGATGAGGCTCTACGCAATGTCAAAGAAGGTCGTGTCACATGTTTTTGGGTGCATCCAGCATTTGTCGTTGTTGTCGTTTCAGCAAAATGAGAAATGTTTTTCACATTACTGTGGCAGGGAGAAGGAGCAGGTCCCAAACCCAACGAAGCAGAGAAGGGACTTAAACTCAAGGTCCCCACAACCCAGAAGGGCACCAAAATGTGCCACTGGGATGGAGATGCCTGTGAGTGGAGCTTTTGATTTAAGAGTAATTCTAATTCAGCCCAAAGAGCTCTTGAAATAAAGCATTCACCTCATTTATTACTTCTCTGTGAAAACACACAACTTGAAGGAAATGCTTCAGCAAAAAATTCTCAAGTTCTGTTTATTTCTTCAGGCTAAGCATTTTCAGATATATACCTTACAGATTCAGGCCACGATAAAAAACATTCTTCAAGGACAGACTATGATTTGACCTATTATTGCACCTTCACATGTAAAAATTCAGTTCTGACGATACACATTATCCAGTGATCGTCTACATATATTTTCATCAATTGCATGGAAAAAAATGTTTGTTGCTTTAATGGGGTACATGGACAAAACAATAACACAGACCAAGTATGAAAAAAATACAGAGCTGAAGAACTGTTATTGTGCAGAACTAAAGGCAATTAAGAGGGAAAATTCTGTTTGGAGTTAAAAAGTAGTTTTGTCTCAGTATAAATATAAATGAGCTTTCCATTGCTTCTGTTCTTTTCTTTTTTCTTTTTTGTTTCTTCTGAGATAGAAGCTATTATTCTGACCAAAAAGAAGGGAGGGAAATTAAAAGCAGTTGTACAAATAGCATCAAAATTTGTTCCATTTGAACTTTTGCCTATGAACTAAATACGATAAGGATTAGCTCAGGCTACAAATCAAAGTGGAGTTAAGAAATGTCAGGTATGTTAACGAGCAGGGAGACAGTTATCAGGAAGCCACCGGGAAAGTAATCTTCCCACTAAGCCATTGCAGCTACGCGAACTGGTTGCATGTGTAATTGGGGGCAGCAAGGCACACAATTAGCCAGGTTCGACCCTTTTCAGATGCGTGGGGTTTCAGCCGCACGGCTGCAAGTCATTCTGCCTCTGTGTGTGCAATTTTGTGCATTGCTGCCCCTAATCATCCGCTCTTTGAAAATCCTGCCCTGTATCGAGTGGATCCGAACATCTGCAACGCTTAAAGGGACACGGTCAGGTCCCTCCTGATGCTACCAAAGCCAAGCTACCTCTTAAAAAACAAAACTGCTTTAAAAGAGATTTGACATTTTTCTCTGTGCCTCAGACAATCGAACCAGACTAACTTTATTCCTAGTCAGCATCATCATTTGCAGGTTGATATGTTTATAATGTCTTTGAACATCATCCTTGAGGAGAAAGTGAAGGGAAGAGGACCACATTTGTACCATGCCAGATATGATGGGCATGTGCTCAAAGGCCTTACAGAAAAACATAGGCTTAACTGAGGTCAACAGCACTCTTTCATTTAGCATGTGTATAAAGATTTTAGGGGTTGTGGCCACATCAGTTACAGTGTTGTCCTAATGCTGGAAGGTTTGTTACAGATGTTTTCCTTCAAAACTAGGTGCATTTAAGCTGTATCTATTCTAAGGGTATTGCTAGACAGTCCCAAGTGGTGACAATAATACGGATTAATAACTTTCTGAAGAACTTCAGTCAAAATTCGGTAGCTGTCATGTGCACACTCCTTGTTCACAGTAATGCAAGGACAGAAGACTCATCTCTACCACAGCAGAGAAGAGGTAACAACATCCTGCTATAGCCCCCAATTGCTCCCCTATCATCATGTATGTATGCTATGCATTTAGGTGTGTTTAATCAGTCACTGAAGGTCTTTAAAGCTCAGCAGCAGAAGCTTTCGGTCCAGGACACTTTTTCACCCTGAGAAAGTTTTTTAACGGGTGATCAGTATTTGGGCTATGAGGTTGGTACCTTCTCAGGATTTTCTGGTTTAGAGCAGTACAGCACTCAGTAAATATAGTATAAATTCACATCTAAGCTCTCACTAAACCAGAGAAAAAAAATTATTACCTTATTCACTTGAAACCATCCTGTGTATTTTTTTCTGTACATGAAAAGCATTCTGGTTGCAGTGAAACCTATGCTTCTATATATTATGATAAATGTCCCCATGTCTAAGTTTTGACTCACCCAATGCAAGAAATGCCTGCAGTTGAGCTTGTATTGATTGATTGCTCAGAAATCCAGGTTTACATTTGTAAACTGTATTAGTGCAAAAATGCTGGAAGAAAGCTGAAGAACACTATAAAACACAGAAATTATTTGGAATACTAAATCAAACAAAAATTTGACTTCACCATTTGTGGGATAATGGCCTATGATTTTCTGTGATCCTCCCTGCTGTGGGGTAAACAGTGGATACAAAGGGTGATTCGCGGTCTGATGCCCATGTCGGGAGGAGTGAGACAACACCCAGGGCGAGGCGGAGGTCTCACCACTCGACATTGCTCTACCCAAAACGACACCTGGGGTGAGGCGGGAGTCTTGCAGCCTGGTGTTGTTGATAGGGGCAAAAGAAAAAAAAGGCCAGCAGCCATTGACATCCTCTGCTGAGCTCAACAAGGACCAAACATCCCACAGTGTTTGACTCAGCCCCACCTCGCCACGAGTATAAATTCAGTGCATAAACAATCCTCCATTTCGAGGACAAGAACACCAACCTACGGACGGGTCGATGGGCCTGGACCTCTCTCCTCCCCAAAACAGGGACGCCTTTTTGGTAAGGTTTGTGCCTCTGACAACCTCAGACGTTACCCTGGGAAAAATACCATTGTTGAAAGCGCTTAATTATCAGTTTGAGCTCAGAAAAGGTAGAATTTGTTGCAGTAAGTGCATTTATCACCGGCAATCCTGAACCTGTTGATCTGTCGCTTTAATAAATTGTTTATTTTGATCAACTTTGTGAACCTGACTCAGTGAAAGCCCTTTTGAGGAGGGCTCTGGCAGGCAAATGTTGATTACCCCTTTTCCTCCCTTCACACGACAGTAACACCATTATGCACACGGGCCAAATTCAGCATCTGCTGACCAGGCATATGCCAGGGTGTGGGATATGTGAACCTAAAATTCTAATAGCTTAAAAAAAACAAATGCAACAGCTGAGAAGCTTTATGTGCAAGTGGATATCACCCACAAGAAGCAGTTCAAATACATGAAGCATGCAAAAATCATTTGAAAGCTTCATGAATGAGGAAAACTTGCTATATAAGGAATAAAACAGATCCCTTAAGTGGCCTGTATAAAAGTGTGAACATCTACAGCTTTGCTGGGACTTGATGAAGCATTTCAAATTTTGGTCGTGGGTGACTGGAGGATTTAGACCTGTGGGAGTACCGTGCAAATTGGCCTTCTGGGCTGCAGATTTTGGAAGCTGTTTCTTTAAAAAATAAATAAAACAGAACCTTGATTTGCTATTCTCCTCATTCGGGAGAAAACACAACAATAATTAAGATTTCAGCAATGAATTTCTCAGCCTGGTTCAAGTCTCAAAGCACTAGCAAACACAGATGAATCTAAACTGTGAAAATTGGGACTAAAATAAGAATTTGATTGCAAACTTATCCAAATTTAGTGAACATCAGGCAGTGCTAATTGTACAGCTCCTTACGAATATTCACAAATGTACAGTGGGAATATAGATATGTTAGCTTTTGTAAAGAGATGTTTAACACTGACTGAAACCTCTGTAGCAACACTAGCGGTCTCTAGCCCTAGAAGTGATGAATTCAATTTACGAATGCCTGAAGGCATGACAAAATAACATGATCTGTTATGGAAAACATCAGTGCTGGCTTGAGCTGGGCTGGGACTGAAAGTGATCTGCCAGGTATTGGCCTTTACGTTCATAAGGGAGAAATAGGAGGGAACCACACACGATTTGCTGAATAAACTACGAAGCAGGGGGTAATAAAGTCAGCTCTCTATAGGAGTTACAGAACAGCCCATTGCCATCTCCCCAGTGGGTTTCCAGCCAGGGGAAGGCAATGCAATAATTTTGGGTTGAAGGAGTTAATTTGCGGTGGCGGGGCGTTGAAAGTAGCTCCTGCTGCCACCAGGGCCAGAGGGCGCGTGCTGCCTCCAGCGCCGAGCCGGGGCCAGGTGCCTGCGTTTCTGCTGGGCTGTGCTGGTGTCGCTAGGATCGTAGGCACTGGGGATGCAGCTCTCCCTCCTTTGAAGGTACCATCAGCTAAGCTGCCTCTCGAGCTCCCCAAGTGAAGAAAGGGAATTATTTCTTCCTCACCTGCTGTGTTTTTTGCAGGAGCATCAGGGACCATCGAACATAGTTATTACCCAATGGAAACTTAGAATGGCAAAACAGACTAATTAAAAAAGGATCATTTAAGCCGTATCTATACCATTCCCTTACAGAAATGTAAGAAATCTCCCCTGCAAAGGGTCTGCAGTGGGCAAACTGGCCATGGGGAGGGAGGTCAGCAGCAAGCTCCCCCAGCAGCACCTCTGGCGTGGGGGCCGCGAGCACGCAGACAGGGCTCCCAAAACCAAACAGCTTCTCTGGTCCTATCTCTTCTTTGGCCACCCTCCTCTTCCTGCACCTCCCAAAGCCATGGTCCAGCTGCCCCTTAGGACACCCAGCCCAAAATGTCCCCATGTGGCCAACCCTCAGGGCCACCAGTGCAGGAAGGGAAAGCAAGCTTCTCCCTTCCATGGTGGCCCTCTAACCAAAAGCCAGCCATGCGGCACCCTCCAAAGGCCTCCAGAGCAGTGTTATTTTCTTGTGATCACCACTGTTTGGAGGCAGCTTTGCCCCAAGACTTGGGCAGTTTAGGCCTAGTGCCCTTCGTCTTTGAAGAACGATGGTGTGAGCAAGACCATGGTGCCCTCTCCTTGCTCTCATTCGTCTGGGACAACGTCTATAGAGCCTAATGACCACACCAATGCTGTAGGGGGGCTGCCCTTCGAGGCTTGATTGCAAGCACCTAGTTTTTGTCCACAACCAGCATGAGTGAGGTGAACAAGGGATTTTTGTCTTGGAAAACAACTAAAAGACTGGTTTCTTGCTTATTCCCAGGGAAACGTATTTTCCAGTTGATGAGCCATTTTCTTCCTGACGTGGAGGCTGTACTTAGCTCTCCAGCGCTTCATGGCCATGTGCTAGTGAGCTCTGCTGGTCCCGGCCAGGCTTGCAGGCATCTCCAGCACCCCAGGCTGCACGGTGGGATGTGAGGTGGGAGCTCCCAGGGGTTCCCGATCCTTCCCCCACCATCCCACAGCACCGGCAAAACGCTCCTATACCCCGCTGTCCCACCATGTCAATGCACCCGTTGACTTCCAGAGCTGAAAGGGGAGTTTTTGCCTTGGGTGGCTGCAAGAGGAGCTAGTCTGAGCTGGGTCGTTCTAGTTGCAGCTTACGGAGGAGCCGGTGGCAGGTACCCAACCAGAGAGCAGACGTGCTCGAAGCCGCCTTTGGCTGGCGCACTGCTCCCCGCCTGCTCCCCATGGTGCTGGTGCCGGCTGGGGGCAGGGTGCAGCAGCTGCCATGCAGTTTTGGGATTCAAACTGGGCCAGTCCCAACCTTGGGAAAAAACATTTGTGTTATGATGGTCCTAAACATTTCTAATATTTTTACCAGACAAGGTCACTAAGAAAATAAATAATAAAGGGCGGTGGCCCACTAGGTCAGATGAAATATTCAAAGGCAGCATCAGCTACAGAGTTGCTTATAAGAAATAAAGTAACCGTGCAAAAGGCTGCATTTTAATTTCCTATTCTCGCTCAGCTCAGCAGTCATTAAAAGCAGGGAGAGGACTGTGTTAGCCTCAGTGGGATTGCTGGTTGTTTTTCTGTTTTGTTTTGTTCCCCCCCCCCCCCATGAAATTGCACTTGATTCAGTACCTTGTTTCTGCTGTTCTATTTAGAATGATGCTCTAGCTGCGGTGATGTACTTCTAGTTATTTTGGCTTTCAGCTATGACTCAGTCCTAAAATAAGTTCTCAAAGACTTTTATTTTACAGTTGCAAGAAATACTGCTGATAGATAAATGACATCCTGGGAGTTACCTTTGAAGTCTAAAATCGTAAAATGATATTACTTACAAAAACAGATTTTAAGATGAAGCATAGTAATTGAGTTTGGCTCTTTTGTGGATGAAATACGATGTGCTCAATAGATTATTGTGCTTTCTAGTAGTTAAAGTTTTATGTTATAGAAATGATCTATGGAAACTGTATTGGTAGAATATAAGGTGCAAATCTCCAGTTACATTAAACAATTTTTATCTGTCATTTTACTGTGTAAACTCTGGCAATAAGAAAATGTTAATCAGCATGGACTTACCTGCTAAGTTTTAGTGCAGGCCTATATGAATAATTGATTTTAAATAATTGTTGTGCTTTTTTTTTTTTTGCATCAGCACTATGCTGAAGAAACAAAAAGGTGAAATAGTGACACGCTATGTGCCATTCACATGGCTGATGAAGAGATCTGAGCTTAACTCAGAAATGCAGTTTGCAACATGGTCTTTTCCTTTTCAGTCTCTTCCTAAAATGGTTCTTCTTACTCAGAAATACAGTAGTGCTCTGTGTTTCTCCTTCCAGGTCAGAGATTTGGCCACCGTGCTAAAGCATCAAGAAGTTTTAAATATTTAATTAAAAATTAAAACAGAAACAGAAGAGATCACCAGAGTTGTGAAAATGGAGAATAAAGAAAAAAACCTGCTGCTCTGACTGGGGCAGAAGATACCGCTGCAGCAGGCTCACCACCGCACTGCAGGACAGACCCCTCTGCTGCTCAGGTGCTCTGGCAATGTCACAGCCACGCTACTCTCTTTATTCATATTACTCTGAAACATTTTCTTTATATATTTAGCAAAAACTATTTGGTGATTTTAACTCACTAACTGGTTTGGGGGCAAATAAAACTGCATTTGCCTGGAAATAAATTACAGTATTTTAAAAGAAATTAGCTGAATTCTATTTTAAGGCTACTTTTAGCTGTGAAATCAAAGGAGTCCCTGTGGTTATGCCTGTTGAGCAAGGCCATGAGCTGAGGACCATCAGTGCTGGTTGCCCAGGGCATCCTCCCCTCACCGCTGACCAGAGTGTAGACACAAGGAAACCATCACAGTGAGAATGGCTGGGTCCACGAAGGAGGAGAAGGCTGGGTTGGAGCCGCCCCAGGAACATCCTGCATTGAGCCAGCAGCTGTTGCTGCTGTACCAAAATGGGAGCCAAGATCTGGGCTTATGAAGCTGGGCTACTCTGAGGTTGGATAAGGTGGAGCTCTCACGGAAGACAAAGACACGTTCTTCACTGTAGAGCACACCCACTAGTACTGAACTAGGTCTTTCCAATAATGAAGAATAAAGTCAATTTTGACATCTTTCAAGTTTTAGATCTTCCCATTAAGTTTTATATCTTCCCATTAAGCTGAAATTTGTGGGCATTAGTACAACTGCTGTGGGTCAAACTAACAGCCCGACTACTCCAGTCTGTATCCTGTTGGCGACAGTGGCCTAAGTGGATGCCTCAAAAAGCACATAAGAAGAAAACTCTCTACTACTCCAGTTTCTCTCTCTTTTCAGGCCAGGGAAGCTACATATTTAGCAACACGTGAAACCAGTCCTTCTATGAACCGGCCTGGTCTCCCTTTGAAATCATGCAAACTTCTGGAGCCCTTCTGCACCAATTATCTCATTGTGCATTTCTGCACACACACATGGACATGCTGGTAAATATTTGTGACCAAAATTCAGCTTCTGTGAAATAAACCTCCTGAGCAACTACTGATATTTCCTTTGAAGACTCATGAATGTGCCCTGATACAGTGGTTTCATGCCAGCTGTGAGAACTGAGACAACCAGACACCTGTTCTTGCCCAATTTGGTAAATTAGTGAGTACCAGAAATTTGCAGCTGAAGAGTTCCATTTTCAGCAGTTTACAATGCTGCTGGTTTTTGTCAACTTGTTTCACCACAGAATTGAATTCAGTGCAACTGAAGACATTTCTGCCTTTATATCTGTAGGTCTATTAACTTAGGGCAATTACTTTGCAGAGAGGTGACAGTTCCTTTATGGAAGTTATTGAATTCTAGTACTGAAAACAATGCATCAATAATGAAAGGTTAGGAAGAGAACACAATATACCTCTTTTACTCTAAGTACATATTTTAGAAAGATAGAAATGTGAATTGTTTTTTATGGACAATATTGCCTGCCGTAGATAATTTAGGCCTGAAACTCAGACATCAATTTTAAATAATATTTAAATTTACTTTTGAGGAAAATCAGAAACATGAACTATTTATTACTGGGTTGACTGAACAGAAAGGAGGTGGGAAGGGGATGAAAGTGAGGGTCATCATGATGTCTCACTGGGGTTTGTTGACCTTTAGAAGAACTCCCAATTAATTAGTAAACTTGAACATTGATAAATTGGATAATATTCACTCAACCCATTCTCATTTTTTATTCAGCAGAGAATTTCAGCTTTGTTCAGCAGAACAGCTTCTCTTTACATACATGTAATATTGACTGACTCTCCAAGGACTTAATTCAAGGTTTAACTATTATGTCTCAACTCCTTGCTCTTTTAGCCTGTTCTTAGTGTTTTGCACTGCCCCTGATAAACCCACAATAGCAGAAAGACCCTACAACACTCAGGTGAGGATAAGAGTGGAAAAGAGATGCTTGTTTTGCATCCATACATCTTTTTAGTTTTGAATAAAAATGGGATTAATGGGGATACTTACAGCTATGCTGTGGATATCTGACCTTCCCTGTGCCAGCTCCACTGCTTTCATTCAGGGCTTTCTACAGCCTCTGACAGAGACTGAGGATTTTGCTCTTGAAAAATGTTTCTCTTTTTCTGTATCTTACAAAAAAAAAGAAAAAAAAAGTCTAGTTTTCATTCATTTCCTATACCTATCTTATTCTTTAATGAAATCGAAGTGTAATTCCTAAACAGTAATATCTTCTGTTAAACCTTCCCTCAGAAATAGGTATGCAGCTGCCACCAAAACCAGCTGGAGCTGTGCCCCTGTTCCTGAGGGCAAGGCATGGCCTCTAGACAATTACGAGGAGGCAGGAAAACACCATACAGAAAGCAGCCTCTTTTTCAAGGAGCTCACACTCGCCTTTAAGAACACTGATTGCAGCTTGCCAGAAACTGGACAACACAGTAAATCCCTTGAGTACCTGTTGTTTGTGGACAAGGTGCCAACGAGGAAAAGGGCTTATTTGGGCTGAAAATCTTCATAGCTTTAATGGTCCAATGTAGAATATCAGTCTAGGTTGTTTGGTTTTTTTTACATTTTTTTCAGATTTTTAGTTTCTTGTTGTCTATATTATTTGCCTTCACAGGCCAGGCATCTCTTGAATTTCCTGCTCCAAAAACATCCAATATGCAGTAGGACTGGGGTGCAAAAGAATACCTATCAGATTCATGCAGTTGCATGGCATTCCTTTGATCTCCTCCTGTCTATGAAACACTGCAAAGTAGCATCTGTTTGAGGGCAAATATTCTGCATTGTGAAAAACATATACACAGACTTCCCTTGTAACCTAATAACATAAAAGGACAATATTAACAGGTTTGCCAGTCCAGGTTGCATAATGATCTATTAAACTGATAAGAAAGATGTTGAAGAGAAATGAGGCATCTTGAAAAGACTACTAGTGCAGTATTTAAAAGAATGCTGCCATTCTGGATGTTTTCCTCCTCTCAGGCTTTGTCTCCACTGTTTGCGATGCATCCCTATACATCCAGCCTTTGCAAACCTTATTCTGTAATTAGTGCTTTATTCCTTATTTCCTTCCCAAAATAACATGGATTTGGTTATGTAGCCTCTTTTATTTACTGTCACAACAGTACAGTTGTGAAAATAGGGTTTGCAAATTTAAGTGATCCCTCCTAATGGATGACTGCCTCTTTATCAGTAAAAATAAATACATTGAAGTGATCCTCATGCATTGAGAGATTTTACAAACACAAGCTGACGAGCTTACAGAAAGACAAACCAACCTATGGCAGCTGGAGAGACCAGGAGTCTAGAGAACACCCCACGTAAACCAGAACAGATGCAATCATGCACAAACGGTGTGTACCTAGTCTGACTGACAACTGGCTGGCATGTAGGGTCTGATCTTTAGCCATATGAATTGTTTTGTTCAATCCACTGTAATGTCTCCCATGTGTGAAGTTATTCATGTGCTCTCAGAAGAATAGCAAAGATATGAAATGATGGGCAAAATGTGCCGGGCAGAAACTCCCACATGTATAGGAGCTAGACAGGAGATATACATTATCTGTAAAGTATAGCTGACTAGCTGTGCTGACAAAGAAGGAACAATAACAACAATGACATCTCTGAAAAGGAAAGGCAACAGAAAGAAACATAAGGTAAGAGAAATATTTATTTAAATTTGCACAATAACGAGCTTATACTGAACAAATTCAATCAAGAAATAATAGTAAGTGCAGTAAAACAAGGAAATATTGATGACTTTTCCCATCAGAAAACATTAAGAAGCCATGCCTGTGCATCACGGTTTTTGTTTTTGTGGGTTTTTTACAATAACTTGTATCTTTTTTTTTCAGAGCACATACTGTACATAACACGTCTTAGCTGCTATGTTCTTTATGCCTGAAGGCCTCACCCTTCTACTCAAATGTCTGCTAAATTCTGCAGTGAGCAAATACATTTATGCAGATCCAAATACAATTAGATAAAAATCTCTGCACCTAGTCAAGTGTTGAACCCTCAAGCTTCGGAAGACCCCGTAAGCACTCCCAGTTGATTTTTGATGTTGACATTGTTATGTACATCATTACAGTGTGTCATTTTACACTAACCTAATATTCTGCATAATGATGTCAGACAGACAAATAGCTAGAAGCTGGGCTTGACCTCACACAAAGGTTTACACATCTGAGATTTTCTTGAGCCCCATAAGTTTCACTCTGATTCAGGTAACTGAGTTCATCACATTCCTGCACTTTAGATGGACAAAACCAATCTAATTTCAGTTTTGATTTTGTACAATTTTTGGTCTAAAGATCTTTTTTGTGAAGGAAATTCTTTAACCAGAAACTGCTTGTGAGAGATGGATGTTAGTGTCACAGTTCCTGAAGGCACTGTGGATCCACTGAGCAACAAACGTGGCCATTCTAAGGGAAGAAACAACAAAAAGAAGAGTTGAATTAATACAAATTTATACAAATTCAGTCAATTTAAGAAGATCAGTTATTTGCAAACACCCATCAGGCTTTAACAAACAGATTTGTAAAATAGGGACAAAAACAAATTTTGATCTGATTCATGAAATTGTCATCCTGTCCTTCCCTCATCCCAGGGAAGGGACGTGATGATTCTTCTAATCGCGCAGTTTGCTGTTGTCTGTATCACAAAGCTACAACAATCAAACTGAAAAAAGCTGAGATCAGTGAAAGACATTCAGCTGATGCAAAGGTATCAGGTATTTGCCCACAGTACACACCAGGCTGTTGAACAAGACAGGACACTGTGTTTTATTTAGCTTAGACAGAAGGGACTAAGAGTTTTATTTAGCACTAAGTGCTTCAGATGAATACATCTAGGCTATAACACTGGCAAAGGTTAATCCATAAGGTTTTCCCCGATAGTCTAGACTTTTTTTTGAGAATATTAGCAAATAAAGGAACAGATTGCCTATGACATGATTGAAGTACTGGAGAAAATATGTTTTCTACATTTCCACTATTTCTTTTCCTCAGTCTGATTCTTACAATGCAAATAAAAAGTGTGCATTATTTTTAAATTACTCCAAATACATTTAGATGACTGAACTGCCAGGATTGATTAAAGACCAAGGTCTGAATCATTCAGATGTTTTCTTTCACTCTTTCTGTGACAGAAGGTTAGACAATCCTAACGTTCACCTCCTTTACTTGTGATTTGAAATGGTTTTGTGGCTAAGTCAGCTTTAGATGATGCCTGGCTTTCTGAATTGTTAAAGGATTTGTGTAAACTTATTTTGCTATAGCTTGGTTAGAGAGGCTTATCCTAGAGCTTTGACCTTCCCTGTGATGTTTCGCAAGAAAAGAGTGGGGTGACACAGGACGAATGAGACAGAACTATACAAATTGAGCATAGCATTAACCTGATCTGGAGGGAGAGGGCTGCTCGCATGCAGAACTAAAATATTAAAATGCCACGAATATGAACAGATATTGTATTTCAAAAAGAATACTGCTCTGTAAAGAGAACTGAATAAGATTTTGCTTGCTGAGGGACAAAGTGGTACCTCTTCACTGTTAAGCATCACTGCCCTGTTGTGTGTTTTGCACTGTGATATTCAAGAATCCATAATGTGGAAAACACAGCTACATATTGAAAATCTGATTTAAACAGCACAATAACTTTTATCAAGGACTCATGTTTGTGACTACCCATTGAAATGCCTAATTCCAGGTAGCTGGGACACTGAACTATAATAATGCAATGGTGTTTTCTATGGGTTCTTAGAGCAGATTTTTACCTGAGCTGTTTTAAATCTATGGGGTTTGGCAGAGTATCTGTTTTAATTGTATATAAGTTCACAATGCAGCAACCGATTTTAGTAATCTATGTATGTGTTTACACTGAATATAAATTAGTCCAGGCTTATGGTTCAATCTTTGCTTAAGAGAAAAGGACAAAAGGGAGCAGCAGACGGATGGACATCAGTAGAACTGATATAAAACAGATTTCTTCTGCAGTGCCATTGATTAGCCATATAACAATGAAAAAGGCATTTCCCATCACTGAATCTCAATGTGCTTTAGAGAAGAACCACACAAAATTAGTCATTTTACTAAAGGTGGGGAAAACAAGGCACAGAAACCTCAGCGACTTGCCCAAGCCCAAGCAGTGCCCTATCCTGTGTTGTGTCTAGGGCCTTCCCCCCGCAGTGCTGTACCCATCACCTGGGCCACCCTGGCAGTGAATCCCAGAGCCCAACGTTGTTCTCAGGCTGGTTTTTCATGGTCTGGCATCTAGAAACCCCAGTAGCAGTGTTTCCACAGGACCTTGTGGGAAGAGACTGGGCCACTGTGAAAATCACCTCTTCCTCACCCTTCGGTTGCAGCTTTCATTTGTTTGTTTTAATTTTCTTCCCCCAAAAGTAACTTTCACCATTAGAGTTGGTGTATGCCACCAGTTATGCACCTCACTAATACAGGTTTGTGCACATAAGCCTGTCTCAATATCCTTGTGCAATAGCTGGCTTTCTAACCATTGGCCACCATGTCAGATCATAGAGTTTTCTCCTAACCATAGACCCACTCTGACATCAAGAAAAAATGCCCGCACTTGATTTAGCATGTACCACTTGCCTAGTAACACGACTATGTTTTCAACAGCAGTGACAACTACTGTTGTGCACAGTATTATGTCAGGCAATCCAGAGAAAGAAGGTGGTGGTGCTTAACAGCTTCTGTTACATGGTCAGTTACTTCCTCTCTCTCCCAGGAGCAAGTAGTAAAATTATGCTATTTTTTATGTGCACCTTTTTGAAGTAGTTCATGGTAGCATGTACTAGAGTTTGGGAAGTTTCCTCCTTGGGAAGGACATAGGATAAAGACCAAAATCAACGCTGAATTTCAGGAGGAGTTACACATCATTTGCACAAATCCTGCTGTCTCTCTCTCCTTGACTACTGTGGAATCACTCTTTGTCATTCTTCACTACTGGATTACCGAAAATATAATCCAATTTACTTAGAGGTTTATTTTGAATAGGAAAAACTTATTTAACTTCCCTCTCTCTTGCATCTTTAAAAAGAGATGCTAGAATTCATGTAAGCCTATAGCCGTAAATTTTTCTCCTCAGGCAACGAGTTCCTTTGACTACAAAAACTATTAGATGCTCTAAACATTGTGTTGACTCTATTATTAATTTTAAAGCAAGAAAACTATATACCTATGTAACTAGTCCCATTATAAAATGTAAAGTACTTGATCATCACAGTCCTCAAGGAGGAAATCAATCAGTTCTGATAACTTTATAGTACCACACAGAGCACGTTTTTTGTGGTCTGATCTTACATATCTGTTTGTTACTGTGTACATTTGCAAGATACCATGGAGCTGTACTGCAATCAAATTTGAAATGAGCTATTCTGATGGAAAAAACAAGCCTTGTAACTTGTTCAAAGCACACTGTGGCACAGGCTGTTGTCCTACTTCTGACCTGTTAGTGCATTAAAGCCATTGTTCTAATACATGCAAGAGTGAAGTTAACGAAAATGAACATTTTTACTCTAACCTCCTCTGCTTTGAAAGCAAGTGTAGACACTGACTATCCATACTCAATGCATTAATATTTATATGCTACAGAACCAGCTGGGAAAGAGGCATCTCAGCTTAACTTTTATGCTCTTTACCTTGCACTGGCAGAGGGTGCACTCTGTGCCATGCTTAATCCAAGAAGATCCAGTGAAGCGAACGACATTGGTTTCGTCCAGACAGGTCTTAGTGATGTCATTACGAATGGTGTCCGCTTGGCAGGGGTCAGTGACACAACGTGGGCAACACTCATTCTCGGGGAGAACACTGAATTCGCAATCCACCTCTGGACATGACAAGGGCCAACAATCAACTTCTCCTTGCTGTTAAAAAAATGTTTCGAGAACAAGAGAAGATTATTAGCTATTGTTTTGATTCATTACTTGTTTTATTACCTGTTTCTCTGACTCAGCATTATGTTCCTTAGCTGACCATTTTTTTCCATCTGGTCCTATTCAGAAGCTAGTGCAGAGAACACTAATATTCATTGCCTGTGGGAAACAACAAGCTGGGTGCTTTCTGCTGCATGCTATTCAGAAAGTGTTAGACTTAACTTATTTCAATGCACCCTGCATCAAGCTGCAACCGAAAATTCTCCCTAAACTTCATGAAATACAGAATACGGATCTTTTCTTGTTAAATCCTACTTCTGCGAGTCACAGAAGCCCTAACAGGACTACATTGCAAAAGTGCTTTGATGTCTCTTTCCTCTAGTTCTGACTTCTGTTCAGATTATTGATTTGCAATAAAAAGCCCTCAACCGTTCATCTCTGGATGGGCTACATTTTTTTTTTTTTGCTATGGTTACAAATTCATTTGCTGTACTAAGGATGTCAAGCTACCAGCAACACAATTTAACGGGGAATGAAAGTGAAAGGACCTCCGCCCACTTACCATCCATTTTCGGTGTTCCAGATTATCTGACTTCCCAACTTAATCTCACTTTCTGCACTTTACATGATGGGTTCAGCACAATCAGAGTATGAAAAGGCCAAATGAGAGACTTGCAGTGAGCCAGAACATTCTTTGGGGAAGTTACTGTACTCCTGTACACAAATCTTAAGATGTCTAATTATTCACTTCAGTTACTGGAAGTTGGGGACAACCTCTATTCAATTCTGAGCAAGGGCCAAATTTTTACAACTATCAGTCAAAGAAAAGATTTGACAGAAGTCTTAAATTCACATTTGTTTTGGAGCAGGTCTATCTCTGACCTAAAAACTTATTCAGGTCATTTGAGCACAGAATGAGTAGTCAGGATTTATGAAGGAGAGGGGAAAGAAAAAAAGCAACATTTGGCCTGGGAAAGAAATTTATTCACAAAAACTGTATCTAATACTCTGAGCAATGGTGAGTTAAATGTCTTCAGAGCAAAAGCTGAAAAAGATCCCCTGGAATTTGTCATAGCTCTGACTTTACTCTTCATGCTGTAGAAAGTATTGTGAAGTTGCTGTTTTATAAAATTCTCATCTGGGTCAATTTTCCTCTTTTTTTGAATCACATGATGCTAAGAATGAAAGCAATCTTAAAACCTGCCACTGATCTTGAACTTTCAATTTATTTCTTGTACTGAAAGTTACCGCCTAAAATATCCCTGTGATAATTGAAGGAAAGCAGGCTTTAGTTACAGAAGTAGCATCCTGAATAAAGAAGAGACATCTATTGAGGTCCCAAGCTGTAGGTTGTCTTTTGTTTTGTTTTGAAAACATTTAATGAAGCACCTGAGAATCTATTTCATCAGATTTTAGCAGTGGTAACACTGAAAGTTAAATTTGTCTACAGGAATTGGTTTCTGGCTGTTACTCATGATGTTCAGACAAGGGAAAGCTGCTAGATGGACTAGGCTTTACCTTTGAAGATTAACTTGAGGTAAAAACTATTTGTTTTTATCTTGGGATTGTTTCTGTCATGGTAACTTCCTGAGCTGCAATATGCAGAAGAGATTTTGCCCAGACTCTGAAATACATGCCTAGGAGAAAGATCACAAGCTTTTAAAATATCTTTTTTCCAAACCTAATTTCATTATTTTGAAAAATACATCAAGTCTTACTAATTTTTCTGTTACTGGAAATGTCTGAATGAATAGATTTTAGTCTATCAAAACCTTAGAAATTATCAGCTGTGATAATAATTTCATATATATTTAGAATTTCCTTGTAAAGCTTCACTGGTCTCTGAATTCATGTGCTGTTGCGTACATTCCACATCCAAATGACCTTCACTCTGCTAAAACAATCTTCATGATTAAGTAATTTCGACTATGTCTATCGTGTCCAAATGCATTTTTGACTAGAACTTGATAATACTGACAAATATCCATGAAAAACAGATTTTGATTATACACATACTCCAGAGGGAACTAAATGGATGCTAATGCACCAAAACGCACACATCAAAATATCTCGCATCCTTTTTTTTTCTGTCTAGTCTGCTGTAATCAGAAGACTTACCAAGCAGCGACACTGCTGACAGTTCTGTATCCAGGTGTCGCCGCTGTTGTAGGAAAGCTCTCCACTTTGATGCAAGCACTGACTGCTGAGCCGTGGGTCACATTCAGGGCAGCAAAATAGGTCAACGGTGGGATTCTCACAGTCGCAGACCATTCGCCGGCACATCACATATCCACTCTGTTGTCGCAAGACAGATAGAGCAACGGCAGAAATTTGCATAACTCCAACAGCAGTTGTACAAAAACTTGATTTGTTGGCATAATTCTAAGCCACTGGCAGATCAAGAAATTTTCCACTATATAACTTCTTCAAAGTACAATTTAAACAGAGGCAGAAACCACAGTACACACTGAGTAAGTACTGTAAGTTCACCTGCAGACTAATAGATCACTGCACATTCTCGGTGTCTTCTGTAAATCCTTCGTACAACCAGTCTTCAGACAGCTCTCGCCTAAGGTGAGAAGACCCAAGGATGCTTCTCTCAAGGGTCAAATTTGAATGGATTGCAATAACTCTGCACTGTTCTCATATGGGTGCTAGCTGAGTCTTGTTTTAAACTTCCAGATTAGTCCTCACTTGTGTAATTATTTACATAAGGAAGACAATGTGTAGTCTGAAATTAAATTCATGCTAATGAAACTTGAGTCTCTGAAATGCTCAGTACTTTGTCAGCATTGTAAAATGGCCCTTCATTCTGCATGAACTTCCTCTACATTCAGCTTGGGATCAGCATCCCACAGCAGATATTTGAGAAAGTTAAGCTGAATTACTCTTCAGATATAGAATCCATCTATATTTATAGCCATCTGCTAGAGATAATGGGTTCAGTCACCAACGCCAATATGTGTCTAGACAGACAGTATCTTTGAGTGACAGTGTCTTTACTCCCACCAAGAAAAGATAGGTTGGCATCTCTGCTAACAAAATAGTACTACATCCTTCTCCCAGTACTGTACAATAAACTTTCCAAGGCAGTCGTATCTGTGCAGGCTGGAGAGAGAAGGCTCTCCCCTAAACACCCTATAAAATAACGCTTTTATGTAGCGCTACCAGCACAGCAGAAAGGGCAGCTAAAACAGGAATTTCACTGGAATCATGATGGTCTTCCCTTCACCCCTACCATCACCTTGCAGAAAAAGCTAGTTTTCATCTCTACTGACCTGGCATGAGCAGACAGAGCACCTGTCATTCTCCAGCACCCAAATCTGACCATTGTGCTTGATTTTGTCTTCATGGATACAGTCTCCTGTGCAGTTCTTGCCATGGGGACATCGACAATCATACCCACCATCCAAGTTAAAGCAAACGGTGTCATTGGCGCAGCTATGCCTTCCAGTTTCACATTCATCAATGTCTGCAAAAACATGCCATGCAATGCTTTTAGATCACATTCAATTAACAAAAATGTTCTTGCTGCAGCCACTATAGATGACTCTTGGCCATTAAGGACTTGAGCTGAAAATTAATCTGCACTTCTTCAGCACAGGGAGAAATAACTTCTAAGTTCATAAAAACATTTTTCAACTCACATCAACTTTAAAAAGAAAAACATTATATTTTGAGTTTTCGTATATATTTTTCTACAGAATGCTACTTGGCAAGCCAGATAGAATGTGAAAATCACAACACAAGAGGAAAAATAATACTTAGCTTATGAAGCCCATTAAGTTTGTGATAACCTACATTCATGAGAGATGTTCAATTAAACAAGAAAGCTGAAAAAACAGTACTATAAAAAATGAGTAAGGCTATAGATAGTTAAAATATTCTAGTTTGTACACCCTAATAAATGATGCAGTTCTTACTTATATGAGCTTACAGGCCAGACATCACCTTTCATGTTAACTTCTTAGCTGTATAGATAGCCTTTGTCTGTAGCATAGAAAATAAAGAACAAAATTAATGTCTCCAGTGAAAAAAAGTAAATGACTTTGAAACAATCATATCTCAAAGAATTCAAGAGTACCTTTAAAGACCTACTTCATCAGTCTACATATAATTATTTTGCAATGACAAACTAGCAGTATACTCTGCCTTATACTTGACTAGCCTTCATTTAGGTTTTTCAGATGTCCATCTGGAGAAAAGTTAGCTGGAAAAAAGTTAGCTTTGAAATGGCATGAGGTAAACAACTATATGTGATATAAATAAAATATGGAAAACACTAGAAGAGTAAGTAGAGGCTAGATCTGTGGCAAGTGTAAATAGCAATAGCTCCACTGAGTTCAATTATAAATTCAATTTCATGACAGTCTGGCCCAAGCTCTTTAATTGGAGTTCATTAAAAAGTAGCACTGTGATATTTAACTATCCAACAGATTGATACGAGACAAAATAAGTAGTAGAATCATGCACGTATCTTTCACAATCAGCATAAAAACTTAATACAACATTCAGTTTTGGTTTCAACAATGGAAATGAAACCTCCTTCAATTCAAGTTTAAAGCAAAATAACTCAATTATTTCAATTCCATGTGGCTGAAGTCAAAAAAAGTAAACAAGTTGCTAACATGAGTATGTATTGGGATGAAAAACAGCATGGAAATTATTAGAATTTCATATATAAATAATCAGCATCGTGAGTTTAGTTCAAATACTGTGTGCAATAATGGTGGATCCATCTTAAAAAAAGTATTGCAAAATTACCAAGGCTTCTGGGAAGAATGAGTAAAATATCATTTGAGAAGATCTGGATAGAAATGTATTGTTCATCTCTAAAAGAACATTAGCAGGAAGGGACATAACCAAAAAATAAAAAAAGAATACTCCAGAAGAGACATGGTGAGAGCTTTTGTTCTCCATATTCCCTAACACACAAGAAAGGGGATAGCAAACAAAAGTGAAAGACAACAAATTCAAGTCTGACAAAAGGAAATAATTTTTTCATACAATGCATAAACAATCTATGACACTCATTACTACAAGACGTTGTTTAGAGAGAAGAAAAAAAATCACATATCCAAAAATGTATAAAGCTAGCAAGAATATCCAGACTTGTAAAGCTAACAGATTTTGGAACAAAGATTACACTTCTTGCACTAGGGTATACAGTGACCTTGTCTACCAATGAGATAATCCAAAATGGGCAGATCCTCTCATATCTCCACATCTCCTACCTCATTATCCTCTGAAGCATCTGGAGTTGGTCATTGTTGTAAGAGGGCAGAGGACAACTGGGATCATGAACCTAATTCAGTGTGGCTGTTCACACGGGCCCAAACAGCTGAAACATCAGGGGCACATTACACAGGAAAACCCTTCCTTATTGTAAGGAAAAACAATTAGTGGAATAGATGGCCGGGGGCTGCTGAGGAATCTCCAGCCTTAAAGATGTTTAGACAAACATCTAACAGGAATGACTGAGCGATGCTGGTCTGGGCAGAGCAGAGGGATGGAAGAGCTACTCTCCCCTTTTTCTGTTTTCTCTAACTCTACACTGAAAGTAATATAAACTAGCAATTTGACAATCTACTTGGTTTTAAGTTACACAATGAAGAGACCATCAATTCCTCCCCCCACATTTAAATATAATGATTATCAGCAGGATTCTTTTTATTATTCAAGCCATTTTTAATATACAGCTTTTAGATGCTTGTGTTCATTTGTTTAAAACACTCTTTCTCACAAACCTTTCACATAGCTAGTGTCACAAATGAGTAATATCACTTCTCAACAAACTGGCCACTCAACTCAAACCAACCATATTATATGAGATACTTGGACAAAATTCAGCTGTCCTGTAAATAAGAACAGTTTCCTTTAAACAACAAGCAATGACCCTATAAACACTAAGTCTGCGTTTGATGCTTATGTACAAGTGCATTTCATAACTTGCTCAAGGGGAAATGTTTCTGGGGTATGTTTTTCAAGAGCATTCAGTAATGGTTAGTGCACTGTTACTGAAAATAATCAAGGTTTTATCATTGACTCCCTGCTTATCTAAGCACTTCTGAAAAATCCCAACTTTAGTTTTTTAGTTGTTTGACTGATGAAAATGAATTTTCTGGATAGGGTAATTTATATATCCCAGGTCAAAGCAGAAGCTATTCAGCCTTTGATTCTAAGCTAATCAGAAACAGCAATGTGTTCATCACGCAGCAAGAGAAACACAAACTTACAGGCATGAAATTCTCATCGGCATCATTCATCCACAACAAACTGCCATCATTATCTGCAAAGAACTTATGCACAAGTCATCCATCCCAAGCAAAACTTCGCTCAGCTCTTTTCCTTTGGATTTCCATGAGATGATGAATTATACTACTGACATTTTGTTTACAGCTATAACCAGCTCTCCAAACTCCGTGCCTATATGGACAGTGTACACTGGCCCCTGCATCTATTGCTGAATATAATAGAGGATGGGGGAGGATTACAGGTTGCATATTTCCAGCATACCGAGTCACAGAGGTTTATTATTATCCCTTCCATATCATTTTTTAAAAAACATATCAATTCACTTCAGGCTATTTACAACACATTGCCTAGGAATCAAACAGCTCAAGTGTTTTGACGTTAGAACATTGAGTCTCAAAAGACTTGAAGATTTGTCTCAGAAAAACAACCAAAATGTCACTAGTTACCTAGTGCTAAATTAAGGACCAATTCTTATTTATCTAATCCATACTAAAAATTGCAACAGCTTTTATCTGGCACATTTTTAAGGATTTTCCTTTTAACACTCTCATCCCAGGGAACAACTGTATTGCAATGACAAAAGAGACCCATGGGTGCAAAAGTAATGCTATATGTTAAAGAAAGGTAGGAGTTAATTTTATCACAAGTAATTTAATGCCTCAACAGGAAAAATACAAGACTAGAGGTATACAAAACGGTGACAGCAACTGGAATGCCTAAACTCCCTTTGTAAGATTTGAAAGTCTGCAAGGGCAGATAACTCCATAAAAACTGGAATTTTCAATTGCCCCATGCAGACTGGATTAGTGCTACACCAGGATGTGACCTAAGACTATATTTAACAGATTTAATGACTGTTTCTTGGAGCAGATAGTCAAAGAACCCCAAAGGGAGAAAGCAACATTTGGCTTGGCCCGGAGCAGTGTGCAGGCTCTGATACAGACTGTCACTACCGAACAACTACTCTCTGCTGGTGACCAGTAATGACCACAATGCATGCAAGTTCAACATTCCTAAAGGTATTAAAAAGGCTGTAAAAATTCACTATCATAGTGCTTAGTTTCAAAAGGGGAATTATGTTAAAATGATGCTTTTAAAAATGAATTAGACTAGCAGCCAAAAGCATAAAATGTTTTCAGATAGAAAGAAGATTGTTTAAAGACACTGTATTATAGATTCAGAGTAAAAGCACACCACTAATTAAGAAATACTTTAAAAAGGGGATCCAGATGATATAATGTACTTTTTTATTCAAAAACTTTTGATGAGCTCCCTTGCATAGTACATGTTCTTAAAGAAACGAATCTGCCATGGAATAAAAGGGGAGGTCAGCTCACAGATTAATAACTGGTTAATTCGTAAGTAATAAAAAGCAGCAATAAATGGTCAAGCTGTGACAATGGACAGCTGTCCCAGGGGAGTTCCACAAAAGTCTGTGTTAGAACATGTGCTGTTCAATATGCTTAAAAGTGATCTGGAGGAATGGATGAACGGTGAGATAAAAAAGGCTGTTGATAATAAAGTACTAAAGACAAAAATTATCTGTGAAGATATAGAAATATTTTGTGATATTGACTGAGTAGGCAATAAAACGGCAGATGAGATTCAAATACAAGGCACATGGGGCAATACCCATTCAAAAACCAAATCAATCTTTTAGATCTATTCTGGAAAGAGATCTTGGCGCTACTGTAGATAGCTCTGAAAAAAGGTCAGTTCAATACTCTCTCGGACACAAAAAACAAATACAATATTGACAACTACAGATAAGAAAACTCTCAATAAATTTGCAAGGAATGTGGACAAAGCACAATAAGAAAAAACTGCACACCTTGATAGGTGGTGACAAAGAGCTAAGAGATGCGTTCTGATATAACTGACTGTAAGTTTCTACTTTTCCTCCTCTTATAAGCCATCCAGACTTACACTCATGATGTTCACATAAAGCCAGAAAGCATCTCCCCATGACAAGGTTTCCTAACAGAATTGTTCTGGTAACAGTCAGAGGGCTGTGCATCTCTATTAAGGAGAAATAGGCTGTTGGAAGATGGGCTGGGATGGCGGATGCTTCCTTTGTCCTGAAACTACTCAGATACCTCAGCTCTGGAGAGTAGCGTTACCTCAGCAAGGTGGCAACTATGAGGATACCCAGAGTATTTTTTGCTTAAGGCAAAACAGTAAGGCATGTATTTGTCAGGGATCCCAAGTTCTTCCAGACAGAAAGTTTGGTTTCTGTTCTTGTCTACCCCAAAGCAATCTATTGACTGACGTAATCATTCTTCAAATAGCAAGTGAATTGTGAATAATATATTTGTGACTTCATAAAAGTCACCTGTCAGAGCGCAGCAGATGTGGAAGATGAAGAGCCGAGATGGACTTTGGATGCTGGTAACACCAGTTTCACAGAAGTGTTGTTTCCTGATACAGTAAGTATGTTCAAATTGCCATCATATAAAATGTAGTGGTTGGGTACTCTGTCCCTGTGAGTCCTTTTATAAAAGATGAGAAACTCTGTCAATTTTGCACACTGCCTACATTCCAGAATATTTAAATACTAATTTGTCTCCATAGAAGTTATTTACCTTCTGTGTGGTGATGTTTAAGTTGTGTTCCCACACCTAATAATGAAGCTTTAATACCTATAGCTTTGTTTGGGAAGGATGGACTGTAGGACGATCTAAGTGTAGAACTATGAATTGACAGTAGTTTTGAAGCAAGGGAAATCTCATGAACATGCTAGTGCATTGGATGTACCTTGATATAAAAATCAGACATCCTGATGGTAAGCAATTCCTCTGCCTTCTAGATCCAGAGATGTGAATGCTGAAGTGGCCATTTTGGACTTTGTTCATTCAATAAGACTGGGGAGCATGCTGGCATCTGTAATTAGCCTCCATCGCTCATTATTCCGGGTTGTGGAAAAAATTGTTCAAGGAGAGCCCTACCCCCTCTGTCTGGGATCTTCTTTTTGAATTAGCTTGGGCATTCTGGATTGATGCTTTCCAATCCTTTCACTTGCAGCTGTCTCATCTAAAGAATCTGATACCTGCTGAGAGTGAAGATATTTTGCTCCCACCTTATATATCAACAACAGCTGGTATCTGTCAGATACTTCTGGTAAGTCCAAAGGGACTTCATTAATTAGGTGAGCTATTCTTCTGACACAGAAGTGTGCAAAATGTCCAGCAACTGATGAGGTACATCCTGCACTATTTCTGGTATGAACTAATACAGCCTCTCTTCACCTGATCTTAGAAGCTTTTTAGACATTGCAGGGGACAGATTCAAAGGAATCAGGATCTTACACAGAACTGAAGAGCAAATGGTAACTGGGCCTAAATGTTCTTATTGTAGGATTTGCCCTCAGAGGTTCCAGTTTTTGAATACAATGAGGCTTAAGGTTGCAAAATCTATTATCTCAGCTTAGCTCTCTTTTATGAAATAGTAGGTGAGAGACAAGCTTTAGAGCACCAATATGACTGTGTAAAGAAAAGCTGTAGGGGGCTGAAGAGGAAGGTAATATACCATGCTGACTGCTATATTTACATCTCTATAAAATTTGAGACTCCCCAAACCCATGCATTTCACAGAGACAAAGCAGCAGATCTTTCACCACTTTTCTGGAAATAAGATGATGCATAACATAATTCTGTTTCCAAGGGAGAAGCAGCAAGCACTGGGGTAAGGCGTTCAAGCCCTGCAGCTGCCTTTCACATCATTTCTCCCGGTCATTGTTATTGAGACTACAGGTCTGCCCAGGAGTATAATGTGAAGCAAAACTAATAGCAAAGGAATTTCTAGGTCTTCGATCATTTGTAGGTACCAAGTGAAATAAGATTATAAATTTCTACATTCAAGTACAGCATTAGTCTAAATACTCAATATTCTCAGTTGTGCCAAAGCAGCAGCAGTAACCAAGGTCAATATATGTGTAAAGCAGGCAATTCAGCAACTTATATCATTATCAAGCACTGACAAAGTCTGATGCTACCAAGGAGTCTACCTCTAGCTAGGAATTTCTAGCAAGAGGTCCTAATGGTACCATTTCCTGCAAAAGGCATAGGGGGCAGTTTTGGTCTTCTGTTAAAAGAAGTTTTTTAAAGAAATGCTTCTGTGCCTCTGTGATCTTAATAGGGGTGTTTCCATCTGCATCTTTTAAAAATGGAGACTTTGCTGAAGGAGACAAGGAGGTGACTGACACTGATCTTGGAAGTGCTCTCTGTACTACTACAGGCATATGTCTCAGGGACACTGACAGACCCAGATTTGAGGCAGACCCAATAGAGCAATCAAGAAAGAAAACATTTGAATACAGACTTCCTTGGCTTTTAAAGCATTTCTTCAGAGAAAGAGGGAACTTTCTTCAAAGCAATACAAGCTTATAAAAGAAGAGAAGCCAAAGGCAATAAGCTAATTATGCACTCTATATAAACACTGTACTGAACCAGTCTTCTTAGAAAGAAAAATGGGCAAGCCCCATGAGGCCTTACTTCCTTGTTCCACCAAGAAAGAAATCAAGGTAGGACCAGTTTCTCTTCTGTGCAATTCTGCATTATTCCTTCTACAACTCTGCAAGTTGTAGGGCTTGCACAAGCCAGAAATGCCTTAGCACACACTAGTCCTGGCTGCAAGAGGAAGCTCATCCAATTCAACCTGGAAAACTGAGATTTGGGATTAGTATAGCCTGGAAGCTGCTACCCTGTTATGTGACTGTCTGAAAGGCCACCCACCAACATTTCAATCTAATCACCTCTAACCTAGGGGATACTGAAGAAGTGACATAAGAAATGGCCAAATTGTCTTTAAACCCAGTAGGGGAATCTCTAACAGTGGAAAGACCAGCCAGTGGAGAAAACGATTGCTTTTGCACCACTGTGCTCTGCCACTGAAAGTTCAGCTGCAATAGATTTGAGACTGTCTCTTCATACCTTTTTTCAGATTTTATTTTCTGCTCGAGACACAATGTCACAGGCTTCAATCCAATAAAAAGTGATATAGTAAGATGCCAATAAAATATCTAACCTTCCTTCCTATCTCAAGCTGTTACATATTCCAAAATTTAGAGCTGCAATCGATCAGACTGAAAGTGTTCCATCGTTAGTGACTAGAGTCAGCAACAACTTGAAGATAGTTTCCTGATATCTGTGAACTAATTCTAATCACTTGTTAGCCTCTGTGTATATTTTTTAAAGAGCTGCTGACGCCTTGTGGAAAAGGCCAAGATATATTATTAATTGCCACTTCTGCATACATATAACAATCTTTTTCCTTGGCTTTTCATTTGCTTAGAAACTGTTGCTTGATTTTTGCTTGTTTGCACACATCTTAGCAACAGACGTGAGGAACCATGTATCTCTTAAGATGGCACGTGCCAAATCACTATCTTAAACCCACAAGACAAATGGGATCTTGAAGTTGAAGATAAATCTTGGGGTAGGTATTGAGAAGTATTTCCACAAAAACCTGGCTACAGTATTACTTGTGCCTAGAGAGTATCAGAAGGGTGACCTTACAATCAGGGGAATCACAACTTCTTCAGAAGTCTTTGCACCTTCCTGCTCTAACACCTGGCCAGCTAACAGCGACATTTAGTTTGTTCTTGACAAAGAAAGCTGGATTTATGAAAGCAGTTGCTGATTCAAATTGCTGGTTCCTCCTGGGAATACAGGCTTTCAGCTGTGGTGAAAATGTGTTGAAATAAAGCATTGGTGATGGGGATCCTGCAAAGGTCATTCCTGCTATCAGTAGAGAAAAGTCCGTGTGTCTGCCTTACCAAAATTAATTCAATGCCTTCCCTTTGGGATTGGTACTGCCCACCAACGTGAATTTAAACAAAGTGGGGAGGTTTACACTGTGTGAGCACTGAACATTTAAGTATTCAGCAAAAGAAAGAAGAAAGACTACTAATTTTGCCTTAAGTAGTCCATGACAAAACAGACAGGCTTGTTCTCCTTCTTTAGAGTAGCAGCATGTAAAACCTTAAAAGCAGAAGAATTTCGTACTGAGAGATCTGCATCTGAAAATAACTTTATACTTACAAAGCTGTTGTTCCCTCTTATGTCATTCACAAAACAAAGAAAATTTTCCCATCTCCTTGTCCCTGTTAGTCTCCCATCCCCTGCATCCCTGTCCCCAGGCCACGGAGCTTCCCAGCTTGTAAGGTTATTCTTCAAACTGCAACTTTCTAAAAGTGATTGGTCTACGCACAGGAAAAGCACTGTGGTAATAACCTGGGGGGGGAGGGGTGTGAGAGCTGCATAATCATTCTTTGCAATGGGAAAGATGTGCAACACAGCCTATTTCAGTACACAAGAAATAAAGTGGAGGAACGGAGGTCTGGATTGAGGCCCATTTCCACATGTAAAGAATCTGACATATGACCAGTTTACTGCAGAGTGACAGATTACAGTGCATGCTATCAGCCAATGGTACATGTGAGGTCACCTGCATTAGTTTAGCCTTCAGCACAAACTGAAGATCAAATGATTACCTCCTATCATGCAGTAATTTGATCTTGTATCTAAGCTTACCTTTGCAGCTCTCTAGCAGAGAAAAGCCAGCCTTCAGAGAAAATTAAACCACCTTTGCTCCCCTTTTGGGGAGAAAGAGGGGAAAAAAGTTCCTTGGCTTTTCTATTTTAGGACTTTAGCTGTGCAAAGAGGATGGGAGGAGACTGATCAGTGATTATGATCTCCTTTTCCCAATTCCTTATACAAGGGCCATGCACAGAAGCAGACGTAGTGCCAGAGAGATTCTGTTTTAAGCACTACTCCTGACTTTACGTATTATCTTTAGCAAGTCATTGAATCTTCCAGTGGGTCAATGCTCCACCTATAAATTAGGAATACTTTTGTTTCTTGTTTACCATGCTTATTTAGACTATGATTTATTTAGGTCAAAGTTTAACTTTCATCGATACAGTGCCCACTACCAGTTAGAAATGGTAGATGTTACTGTAATGCAAGCCATAACACTACACCATCTTTTTTAGATACTGACCTTCACAGGATTCTCCGCTTGGTGAAAACATCCCATTGTCATGGTAGCCATCTCTGCACTCACAGTGGTACCAACCAGGCAGATTAATGCAGTTAGCACGGCTGTCACATTGAACAAAGCCATCTGAGCATTCATCAATGTCTGTTTAGTAAGATCAAAAAAAGAAAAGAAAAAGAAAAAGAAAATTCACTTAGAGGAAAGTACTATATTCACCCAATGGAAGAAGCATGTCTGTACTATTCCTGACTTTCACAGAAGTATTTTAATTACTAACACTTGAATTTCCAGAGTTATTTGTGGTAAATTTTTGAATCTTTTCCATAGAAGGTCTTGGCTAACTGTGTTAGCTAACAATGACAGTTCTGCTAAGCCTATTTATTGTTTACATATTAGCAACTCATTTTGTCACAATATATGATAGATTATCTGTTATCTGTGTAACCTATAATCCATTATCTGTATATCTGTGTGTTATCTCTTATCTGCCCACAGTATGAAAAAGGAGCTAGGCTGTGTTTCCAGAGGTTAACCCTTTGATGAATGCAGGCTGCCTGATAAACCAAGACTGTTTCTGGGGGCATATCAAAACAATAAATCTTTATTCCAGTACTTGTTTGTGCTCTTGGCGACATCGATTTTAGGTTAGTGGAATTTCCCTGTCTTGTGGCGTTCCTGTTGACTTATACCAGCGCCACTGCAGCCAGCTATGCCAAGAGTCAGACTCCCCTCTCACTATCAAAAAGAGTAGTGAGGATTCCAAACATGGATGCTTACATCCTAAAGATTTCCTTCAGAAATAAAAAGCTCTAAAAAACTCTCTGAGTTTGAATATTGAATAAACCCTCATGCCCTCATAAGCCCCTTCTGGCCAAGTAAGGACTCAACCAGGAATCTTTAGAATTGAATATTAAAATAACAATTTAAGACTCAAACTGTTAAAAGTACACCAGCCATTGATCTAGTATCCTCTGGGATGCAGGTACAATGAAGAGACGTGACATGACCATTGAAATTATATATATAAATACATCGAAATTCTGCTCGTAGTGCCTGTTGGCTCCCATTTACGTTATCTGTTATTTTCATAGGAGAAATGTACACTGGCTGCAAAAATCAATTGTGAACCGCAATAAGGGCACAATTTTCTCTTCTGAGAATATGAGTGTGTAGATAGAGCATAGTAGTTAGTGCACAGATACAGATACTCTCACTCAAGTGTCCTATGAAATTTGTTCCAAAATAAACTTTTAAAAGAAAACGAGGCTTTTTCACCCATCCAAAATGCTTCACTTCATGTTTGTGGGAAAGAAGGTTATTAAGTATTTGGGGGACACCTGCATACACTGTAAGGTAATTCCTCAGTCATCTGCATTTGTTTTCAAGTTCTGTTTTTCTTATACACCCTGAGGGGTGGGAGGTAATCTGTTTTGGGGTATTTTATTTACAAGCCAATTGGTCTCTGATACTACACTTCTGTATTACAAGACTAGCACAGTCATCTTAGAATGACCAGTCATCTCATCATGGTATTGGGTTTTAAAAGCCTTATAGTTAATTGAGGAAAATTCATGAGAAATTTTCATTACTAGGTCTCAGTCCAATTTTCTATCAACAGTCTCTTTGGCTCAGTGCTCCTGGTGTACATTATCAGTATTTATCATGATGAAAGTTAACAGTACTGTTGTTAGAATACTGCACCAAATAGATATATTTTTGCCTCTTCGTGTATCAGGAATTAATTAATAGGTATAGAGTGGTTTAAAACACAGAATTTTCAACTCCACAGTAAATTCCAGGATAATCATATAACAACTCCTGATGCAGGACTAAGAAATGCCAAACCTTTACAACCTGCAGCTGTTCAGTGTGTGTGTCTCTAACTCAGTATAAACTCCAGCCTTTTTCTTGTGAGCAGGCAGGAGCCCGGGGGACTACAGAAGCGTTTGAGAGATCAGAGGAAGATCAATGAAAATTATGTTGCTGGAGTGAGAAAAGGTTGGTTTGCAGTCTATGCCTTATCTACTGGCTTTCACTTATATACCCATAGATTGTTAAAAAAAAAAAAAAAAGAAAGGAAAGGGAAAGGGAAAGAAGAAAGGTCTACAATCTAGAACTTAGCATACCATTGGGGAATATGCAAAAAGATAGCTTGCTTGGTGGGGCATGATCTAAGTTACTATGCTAAAGGCTTGAGATCATCTGCTCAACAGAGGATAATTTGCTGGGGTTGGCCAAATCTACAAGCCCCACAGAATCAATGAAGCATGTAGTTTGAGGCTGAAAAAGCAGAGAACTGTTGTTCAGACCTTCATAAGCGCTACCTAGTAACATGTATCAAGACACTGGATAGCCCATATTTCTCCTCTTGGAAAGTGGAATTTTTTATTAGTGACAAAGTGAAGGAAAAAGTCTTATTTAGGTCAAAGTAACAGATATGAATTAAAGAAAGCCTGTGTTCCTCTCTTCAGAACAATTTATTTGTGAATCTGTAAGCTTTATAATTATGAGCAGGGTGCTGCAAGCACAGGCTGAATGCATCCTGATGAACTCACTGATTATTCAGGAAAACAAACCTTGAATGTCATGTCAGTATTGGTAAACTGACAAACAAAGTAGCTCTTCTGTATTTATTTGCAAACTATCTGACAAACCTGTATCACAAGAAATATTACTTGGGATGAAATGCTTCATCAGATGCCAATAAACAAAGAAATACATTCCTTTAGCTTCATTATAGCTGCATGCAAAGCTGTTGGGTGGAGTTATGTAAGAGTGTCTACCATAAAGTGCTGATGGCAGCATACTGTTGGTCTTTAAGAAATGTCATATTCTTGACAGATTGTTTGTCTGCAAACCACTCCATTGGAATCACTGCTGCATTGGTGTTGAATAGTCCATTATTCTTTAAATGATTTTGTAGCAAACAAGAAATCCAAAAAATTTCTTCTCGCCACTAACTTTTTATGCAAAAGATTTTACAGCATGTGCTGGTAGGTTTCAGAAAATAAATGTTATGTACAAAATTTTATTCTAAATCTTCCAAATAATGTTGATCGCTAACTCTTGTGGAGACTTGCACTGTAATGGGACAAAATAACTGTCGTGACTCTGTTAAACAAGAAAATGCAGCAGAAACGTGTTTTGCAGAGCTAAAGTACTGATTTCATGGAAAGTTTTCTTGACATTTGGATAAAAGGATTTCTATTTTCAAATGGGCATAGTATGGCTCAGGAAGTACTGTGAAAGGATCTACAGCTGAAAGGATTTTATTAGCACAGGCAAAGCAGTCAGAAATAATTTTCCTCTTTCCTATGGTGAAACGTTCTCCGATGAATCATCTTGCAGCTGCTCAGTCAGAGGTGTGAGCTGACAGGAGAAGAAAAACTGATTGAAGTTTTGCTTGGCCAGTGGCTATGGTATATCAGTGGACTATATGGAACATTAACAGCACTAATGAAGTCCTGTTTGATGCTGTGCTAGAGAGGCACAAAAAATGAAATACTACTCTACAGAAGGAGGTTACTGAAAAGGCATTATATTTTCACTTTCGAAAGAAATTAAACAAAGTTTCTAGGTACAAGTAAAGAAGTGATGTCCCTTTTTCAATAGCAGGTGATAATATTTGCAAGCAAATACACAAAATGGACATCTTATTCTGAGTATGCAAGTTCTTTTCTTCTACTAGCTATAAGAAGCTGTGGCAAAGGAGAAAAAAAAAAAAGCATCTCATCTGGGAGGTAGAATAGAGTCTCAGCTGTGTGAAGGTTCAAAGCATGTGGTCTACAGGTTTAATCCTGGTCCCATTGAAATTTATGGCAGAACTCTCATTGACTATCATGGTCATTAGCACATGGTAGCATAAACAGCACAATTGCACATACCAAATCTCCCACCCCACTGGTGTGACTAGCCAGCTTTGGAACAAAAAGTAATACTGAGACAATCCCTGGAAGTAACCTTCACCCCCAAACTGGAGAGCAGCTACACAACAGCGCAGCACAGCACTTCAGCACCTCCTGTTCAACTGCATTTCCACTCTGAGCAATTTGCATGGCAGAAGATTTATGATTTCTGTTCTTGAAACAATGTGTCTGGAGAACATGCAAGTGTGATACTGGTGAGCACTACAAAATATCAGGAACATGAGGGCTCTGTCTATGCCACAGAATTTGTGAATGCACTCATAGCAATAGCATACATACCCTATTGCCATAAAACAGCATAATTTATTATTACACAATTATGCTGCATGCAGTTTGCTTTTAAAATATTCTGTTTTTCTTCTGTGTGTTTTTCCTGAACTAAAATCAGCCAACCTGGTTATTTCCATATTAGGTTACCCATTTTTCAACTGGAAAAAAACCTCAAATTTTTGCTAATTGAAGCCCCACCCTAATAAAATAGTCACAATGCCTGGCTTTTTGAAAATAAGGATGGTATACAAATAGCTCCGCTTGAGATGAAAAAAAGACTTGCTCTTCCAAATCACCTTCTTGGCACCTCTGAATCACTCACTTCCTGAACTGTGGCAACAGTTATAGCTATTATATTCCTTGCTCTTGGGGAGACTGAGAAAACTCTGCTCCCCGAAGATTCAAGTAAGATCATTAGCAAATTATCCACTGGTTCAGTATGAAAAAAGCCAGCAGTCTGATGAATACTATTAGAGAATTTCTGTATAATAAGAGCTTTTGAAGACCGAAAGTGCTATAAAATTGCCAATTTGAAAGATAGCTGTGCTCTTTCATCCAGCAATAGGCCCAAGCTCTCTAATGTGGCCAAGCTGCACTCAACAAAGAACCATGGTGTTGGGGAAGAGGAGGGGGAGTTATATCATTTTACATTACTCTCACTTCAAGATTGAAGTATTAATCTCCAAATCCTGCTCTCAGAAAAGCCTGTATGTCACCATCAAGCACAACATTACAGAGACAGAGAGCACAATTTAGTTCTAAAATCCTTTCTTTCATAAACCCCTTTATCTAATTCCAAACCAAAGCCCCAAAAGCCCTTTCCATTCAAGAAGGAAACATCCACTGATTCAAAGTCGTGAATATTTAGAATTTAGTTATTTCCATTCTGGAAGTTTTTCTGGGACAGTAGAGTATATAGCACTCAGCTAAGACTGCCAAGTAACAGAGACTTCCAGTTGCAGTAATCTGCCCCAGTGCTAATTGGGTTATCATCACCAGATAGATTTTTAAAGACTAACGGGCAGCCAGCAAATTCCATAACTTTCAGTCACTACTGAATTAGGCTAAGTTTGAAATCTCATTTCAAAGGCAACAGCCTTCCCAGTCTAAGGCTAATCTCCAGAGTCACCCATATCTCAGCCCAGTATAAACAAAGTGCATATGCTGAAAGAAGTATCACCTCAAAACAGATCACTGAAGAAGTAAGTGGTTGGGGACATACTAACTATGAAGCTGTTTATAATGATGAGCCTTCAATGCTTTTTCACTGGTGCACTTGGAACACTCAGACTGTAATAAGTTTTTGCATATGTCAATTTACTTTCAAGGATGCTATGTCCAGCCTGGGTATAAAAGACTACATCCCAACTTTTCAGACTTGTGCTCATGTAACAGAATGCCTGGTAGGATTAAGGGGATGTCCGGGTTATAGGATTTTAATAAGAACGTACACGATAGGGAAAAGGCTTCAGCCTTATTCAGTAGGACAAAATCAAAGTTCACTACACTGCCTAATGTACCTGCTGCCATAACTCAATTTTCTGGAGTAGCTGTAAAAAGGGTTCATTATTTCTACTGCAAATTCTAGAGTCTCATCTCTTTACATTTAAAAAGAGAAAAGTGTTTTGGTTGGTTTTCTTGTGACAGCAGATTTCTAATAAGATAATACTTGAGAGACCTTGCTGTTCAATCAGACCTTTGATTTGAGATCTTATGCAAAAATCAGGTCCCACTGGAGAAATATAACAGCCTGAAACTGGTTCAAAATACTAGGACTATCTTGCTGTTAAAACAAAATATCAGCCTTTGGGATTTCCTTTTCACTACATGCCTATGTATTGCAGGCATATAAACATCATACAGAAGGATAAAAAACAAGAATACAGAAGCTGAGACTGCTGAAACAGTCCAGGGAGATATCAGTTATATAAGAAAACCAAAGCTGTTTAGAATGCATTTTAAATCTGTTTTGTAAAGACTGATCAGCTCCTTTCTTATAACGCTGCTGTTGCTGATGATTCCCAAAGGAACTTTCTTCCTTGGTTAATAAAAGTTCTAGAACCCAATTTTCTTTAGAATTTGTTCAGCTTCCAGTAACTCTTTAAAGATATGATAACAGACCCTGACTACTGTAACACGCTTTTCACTTTATGGGCTCTCACAAAGTTCCCATTGAACTATGGAATATTCTTGAGTTTCCCTGTATTTGTATTCCAACATTTCATTCAATTGTAAGTTTAAATTATGAAGGACCAGACTACAGCTGGCCTGCGGGGAAAGAGAAGAGTCACCCGTTCTTTTATCCTAGCATACCATAATTTCATGAGTAAAAGGATTTTCTCATATAGCATGAGAAACATTGGCTATCTCAGATAAAGTCTTCAGAGAGCAGTGAAGATCACGGCCTTTCCTTTTTCTGCTCCCCTGGAAAATGGATCAGACCAGTGCAGGAAGAAAAGCAACTTGCATGCCTTTGGAGTTGCTGCTCCTATATCTATACCTAGTAGAAATTCTGTAGAAATTCTGGCCAAGTCAGCCTAAAACCATAATCTGGCTCAAAGGACAGGAACCCTAGAGCAAGGGCTATAAAAGTAATTTTTAAAACTACTTCAACAGGTTGAGTCAATGCTGCAGATATGTTCTTCGCTATAAGTTTCCAACTGTCATGTTGCATGAAAAAATAAACCTATTGTTAAAACAGGTCTTATTTTTTTATCCTAGCAAGAGCATGATTGCATTTTTTTGAGTACCCTGTCCATGGAAAACTAATTTAGTCCCATTAATGAAAAGGAAGCAAAATGTGATTGAGGATGTAATATGGAATTATAGTTCATTAATTCTTCAAGTATGTAATTTTCCAGACTCCTGATCCCCCATTGATTTCTGCACACCCCCATAGGTCCTGCTAAATGCCAGCAAAAGGAAATTCAATCATGTTGTTATTTCATGTGTGGCAGTGGCGGCGCTCCAGAATTAGATAGAAACATTATGAAAGGGAATTCTCCACTGACTGCTTCACCATGCAGCCCTGTTAACAATTCTTTGTTGTCAAAAATTGATCAATCACAGACCCCACAGATAACTGACAGCTTCTCATTATGCAGCCAATACCATTAAAGGATATGACATTTGTAACAATTGAGGATGATAATTCAGAACACCTAATTAGCCATGATGAACTAGGTACATGCTTGAATAGTTAAAAAAAAATGTAAGGAATATATTTTTCCATGAGATCCTGTGAAACTGGTATGCCAATCCCCATTAGAGAGTTAGATAAATTGACACAATACTGGGTTTCTGTTTTCAGATGTTGACTAAGATGCGGGTTTGCTTTCAGTTTGGCCATAATTCTCAGTATAGCAACTTATCTTAAAAATAGGACATGCTTATGTTTCCTTGTTAGCCCTATCTTGAGAAACAAAAATAATTATCTTCCTCAAGATACCAAAACCACTTGCATAACTTGAAATACACAGACAAATTCATTTTAGTTACATACTAGTTTCTGGAAGTTATGTAGCTCCATTTGCACATATTAGAAATAAGACTAATGCACTAGTGCTACTCACTAAAAATGTTTTCAGTAACTGGATAGCAACAGCTGAGTTCTAAAGAAAATGGCTAGATTAATTTGTTTGAAAAGAAAAATCAGTTTTGCCAGGTGCTTTCTTTCGTGAAGAGTGGGAAGGAAGGCTTTACTTGCACAGTGCAATGAAGGAAGACCTTGAATTTTGTCAGGTGAGGAATCAAGTCATTGATAAATGTGAGGTGCAAGAACAATTTCTACATATTTGAATCAGGGATTCAGCCAGCATATTCTTAATTTAGTTTGGGTTCAGCTTTGCAAAAACTTAGTTCAAGTTCAGTTCTGGTATGAATTAAACAAAACTTCCAAAGATTCAAGTTCAGAGGACATTAAAGGAAAACAAACAAAGAAACAAACAAACACCCTACACAACAATTCAAACAAGGTTTTGTCTCGGATTTAATTTGACATCCTGATTTAAGCTTGGTCTTCCGCTGCTGGTCAGGGTATCACACATACTATGTGTGTGCATGCATAATGTTAAAACAGTCTTACCTACATTTTCTTACTGGTGACCTATTACCATGACTCTCAGGCCATATGCCAGTGACCACCAATCTATGTTGCTGTTCTTCAAGCGTAAAATCATGTAAAGGTCGTACAAAATCACTGAACCACAGAAATGGAGTAAACACATTATTTCTTTGCTTGAGCTATAAACATATCATTGGCATATATCTGCAGAGATTGCAGACTCCCTCATGTTGACAGCAAGAGAAAGGGCTCCACAGGGATACAGTGCGATGATTGGTGGTGTTATAGATTTTAATTCCACTAATAGTTGAATGGGTCATAATTCATAAAAAGGAGAGCTTACAGTGAGTTATGAAGGTCATCCTCACTTTCTTATATAACAGAAGGAAATTTTATTATAATACTGTCCAGCTGCACTATTCACATTCTATTTATAGCTTACAGTATTTTAAGAACCTAACTGAAATTTTAGTTTGCATGTTTAGTAAAGGAGGTTCTTTCCCTCAGTAAAATAATAGCTAAGCTGTGGATGCATTAAAATCCTCCAAAGATGTATTCTGATTTTTGTACTAAAAAAACAAAAAATCCTGTCTCCTCAAACTTCTCTTTTAGCATTCTCCTTTAGCATTTTTTAAAAGCTGCTACAGATAGGAATGTAGTGTTGCAACAAGCTAAAGTAGACACAAAGGTAAGTGTTAGTATTTGGCTCTTCAGCAGAGAAAAAATGTCTTTTGTTATTTAAACTGACAAATACTCTGAGGGAAAAAAGAAATAATATACAAGAAAGGCAAGGAAAAACAAGGAAAACAAAAAAATAAAAATCTACAAAACAGAAAGGATGATGCAGCAAGGTTCATGCCTAAATCCAGAAAGTTCACCAAATTCCATATGGGCATTTTTGCTTAATTGCTGTCAGAGTTTTATGAATAAATAGAAGTAAAAAATGTGAAGCAAAGTAAAACTTTCCAAACTTCTGAAGTCACCAGCCATCATCTCTCTGCTCATTTTGGGCTCATATCTCATATCTCAGAATATCTCAGAATATCTCACACAGGTGATAACTGGGATTAGCCTCCAGATGCTGCAGCCAGGCAAAAAGCATCTCATTCACAGGACCCTGGCTTTTCCCTTGTCTTGTTGCAGATCTCATCTGTTTACAGCATAGAAACTTTAAAACTTTTTCTGCAATTTAATAAGCTAGCAATTTTAGAAAATGCCCTCTCTAAAAGTCAAAGGAAACATATTTTCTCAGGTTTTATGAATTGGCTGAGCTTTTCTTTTGGAGTAATATCATATAAAACCCACTGTATCCTCCCTTGGATGTTGACTTTTTTGAACAGAAGCAAGAGGAGCAGAAATGGGAGGACCTATACCTTATCTGGACTTTTGCCACTGACTTATTCTTATGCAAACCTTGTCATCTACTCAACTTGGCTGTGTGTCTTGATTTCCACATCTGTAAAATAGGGAGAAAGTGCTTGTATCAGCCATTTTTCCTTTTTTGTTTTGCCTAAAAAGAGGTCTGGGGGAAGAATTTTTAGTAATGGTACTAACCCCATAAGTATTATATGTGACATTGCACAGGCATGTTTTGGGGAAAAGCAACAGACCAGGGAATAAGAACTATGGACAAGACAAATGTGTTTTGGGGAGAGGAGAGAGGAGCAGAGTTCAGCTGTACAGATGAGAGCTGCACCTCCTGCCCTTACTTCCTTGCCTGCTTTGTTCAGCAGCACAGACATATTGTACAAGTCACAAGGATACTCACTGATACTAATTTGTCTTGCCTTTTTTTAAAGCAGAACTCTCAATGTAGAGCACAAGTATTATTTCCTGTAAAAATATAAAAGTCTCCTGCCCAATTCTATGGGACTCTGAGGATATTTAATTTTATGCATATTTGAAACCATGACTGAATACAGCACCCGCATGTATAATTAACTTTATATTATTGTATATGTTCAGAGGAAATATTTGGAGAGAGGGAGATACAGGAAACTACTTTTTACACCAGCACATTGAATTTCATAATTTCACCTGTATATAGTATATCCATATTATATGTGCCACGTTTGTAATGCATCTACTGGCTGCATATATCTATATTTCTGCAGCCTTAATTAGCACTTGGAAAATTGTTAAAATAGAGCATTCCTTGTAGGAAAGCCTCATTCTCCAGGTGTTAGCTGAACTCTACCCTGCTACAATTTCTGAGACTGGCAATCATGTTTTCTTTCTTTTATTTTGTTTTTAACTTCCCAGCAAGTATGAAGGCTCTGCTTTACTTGCTGGTAGTTAGCTGAAGCGTGATGGAATTATCAGTTATAACACCAGTTCAACCAACATTTACAGTTGGCTGTATTTTATCAGTATTGTGGAATATGCAGTATTTTTTCTCTTCTAAGTGACAATTCTTTTTGAACCTAAAGTTACTCTTAGACTACAACCATCAAATGCCAAAGAGTTTTAAGCCATCTTATGAATGAAATCCCTCAAACCCTCCTTTTTTTTCCTTGAGAAAAAACTCATCTGGAGGTTCTTGGAGGAGAGTCTCAGCAGAAACCCTGTCCAAGAGTCTTATGTTCTTTGCTCTCTGAAAAGGCTCTTCTGCACTCATTTGGGCTGAGGGAAGAAAACAGCCAGTTTACACCCTTTATACAAATCAATTGAGAAATCTCAGACAAGTCATAGGGGACAGAGATAGAACGGTAGCCTAGACAACCTGCTTTTGTAACCTACCTCCTGCCGTATTACTAACCAAACTCTACAGAGGGTTCAACTTTACTGACTTCCCAACTGATTAGAATCCCCAACAAATCTGGGATGTTCCTCCTGCAAAAAGTAATCATTCATCAGCTTTCATCTTGTGTTGGGATGACTTCTTCAACCTTTCCTTCAACCTTCACTTGTCTGTTTGAGCATGTATGTTTTGGACTGTGTAAGGGACACGCCCCATGCCACCTGCAACCCTTGGAGGTAAAGCTGCTGCTGCATCACGCATTTCACAAGCTGTCCTGTCCCTTGCCCCTGCTAGACTTCAGCGCTAAGGGAGATGCCAGTTAAAACAGAAGTACAGCCAGGAGAGAGTTAAAGCCTTTGCCTCTACTTAGCTTCTGCCAGTGTTTGCTCTAGTCTATCTGCCTAAGTTCATATGAGCAACTGGTGCCCAACTAAAAAAGAAGAGATTGCAGCATTTGCCTCTTCAGTGCTCAGTGTTCCTTACAACATAATATACTAAATGCTTTGCAGTGACTTTAGAGTCAGGCAAATTCAAGATATTTTTCATGAGCACTTTTTAATTAGCTTAGAAAAATGTACCACACTTGAGATCCTTATGTGGTAAAGCCTCCCTTGAAATCCAACCCTAGCTTGTCTTTTGTTAAACCCTGGTATGTTTCCTACTTTGTAAAAGTACAAACATTAGTAGCAACTTGTTTTATTTTTACACATGTTGGACTGGACAGCTATTCACCTAGAATACTAATTAGTTGTAGGGAAGGAAAATGATTTACAAAAAAAGCTAAGAACATACTGCATGTTTTAGTTCCTTCAGTTAGATTCTAGCTTATAGGACTCCTGCTCACCCAAGGTCTGACTTACAGAACTATATTAAAGAGTGAGCACTACAACAGCATGCCTCACTGTCCGTGTTTTTCTTAGGGTTGGTCAGAGATACCAGAATGATCTTAACAATCAACTGTGAAATGTTGTTTCTGCATTAGTCCAAATGGACATTTTAGAATGACTCATTACAGCTTGTTATTATTGTTTCTTGATAGAGACAAATAAGAGAAACTGGATCAGATGCAAAGACAAAAGGCCAGACATGTGAGAACTTTATCAGTTTGTATCAGTTGAATACAAGAGCTAGTTTTGGTGAGATGAAAGCATGAGAAGGGAGGTTGGTTAGCAAAACACTTTTATCAGGTTTGTCAAGAAACCAAAACAGATGAGAAATATGGCAAAAAATAAGGACAAAATAGTCATTAATTCTAAATTACTCTATGCTTTTAATAAAACACCTTTGGCTAACTACTGAAGATCACAAGTAAGGAAAATAAACCAATCATCAGCAGAACTCTACTTGACTTAGTACCAGCTTTTCAGTAATACCTACAGAGCTTCAACCCATGACGTACAGAAAAACGACTCTCTGCTCAGTCTCAGGGAGCTGAAAATGCACAGAAATCAAGGCCATATTGTACCTTCCTTGTCTCATCTGTTCCACCAGAAGCATCATATGAACAAAGCTTCTGACTGGCATGGAAGCTGTGAGGACTGTAGCTCCTGACTTCATGATTTTATGTAAAGTATATCATAGGAGTGAAGAAAAAAAAAAGGAATCAGAAGTTGCTTTGCACCCTCTGCTCCAAATCAGCCAAACAAGATTTTTGGAAGACCTTCTAGGAATTTCAGATTTGACATAGTACAAACTAGGCCCATCTGGCTGGAACACTCAGTCAACCCTGTATTACCGAGGATATTTCTGCACATATATGCCAAAAAATCTTAGCATATTAATCACCAGTTAGGAATAGATATAATTAAGATAGTAGTTAACATATACTATGCCCTAACGAGTACATCAGAAAACTAGATTAACCCAACAAAACAATGCATGGCAAGTAAGCAGCATGGAGGTTCAAATTCACAGAATGACTATCTTCAAAGTATTTATCTGAACTTGAGGCAAGTCAAAAGAAGAAAAAACTGAATGGAAGTTCTCTCCAAGTACTGAAAAGACTTGGGGACACAACCAAGATATTGGATTAGATGATTAGATGGTTCACGGGGGCACAGTTCAGGATTTGAATCACTGATCCTAGGCACTACTTGGCCACATTTGCTCAGGAGGTAAACCTTAATGGCTTTCACCCATTTCACCCATGGCAACAGGAAAACTGCATTAAGTCAACCATGCAAATTAACATGGTGATTTTAGCCCACACCCTACTAGTGCTTGTTCAAATCACAAAAATCACTGCTTATTTTGAAGCATTTACAAATTTTGCAACTACAAGAAGAGCAGAAATATTATGAATCAGATGACTGATATACTGGAATGGCTTTGTAAGGAAACAACTCATACAATCACTTCCTGCTAACTTCTTCTCAAGACACCAAAAATTATATGTACAGAGGCTTGTTTCATATTACATAATTGTAGTTCAGTGATAAGTATGCAAGACAAAGTATTTATTTCAAAGTTCAGTATCAGAGTTCTGCACCAAGGTATTGAAAAATTATCAGTGACATAACATTATTCTTTTGAAGTAGAATTAGCTACTACATTTAAAGAAGACAATGGCTGATGGCATAAGATTCTTCCCGTGAGTTTGCCTATATTTTTACTATCTGATTTTCCTACAGTGAGAGAGCTTTTAAATGGAATAATAGAAAGTAGATGGGGTATCACTAAACAGACTAGTGATATGCATTACCTTAAAACCAAGGGTAGCTCAAAGAACACTGCTCCTGCCTCTGAAATCCACAACTGACATACAAAATTACCACCTTTGAGAAGGCCAAGGCTCTGAAACAGTCCTGTTTTTAAGCCCAGTCTGTGCAGTTGGGTAGTGACTTCATGTAACAAAGCTGAAGAAATGTATTCTTCAGATGCAAGTTATAAAACAAGATGTTTCAGCAACCTCAGCAAAATCATTTCATTATTTTTAGCAGCTGGGTCCTGTCTCATTCTGCTGAAATGGAAACTACAGAAAATATTAATTAAATACGGGTGCACGCAGTAACTCAGAAGTGTTTTTATTTCAGAGATTCAGCCTCTGAGAATAGAAAGTACGGTCGGATATTTACTGTTACAAGTTTTAGCTAAACCAGCCTAAACAGGAAACTGAGAACTCTGTATCTTTGATTGGCACCTACACTTGAACTATGGCAGAACAGGCCAAATTTCTTGACCCAATATGCAACATACCCAACTCTTCATAGGGCAGGTAGCCAGAAGACATACCAAGAAAATGAGGAGCACTCTGGGAATAATTCCTGGATGAGAAATGACTGCGGCTCCCCAGGGTTAGGCTGGGCATGCAGCTAGGTCCTGTGACAACCTGGCCACGTCAGCTCCAGTATCTATCTTCATTTACACAGCTGGAGACCTGGATTACGCAACGACCTGATGGCACAACTTCAGGACAGCTGTAGTGCCCATCAAGGACGCAGCCCAGCAAGCGATCCAGATCTCTGCTGCCTGCAAACCACAATTTGGGCATGGTTGACTACAGCATGGGTTTCGGGGTTTGTCCTAGGTTGTTGGGTGTTTTGTTTTGTTTTTCTATGAGAGGGAGGAAGGGGGTTGTTTTGTTTTTGCTTCCACTGAGGGCAAAAGTTTCAAGTAGCCTGCAAACTTTGGAAGTGACTTGTCATAAGTTGAAATGCCAGACTTGAGTAACTCTAAAAGCCTGACTTTCAGAATGCGATGAATCCCAATTCACTGCACATTAGGATCTATTAAAATGTTATACACTGCAGATGAGGCTCAAGTGCTATTCGCTTTTTAAAATTTTATCCAGGATCTGTAAATAAATGTAACATTTTCTTACTTCTGTAAATTCAAGTCAGGCCTTTAATGCCACTAAGGCATTGCTGGCTGAAAGTATTCTTTAAGTCCTATGCCTCAAACTTGGAAGCCTCCCCAAAACTGGGAATCTGACCCCCAAAACTGGGAATCTGACTTCTCAGGACACCAGGACCAAAGTTTCACTTCTTCTCACTTCAGAACTGTGGCACTGGAAAAAAGCAAACAAACACCACCACCTCCAGCACATGCACAAACACCATCAACTGAACAAAAATCCCAGAGGGAGCAAGCCAGGCAAGATGTGAAAACCAGCGAGCTGCAGCAGACATTCAAACAGGCAGGGGGACAAAGACAATATCATAGCACTTCTTCCTACAGCTATTGCTCTGGACAGCCCACTCCTTACTATTCGCTTCACCACCTTCCTCTTGCTCCCCTTTTTTGTTTCCTCCTTCATTAAAAAGTCCAACAACCCATGAGGATTTCATAAATGATGAACCCCAATATGCCTTCTGCTCAAGCAGCTTGTATGCTATACTTACTTATCCCAGCATGCAGCCTGCTTTGTCCAGTTAGACTATCAACTCTTTAAGGGCACTCCTATTACTCTATTTGTGCAGGACCTTGTACACTGGATCCATGAAATTGAGCCTCGTAGTATTGTTGTAGTAAATTCCCATTCCACTACCAGCAATTTAAGTTTTCATTTTAAAAAATAGAGCTGAGCAAATGACAGGTTCCAGAGCTGTTGGGAAAGTTCCTACCATGACACTTCCCCAACTTCCAGACAGTTTTCATTAGATTAGGGGCCAAGAATTTTTAAGAGTTCTGCCAAAAGTAATTCCAGTTCTTTTACAATGGATTCAATGGCTTAAAATGCCATTTGTCTCACAGTTTTAGCTTTCAGAGCCTACCTGGCCACAAGTTGATTGTGGTTGTTTTAGCTGAACACCAGCAATCAAGGGCTTAAACAGAAGCAATTCTCTTGTGATGTTAAAAGTACTAAATCAGTACTACTTAATCAGATTTTAGCAATATCAGCAAAGTTAACAAGCTTTCTGTTTACTTTGACAACGACTTCTGATCCAATACCAATAAAACTATTTTCCTAACAACTAGGGTATCAGAATTGAAAGATTTTCACAAGCATCATTTGGAACAGCAATAATCTGAAGCCTGCTATTATCATGGTCAATGCACATGAAGAAATTAATTTGAATTTGCTGAAAAGCACAGCAGTCACACATGTTAAACACTTAGCTTGTACAGAAAGCGGCACAAAACATTAGAGGTCTGATCTGTAGCATATAGCTAGCCAAATCACTCATCTGAGTTGTATTTTAATATTTTGAACTACAAATGTTAAGCAAAGTTACAAAAATTTGTTTTAGCTATATTAATTTTTTTCATTTTCCATGAAGTATTCACAAAGCTTACCTATTTTTGTTTGAGCTTTCCATCCACGAAAAAAAGAAAACATGGAGAAGAGCCAAATAATGTATTTTCCTTAAATTTGGCTATTTCTGGTAAGAGGGTGATCTCAAATTCAGTTGCCCATGTCATTAAGCAAATTGTTACTAGTAATTTATGGCTGAATGAATGTAGAGTCTGCAAGTTAAGCTTGTTCTGAACAGTTATTTTCAAATACAATAGTTTTGTGTGCCAGTTTATTTTCAGTAGTCTGCCACAGATTGTTACGCAGTAGGTGGACAAGATTCCTATGATATCCAAGGAAAGTTCACTATCAGAAAATGCAAGTTACAACCTATCATTCACAAAAAGGCCATACATATATTTCCATCCAACTTGTTACAAAAACTATATCAAAACACTAGTAGTCAAACTTTGCTAGTTGCTTTTACATCATAATTAAAAAATGGTTCAGGGGAATACTCAAAGCACAAAATGAGTGTGGGAACTCAAAAAGAAGCTGGTAAAAAGAAAAATTCAGTAGTCTTGTATATATGCACTAGCATATATACATATATAGTAGGAGAAATCCACTGTTAAAGTTCTGTCATCCAATTAAAGGGGAGTTACAGCAGTGTCAAGCAGCTCTAACAAAGTCATCTTATGCTGGATTCTTATACAAAACACTTTCCAAATATAATTTAAGATAGCTAAAATGTCTACTAAGGAAATCATGGGTTTGTAATAAAACAAGGCAGTAGTAAGTCAGGTATTTTGAAAATGTCTCAGGCACAAACATTTTCAGATTCCTTTGGTAATCTCAGCTCTCTATACAGAAGAAGACTGTGCTCTACTGGGTTAACTCCTACTGTGTCTTGTAAGTCTTGAAAATCTTTTCACACATATCCCCTCCCCTTTCCTAAGCCAACGATTGCATCTCCAGCATTAACATTGCCTCAGCCTACTTCCTTTGGGAAGAGAAACAGGAATTCTCCCATGTCTCATTTTTATGTTCTATTACCAATAAAACCAAAAAGTGCCGGAGGCTGAAATATCTGCACGTGATTCTTGCATCTGCTTCCTCATTCCATTGATCCACTTCAACAAGGCAGGGGCCACGATTAATCTAAAATGTTTCCAATAGATAAAGAATTCTAAAGCTTTGCATCAGCTCCATTAATTGCAAGGCATTCACAGTGACTACTTCTTCTCATGGAAATAATAACTGATTAACATACAGTCTTAGCTGATTCTCATCGTTATGTTACTGAGAGAGCAGTAGTTCCTACTGACACTCCAGAAGCATCCACTGGGAAGCAAAAAACTTTATGAAATGCAATGTCTGTTACAGTGCTTAGTTACACAAGGCTTCTTTTCTCTTTGAAAAACTGCATTGTATTTAGGAATCTGACATACCTTTTCCATGGCAGCTGACATGTCAGTAAGGTGAAGAGTTACAGCTATGCCCATAAACACAAACAAGCTTCCAGTGCTAATCCACCAGAACCAGGAAGCTGCTTTGAGTCATGGGTGAATGGGCTTGCCCTGAAATCATGTTCAATCTCAGGATAATTTTTGCAGAAGATTTCAGACTTCCCCATCAGAAGCAGGGTGCCAACTTCTCATCAGCTGTGCCCCATCAGTCATCGACTTCACTCCTCTCCACTCCACTGGAAGGCTCAGAGGGGCTGCTAGTCTGATCACCTCTGGCCCAATCTAATTTCCAGGCTGTATCTTTTAGCTTTTAAGCCAACAGCTGTAGCCAATTCATCAACTATTTACCTGAACTGGTGCCAAAAGGACTCGTCTATTATCACCAGCCATTCCCATACGCATCTTTCATAGATGAATGGTGAAATAGTGTATCTTCCCAACCCACACAGTGCCAAGGAAACAGGCCAGATGTCTGCTGGTCTCAGCCTCACCAAAAGTTTCAGGGGGTGCTCTGGACACCAGCAACCCCAGCTTTTCCAGTTCTGGTTTCTTCCTGTTCTAAGTCAATGGCCTGGTTCTACAACAGGAGTCTGGGCACTGGCCCCATCAGGAGGGCATAAGTGGGGACAGCATCATCCCTCCCAGGCCTGGGGAGGAATATAGAGACGCTGTTCAAGCATGCAGGAACAGAGTTAGGCAAGCCAAAGCCCATCTGCAGATGAATCTGGTGAGGGACATAAAAGGCAACAAGAAGGGCTTCCACAGGTCTTTCAGCAGCAAAAAGAAGACTAGGAAGAATGTGGGCCCACTGCTGAAAGGGGCAGGGGACCTGGTGACAAAGGACTTGGAAAAGGCCAAGGTACCCAATGTCTTCTTTGCTTCAGTCTTTACTGGTAAGACCAGCCTTCAGCAATCCCCGGTCCCTGAGACCAGTGGAAAAGGCTGGAGCATGGAAAACATACCCTGAGTGGAGGCAGAGCAGGTTAGGGAACATTTAAATAAACTGGAAAGACACAAGTTCATGGGACCTGATGGGATGCACCTGCAAGTGCTAAGGGATTGGCCTCACAATGGCAGCTACCAGTTCTTGAGAGGGAGAGGTTTCTGAGGACTGGAAGAAAACAAATGTCACTGATATTTCCAAGAAGGGCAAGAAGGAGCATCCGGGGAACTACAGGCCAGCCAGCCTTACCTCAATCCCTGGGAATGTGATGGAGCAAATCTTCCTGGAAACCATTTCCAAACATATCAAAGACAAGAAGGTGACTGGGAGTAGTCAGCAAGGATTTACGAAGGGGAAATCATGCTTGACCAACCTGCCAACCTTCTACGATGAGAAGGCTGGCTCAGTGACGAAGGGAGAAAAGGGAATGTTGCTTACCTTGACTTTAGTAAGGCTTTTGACATTGTCTCCCATAACATCTTCATAGACAAGCCGATGAAGTGTGGGCTAGGTAATAGACAGTAAGGTGGACTGGAAACTGGTGAACTGCCAGGCTGAAAGTTGTGATCAGCAGCACACAGTCCAGCTGGAGGTCAGTCCCCAGTGGTGTCCCCAGGGGTTGATACTGGAGTCAATACTGTTTATCATCTTCATTAATGATGTGGACTATGGTGCAGAGTGCACCATCAGCAAGTTTGCAGATGATACAACATTGGGAGGAGCAGTTGATACACCAGAGAGCTGTGATGCCATTCAGAGGGATCTCAGCAGGTTGGAGAAATGGGCAGAGAGGAACCTCATGAAGTTCAACAGAGGGAAGTGCAGAGTCCTGAACCTGGTGAGGAATAACCCCATGCACCAGTCCATGCTGGGGACTGACTGTCTGGAAGGTAGCTTTGCAGAAAAGGCCCTGAGGATCCTCGTGGACAACAAGTTGGACATAAGCCAGCAATGTGCTCTGGTGGCAAAGGCGTCCAACAGTCTCCTGGGCTGCATTAAGAAGACCGTTGCCAGCAGGTCGAGGGAGGAGATCCTTCCCCTCTGCTCAGCCCTGGTGAGACCACATCTGGAGTGCTGGCTCCAGTCCTGGGCTCTCCCATACAAGAGAGACATGGCCCTACTGGAGCAAGTCCAGCAAAAAGCCATGAAGATGATTAAGGAACTGGAGCACCTGACATAGGAGGAGAGGCTGAGAGGGCTGGGATGTTTAGCCTGAAGAAGAGAAGGCTCAGGAGGGATCCTATCAATGGGTATAAATACATGATTGTGGGGGAGGGTAAAGGAGACGGACCCAGACTCTTCTCAGTGGTGCCCAGTGACAGGACAAGAGTCAATGGAAACAAATTGAAAAAAGAAAATTCCATTTAAATGTAAGAAAAAACTTTTTTATCTTAAGTTAAGAATGCCAAGAATCTTCAATAAGCAATTCTTAAATATAATGTGGCATAAACAGAAGTAACACGCAATTTAAAAATAGATTTGACATCTTTAAATCAATTCTCTTCCTTCCTTGTATGTGAACACAACTAAAGATGTCTGTCTAGAAAGGGTAATATCTTCTTTGAAGATAAAGTGACTGTTCATAAAGGGAAGCTTCCACCATGAACAATTTGTAATATGAATGGCTTGATCACTTGATCCTAATGAGAAGCACCTACTGGACACTTGTCATAATCACTGGGAGCGCACTGTCTGAAGCTCAGATTTTCATTCGTGGGTGTATAGGGCACCATGTTTATGAAAACTCAGTCTCTTGAATTAACCAGCTTTTGTTTTTTATGAATGGGATAGCTCTTCCATTTGCCACTCTGAGGGTATTTCAGAGCATATGTGTTTCAAAGCCAGCAAGTCACTCAGAATCCCAGTCCTGAACACTAATATCCAAACCAGCTGACCAGATCTACATCCTTGTGACTGACCTCTAACATTTTTAATTTTACCACCAGAAAAAATTACTCTATCTTTGTGGAGGTCCACTGGACTACATATAGGCCTCCTCTCGCAAAACTCACCTACAAAACTGGTTTGGGGCTGTCACACTGGCTCCAAATCACAATGGTATCACTAGCTCTGAGTCAAAACTACGATGCTAACCTTATGTTAAATATTGAAATCAGATATTCAGAAAACATAGTATGAAGCTTCCAAAGGCATTCAAACCCAGTGAACTCTGCTGTCCCCCTCCTATACATTTCATGAAGGGTAGGAGAGAAGGGCAGTTAGACCATTGAGAAGTGCTTTAGAAAGGCATTTGGGCCTGAATTCACTCAACCTGACTTTAGGCCTGTATCTGAACTTCCTAAATTGGGAACAGAGGGGCCATGGGTTCCTCTCTAAACAAGGGAGCAGAGACAGGACTTCCAGGGAGCAATTCAGACAAGCTAGTAAGACCCCTCTCTGATAGTGGCTCTTTATTGACTATGCAAGGAGATTAAAGCAAGAATGTTTCTAATGTAGACAAGTCAGATAGGCATGTAAATCTAAGAAAGATGAATCTTAGCCCTGAAACTGTGTGTTCAGTTTGTTTGGTTGATAACAGCAGAATGCTGCAAGAAGCATTTAAGACAAACCACTAAAGGTAGCTATTTTCATACTTGAGCATTACCTTAGCACAAAATTTTTTCCAAGTAAAAACGTAACACTATTGTGAAGTGACCTGATATTCCACACTACATCATTTTCAGTCTGTGAAATAGCGAGGAATACTTGGAAACTTGCCTTTTTGACTGTTTTCTAGAAATAGATCAACAATCAGGCTGCTACTTTTCACATAGCACCCCTCTTGTGCACTGCGGTAATATCCATTCAAATACAGAAGAATGAAAACAATCACATTTCTCATCTCTCATCTCTCAAATGGACCTGAGAATACAGAATTCAGATCAGTTTGTGTTTTTCATTAAGCTGGACATGTTTACAAGTAAGATGAAAGCAATACTTGCTGAAATGACCTCTTTTCCTCTGTTTGTAAGATTTATTGAAGGCAATATAGAATGGCAACAATAGTCAATCATAGGTGGCAGACTGCCCTTTTATTAGGCATAGTGAAGCTAATTAATCAGAGTTTTTCCCTTCACCTCCTGAAGGCATGTACTGGTTAGAATGCATCTGAAAATTCTACAGCAATAAATAAAGGTGCTGGATCTACTCATTTGAACTTTGAGAAATTATTTACAGGCACTTGAGATGCTAAATATTAACATTCTACACAGTCTGCTGGGCAAAGTGCCTGCTACTGTAATTTGCATAGAACCAAGATTTAAAATAAAACTTTAAAACAAGGCTTTGTGGTACTGCCGTTCTCAGGGATAACAAGAAGAGAAAAGAATGCCTGTGAGAGAAAGTAAGAATAATAGGAACATTGAAACCTGTCTTGCAGTAAGTAAAGACTGATGAGTTAATTAGGAAGTCTTTAAATAAGAACGCAAGGTAAGGTCGGCTAGTGAACCAGTCACAAGTTTAGAGCACAGAAGTAATCAGTTATTTGGATTTATTTCTAGATGTCAGATTATCTGCCATTTGTAGGAGATACCAAAGGCCATTTCAGATGAAAAGCAAGTGTATAATATTCTTCTTAATTATGGAATATCAGAACTCAAGATGTCGTAACTCATGTTCTAATTTCTGTGGTCAATATGCTTCAAATTAGAACTATTGTAATATATTCTCTTGGGAGGCATATATGAAAAGTGAGTAACTTAGTGGCATCTACCTTTTTTAGGGCACACACTTAAAGCATTCCTTTATTCTTGGATTTACCTCAAGCATCTTTCTTGGATTACCTTCATCATAAATTCAATTATAATCTTACCAGTTTCACAGCTGGGCCCAGTGAAGCCTTGCGGGCAGGCACACACATTGGAAGCAATGCAGGCTCCTCCATTCCTACACCCATCTTTGCAAAATGCTGAAATAACAAAGCACAATATATGGTTAAGAAGGAATTAGCAAAATTACACTCAACAACTTTGCAGGTGTTTATGGGCCTCTAGCAGAGTGACACAAAACACAGTCCTGTAGTGCTCAGCACAGAGGCTGTTTTCACCTAAGGATAGAGGTCACCAAGAGATGGTTTATAGCCCCCCCACCTCATCGGCCAGATGGTCTGAGAAGACGAAGAGGGAGATTAGAGTAAATCATCTGAAGAAAACAGCCCACATATGTGCTCCTTCCCATGCACTGGAAAGCAGTGAAAGGGAACGTCTTCCATAGCAACAGACCCTGCTTAGAGCACTGCTGTTCTTCACTGCTTCCCAAATAAAGGCCTGAACCTAACAAGCACAATTAAGCACTAAATTAATTGGTCTACCTGATTTCTAAATTCAACAATTGGATCAAAATAATAAAAATAGTAATTTTGTCTCAAGGGATTTTAAACAGCTTTAAAACTTTTACCATTTACAGTTTGAGGTACATCCTTGGATTTGTTCTTTGACTTGCATCGGAATCTAAGAAGCTGTGCTCACATATTTAAGTGCAACATTATCCAGATACAGCTGTCAATAAGTGTGTGTCTACAAGAATCCCTTCTGCTGACACAGAAATGCAACTAGCCCTGATATAAAATATGGCACCTGTTTAATTGCTTCGATTGTACCTGTACTATGGAGTGAGCCACGCTGTGTTCACAAGAAACTACAGAGGAAAACTGCAGGCAAAACTAGGTGGATGAAGGTTATCATCAATGCAAAGAGTGGAATTCTGCCCAAGGGCATTAGGGTTACCCCTACATTTGTAAACAGCCACAAGAGATATGAGGTTTGGTGTGCAGCTGCTCTGTAAGGCAGCATCACTGATGAGGTCCAAAGGTGGACCTAAGAGAGAACAAGAGAGTTATGAAGTTGACCTTTCCAACTCAGTTTTGAGGCACCGGGCTTGTGAAGTAGGACCCACAGCACTGAGTGGGACACCTAAGCTTCCTGGCATGAGATGGACTGGAGCATCAGTTGGCAGCATGGGGCATGGAGAGCTGCCAAACCCAGAGTGGTCAAGAGGTGCATCCAGCTCTCTGAAGGACTCCAGCATCCAAGCTAGGGCTGTAGGGAAGTACATTTCTCAGAACGGGATACCCAGTCTGAGATCCTTCTCCGTACTGTCTTTTCAATACCAAGAAGGGAGGGAGGGACATTTTTCTTCTACAATGGGGCCAAAGGCCCTCTGAAACATTAGGTCTGCAGTCAGAGCTTTCATCCAGGACACAGAAGAGCTGAACACTGCTCTATATTGTTAGGCACCTTTTCTTTGATCCAAAGAAGTCTCAACTACCTGTTTGTGAAATGACACACAGAAGGACTGGGGACTATTCCCAAGCACAGCACAGGGCTCAGTCGCACAGACTGGGCACTCTTCTGAGCAGAGTGACTGTGGGTTTGAACCTCCTTAGCCTGATGTGTTTCTTCCCACATCCCAAAAGAGGGATAATGGCATAAATAGGGGTATTGGCTGACATCTCTTCCTCTAGCCATGTGTGTGACTGGAAGTAGGTATGGCTACTGTGTTTTACAAAGAGTTCATATATATTAGGAATACACAGAAAAAAAATGGCACTAAGGTGAAGGAATAGCTAGTGCTAAGATCTTAATCAGGTTTAGCAATTAAAGAAATACTGGGTTGCTTAGCCTCGATAATTTGCATAGAACCAAGATTTAAAATAAAAAATAGCAGCAGAATGTATCTATGGAATATAATCAGTGTTAATTCAGGACTCTTAGATTCTGACACCTAACACATGGGGGGATTGAGGTGCAGTTTCAGGGAATCCTGGGTATGCCATTGCTATGGCTAGACCACTTCTCATTTCTGAACCAGTCCACTTACAGCTGTACTACCTGTACTGTCAGATATCACCAAATCCTATGCTAGGAGTCTGAAGACTTCTGAAAATTTGGGACCAAGTACCAAGTATTACCTCCTCTGATGTGAAATACAACAGGAATTATAAAAACAGCATTGTATCTCTGGAAAAGCATCTAAGACTATTAATATAATTTTTAATGTTCACCAGTGAATGGCAATGTTAGAAAATAGGGCACCAGCTCCCGGGTAGCAAAGGTTTTGTGCACAAATGTCTACTACTTTCCTCATTTACAATGGAGAGACACAACATACCAAACAATCTTCAGTTCATCCAAGCAAAATAGCAAGTGACTGACAGTGGAAAATATAGATTTGATAATATTTCCACAACTGTAATTTTGTTGGTAACAATGAGTTTTCTTGAATGGGGTAGCATTTACAGAAACTTAACTTGGGACAGAAATGAAAAGTAGTTACTCCAAATTTTAGAACATACTATATATATATATGCATCATCTTCAAATTACTATGAATGCTGTAAAATGCAAAGTCTCATGCATCATGCTCATGAAGACCTTTTCCTGGGTGCAGAACCTAAATGCCTAGCATTTTGTCCGTCTTCCTCAAGGTCTGTGAACAGACTGGCATTAACTCATCCAGTCCAAGGACTGCTGAACCTGAGGGTCTTCAACAGCTTACCTTTACATATGGTCCCATTTCCTGTGTAACCTGGCTTACAAACACAGTTGTGCCCACCTACAGTGTTGAAACAGAGAGCGTTTTCATCGCAGTTGTGCTGGTTTGTGATACATTCATCGTGCTCTGAAAAGTGAAACAATAATAGTATGCTCTTGAATTTTGAATATACAACAAAATAAAAGCTTTATATAGGTTTCAATGTTAAAAAGAGACAAACACAGTAGTAGTTACTAGACCGGGCTAGGTGAACATGTAGCCATGGAATAAACAAGGGTATACATTTTTAGTACATACTTGTATATGCTAAGTGTGTTGCAGCATGACTCCACTTCAGTAATGGGGAGCTACCATCATTATATTTTTCACGTTGGCTACAGTGTTCTCGTAAACATTTGCCAAAAAAATGGCTAGCATACTACAAATCCACATGTTAGATCCACTGTACAATTTATTCATGCAGATTTATCTTAAGCGGGATTCACAGGGTTTCCTTTGAAAAGCTGAATAATGGTGCGAGTCACACATTCCAAACTGCAAAAAATATGATTAGCGGAAAGCAGGACTTCAAAATGTAGCCCACACTTTCCTTCACTTCATTGTGTACACAGCTCTTGTCTTTATTCAGATGAATTAAGTAAACTGAAAATAAAGGTCTACATCCTGTTCAGAGTATGGGACTTTCATCATGGGGTGTTCTAGCACCAGAGTTCAATGGATTTGACTCTTCAGTTTGGTGACTAAACTTTGACATACTGGGGAAATACCACTTTTTGGATTAAATGAACAATAAAGACAATAAGATTTTGAGTTAACCTGAAGCGCACTGCTTAATCTGAAAAAAAAAAAAAATTATTCTGTAAGTGTTTAGGTTACTCAACATTTTAATGTTTTAGCTTGCAATTTAAAAAAAAATGGAAAACGTAATTTCAAAATAAGATGCTCTAAAGTATCATTTCAAAACATCACATAAAGTGATCCAGCATTTTTGAAATGAAATATGTTCGTCCGAATGCATCAGAATGAAATGTTTCATTCTTCTGGAAATCTTCCTTATGCTTTCTTTAATTCATCTAACCATAAATAATTTCAGACTCTCTGGAATCTTTTATTTCAGGAAAACTGAACATTTTGGGGAAAATAAACATTACCTAGTTTCAATCAGCAGACATGGACTAACCCACAGGTAAGGTTTCCATAGCCATCATTCTGTCCAGGGTCTAGCAAATTTTATTAGTTTAGCTTATGCTTGTTCCGTCTATCTGATCCAAGTCTTAAATCTGGAATCGGATGTTCCTTCTTCCCTGGCCTTGGATATGTCACATTGCTCTGAAACTTGCACTTTACAAATAAGAGCTGAATCCTACACATATCCCACAGGGTGGTCGTGAAAATTAATTTGTTAACATTTGCAAATCACTATGTAAATGTTCAGCTTGCTATTTCAATACTGGCCATGAATTATAGGAGTATAAAACTGGCAAAATGGATCTACATCTCTAATCCGTCAATAGCTGTAAACTGACCTCTAGCAATGGCAATTACCAGTTTTTAAAAATGGGGGAAAATCACCAAAATATAGCTAACTAATTTTAAATACTGCACAAGGGTTTTTTTTGTTGTTGGATTTGGGTGGTTTTTTTCTTCTGTATAACACTTACCTGACACCACACTTATAAACAGGGACTTAAGTGTCTCTTATATAACCAATAATGCTGTTATCAGCCTTCATCCCTTCTGAGCAAGTCTCTTACTGAATGCAGCAGAGCATGGGCTGCAGGCCTCAATCCTGAAGCATAAGATTTAATTACTTTACTCTCAGCATGGATAACTAAAATTGTTAATGTTCACCAAAAGATCTGACCCTTCCAGACTCCAGTTAAAATATTTGACTCTGACCTCCTGCCACAGTGAAACCTCTTATGCTGGTTGAAACAGTATTTTTGTTAGATCACTCCATAAAACAAAAAAAGGTCATGATTACATAAATTAGCTACAAGTATCATCTATGTTGTAATAATACTCTGGATTTCTTGGTTTGTGTTACTATTGTGATATTATTTAAGTATGGTATGCTATTTAAATAATAAATATTTATTATTTTCTCATTTTTAAAAGTTCTATATAACATACAAAAGGAAATTAACTATGGAAATGTGAGAAACATTATGCATTCAGCAGGCCAAAATATCTTGCAAAGCCAGTATCTCAGGAGGTAGCGTATATACAAAAATACATCACACAGGTAGACTCGATTCAAAACGCTGAATTTGGCAAATTAAATATCATGCTGAACAAGGAAGTGCAACCAGCCACCCTGGTCCTTGGGGATGCAACAGCATCCCTGGCACATACAACACCTCTTTACTGTGGATAAGAGCGTATGAGAGAAAAGCAGCTAATCACAGGCTGTCATATTAAAAGGAACAGCTCTAAGCACATGCCTGTGACAGCTCTGAAAGCCTGTGCAGGCATCCAAAGGCAGGGCAACTGGTGCGGCCCTTACGCCAAGCAAACTTACTCTTGGGTTTCCAATACAACAAAGTATTAAACATATGCATAACTCCACCTTGCAGAACTGTGGCCTTGAAGACCATTTGCACTGTCCTTTGAAAAAAAAGGATTACATTACACCTGACTGTACTTTCATAATATTTAGTCTCTGAGCAGAGACAAACTAGTAAGTCTTTTCAGATGAATTTTTCTTCAAGTGTATGGTATAGATAAAATTAACCTTTTAGCAGTTAAGTAACAGAGCTTGGATTCAAAGACAATATGCCTTGTTCCCTAGTCTGGCAGTAAGAAACTTCAGCATCTCATACGCTCCTGCAAGACAGCTCATGGAGGATGCCTGCTAACATTTCAGCAACAGGGTCCAGCACATAATCAAAACTGCAGTATTATCAAAACAGCCAGCGTTTCTACAAATGTGACTATCTGTTCAAACTTCAGGTCTATTTTTCTTTTAAATCAAGTATTAGTGACTCATGAAAAATTTATGGTTCTGATAAACGATCCTGGGATTGAAGTTTACATGTCATTAAACTGGAGGAAAACATCTCTGAGTAAAAGGAAGATTTGTGATTCAGTTAAAGAAACAGACACTTTAAAATGACAGGAATGGAAAAGAATCAGCAATGATATTTTACATCCCATCTAGATTTGTTATCTTACACCAGCTGAATTAATAACAATTAAAAAAAATTAAATGTATTGGTTCTTCATATTCCTTGATTCAGTAGCAGCTAGCAGAGCAAACAGTCTACATTTCAAGACTACCTCTGTTGTGGACAGATTACAAATGCTTAAACTACACAGAAAAAATCCTGTACACAAAGCATCTTACTACATTCAGTCCCAAAACGTATATGGCACACTATCCACAGCCATTTTGAAGACACCATCAAAAACTGCTTTTTCCATAACTCCCTGTTTGTTACAAGGTATGTCTGTCCAGTTTTATTAAAGATAGAAGTATTTATTTGTGATAAAAAGGGTGCCTCTGTTGATAAGTGTTCATTAACTCATGCCTGTTACTTTGGTTTCCCTTTCTAATCAAACATTTGAAAAGTCACTTTAAATAAAGAGGGCATTATAGAAACTCAGCTCAGCAATCTTCAATAGCAAACCAGGAACTGCATAAGCAGGTATGACCATACATTGCAAAGAAGTAAAAAAGCAGTTTATAAAAGAATCATTTAAAGAGAACCATGAATATGGTGTCTTCTATTTTAACTTCAAAAAATAGTATGGAAACATTATTTGCATTGTTTAGAAACATAAATACTGCTCAAATATATTTCTGATACTCCAAGAAGCAATGCTGAGGCTATTTATTTCAAGCATCTTTAGAAATAATGTGACACAGATTTAACAAAAGCCTTATGCTCATTTCAGTACACATCATAGCGGTGATGGGGACAGGCCAGGTACAACAGTATTACAGAGTCAAAGAAATAAAAATTACTTTAGCAGAGAGATTTTAATGATTTACAAACCAGAATTTGCATAAACACATATTCCAGAAAGACCAAATGTACTGGTTTCAATGATTACTTCTAAAGCTATATTATCTAATATATCTAAAATCCATTTTGCACTGGCCAGGACTCCACACTCAACAGTATCAAATTTCATAAAATCTCTGGTCTGGGAATTGACTGAAGACTTAAATACAGTATTCATATTGGCTAAACTATCTCTTGAATAAGGTCTTTCAAGATGCAAAAGATTTTTCAACTCCAAAATTTGTTATTACTCCACAGTAAGTGCACATGAATGTTTCACTAAATAGCTTTCAAGACACAGATGACTTAAAGAAATGCAGAAAGCACATGACTACACAAATAATTTACTCACCTATGTATCTGTGTGTGTAGCAAACAGATCATACACACACATGTACATATAAATATATATATATTTATAAAAATACACACACATGCTTTATTTTACTTTGATTCAATATGAAATACTCCTTCAGAATATTTCATATGGTTTGTCTGACAAAAATGTTATTAGTTTATACCAAAAAAGAGACAGGGACATTCTCTAAGGTCTGGAACATAAATAAAGTTTATGGTTTCTCATGACAATCAAGATTAACATGAAGATATTCACAGTAAAGTATGGTGTCCTAAGGAGAGACTCTGCTGGTATAAACTGATGTAGACCCACTAAATCCTACACTGTATGACAATGCCCATCAGCTGGGCATCTCTCTCACCAGTTTTATTATATGTCTGGAGATTCCTGCAGAACCAAGTAACATGCTGTCCATGAGGTATCTCACCTATCTTCTCCTTTTATTTTCCTACTGCTATGCAGCACTCAGCCCCTCTGTCCTTCCTAGTGTGTTTTTCACAATTAAAAATAATCAGAAAACCTGTATAGTATTTGCTATGCATTATTCTACTTGTGTACTGTAAGCTTTTACCAACTTCCCAATATTTATCTCATGTATTCAAATTTTGTAAACATCTAAGAAAAAAAAGAAACCAACAAACAGAATCCAATCCAACAGCAAACAGGATTATGCCTGAGTTGCATCAGCTATTAATGGATACAGAATATTATGCTGACATTTTTTCCAAACCACTCATTACCAACATGGGAGATTAAGAGCTAAGACCATACTTAAAACACAGAAATGCATAAAAGTACCCAAATATATAAATAAAACATGTTCCTCCAATTGTAATCTTGTAATGCCACGCAACAAATATTCATTTTTGAGTGAGGAATTTGTGGAACAGGATTAAATTATTTAAAAAAACCCAAACATTTTAGATATTTTCTCCTTAAGACGTCTCTGAATTCTTGAACTCCAATTACTTTTTGTCTCCTGTTTCCTTCCAATTGATTTAGTATAATCAATAGAAATGTGGTGACCTGCTGGCAATCTGACATGGCAGTGACAACAGGTAAGAGTTACTTTAATTGTCACTGCCCTACACACTTAAATACCAACTCATAGTTTATCTTAATTGCAAGCCTTTTTCCTCATATTGTTCCTGTACAAGATAAAAATTTGTATTAATTATATGGATAGTTCGGAAGACTTATTCAATTAAGATCATTTGGGAAGTGACAGATGGTTAATTTCTTTAAAGACTTCACATTATCTAGTTTAAACTCTAATTAGCAGGGTTACCTAAAGTCTCAGTATAATAGCACACTGTTTTCAAAGAGAATAAATTTATTGATGATATGGTTTGTTTTTCCATATACTTAAATTATACTTTTCTACAGATATCCCCAATCTAAATGCAAAATGGAACCCACCCTTAAATTACTCAGAGTTACCATCACATGGTTTCCCCTTAGTTAATTAATGATTCATGACTTCAGCATCAATGACCACCAACAGTTGTCCTCAAATCAAGGCTGGGGATATGAAAGGCAAGGTCTCTCTACAACTGTCTGTTCACTGCTAATCTTGTTTCTTGATTGATTTTCACTTTCATCCACTCCTTTATGTCCCTTATCCATGCTGCTCTTGGTCCTCTTTTACTACTTCTTTCTTCACTGCAGTCACAAACAACTTTTTTTTTTTTTTTAACTTATGTCCAATTTTTTTCCTACTTTCTTCTCTTAATTATGTTGATAATAAAAATAGCTCTGGCATGAGCATGTTCTTTTCTCAAGGGCTGTTTTGAGACCCTCCTGCTTTCTGAAATGTTGTTTCTGACTGTAATTACTTAGTCCATTGTTGTTCTTCAGGGAGAACAGCTGCCATCATCTCATCCAGATGTCTACTTCTCTCTTTTATTTGTTAGCTTATTTACTTATTCTATATTTGGTGTTAATATGATAAAAAAGAAAAACAAGAAAACTGTAACTAAACCTTTAGGAAGAAAACCCAGCTGGGGGTATGGCCAAAACCCAGTATCCCTTTTCATATCCATTGTGAGAAAGCTCCAGGATTGAATTGTATTTATACTACTAAGAAGATATAAAGGACAACCTATGTAATTAACAATTATTGATTACGGATTAAGAGCAGCTGAAAAATACTTGATAGAGAGAGGGCAATACCAAAAACATGCACCCGCTCTCCTTGAGTCTGTCTCTGAGGTCAGGAGCACTTTGGAGAAAGCTCAGAGATGGCTGCGACTCCAAGGACACTAGAGACAGACAAGATTGAGCTGGAATTCAGGAGCTATGGGACACCAATTTATCTCAAAGCAGGTCTGCAACAAAGGCCCCCAAATGGACGATTATGTGACTGATGGGCTTTGCTGCAGCACAGGGGCTCTGTGGCTGACCCCATAGAAGAACAGATCAGAAGTATTCACAAATGAGGATGTTTTGTTGGCTTACCAAAAAGAATGTACTTCTGTGTGTCTGCATAGTCTTAGCCCATAAGCCTTTAGTAACTGCTCTGAAGAGCAACCGACTAAGGACAAATCAGCTGGACAGACAAACAACAGGAGAGCCACTTTTTTGGGGAGATTTATCTCAGCATAATGGGTTAGCTAAACTAAGTTTGAGTTTGAGTCTTGCACACTCCTATGACTGTGTTTTTAATTAGAACTTTAGCTCCCTTGATCTTTGGTAATATCTTTATGGGTCTTAACTGCATAATTTTGTTTCATAAGCAGAAGTCCCGACACTTTGAATTAGGTGATGAAATTAACCCCTAAAACATCTCCCACTTCTAACCATGTCCTTTTCTCAATAGCAGAACCAAAACTTTTAATGTGTGCCTTGTTCTTTACCAACATGAGAACGTAAGAAAGATCCTGAGGCCAATAAAATCCAAGAAAAATGCTGCATGTCGATATGCAAATACATCTTTTTAAAATAAGGAATAGGATACTCTAATCCCAGTAAAGAAGAGTTTTTTTGAAAACATTCTAAGATTTTCACTTTTTTTTAGAATTATTTAACAACAGACTTTCATCTAAAGAAAACAGAAGTATTATTTCATACACCAAAGTCTACAAGAGGCATAAACATTTTCTTCTACACCCTTAACTAAACTTTAAGACTTTTTTCTTATAGCACATTATGCGAATGATCTTCATATAAAATCTCTCTTATTTTTTGGTTATTCCAAAACTGGAATTCTGGATTTTCCTTCTAGACTGAAGAAGTACATAACTTATCCATAAATCTTTCTGAATTGTCCACTAGTAAATCTAAACTATATAACTCTAATCATGGCTTTTATGGCTCTAAGCAGGGTATATTCCCACCCAGATCTTAAACTGAAAAGTCCAACACACAAGCTGAATGTGGACCAGTCCCTCCTTCCTGTGGTGTCTCTTCAACAAGAAATCAGTGTTAAGATCTCACGGAACTCAGGAAAGACAAAAAATATTCTCCATCTCAGCTGCAATGGACAAGGTGATGGCTAAAATATATATTTCAAGTCAGGTCTACCACTGCTCCTCTCCACCTTCCTCCACAGCTCTTGAGCAAATCACTTAAACCTACTTAAACCCACGTAAGTTTCCTCATCTTCAAAATTTATATTTTAATTGTGATTTCCCATTTCATAGGAACAATATCGAAAAATATTCACATTCCTCTCACGGAGGGTTCTACTTTAATATTAATCAATATTACTTCATATAACATCATATAACATCCTGTGAATTTTTACACTTTTCAACCATTTAAGCAGAGGAAATCTATTGAAGAATATGTAACATAACAGCTAAAATGCCTTAATTTCTTTCTTCTAAAATGCTTTAATTAAAGCTTTAATTTCCTTCATGTCTGCCATTTTCTATATTCTTTCCTGAAGCGAAAAGTTCAAGGGAAGCATTTTCTAAGGCACTTGGCAGAGGTCTAACTGTTTCCCCTAAGGGAAAGACTGTAACTCCCACTGACTTCAATGGAAGGACTGTAATGCAAATCTGAAATGATTTTGAAAATCCCATTTTAAGAGATTTCAGCCTAGACATTAGGTCTGTGACCTTGTCACCCACTTCTTTCTTGCCTTAATGCAAACTGATCTCTTAATATCTTGTCTCTTTTATCACTGACATTTTTTAAACAATGTTTCTATCCTTTAAAAGGTATTTCATCATTTAGCCTGTTTCTCCATATATTCCTTTTACTTTTTTTTTTTTTAATCTAGGCAGATACATTATTTGTTCCTAGATAAATCTTTTTCAATTCCAACCTGTATTGTAAACCTCCCAGGTACTTATGATAAACTGATGCTTTCAAAATCTTCTATTATGCTGTCAAAAGTGACAATGAGAGCAAATTCTGCATCTATAGTAGTGATTCCTACTTTATCACTAGTAGAAAAATAGCCAGCCTAGAACTGAAAATATCCTACTCCAATTTCCTCAGCCAGCTGAAAACTGTTTATTTTACTACTTTTCCTAATGCCAAATCTTTTAATTTACTGCTTCCTTACTAAAAGACTCCATGTTATACAAGTCTGCTACCAGCAAGAGATACGTGTATTGGAAACTTGACCTCCATCTTGCACATCTTTGTTATACAGGGGAACCAGGAAAGCTGCTAAGGCTCATAACTTCCTGTCTATTTTCATATCTCACTGTTAACAACTTACAGATCATCTACGTAACTGGAGGGCTCCACAAAAGCTCCTCTGAGAAACACTGGTTTTTCAGCACTGAGATCACAGAAGGATGCATACACAATGGGACAAGAGTAATATGTCTCAGCAATCAAGTGCTGTCCAAAGTTGGTTTGATAAAGTATAAAAGTACTCAGAGCTCTCTGGAAACAGTTGGTGCCACTTTTCTATTCTTTAGTGATATCATCATGACCGGAGTTCGTCAGCTCATTATAACAGGGGGCTGCCAGGGAACTTAGAGTTACACCATACAGGACCACTGCCATGACGGAGGATAGTGCTTGACTGGAGGATAGATGAAGAAAATGAGAGACACTACAGTGGTGGATGTTGCTTTGATCCTGCTCTTGCTGTCCTCAGGATTCTGGTGCAACTTATCTAACCATAAATATTAGGGGAAAAAATCTGTTCTCTTATGCAGCAGAGCAAGTTCTTGATACAGGAGATGGTTCACCTTAGCTCCCCAGTGGTAGTGTGCCACAGGAATACAGACAACTCACCGGGTATCTAGAAGGGCAGTACTGTTTTTGATAAGGCAACTGTAGGGCTCGAGCTCAGTGGAGAGAGGACTTCCTCCAGTGTTGCTCACCTAATTTAGGAAAGGGGTCTCTACTTGAAAATGAGGACAGAGATGTTCCCAGTGAAGGTTCAGTGAAGCTAAAGCAGAATGATACTGATACTTTGCCTTCAGTTCTGCCCTGTCTCTAGTGATGCTCCTAATTTCCCTAGAGTTTATCCTGCACAGTAGACTATAAAGGCACACCAAAACAGCATAGCAAGTGCACACTGTGGCTGCTGCACAACCTCTGCATCCAAGCTGTCTTTCCTGGGAACGAGCACACCTGGGGAAGAATGGTCCAGCCAGTTCTCAGCACATCATGGTGTCAGGGAAGCACTAGCACATGTACCCAGCCTTGGAAGTCAGCAAGCCCCCTGGCTTTTGCAGTTTAGATACAGCCCTCGATGCCAAGAGCTGGCAGCAGCGCTGCAGAAGCGGGCTTGGCTGCCACAGGATACATCTGTGCTGCTTTTAGCAAAGCACAGCACAGTAATGGAGACACAATGGAATTGGCTTTCATATTCCTTTTCCTCCCTGCAACACAGGCCAACTTACTTGTTTCACAGGTAGATTTTGCAGCCCACACTGTATTTCTGTTGCCAAAGTTTAACTGCTGCTGCCAAGCACACTTACAAATAATGATTTCTGTACTTACATATATGAATATATATATTTGTGTTTTATATTGATATCTAAATGTTTGCATAAGTGCATGTTAACAAACTTTACATATTTGAAAAATTCTACCATCAAATCTGCTGCCCTATTTAAGGGCACCATGAATTACCCAATTAAACAGAGACAAGACTGACATTAAGTCCTCAGTATTGTTTGAAACACAAATTATGAATTTAGAATTAAACCACAGAGTTAAGAAACAAAGCAAACCCTAATCATATATCCCATTTTTTCTAGTACTATTGTCATCCCAGGATGCATTTGGCTTTGCATTCCTATCTGCTTTACACATCTGCCCTTTGGAAAGGGGATGTTCAGATGTTGCAAACAACTTTGGAGCCCACTAACTTTAGGGTGGGTACTAAGCAAATAATCATAGTGTATTCATAACATAATGGAATACCTGTTCAGTCTACAATTGACCATATTCTCTTTTTACTTCCCAAATGTTAAAATGATGCAGCTAGAAGTTACATTGAATTCTACCTCCATCTCCACCTTCTGAAAAGCTAGAAGGAAAGTAATGAATTCTGTTTACCAAACATGTACACAATCCACACTTATTAAAAACATAAGAAAACAATTAAAAAGGATTACTCTTGATGGAGCCACCTTTCCAGAAATCAAGAACTTACTATTCATGCCCACTTTGAACCTTGTAAAATCTTTGTCTTCTTTTTTTTTTCAAATGCACCATCACTAAAAGATTCTACAGTTTTCCAAACCCCTGAACGTCAAAGTTAACACTGTGTGACAGCTGCTATGTTCCAAATTCGTCACATTTAGTGGTCTGTAACAGGGTAAATGACACAATTACCTGCTGTAATTACTGTTGCTGACAATATATTTTCCCTGGTGATTGGTTTATATGATTCAGAGCTGCTTATCTTTGTCAGTCCAATCCAAATCTCCATTTGCATGCGACTTCGACATTAACTTAGTAAGTATTTAAGAATTAGTTCCAATATCTCCCAAGACAGATATTTGGGATGGTGAGGATAGTAAAAATTCATCTTCTATTGCATGGCTAAACAGTCCACCACAGTCCACCACTTTAATGTTGTTTTGCATTAGAAAATAAGCATTTATAATGAAAATCTGTTTTCCATGTAAATTAAATGGTCATTTGTTTTATTAATATATTGGAAGATACACTCACTGAAACAGGTAAATAAAATAAAGGAATAAAATGCAAATAAATAAGTAAATAAGGTAAAATTATGTGATAAACATATTAAGATATGCCTTTTCATGACAATTTTAAAGAACACTTACAGAAGACAACAGTGACTTTGATTTATAGCAGTGAGAGTTACAGGCTAATCAAGCTAGCTGACTGCAAGTATTTCTCTGGAATACCTTTCACTTTTAAAATATAAAATAGGTACAATTCCCTGCTACATTTCTCCTATGAATATATGTACAGCAATGTAAAAAGACTGCAACATATAGGGACTGCGGGAAACTGCTGTAGTCTTTGTGAGAGGATTTAGAAGCTTATCAGGAAAAAAAAAAGAAAAACTCCTATAAACCTTTAGGTAGAACAGCCTTCTCTTTTATTGCTAAGCTTGTAGACACAGCTCTCAGTGCAAGAGAAATATCAAGATTTTCACACAGTTTTTAGTGATTATGTGGGGAGGGCCTCTATTTTTGCACATCCAACTACATAAGTCATAAAGGGGACTGATTTCAGGAAAGTAAATTGACTACAATTTCTGAAATGCTTTCTGTTTTCAGTTCTCTAGTTCAGACCTGAAGATGCCTCAAAACCACTAATGTTTTCTAAAAAAATATGAGAAGATAGAACACTTCTGTATATTGAGAATTGCCTTAAAAAAAAAAAAAAGGCATCTTTTAGAGACGCAATGTTTTCAGAAACACTGCCTCACAATATGCATCTTAACTAACAAAAGTGAAATTTCACCCAGAAACCTTGGGATTGTGTTGCACAGGAGCACTGGACCTGTTATGTTACACAATGTAAACAGTGATGCTTCCTTTTGCATCGACCTGACTTTTCAAATTAAAGATGATGATTTGGCCAGTCTTCCTCCAAGCATCACCAGAACAACCCCCTGAGGATAGGTTCTGATATTTTTTCTCAGTGTGGCAGTATTTGTGCCTCCTTGTCAGCCTGCCTCTCCCAACTGCCACAGAGAGGCCCTGCCATCGCTCGGGCATCTTTGTTCATGTAGGTGAACTGACAAACTCAGACAGGGCAAGTTCTGGAACTGGAACTAGCTTCAGACAGGAATAAAAAGACAGAAAAAGCACCAATTTAGCTTTCTCTAAATTATCGGTGCTATGCATTTGTGCAGGACCAGCCACAGTCTGGCTGCAAGACCATCAGCAAATTTCAGTGCAAAACAGAAGTAACATGCAGGACGACAAACATAAGCCTTTCTTTGGGATTACGCATAGGACCACAGCTACCGAGTGAGTCAGTGAAGTGGATAAGCCCAATATGTTTACTTTGTGCGCCAGGACATTTCAAGGTAGATTTCAGCATAATTTATGTGCAAAGAAGGACTAGCAAGTACACAACTCCTGCTGTGGTTAACAGGTTTTATGACATGGTTAAGTACGGCCACTACTCCAGCACACACTGGAAGAGAGGTTTGTAGCCCTAATGGCTACTTCTGAGTTCTTTTGGCTGCAGCAATGAGCTTTCAGTTTGAAAAAACAGTTTGATGCAAAGTTAATTTGTTTTAGGATGTCAAAAATCATCAGTACAAAAGACTAACAAAAGGGAATGTTATTGGTAAGATTTGTCCCAGAAACAAGCCTACACAGGATTTCCAAAACATGATGAATACTAAACTACAATGACTTTCAGTTTTGACTGTCAGTATAAAACAAGAGTTAAACAATTTGCCATTTAGCATAGAGCAGGGTTAGTCTTTTAAAGATTTCACAAAAAATAAAGGATGGTTACAAGTTGTTTCAGGAGCCACTGCTTACTGGACTTGCCATGTTACACACATTGGAAATCAAATTATAAAGAATTAAAAGTTTCCATAATTGCCGATTGTCTGAACAGAAACAATTCAGAGATTCCTATATGTCCAAACAAGAAAATTCCATATTCATTTAAAAGAAAAGCCCTTTAGCTATAATATTAAAAGAAAAGGCCTCTGAAGCCCTGGACAAAACTAAAAAATTTCATGTCTCCTTTTATGAGTCTTGACAGACAAGCAGTTATCTTTCTCATCCTCAACCTTTTCTCATGATGGCGTCACCTTACGATTGGAAATACTGTTCAACAGCAGAGTGCCAACAGACTAAAACATGATGACCGTATACTGCCAGCTGTATCTACTGCCCTCAAAACCTGTGCTAATTTCTGTCACAGCTATAGTGACCTTGATTTTTATTGTGAATGCATAGAAAACTGCTGACTTGAATATAGCATGACCACATAACCTTAAATAACTCCACTGTTCCTATTTAAAAACTGTCTCTTCTCATGCAGTAGCCCCAGTCTCTCACTGACCTTGGCTGGAGTCCTTTGAGGACAAGCTAAGCTCTGCCGGCAGAAGATCACCAGCTGGCTCAGACACTATAGCTGTGAGCTATCCAACTTCCCTCTATTAAACTGCATTCCCTTCTGTCTGGCTCAACAAGATAGCAGCAGATTCCCATCTTCTGATCCAGAAACATCCTTACAACTTCAAAGAAATTGTCCTCAAGGCTACCTATAACGTTTCTTGATCTTTGCAGTCTATCTTTTGCAGCCTGTGATCATTTGTAGAAGGATGGAACCAGGAGAGGTCCATCTGTGATAGGAAGTCATGTTGTGGTTGAGCTCCATAGAAAATGAGTCTGTGAATTCTCTTTTCCTACACTCATTCTAACTCAAAGTCCTAAATTCTTCAGACATCAACGACCAAAGGGGGCAGGAGACCTGCATGGATGAACAAGGAGCTCCTGGCAAAACTCAAACAGAAGGAAGCATACAGAAGGTGGAAGCAGGGACAGGCCACTTGGGAGGAATATAGAGATGTTGTCGTAGTATGCAGGGATGAGATTAGGAAGGCCAAGGCCCATTTGGAGTTTAATCTGGCAAGGGAAGTCAAGCACAGCAAGAAGGGCTTCTTTAAATACATCTGCAACAAAAGGAAGACCAGGGAAAACGTGGGCCCACTACTCATTGGGACAAGGGCCCCGGTGACAAAGGATACAGAGAAAGCAGAGTTACTGGATGCCTTCTTTGCTTCAGTCTTTACTGCTAAGACCAGCCCTCAGGAATCCCAGGCCCTGGAGACCACGGAGAAAGTCTGGAGAAAGGAAGACTTTCCCTTGGTGGAGGAGGATCATTCAGTGCTGTATTGTTAGATTGCCTATTTTCATAATATACTCTGTTAATCTCACTAATTTCACTACATTTTTAATTTTCAATTGTACTGTACTGACACAGCACGTAACTGCATTATAGAAGCTGTCAAGGGAGAGTGGATGCTTGAGAGCTGGGGAGGGGTTCAGAACACCAAGAAACGGGATGCACATTGGATGTCTGTGGTAATACTGAGAGAAGTATTAAGCAATGTTAATGCTTGAAAATGTTAAGTTTCAGAATTTTTAGATGAATGAAAGGCTTCACTCCTTTCTGAGCTAGTTTCAAACTGAGTATATTCTCAAGTAGATATCTATACCTTCTTTTATAAATGGAAAGCTTCCTCACCACTCTAAGAACATGAAATACACTCTATGTAAAACAAAATAATCAATTCTGATGCCTGCTCCTGCATAAATACAGAGTTTGAATAGTATACAGAAGATGTAGAAATGCAAAGTAGTTAGAGACTTGCACTTGATATAATAACTTTTACCGTGCTCTGAACAGACTATTCCTAACATTAACAGGGAATCTAGCTCTAATATGCAATGGTACAGTGTCACTGAACTTGCCAGTAACACCCTTTTATATATTTTGTAAACAAATGATCTCTGTAAAAGAATTAAGCATCCAATATGCAAGATCATACATTTATACATGTATTTGTCAAATGAAAACATGTTCTGTTTATCAACCCAAATCACATTCTATCAAAAACCCTTGAAACATGTTGGCTTTTAATCAGTTGAAAAAGCAATCCTGCTGTAATTAAATAGCCAGATGAACAGTTCTGAACTGGGTCAATAACTGAGGAGGAAATGGAACCTAAAGAGTACGCTCTAAAAAGAAAAAAAGTCTGGTTCCAAGTTAAAACAGCCTCTGAACTAAGATGTCAATGACAACCTGATTCAAAAATAAAGCAAAAATGTATAAATGCATAAATGTATATAGCAGGCATATAATAATGACTTTTGTTGTTATTTTAGTAATGCAGTAACATAGCAATAAGTTCAGTCTGAATGATCAAACCTCTATTAGCTTTGTGAATTATCCTACAGCTAGAAGGTTAAAAATTGTAGAACATAGGACAGATTTTTTCCTGAAGTAGGCTCAAGTACTTCACATGAGCTGAAATTCCATAAAGTAGAAGGAAACTGTGCCCAGTGAAGGAAACTAGAATCAAATGAGTTTTGAGTTGAAAATGTTCTGTGCATACAAGCCAACTTCCAGAGTGTCTACTGCTAACAGCAATGCTGAATGTATACATACACCATTACTTTAGTGAGTTTTAGATTACACAGATTTATACTGTTTTATAAGGCATGTATATTCATACTGCTGCTAACATCACTGGCGGGGCAGGGGCGGGAGAAATCACCGATATCAGAGATGGAAAAGACAGATGGTTCACCTTGCCCACATCATTACAAATCCAGAATTGCTCATCCTGTTTTCTCTAGTGGTTTGCTGACTACAACATCTCCTTACTCAAGCCATAGGATTTCACTGCACTGATGTTATAACAAGCCACTCTCAGCATGCTTATTTATTGCTCTATCCCTTGTACCATCCTGTACAATCATTATTAGTCTTTATTTAAATAGAGTCAATGAGCTCAGCTGTTGTACAAGCTGCAGAACTTGAGGATAACTTGAAATGCTGGTTTCATAAAAATATCAAGGGAAAAAACAGGAAGAAATTAGCCACATTGTTTTTACTATTATCATAATGTCTCATGTTACTATATTTGAAAATAACAAAGCTGCTATACTATAATCATATGACAGTCATCTGAAGTCACGATGGTTGTTTTTCTTTTTTAAGTTTCTTTGTAGCAGTGGAGGGTATACAGCAGTTCTGAATAAAGTTGCATCTTGTAGCCAAATTTAGGTACTTATTAAAATGTGGCCTCATTTCCCAGTGAGTAAATGTGGTGAGTACTGTCAGTTCCTATTATCCTCATGATGACTTGTGGATGCCCTTGTGTGTCTGAAAAAGCAGGTCAATTTTATATTGTTAATTGCATAATGAAGAGCGTGCAACTTTAAGCACAGAAGTTGGACGATTTCACTCAACTCTGGATTCCATCAGTCTTATAGTAGCTTTCCTCCGTGGAAACCCAGGCAATTATACCAATCCAAGAGTGTGGTGCAGGTGCTAAGATGTAGCACACATTCCTCACAGGTAAACTAGATTTTACTCTTAATTTTAAATAAGGAGAGGTATTCCCTTCCAGCTTCCCAGTTCCCATCTGTGGGAACTGAAACATACAGCTAGAGCAAAAATAACTAATAAACCACAATATTATACAATACCCACACTTCATGGTTAACTGGAATCCATTTCCTCCCAATGTATACCAGTACAGATCCACTTCCAGTCACATGTCAGAACCCTTAGTAGCACTTTTCTTGAATACCCGCGATAAAAGTTTTGGACGTCTGGAATTTTAACAACAGTGGACTGAAAGCCCACTTTTCTCAGCCCTATGGACTGAAAATGTTCATTTTACTTTCAGCTTCCTCACAAGCAAATCAACAAAACTTCTTCTGGAGTATCTTTGCCATTAAATATCATTTCTGTTGTATAATACAGGAAAACAGATGATTTTTCAAACTGTTAGTGTCCCAAACAATTGATGGATTCCCAAGTCAAAAATAAACCAATGAAACCTGCATGGAAGACCAAGGTCAGATGCACTTTTATGTACTTTAGTTTCATAAGGAAACTGAACCATTCATCTAAAGTGTGCTGGAATACCAAGGTAACAAAAACATAAAAAGCAAACCGAAAAACTATGTGACAAGGACTGTATTGTCCCCTCAAAAATGGTTTTGTCTTGCAAGAAGCACAGGGTAGCAAATAGGGAGCTAGCAAAATCTCTAGTCTAGGGATCTGAGTCACAAACAGATCACCAACAGTGTCTGTTTAAATTTAAAGTTCCTTCACATACCAGACTGGTTGTTCCCAGGCTGGGACATCTGAGCTTGGGGCATAGCAATGGGCATCACTAGCATAATAATGGCACAACCTCTATTTTCTCACAGACATCCTCAGAAGGCTTCCATTGTAAATAAAGCATGGATGCAGGAAAAGGCGGCAAGACCCTACTTTTGGCTATACACTGTATTACAAAGCTAATACTTTTTTTCCTGGCTGGAAGGATAGTGAAAACTGGGCACTCACATAAAGCAGATTTTGTATCATATGTGCAAAACTAACGCTGAGACTTCTAAAGACAGGAAGGAGAGAAGCCTCTAAAGGTAAATCCTATCTCTACTGAGGACTATAAGGATACCTTTAACACTTCATGTTCAAAAGTAGTGATGGAATTTTGGTAGTTTTAATAGAAAACACATAGTCTTCCACTCTCTGGATAACACGATAAGCCAGTCATCTCCAGACTCAATGCTAACACGCAGATAGCATGTATCAGTGCTTAGCAAGATACCAACACCAACAGATATCTTCCTAAGTGCAGACATCCCCAGAGCCCCAGTGCAGCCTTCAGAAGATCTGTCTCTCTCTGTAGGAGAGGTACCACCTGCCCCAGATCTTCAGAAGACTACGCACTGACATTAGCTGAAATCCAAGCAGATATGCAGGTTTATAAACCACAGCCAACTGTAAAAATGGAACCAAATATGAGGACTTAGGAAGGTCATAGGTTTGATTACTGTGAACAAAGTGAACATAAAATAAATCATAATGATCTGGCATGTCAGAAAACCTGAATGGGGACATAGTAATGCCTGCATGGGAAGAAAGGCACAAATATAGGTGAGATAGTATCATATATACAAGTACTGAACAGGCTAAATATGACAATTCTTTTTCTATACATAACATTCCACTATGACCAAATGCCTTTGTTTCAAAGTCAACCCACAATATCATTAAAGAGTAGTGTTGTGGGTCAGATGTAATAAATTAAGGTCAAAAAGTACAGTCCATTGATCTGCAATCATGTAGGCCTTTCCTCTACACTTTTCCATAGATTACTGACATCATTCAAGTAATTATTAGTATTATTGTTATCATATTCCCTATTTTTTGCACATTCGTCATCATTATGTAGGTAAATGTGTAGTTTTCTCTTTAAATCTTTCCCATATGTCAAGTCAATCTCCCCAGACCCTCAATTATTTTAATGCTGTTCTTGGAATTCCTTCCAATTTGCAACAGATTTGTCATTTAATTTGATTTGAAAAATATGCAGAGTTGCCAGCATTCCAAAGAATTAACATTTCAGGTGTCACTCAATTTGCTACTGCCACGCTTCTTGGCAATTTATGTGGAAACAATTATTAGACTTCAATCTACTATAAGAGGCCATTCCAAAAAAATATGAATCCACTACTGAATCCACTGACAACACTTGGGAAAAAAATGTTGTTAGAATAATTTCTGAGACATGTAAATGACTTAGATATGCTAAGGGCAGGGGAGGTAAGAGTGAAGTCCAGCTGGATACACTCAGCTAAAGCCCAATGAGTCTGACATACATTTTCCTTTGCCTTCAACAGGCCTTCTGTATGGCCAACTCAGGGAGAAGGAAAGAAAAAAAAATACCAAAGCCATCAGTCTACTCCCTCCATTCCTTTTATTTCTGAGGAAGTGCTTTGTCCCTTCTGCTTGTTTAGACTCTGCAACTACGCCTCACTGAAGAACAATGTACCCTGTAACTATTCCCACCACAGTCATGAAATCGTATATAAGAACCCTTTGCAATCTTCTTTGGAAGTCTAGGGGAAAAAAAAAAAAAGAAACAAAAGCATGACAGTACTTAGCTGTAATGCATAATAGCGGCCTCACAGACTTAGCATCTCCACTTATTTTGCCATTTTCTTCGACTTCAAAGCTATTTCTTTCTTTTAGAAAGTAGCAGCAAAAATTCAGCGTCACTTGGCTCAAATGAAAGCGAAAAGGAAAGACAAAAATTATGTGGAATGGATTTAGCAAAATGGTTATGAAGACAGTTACAAAGTCTGCAAGCATTTAAAACATTTATGTAAGTGACTAACTCTGCACATGGGAGTAGTCCCACATAGCTTGGGGTAACTGCTGAGACGCATAAGGTTAGTCACGTGGCTCTGCCATGTTTTGAAGAAGTAGGCCACAATTTGCAACATGCCTGATACATTTTAATAATTAATCAGTTAAGACTTCACAAGTATTTGCTGCTGAAGCGCAGTGTAATTTTAAAACCTTGCTGATGTCAGGATACAGATTTGTAGATCACCTGCTTCTGTTAATTAAAAAAAAAAAAGAGAGAGAGAAAGAGAGCAAGAGCGAGAGCACAAGAGAAGGAGAAAGTGTGGGCGAGAAAGCGCTGGCGAGAAAGCAAGCAAAGGAGCGCAGGAGGGAAGGAGCGCGGGCAAGAAAGAGGGCAAAGAAGTGTGGGCGGGATGAAGCATGGATGGGAAGGAAAGCATGGAAGAGAATCTACCAAACATCATAGATTATGGCATGTAGAAACATTACTTACCAAGGGAGGTACTTTCAGAGCCTGGTTTAGATGCTAACATAGTCTGCACTGAACATCTGCCTTGCACAGGGTTGTTCATTATCTTAGCAAGATCACATGTGCAGAGAGAGTCAGCTGAAGATGTGGTTCTAGGATATTGGGGTCTCTGCCTTGAAATCAATGGGGAGCCCTGGTGCCATGCTCCAGCACCACTAAGAGTGAAGCATAAAGCTGCTCTTGGGCGAATCCTCTCAGAAGGCACCTAACTGGCAGAATGGGTACCCCTTTTCAAGCTGGCCGGAAAGTGAAAAAACAGAGTAGGTGGCCCACAAGACCGCACAGAAACATAGCTTTAAACAAATTGTCTAGGCCTGGGAAGATCCATGCTTTCTCTGCACCATTGCATGCATCTTTCTCTACCTGAATATGATCTAAAGAGTAAACAACACTAAGAATCTCACAGGATTTTCTTTCTTCCATTCCCTTTTTGATGGGTTACTTAGATAGCTGAGTGGTCCCAAGGCAGGAAACAAAAGACGTGTTCAGAGCAGATATGATTAACCATCCACTAACGGTAGTAAGAAGAACTCACTGTTAGAACAAAGTGTGAAAAAGAAAGGTCTCATTTCTTATCTTCTTCTTTTTCCATTTTTTTTAAATTGTGCAGAAAGGAAGCTATACCATGCTGTTGAGAGCACTGTTCTGCTGGCTGTGGATTACCCAGCAACCTGAAAGACCTGGAGGTGACACCAGCTGAATCCTTGCTCCTAGAAGGAAAACTTTTTTTTTTCTCAGCCAAGAAAACAGCCTGTGAATTTTTTTTTAAACCTAGATGGAGTAAGGGTGTAAGTATTGCTATTCCAGAAAAACACTAGGGCATTCAGATATAGTCAGTGATGTCGCAGCATGGTGCTAACTTCCAAAACTGGCCCAGTAGAGAATGACGTCACTTTCTGCCTTCCTTCCCCCAGCGCAATGCCGTAACACTTCAGGTTTTGCACAACAAAGTGGAAGGAGAATGAGACAATATGAATACAGAGGAAGTGTGGTAGCCTAGGACATATTTTTATGCCTTTAATTTGCAGTTTGTGCACCCATTTGGCATATGGGTGTAGCTTAGCACTCATCTCCCCTTTCATACCTATGATTGATTTTTGAACATGAAATCAGTCACAAACAATAGGTTTCTGTGTAAATATCGTTATGACTAGCTCAGTCTAACCCTGTGAAACTTGCTTCCAAGATGAGTACAAATAACAAAACCTAAAATTGATGTCTTCATTACATCCTTTGTTGTGAAAAATCAAAATGTAATTCAGATCTATTGTTACACTCACAATAAACATGCCATGAAGAAAGAGACTTAGCTGCTTCCAAAACAGTCTGTATGTGGTCTGAAACAGCCTTTTGTGCACAGGACTCTAACAGATATAGATAGTACAGATTTCTTTTCAAATGTCTCATGTAGGAGAAAAAAACCCTCAATGTCACTGATTTTGTGCCCCTTTTCTATTTTGATCAATGACTGCTAAATTATATATGCATGCATATATGTACCAGAACGGAACAATAAGGCATTTTACACTAGTTTGCCAGCAATCTGCATGGACATCACTCACATAATAACCTGTCTAATCAAGGTTTGTCTATAATTTTTCAACATCTCCTTCCCATGCTTCAGCTACCCTGTGCAAACAATGACATGTTAATGTCAAGTTACAGAACATTTTCCACCTACTTAGTAACACTCCAAAAGATGGGCTGCCAAAGTTTTTGGTCCAATTTACAATAAACTCAAATTGCCTATAAGATGAACAAAGACTTGCCAAACACTTTAAATTCTGTAAAAGACAGAGGAAGGCTGAATAACTAAATTTAGTTGCAGATGTTGGCAAAACTAGAAGTGCATTGGACTCTGCACAGAAGCGCCGAGAGGCTGGGACAGGACTGCATACTACATGACCACATCAACTTGAATCCTGGGCATGGGGTCCCTTTTGTAGCATGCTGCTAGTACCAAGCTGCCCCCAAGATGGCTCAGGATCCTCTCTGCACACAAGAGAGTGATGTCTGAGACACTTCTGCAGCATGGTTCTCACGAGTTGCTGGCAACAGGCATCTTTATAATTTACAATACTCTTTTACAGTAGCTGATAGCTGAAAGCATCAGCTTTCATGGCACCACCTATCCTGGGGAAAACAGAAAGGAGCAATACAAAAGTTATGTCCTACAGAACCCAACTTTTGCAAGAATCACGTAAAACAAAGCCTATTTGATCCAATGATTTTAAAGATATTTTGTATATCAGTGCCAGAATTGTTTTTTAAATTATCATTCCTTATACAGATGCCTTTCCCACTTCTCATTTTTTCCAGATGCAAACACCAGGTTTTTGTACTCACAATGGAATACACCAGCTATTACGGACAGCTTCTACAATAAGCTCAATTATTAGAGCAAAAAAGAAAAATGGAAAACCTGAAAATTCCCTTAAGGACAGTGCACAGCCTTACTCTCATAGATATGCCAAGTTAAACAGGTTCTTCACAGAACCTTTCAAAAACACTTCAGCTTGCAGAGCTCTAAGTCTCTTGATCTATCATGATTGCTTTTCTCCTTCCTGTTTGGTTTCTTCTGCCAGATAAAAAGACTTGGTTCATTCTCTTAACTCCCCCAGCTAGCACCATTGTGACAAAAAAACAAAGCCTAACTAAAATCATTTCCAGGTGCAGTGAATGGTCCAAAAGCTCCAGATGCACACAGTGAGGTGTGCTGGCCAAGCTGGAAGTTACCTCGATTCTCAAAGTGCAAAGACTTTTACTCGCTGCTTTCTACATATCATAAGGGGCAGATGAAAGTGATGGGTCTGCATGGAGCAAATGAACATTTGGAGCTTTTTTTTTTTGTTTTGCGGGGGAGGGTGAAGATAGGCTATAGATAAATGTAATTGCCTACACTAAACCTGTCGGACTGTCTGTAGGACAGCACAGAACTGTTATCATCATCATTAACTCTTTCCTGTTATTATTTAGCATGGATTAATTAACATACACATCTTTCAGCATAGTAATGGTAACCAAGTCAGTGTTTTTACTACACAGAAGAGTTGCTCTTTGTCAGAACACAGCAAGTTTCTTCAGGATAGACAATGTTAAGCAATTAGGTAGTGTGAAACTTTTACAAAGTCCATGTTAAAGACACAGCAACATACCCTCATTATTTATGTTCATCTTGCCTCTCAGAGTTATATCTGGACAAATGGATGCACATGAAAGTCTCAGAAATTAGGAGCTTTAATAGATGGCAAAGCCAGTGAAAAGCGCATGCTCAACCAGAGGTGAAAAAAACTATAGCAATTATATACACTGGCCACTTGCTCAAATGCCCTGCTATAATTTAAACACTCTCAGTGCCAATCATATAGACTAAAACAAGCAAACTGCCATTTATTGGTCAAAGCAAATGACTTTAAAAGTATCCTGTGTTTCACTCGGTCATTAAAACATAATCAACTTTTCAAACATTTGACATTTGGTGGAAACGTCACACAAGAATCTCATAACTCTGCATATTTCACTAACTGATCAATGGCTGCAGTGGAGATGCCCAGTGTAATTGTGGGACCAGAAAAAAATCAAACCCATTTCTTCTGTGACATATATACTTAATTATGTCAGGTTGTCATTAGTGGAAATTCTACCATCCAGCTGGCATTGCTTTCTCATGGTTGCTTCATAATATTCAAAATTCACTACAATTTAACTCCAGAAAAACTCCAGGTAGCATAAATATGCCAAGGAAATATGTTCCAAATAATAGCAAGTGGCATTGCTCAGACATAGAGAAAGACACTCCACCACTTAGAAGTTCCTCTGACCTGAAGATGTCTTAAGATTTCACTTTCTTTTATTTTAGTTTTTTCCTGTTTGAAGAGGTGGAAAAGAAATCATCTTGTCATCCATCAGGCTGATTCCACTGGAAGCTATTATTTACAGATGTGAAGACAAACACGTTTTGGAATGAGAGGTCTGTAACGGATTTCTAGCAAGTCAGTTTGATAGAGCATGTCAAGAGCTTTTTTTAAAAGTTCATTGAATTTCATACCAGCATATTTTAGCAAAAATGGGGGTTGCTGTGTGTGGAATATTGAGAAATACCTTTATTATTTTTACAGATAGACCAAATGTCCCTATGTTTATGACGGTTTACTGTTTGTAGAGTTCAATCAGAATGGCAAATTGAGAGAAACAAAGCAGAGTCACACAGAGTCATCACAGTGATTTAGACAAACTCAGTCGTAAAATAATACCAACATTCATGTTCAGTAGGTAGTGAAACAACTGTTTTGCTCAACTGAGAGTGTGGAAAACAAGAGGCAGTGATCAGAAACATAATGTTTGCTTTGGAAAAGATCTGCTGCAAACAGCCTATAACTTGGTCCTTCAAGAACAGAACTCACTGAAGTAAAATAATGCTTACCAGCATATGTGAGAGGAATGTCAAGTACATACAAGGCAGTATGTGCATAAATCACACATAGGCGGTTTTATATCCACGTCCCTGAGTGCTGTGCACGTTTGGGCAAAGAAATTATGCTAGTTTGCAAGGAAGCTGTTTCTATATCAAGACATACCACTGATGCCCAGTAACACCAAAACAGAACAGACAGAATTAAATAAATTTAAAACGAATTTTACAGTGATAGCTTCATCATTCTGAATATTCTCATCCATTTCTAGCCAGTATTAATGAATAATATGAACTCCAAGAAAGTTTTCCTGAACATGCATATCCTTTTATATAAAGAGCTAAGGCATTTCCCTGTGCAAATAAAATAGTGGTATTATTTTGTTCACACACGTTTTTCTTCACTGAAGAAACACATCTTTTGTGCCACAGCTTTGAATCATATTTGCTTTATCTATCTAGTATGAAAAAACACATTCCTCCAAGGAACACTTATAGTCAGGCTAGCTCTGATAAAGAGAGTTTCAAACATTCAATTTTAATTTCATAAACCTAAAATGCTTTGCAATAACCAAAAACTAGAACACAGAAAGTCAGTGTGAACCCAATGCTTCCTTTAGAGCATCCAGTGGCAGCAGAGCAGAAGGGAAGGTACGGAGACAAGACAGACTGTGTAGTCCAGTGGCACAAAGCAGACAGATTTCTTGCCCTCTGAACTCATAGAGAATTCAGTCAGGGAATCTCCTTGATGTAGGTGAATTCAAAACAAGGAAGCAACTATACCTAATATGCAGGAAGTTTAACTTCTAAGTTTGCAGAAGCGTCACTATATTCCAGGTTAAGATGTACTAGGATACCATATGGAAACTGAGTACCCTACAGCACTATTTTTGTTCTCTTCTTTTCCCCTTCAGCCTCTTGCCTTTATCTTCTCTATCCGCATCCAAAAGCATGTACCCATGAGACAATCCAGACTGCTTTACAATTTCATGCAAATGGTACAGCATATACATAATCTGTAAAATTTATTAGCTTTTGTGCACTGTACCCTCATAATTATTTTAGCATTTACTGTTTCACAAAATGTCTACATGCAGTGTTAATCTAACAGAGATTAACTTGATCTGATTAAACATACCTGAATCATATCAATGCTCCTAAATACTACCATCCTGTTATTTCCTTTCACAAATATACACCTCTTACCTGTACACGAATAATCATCAATGCGTATATATCCTGTTTTGCAGATGCACATAAAGGATCCTGGGGTATTTACACACATGGTATTCTCACGACAGTAGTGTCGTCCTTCGGCACACTCATCAATATCTATGAATAAGGCAAAGAGGAAGATGAGTCCAATTCAGTTCAGTTTAGCATCTCTCAATACTTTGTACTACTCACTTCCATCAATATTAAGTTAGACTAAGAAATTACTTGAACAGCCAAGCATTTTGGAAAGTTTTTTGGTGCTCTCCCTTTAAACAACTGTTTGAAGTGTTCAAACAACAGGAGCAGCATGAGCTTTTCGTGAACAGCTGTTAGTGGAGTTACAAAGAAGATTACATTGGCTTAGATCTTTCCTAAGTCCTTTTTAAGTGCCTATGCTGTTATTCCTATCATTTAAATAAGACCAGAACCTAAGCAGGGGCTGAAACAGCAGACCAACTGCCTCAGCACTGCAATGTCATCAATCAGTATATCTGTATAGTCATTGCAGTCATTAATACATAAACACACTACTATATGCATACCATATGTCTTTGATCTAACATTGCTGTTTGGGAAGGAACTGTAATGAACACGGCAAGTTCTGAAAGGACACTGGACCTTATTAGAAGTTTATCTTATAACTATAAAGTAACCAATTGGTAATTTATTACATATATATGTAGATAGCCATATCTGAAAGGAATGTGAAAGAATCTGATTTATATAAAGATCTACTCCGATAGAAAAAAATGCAACTTGATAAAATATTTGTTGGGATGGAACACTTGCTGTGCTATTAGAGTCGCAGAGCAAACTCCAGACTGCAGGCACGGACTTCAAAATCTGACTGGTTTCGGTACTCACTTTGGTGAGTACCTACTCACCAAAGGCCTACTTCTTGTAGCAGGTTATACTTAATGAAAAGACAGAGAAAGCACCACAAATAACATAGCAACTTCTGCACACTATTATTTTGCTGCACAGAAGAAAAACTATATTAATTTGGAAGTGATTAGTAGCATGTTGTTCCTGTAATCCTAAAGATAAAGCCAGTATCACCAAGTTGCTCGTTACAACTAGTTGTATTATCATGCAATGCGTCACCAAACCTTGTTACAGAAGTGGGTTAAAATCAAAAGGACGGATTGCTGGGTTTGTTTTTTTCCTGCTCATCAATTTGGATTTGCTCCCTGTTTTCAGTGATGTTTACAGCTTTCAGAGTTGAAAAAACCTCCAGAACAAAGTGTTGTGTTCCAGAGTTTGCTGATAGTTCAAAACAATAGTCTGGTATTATAAACTCTCATCAGGGTTGATTTCTTAATGCTGTGATACTAAATGTCAACAATATTAACTGCTGTACTTTACTCCGATTTATGTCATATGCTCATCTCCCAATTCTTCCTCCTCTTCCCAGCTGCCTTAAATTAACAGCTACTTTCCAGCTGCACTCATTGCCTGCTTTCCCATTTAACCACATGAAAATTTGCTTTATGAGTATGAAACAATGCAGTACATTGAACATTTGTGATTTAATACTCATTTTTCAGTTTTGACAAAACCTTTCTATTTTCTAGCCCAGTTTATCTGACCCTAATTTCTCCAGTTCTGCACAGTGCACTGTTCCACAGATTCTGCTGAAGAATCTAGGGGCAGGTTTTGTATTTTAGAAGATACAAAGGTGTTGACTACAAGTGCTCAGTTTTGGGGGCCCAGCCTGTCTTGTACAAACCTAAAGGTTCGTGACCAACACACTTGAGCTATTTTCCTTCCCTTCCTTTTTCTATAGGCTCTACAGGCATGGAGAAAAAAAATCATAGCAGTATGAGGGTGCTGGTTTAGAAAAGCAGTAGGAGTTTTCATGTACATACATACACAACCATCAAACACTTATTTACAATGAGCATTTGAAGGAAATGCATTTTCTGAAAACCATCTAAGAAAGGTAAAAAAAGCAAAGCTACCCCAAGAGGCCAACAGAGGCAGCTGTTTTGCATGGGAAGTTGCAAATAGCACAAACCTCCTGAAGTACCAAAGTTCTGCAGAAACAAACGTGCAGGTCACAAAACCTGTCAGTACTTACAACATACACCACAGCTACTGCCACGAATGATGCAACTTGTGTCTTTCACAATTCCAGTTCACAACTCCATGTTAAATCAATGGTGATTTAACGGTGAAATATAATATAATGAACAGTGAAATATAATGGTGAAAAATAAATTTAATAATAGCTTTTAAATAATTACTGGCCTTATATTCTTGGGGTCAGACTGCCTGTGAGCAGGCTTTGGCACCCTCAGACAATTTATTTAAAGATCCAAAGCCTCAAAAATATTAAATAGAAATTTCTGAAAATTATACTAATGATTGTTTTGGCAAGTAAAAAGCCACAGGAGACCCCAAATTCTGATGTTTGTTAAAAAATTTAAAAAGAAATGTTTAAAGCCAAACCTACTTTGGTTCAAACCTCCTCATATGGAAATGTTCTAAATAAAAGCTTTCCTTTTGTCAACATATCGCATCTTGAGGTTTTGCAAAGCGTTTTATTTAAAATTACTTTTATTTCAAAACCGTGCTTGTTCAATTGCTACAAAAAACTGAACAGGTTAACTTTGCAATGAAATGTTTCATTTGAACAAATCTGATTTTTTTTAAACCACTGATTTGCAAAGATTTGTCTGCATTTCTAAATTCTCACCAGATAACAGAACTCTTTTTTCCACCCAGCTCTCTAAAATGCCTGTAAGAAGCACAAAGGAAATGATTATTATTGCTACTGTTATCGTATGTTATTACACTACATGTTATAACCTATATGTTATTCTACCCTAATCAGGTGTCAAAACAGCATTGTCCTACACCATGGACATGTTTGATAGGAAGCTGCTTTTAAAAAGAGTTTGCAGCCTTAGCACGAAATGACACATTGCAGCTGGACACAATAGGGTCAAGACAGAAAGGATAAACAGTCAAATGCCAACTTGCAGTTGCACAACTAGATGCAGTGAGTGACCACACTAAAAACCCAGTGATTCTGCTCCCTTTTAGCACCCCATATGCAAGCTTCACATACATTAGTTTTAGGCATTACAAATCAAGGAAGACTGAACTGGGGCAGGGGAGGAGCCCAACGTTTGTTCGCTTTAAAAGCTACCAGAACAAAAGTTTTTTTATTCTGCTTATTGGTTGAAACACTGGTTTAGCCTTTTCTTCACCTTTAGACACAAACGCACTCAATACAACAGAAAACCTGATGCATTTCAAAAATCTAAGGAAGCCTACAACATTTATCTTAATTTTACCCTGCCAAAAAGCCTTGCTGACAAATTAATGTACAATAATGTCTTACTGTTTAGCCAATAAGTTCCTGCAGTCAGTCAGTTCAATAGGGTGAATGCATCACTCCAATGGTTTTGCACATTCAACGATAAAAACTTGTCTGCTTTAAGTCTGTGATGTGATACTGAGCCACCAGCTGTGATGTACTGACACAATGTAGTCATGGAGATCCACCTGCTCTATTCCCCGTGGAACAGATGTAAGAGGAATTTCTAGAAAAATGGTTGCTACAGAAGTATTTGGCATTTGTTTATTTATACTTGCAACAACAACAACAACAAAATTCTGCCTTCACCCACCCCAAACCCCTAAACAAAATTTATACAAAGTATATAACCCAGGAAGAGTTTCCCTTCTTCTGTACTCCTGTACCCTAATGAGTCTGCTTCCCCAGAGTGAAATTCCCATTTATGTTTTATAATCCCATTAATAAGAAGAGAATTTGACCTGTATTCTATAAATCATTACTGACCAAAGCCTCATAACACAGACGTTAACAAACAAAGCCTCTCCTTGGGCCTCACTATCCATCATTGCCTTTATCCACCACAAAAGCCTGCCAGAACAAATGAGTCCGGTACTACATCAGTAAATCTGGGCTGTAGAGTAAAGGAAAGGCTGCTTTCAGAATAATGACCTGCTTCAAGCCACCTCCTCTAAAATTCAATGGTGTCTAGTATAAGTGATCTCACTGGTCACACCCCGAGAGCCATATGATGGGTAGGGGGATGGTTTTGCAGGATTTTAGCAACAAATAGCTTCAATTCCCTTGAGGAGGGCAAACAGAAACACTGAAAGTTGTATTTTTAAAAATTTCTTTGGGAAGCGTGTCAAAAAGTGCCTTGAATCCGATAGCAAAATAAGTTAGATTTACAATTTAAAAAAAAATGATGTTTTGGGGTTAATGAACAGTTCTGCCTTCACAGCCCATGAGCATCAAGCTCCAGGTTTACCTGCCGAGCAGGCCAGCCCTCCCACCCAGCCGCATCGGCACACCTCTGTCCCAACCTGAAGGCTCCATTGCTCAGTGGAAGGGGGCCGTTTGCTCACCATTCCTGTGCCCTCTTGGGCCTCTCTGCTGAGATTCCCAAAGACAACATTCAACATATAAAGATCCTTCGGGTCCTAATTTTTATCACTACTGACCTAATTCATATAGAAAAGGATAAACTGGGAAAAGCTGACACTTTCTCATCTGGATCCTGACCCAGACAAAAGACATCATAAAATAAGCAGATGCTACTCACCCACTAAGGGACTACAAAAGTGGAGAATGAACAGTGACTGACCATAGCAACTACTACCAGGAAAAAGGGTAAACGTGGCTTTTAAAACAGTACGAGTCTTTTTAAGGAGATACATACAGAAAAATTATTTTAAATTTGTTTGTATCCATCTATATTTGTTTGTACCTATCTTATGACTGGACTACCTCTCGGCTCCTAAGACTGATGCCTATCTGTTACACATGGCTTGGTACAAGATGTAGCCATCCATTTGTGATGCACCACAGAGAGCGAGCAGCACACTGCACTATGGCTCTACAATGTCTCTTGTTCATCTTTAAAGAAAACCTCACGATCATGCAGTTTTTGTTTCAGATTGCTTTTCTTCCCTATCCCATCAGCCTTACTTCTTTCCACAAAGCACTGTTTTGCCATCTTCTCTGTAGCTATTTGTGACCACAAGGCGGGCAAGAGAGAGTCAGATACCAACAGAGAGACACTCAGGGTTCATAAGGGGTTAAACAGGATAGGTTTAACAAAAGACTTGCACTACAAACTGCACGCGTAGCCCTGGGAACTGCGAGGAGGGGTCACCAATGGGAGGCTGCTGGAGGTACAGGTCAGACGCACAGGCTGGATGCATGGGCAGGACTCGACTCGTTGTTCATAAGGGCCCCTTAAATCTACTGGAGCTATTTCCTTATCTCAGCTGTGCTAACGTTGAGCAGCTGCTGGCTGGGAAGCAGCTAGACGTTGTTGACAAAACGGAATATGCACGTCTGGCCCTGATGGGAATTTGGGCAGTGTGTAGTTTCACACGCTGGGCCTGCTACCACGTACTCTGCCAGTCACTGACTCCTCGCCAGACCTTCCACAGGTGTTCTCACTACACTATTATTTAAAGCCTAGCCATTTACTGCAGCTTTAAACTTTCTTCTATAAACTTATCCAGTTCCTGCACCCTGGACAGGGTTACAAAGTAAAAAAAGTTGTCTTTTTTCTTTCTCTTTGTCTTCCTTTCACCTACAACAGTCTTCTTCCCACCTACCTCTGACACCAAGCTTTCTCTGCTGTTTCCCCCCATCACCCACTATCTGACTTCACTCCTGTCTCCAGGACTTGCTCACCACATTCCTCCCCATCTTCAACCCTTCCCCTCCCCAGCTCCTTCTCCTTAACAGAATAAGGACTGACTCCTCTTCCGTAGCTTTGAAGCAAGCTTCCACCAGCTCACTCACCTGTGAAAAAAGGGTTTTTTTCTTTTCACCAAACACACTGACTCAACCTCAAACTCTTCAAACTCCCTCAAGTGTGTAGTGCATGAAGATTCCCCAATTCATTGCTCCAAAGAAAATGGTCTTAGTAGGGTCTCTCTCACTTCCCCCAACCATATCTCAGAGCTCCTGTTCTCTTCACACTCCCCTCACTTTCAGCTACAACTCTGTCTCCGTATCTTCTGTGCTTTGGGTTTCACAACAGTGTGCTCCTCTGTGTCTCTTCTGGTACATGCCCTTCTTCACACCTAAGAGGATAAAGTCCTGTCTGGAAGGACAAAATCTCTGAGAGCTCTGGCACAGCCCTTCCTGTTCCCTCTTCTGCTACTCTTTCTAGGCTCTTCATCACCAGGCAAACCTATGGTTTAATTACCCCTTTTATTCCAGTGAGTCACGAACTCACTGTACTTCTGTTTTGCTTTGCTCTACCAAATCCAGTACAGCCATTTTGCCATCTGACATATTGCACAGAGGATGTTAACATCAACTTAAATCAAAATCGTATGTTTTACTCACAGTTTCCCACATTATTTATCGCAGCTGATTGCACTATCGTTGCCATTGCTCACACCCTCTGTAGATAATCTTTGATTCTTTCTTCTCCTTCCATATGTAGACCTGTGCTCGACTAATTTGGTGTTACCAACAGCCAGTAATAGGCCTAGCTGTAACAGCAAAATTACTCAGTGGTCAGCTGTATGCCTGCTTGTTTTAGTTATATTATTATGTAACTTATTTCAGCTTTTTTTTTGCTTGTCTTTGTGCAGTTGTGCAATTCTCCTCCCCTGAAAGAAAATATTCTACAAGCGAAGGAGGACTAAAACGTACCCAATCACAATATAACTAACCTTGTGGATCAACACAAAGGAGAGAGGGTAATCCACTACAAGAATGTACCCCTATGTATTAGGTTAAAACCAAAAAATAACCTTAAGTGTACACAAGACCATGGAGAAAAAAGCCTTCCACCATCAACATCATACTGCTCCCAGCAAAGAACCTGGGACACAACTCACTCTAACAACACAAAGGAAAGGTAAGAACTTAACACCAGAGGCAAGGGACAGTTACTTGTGTCTATTGATTTTATGGAAACATTAATGGTCCCTAAGAGAAACTGAGTGAGTTGGATTATAAGCATTAGCACTCACGTAATTGGACTAATAAGAGGTTGTTATAGCTTCACTAGATGGCTAAAGCATTAATTAGACTAAAAAACTCTAATTATTGGATCCTCATATAAGGTGTGTTCCCTTTTTTGCCCATAATGAAACTGCACACAACACACACACATCCATGCATGGACACACATCTTGGTGCTTTTCCCTTCAGAGATTATTACATTTCTGACTTTTGCTTAAGTTCATGTTTTCTCTGTCCACCTCATGCAGAATGAGAATGGACTATTAGGACAGAAAATACTATTAAAATAAAAGCAAAGTCACTCAAGTTCTACATTCCTTGACACAAGCTCTATATAGTTGTTAAAGGGCACAATTCAACATTATAGCATTTCAGAAATGCAATTTTTAACAGTGATTAAAAAAAAAGTTGGCTTGTTTTTATTTCAACTGGACCCAATTTTTGGAAAGGATGGGTAGACAGACTGTTGAGATAAAACCGTCTTTGTTAAAGTATGCAAGTTCAACAGTTACCAGTGCAAGTGAGACACTTGAAAGAAACTGAAATCTTCATCACTGTCTTATAAAATCATTACTGGACCCCACAGACATTACACAGTTTAAAAAAATAAAAAAACCACACAGGAAGTCTTTGAAAACAAATATTGTCTGCCATCATGTAATGTTTTACTTGGCAAACTGAACCTTCTTACTATTTAATATCTTATAATTAATTCATATAGTAGTGTATGCATGATAAAACAAGTAATTATATATAGTTATCTGTCAGACATGAAGACATCCCAGGGGGCTTTCCTTACTCACCAACTAAGCAGTCTGACATAGCTGCACACCAAGAATAAAAAGGATGCTGTATATGATTAATTAGTGAATTCCAAAAATGAGAATAACTTACTGAAATTCCAGTTCATGACCTCTCCCCCTCTTCAGCACTGCATTGGGTTAGGAATAAGTACTTAAATTTGAATTTCAAAACAATACTTTTTTTAATATGACAACTCTTCTCAGCATTTTTCAATTACGATTTTCAAAAACTTAGAAACACTTGCAAGTATTTTGTTAATGTTTTTGCTTTCTCTTTTTTTTCTTTTTTAAAGGAAAATAAGAACAAGGAGAGACTATTTCTATACTGAAACTACAAATATATCTCAGATTCTTCTCAGGAAGAGAAGAATAAATGAATAAAGAAAAATAAATGGCGATATCCCAACTCATGTAGCCTGTCAAGAGATGTCACACTAGTTTGAGTATCATAACAGATATAATAACTGTGGTTGCTATTGCTCTGCATACTTTATGAAAGGATCTTTAAATCCAATTTGGTTTAACATCTAGCATTTGTGTGATTATTGAGGCTCTTGAGGATTGAGCCACTATGTATCATAAGACATGTATTGCACACTTAGACTGAGGTTTTAAAAGTTATCTAAGGAAACCAAGCAGTCAGCTCTGGGCAATTTTCAGCAGAATGAGAGCATCTAATTCATTCAATAGTCACCTCCCAGCTACTAATGAAAACTGGAATTAAAGGAAAACAAGAACAAAATTAAGGTGCTTTTTTTCTTTTGCTTGCAGATTTAAGATTTAGGTGATTTCTATGAAAAACTTGACCTTGATTTCCAATTTAAAAAACAAAATGCAACATATGCTTTTATTGCTTGGGGAGAATGATTGTCCTCAGTAAAAAAACCTTTTCTTACAAGGTACTGGGAGCACATAAGAGTTTAGAAGAGTTTTTGAGAAGCTCCCTTTCTAGGATTAGTTTCAATATTTTTTCATCCTAATAACATCACTGTCAGTCCTGCCCATGGGTGGATGATAGAATCAGTCTGAACATCCTTCCTGTAGAAGTAATTAAAATCAAATAACATTGAATCACATCCTGCAATATGTATATGTACAAGCTATTCCACTGTTACAGACAGTGGGACTACCTGTACCCCTGAAGCACAATGTTCAGGACCATGCTTTATGTACTGGTGTCAGGGATGCTACTTGTACACTGGAAGTAGGAAAATGCTTCATTATATTCCTGAATAAGAGCCATGTCAAACAAGGACTTGGCCCACCCTCTATAATCCACACTGGCACATTAAGACTGGCCCAGTAATTCTTCATATTGAGATTTCTCAGTGACATAATGATGGAAATAAGCTGACAATTACTGCCTTTATTCAGAAAAAAAATAAATATAATTTTTATGTTTAATTACTTTTTAATAGAGATTTTGAAATAACATTCTGCCCTCCTGGAACAAAAGCTTTTATTTCTACTTGATTAATTTTTCAACCCAAATTGACAAAGTAATCATTCAAAAACTGCCAGCTGATAGAGATGGAAACCTTAATTTTGTAGTTAGATGCGATAATATTGCCACATCCCACTTACAAAGTAGAATTTATGTAAGAAGAGAGAAGCTCAACCAATCTTCCCAGCTGTAAATTACTGACAATACTGCAGAGCTCACATGCAGAGAGGACTCACATCCAGAGAGGACGGCGCGTACCCTGAAGATCTCAAGGCTAAAAAGCAGCCCAGTATTCTTTCATATAGACTTGCAGGATTTAATGTAATATATTTAAATATTCTGGGTTTTATCTCCATTTCAAATGTCTCTTATTTATGCTCTTCTCAATATTATACTTCTCTAAAGAGAAAAAATGTTGTTGATTGCTGTACTTGGCCAATATAATGCAGAATGTATCCTACTCATTATTTATCTTCTGTAAGATTACTTCTCTTTATTGCAGTCTGTGGATACCAGACTCATTCTGAAAATTTACTTCATTTTTGTAATCTGGTTAGCCAGTAGTTAAAAACAATGAGAAACAGTAAGATTAACAACAGATGCTACATATTAGGTAAATGATGAATGCAATGCTTGCCTACTGGTATTCTTGCCCAAACTTGTGGATAAATGCAACTCCCATTAATCTTTCCAGCCAGAATGAGAACACAAACACTGAACTAAGGGAATCCTGATGAAGCTCAGCAAAGTGATACTTCTGACCTACTTTGGACATTTACTTTTGAAAGAGAAGAATCATACCCTAAAACTTCCTACTTCCCTCCTCTGATGATAATTCAAATCAAGACAGCTAGTTCAAATGCAGACCTCTAAACTGAACACCATCTCACCTCAAATTAGGTGAGATAAATCTCTGCTCAGTGAAGCTGATGCAATTCTGAAATGTAGACAAAGTCACTCAGTCTGTGGTCTCATTTCAGCTGCCAAGTTTGAAACTAGGACAACCATGGTAACGGAAGAGTAACTCGGAGAGTTACTGAGGAAAAGGAGTAAATTAGAAGGCAAAATGGAATATGGTTTCACTGAAGTGTATTTAATAATATTAAATACTCCCAAACATTGTTAACACAAGTTAGCTAGGTTGCATACTGTGCAACTTCTACAACGACTCCTAAATATCAGAAAATAAATGTTATGGTCCACACAACCAGCATGTAAATTTGTGAATTGTAGATGTAAAAAGGTCTAGGCATCAGGCAGAATTCTCTTGATAAATAACCAAATAACTTGTTTTTCTTTGATCACACTCAGTCCTAGTGCTTACAAAAGATTACTGCATTGTCCTGTCTTACTTGAGCCTACTTTTCTCTCTGTGTAATCAGTGCTCATTGGCAACACTCTGAAGTGAAAGCAGATTTTGCACATAGAAAGTTGAGCACTATTATTAAATTAGAAACTCTCGTTTCAAGCACTCCCTCCAAGCTCAGTCGCCAAAGGATACAAGTAACACCTCCTCCCCATACACACATCTGAGAACAGCCAAAGGTGCACGCCACGGTGCACAAAAACAGCTTCAGTTCAAGGATCCAAGAAGAACACCTAAAGTTGTCACCAGCAGACTATTTGCAAACCACCTTGTTCCAGCAGATGCCTAGCCTTCTACCTAGCTATATTTCATTCTCCTGGATGCATCAGTTTATCCTGTTGTAGCTGAGAGTCCCCCACTTTTTCCTTAAAAACATCAGCATAACTCCACCCCCATAAAGCAGGCACTGAACACTATTTCAGATAACTCCCAGCAGGCCAGTATCAGTTTGAAAGGACTGCAGGTGTAGATTTGGGCCAAATATATTACACGTCATCAGAAGATGTATCATAAGACATGGGTTTGTAAATTGCTGATGTTAGGTAGGCTATACAGAAAGAATGCTATATTCAAAAGCACCTACATCTGGACAGCACAGCATACTCCATACCTAACCTGTACATAAGGTACCTCAAATTGTGTAACAACCTGAGGTAGAAAATAGATTTCAGAGTACTTAGAATAAGGTTTCTTTTAAGGAGAACTTATTCTCAATCTTAACTGTAGCACAGCACTGTTGTAACAGCATATAAATGAAGAAGTCCCAACTCTTTAAAGTATGGCTTTTAACAGTCCTCCAAGGGAAAACTAAATGTGACATAAATATTAACAAATATCATTATTATAAAATAGAAAGGTATCCACCATAGCAGTATCTAGAGACATCACATAGCTTTGGAAAAACATCAATTCTTTCTAGGACAGAAGCCAAAGTCTTCCATCATTCAGATGAAATTCATGCAGCTCTCCTACACGCATACTGAAATCAGCTTTGAGTATTTTTATTTTTGTCCTTCTGTTTTAAGAAGTTCTTCCAATGGGAGCATTATTATTTCTACTTGTTCTTTTAATTTTGGCAGTGCTTAGGCATGAATGAGGAATGTATTTGGCAAAGTTTGGCTTTAACATAGAATCAATAACATCCAATTTTGCAGTATATCCTAAGTTTGTGAAGTGCAAACATAAAAACAGTTATCACATCCATGGGTCCCAGCCATTACAAAATGCCTTGCCTGAAAGGCCTTGTATTAACATTTCTACACTTGGCATTACTAGTAACTAAAGCCAAAATAATGGCATTCTGAAGAAAGGGTATGTGTTGAGAGAGGGAGATTGAACCATTTCAGGCTTTCAAGATGAGAGACAGGGCTCTAAAAAGGACTCAGCATTGTATTATTACCATTGTGCCCTTTGCTATTACATTGTTCAATATTAAGATTGAGTCACTCCCCAGAAATAAAAAAGATTTGGTCCCCTTGTAAGAGACACTTGGGCTGGGCAAAGGGGTACAGACTAAAAGCCCATGTCTGAAGAGACACTGGGATTTCAGTCTCCTTGGTCCTATGCTCCTCCCTTCCACAAAAACAATCCTCAGGTTCAAATCTGTGAACTTATTTTCTATCTTTCCAGCATGCAACCTCTACATTCAGTCAGGGAAGACCAGTCTGTGGCTCTTGAGCCATATACAAAATGCGTATAGCTCAAGCGCGGTTCCTGCGCTGGAGCTATGGTACACAACTGGCAGCAAAGCTATGTTATTCTGCCTGCAGAGCTACCTTTGTCCTTGGCTGCAAGAGGGAGCAAGAAAGCTGGGGCTGCCAGGGTCACCCTGCAATCACGCAGCTGAGGAGACCCACTGTCATCTTCCCACAGTGAATTACTGAGGGGACTTTAATTCCCTGGAGAAGCAGTACATGCCTTCAGGTTCTCACACTTAAGAAGATGGAGCATAAAGCTCACAGGGCCAGCAAGGTTGATCACTTGCTGGGTGGCAATTATCATTTCATCAAAAACCAAATGAGGGAAGTGAAAGACTTACTCACTGGTGCATGTATGTGGTTTTGCCAAAAAGCAGTCTTCATCAAAAGCATCTCAGATAAATCGTGAAATGAAATTCACTGTCAAATGAATGAATTTCCAGTTCCCCCCAACCTCCTTTGCTCTTGTGTATACATTGGGTTTTTTGGTTTTGTTACTGCTGTTTTTTTAAACAAACAGGACTAAAAGAATAAAAAAGAGAAAGGAGAGAATCTGATATCAAAGTTGGTATCTCTGGCCAGGCAGAGTGTCTGAAATAATGATAGGAAAATGTGAAAGAGTAGAATTACATAGAACTTGAAGAAACATAAGAAACTTCAACTTTATGTGGCACAGAAGAAAAGCAAAAGGGAGATTATGAAGGTTGGAGAGGAACAATATGAGCTCCTGAGAAGGAAAAAAGGGGTTCAAGAAACTCTGAGGTTTTTCTTGGGTTTTGCAGGGGGAGTTGGGTTTCAGGGGGTTTTTTGGTAGCGATTTTGGGGTTTGGAGGGTTGGGTTTTTTGGTGTGGGAGGGAGAGGTAAGCTTTTTCTTTGTGCTTTGTTTTTAAGAAATTTGGGCAGGTGTTGAAGAGGATGTGATAATAATTCCAGGGTTGGAGATAATGAGGCTATGAACAAAAACTTTAGGAAAAGAACAATGACTGACAACATTGCAAGGATCTACCAGAGTCCCACAAGGGGGGGGGTACTTCTTGCCCACGATTCACTATTTACCTGTCATACATACACACACACATACATACATATATGATATGTACATATATGTACATACACATAGAAATATATAAAGCCATTCTGTAAGTTGATTAACAAAAATATAACAAAATCTCTTGTATTGCTTCATCTTAACAGTTTTAATTTTATAAAATTATGAAAGCAAAGAACTGAATTCAAAAGCTGATGCTCCTAAAGCATTACTGCTTCTTGAATATTATGAATAAATTCATCTTTATATTTGCTCTTGGTTGTATTCTTTCTTCCTACCTCAAGAATTCCTAATAATAGGAATTTCTCTAATAAAGACCACATTTCATGGGCCATCGTATAAACCATAGAAGTAACAGACCTTTTCCAGTGTTTGTCTTTTTACACTGAAAAGTGTGAGGGACTTCTACAAGATTCAGAGTTCTTTCTCTAATGAGCTTGGACAACATGATACAGAAGAAGGAACTAATGAGGAGCAACAGAAAAAAAAAATAGCAGCACTTAGTGGAAACTTTTAAGATGAAGACACATATCTGGAGATGTGCCAGATACTTTTAACATTAATTAGTTTTATATGTTTCTAGAAAAAGAGAATAAACCTAAAAGACACTGGGAAATACATAATGTTATTATTAAACACTGCACTATAAAAAAAACACCACATGTGCATACATAACTAAAAATCTGGTAGGAAGTTCATAGCTGTTGAAATTGCTATACAGCCCAGAAATAATGCAGATCGGTTCCAGGCCTCATGGCAGGACCCAGTCTCTTGAGGTTTGCTCACATGGCTGTATCTTCCTAGTGGGGCTTATCCTCACTGACTTCAGTGCTAGTAAGTGTTTCTGAATCAGGCCCTAAATCCTACACATTAAGAGAGAATCCTCTGCATCCAGATATAGCAATCACAATGATCATTTCTTTAAGTAAATAATACGTTCCAACCTACTATTCACTTTTGCAAGTTTTTTGAAAGTACTTAGGCAGATTAATAACTACCACAAAGAAACAGTGTCATATACCCATACAAAAGCACTCAGGCTAAGAAACTTTCCCAAAAAATCATCATATTGATTCAGCTACTGCACAAACTGGCAAATCCACTTCCAGTATGGATGCATCAATCTCACATATGATACTCTACTGTGTCCTCGTCTAAAACATTTCACCACAGGATGATGAAGCAGCTCCCTATGTTTTGCTTATTACATGCTTGGCGAGTTCCACACGTAGCAACAGGCTCTAATTGGTTTGAGTGATGTGGAGATCACTAAGAGCATGACTTGTTTGCCTCCTTTACAGTCAGCAGAGTAACAATAGAGCTGTGGAAAAAACATTCTTAAAGAGCCTGATTTCACTGTAATTCCATTGCTTTAGTGACCCTTTCAAAAGGGAAACGGTTGATGAGTTCCCAGAAATTCAGATCCAGGCCTAAGCCTCCGCATCATCTCCAAAGACTATGTGACAAAGGGTGGCTGATGCTGCAACACAGAATAAGCTGTACAGCAAGTCCCGGTGTCACATGTCCGCTTGGACATGATGAGGGGCAAGGGATTTGTTCTTGCATTGTTTTTAGTTCTACTCCTGACAACAGGCTTCCACCAAAAAGCTTACAATAAACATTAAACAGAGATGTATGTGAAGCTGAATTAGTTGTACACTCCATTCCTGAAAACAATCATGAATTCTCACATGTAAACTTAAACGTAAGCATTCCCATTGAAGTTAATGCAACTACTCATTCAAGTGAGCTGCAGGCATCAATTTTTGCAGAGTTCAGCCAAAGGAACTGTCTTAGAAGGCCTTGATTCATACCATATAATTGTGCATCACTGGAGAACAATCCAGTTACTAGATGGGATAGAGTACCTTAGACTCTACTACAGATGCTTAGCTTTCAATTTAGCAGGCTAAATCTGAATTGAACTGCTTATTGGTAAAAGGCCATGCTGCTGCCAACACTTAAGCTTTACTGTAAGAACAGCTCGATAGCATACTAGTTGTACCATTTGTTTGCAGAATATCATGAAAAGAAAGGCAAGATTTTCATATGGAAGTGTACTTCTAATCCAAGAACTCAGACATATTAACCAGTAACTTCAACACTAATCATATTAAAAAAAAAAAAAAACTTAATTGGAGAGAGAATTATTTTAGCTGATTACTATGCTGCAAATTTAATTCACTGCATTCAATGGACCCATCACTTTGAGAACTCATGAATTAATACATTCTTCCCAAAGTAATTTATACAGTGGAGCTAACCACCTTTACAAGGTATTACCTTCACAGTAAGCATTGTCCTCTCGAAGGGCTCTGAAACCATCTCGGCAGCTACAGACAGCTCTGTCATCTAGGTTTCGGCAGACAGAATGCTCCATACAGTTATGTCCTTCAGTACAAAAGTCATGGCCTGTACAGAAACAAATATGATTGAGAGTTAAAAAGAATCTAAGGATTATAAAACATCGCTGTCAAAGACAGTCCTATCTTTTTTCAGTTAGGTCAAAGAATACCTTTCTATTGTGCATGAGATATAGAAAAATAAATTGTACCAAGCATGCAGCAGATGAAAGGAGTAGTAAAGGCCACAAGAACAGACTGTCTCGAGGACTTCAATTCAATTTCAGATTATGCCATTGATCTGATGGCAGCCAGATAGGTGGCTTGCTTAAATCCCCTTACTGTCTCGTCATTGTTGAGTACTTTTACAGGACATTTCTTAATTATACATTTTTCTTCAGTTTCTTTTTTATGGTTGGACTTTTTATAAAAAGAGCTCAATAGCTTAGATACTCAGTAGCACATTTACTAATGGCATTACCTTCTTTTTCCTAGCTCTTTTTGTTCCCAGGTGTATTTGTAAAATCCTTCCACATTTCACTGAAGATATTTGGTTAACATTGGCTTATTTTGCTTTTCTCTTCTCCTCATATTTTTTCCTTCAAGATCCACAGATTGAATACTTTTCCCTGATTGCCTCCTCCTTTCCATTTCAGAGAAATTTATTTTTAAAACTTCACCTTTTATCCACCCCTCTTTCTTGCATTCATCTTTTTTCCTCCCCCTCCCCCCCGCCCACAAGTGGGACTGTTTTCCATTGCATCTTAATTACAAATTTTTGAGAGTCTGAACTCCTTTTCCAGGCTAGAAGATTTAAAGTGAGTTTTTCAACCCAGTAGATTTTTTTTTAATTCCTTAATTCCCAATTTCTCAAGAAATCTAATGCTGCTATATTGCTGAACACCTCCCAATCCTCCTTCAATATGATGAATTCAAGCTGGTTACAGTAACTGACTTGAAACTTCCACAGCTTCCACACCTGTCTAAAAATGTGTGAAGCTAGTCTCCTTCACTGTTTTCTCAGTGACTTTATTTAAAGTTTTCTTCTTTAACTGAAACATAAGAATTGGTCAAGCAGCAATCTTTCATTGTTCCTTTCCAGTAACTATTCCTATGTCTAAAATGTCTCATAGGGGAACTGGGTAATGTGGGACAGGTTCGGGGGATCGGGCTTGGTGCAACAGCAGCAACTCCAGAATCCAAGTTGGAATTAGGCTGTAACACAGGTCTCTTATAAAACAACAACCAACAAATATTTGTTGGCTGTAAAGATTACTTTACTTTTCATCACACCGCTTGTTTTCTGCTTCATATTTTGCAATGAAAGAGCTTCCATCCCTCACTTTTCAGAAGCTCAGTTACATACACATTTCAATCAGGAAAATGGCAGTGTTTGCTTGGAATTGAAATCAGAGGGTTGTTTTGCACTCAGGCAGTTCATGAACAGTGTGAAGGAACAGGAATCAAGCAAACCAGGACAAGAGAAACAGAAGAGCCAGTAAATGCAAGACGTACAGAGCTTAGGATCAGCAACAAGGTCATGGTGCAAACGTCACAGACCTACTGTTACAGAGGCAGATGTTTTTCAATTCTCTTTTTTCTGCTACGGTCTTTCTCCCATATCCTCCTAGGATATGCTTTGATAACGTTACTTGAATATTGTAATTTGCCATAACTACCACAATGTTGTTATCCGACACAGGACATAAAGAACCTAAAAGTGCTACACTTTTAATAATGCTAGAGGCTCTTTGAAAATCATCGACTACAGCAGAATTCACTGATATGGCACAGTATGTGTGTTAAGAGCAACCTCTGGCCACATCCATGGCGACGTCTGCTCTTTGCCCTTTTCTTGTCTTCCTCATCAAAGCCTGAGTTAATGACAAAGCAAGTGTCTTAGTTCTGAATTTCCTGGCCCAGACTGGCTCGTATCACACTTCAGTATTGCAGAATTATGAATATACATATTATCCAGTGAATGGTGTGGGTTTTAAGATTCTTTACACTCACCCATCAGCTGTATTAATCAACAAAATACGCACTGCTGAATAATACTGTACAACAGCTTTTTGTTTAAAGACTAAAACCTACAGCTCATGAGAATCAAAACTAGCATAGTTCATGTAGGATTGAAAGTGTTCAGAATGCACTTATCTGACAAACATTAAAACTTTCAAGCTACACCGGGCACAACAAACATAGAACTCTTTTCTTTAAGCCACTAAAGAGTTTATAGAAAATTATCACCAAGAAAATCCCTTTTGACTGTGATAGATTTCAAGACCTATCAACTTTCGTTGAGTTCTTTTCTTCCATTTTGCTCTTATCTCTTTGCTTGATGTCATTAATCTTTGTGTTTCCACTGAGTAGCACCAAAACCAGTATAGCTGCACTCTTCACTGAAGTATATCTAAAGCCAGCTCAACAGCCTGATGTCTTATTTCATGCCAGGTATCAATTTATCATGATTTAACTACAGGAGAAACAGATGTAGCCTCTTGAAGGTGCAATTGCTCATAGCTTTGAAGGTAATGGTATTAGTCCAGATCAGGAGAGCAGGCTCAAGACACAGAGCAGTTCCTTCATCTCTCCTCTTTGGTAAGGATCTGTCTGGGTGTAACAGAGGTACATAGCATACAAAAATATTCCCCAAATCTTCCACTTCTAGGTACAAAGTAGAACCACAAACAAGTGAGCAATATCCATTTACTGCACCCTACAAACAACTGCACAGCACAAAACATTCTCAGAAAGAGATATCAAAGATGCTGGGGAACACAGACGTTTCTCCAGTCTCAATTGTTTGGCCACTGGAATGAGGGGAGGGTATAAAATCACTAATTATGTATCAGGCTTCTTTGGATTTCCACCCACTTTTGGCTAGAATGAAACACAAATGCCAACAAACATGTTCCACAGAATTTATACTATTTGATATTTCATAAACAATTTTCAGATGTCGTGATGCAGACTTTACGTATTCAGCTTTACAAGGTCTATACTGATTATAATATTTAGGAGTACCCTATTTCAGGTGTTCAGAAAAAAGTCTGTATGACCTGTAAGAACACAAAATTACACTGAGCTTATATGGATCCTGCTATTATCTTACCTTTACAAATTTTGCAGCAACTGTGAGATAAGGGGATCTGTTGCGATTCCGGGCAGTTCAAAGCTGGACAACTGTCTTTCGGAATACGCTGCATTTTGTAGTCCTGTTAAATTGAGGTAATTCATTAATATTGTGGGAGGAGAAAAAAGTTGATTGATGCTTTACTTTATTTGGGTTTTAGCTTTTCAATTTACAAACAAGAAGTTGCCTCTGCCAAACTCCAGGTGCCTTTGAGAACTGTTTGAAAGGAAAACTCAGCACAATAAAATCATCAGGAACTTCCCCATATTCAAACATTTTAAAGCAAGCAAAAATGTGGAAACAGTTCTCACTCTCCCCATACCTTAACTCTCAAGCAACTCTCCTCAGAATTTTCTCCTAAAATAATGCCTGAATGGGTAACAATTGGTTCTCAAAAACTGAGGCAGAGGATCCCAGAGTCAAGGGTTCTCATACAAATCAAATAAAAATCAAACTTGAACATCTCTGATTTCAACTGCGGTAGTAACATTAAAGCAAATAGGCACTGATTCCCTGTTAAGAAAAAGAGGGTTTCTCAGCTAAGCTTGTATCAGGCCTCTGAAAATGGCCTCAGCCAAGATCATATCAGAGTATCTTCAGGCACTCAATGTGGGTCATATGCAGTCATTGCAATATGACCACAGTGAAATGCCGGCCTTAGCAATCAGGTTACCACAGATGTGCGGCATTTAGATTCCCTAGGGCTCTAAGGGATGTGTCCTGCAGTGCTCTAGTCATGATATGACAAAGACAGAAGTCAAGGCAAACATCTTCCTAGGTGGCATTTGTCTTAAAATCAGCAATCTTGTTAAAATATGAGCTCACTGAATTCAGGACCCTGTTATTTCCAAAATCATGAATATGCCATTGCCTGTATTATTATTGTATGGGTAACATTTAATTTTAAACTATTTTTAAGCATAAAATATAAAGATGAAACATGATAAGCACAGTGGCCAATGTCGAAATTACTGCTCAGACTTTATCTTAAACAAACTTGAAACAGAACCCAGCCCAACCCTAACCTGAACACACAGAAAAGCAAACCAGCCACTGATGCGTGTTTGTACACCAGAACAGACAAAACCCAGCAACCTCTCCAGCCAAAGACAACAAATCCTTCAATAGAAATTATATCAATTAGAGTACCAAAGATTGCATTTAATTATTTTTACAAACTAATTTGAAAGAGATTTTTTCTTTCATTTATTTTATAATATTTAAACAGAAAAGTGCATGCCTATAAGGGATGCAACTGCAGCAGTCCAACAAGAAAAAAGAAAAGCAATGTTTAGGATTATGCATACCTGAAAGCAAAAGAAGAAATTCGCTATGCTGCCTTGTTAACATCACCAGTAGCCTTTAAGCTTAAAATCCGTACTTGTGCCATTCCCATCAAATCTCTCTCAAGCAGGGTCATGAATTACATCCTTTATGAAGACTGTGGTGGTAATAACATAGTGACCACGTACAGCTTCCTAACTGATCCACACAGTTCACAGTATGCAGACTTTCTGCTCTGAAACATCATTCATAAGGCTGCTCAATATGAAACCATATGTATTTCAATCCTTGAAAAGCAGAATTTGAATCAGCCAGAATTGCTGCATAATATTTCTACCGCTACAATCAGGCAGCCCACCAGCAAACAAGCACAATCAACAAAACACAGCTTGTGCTCATACAATATCATACTTGCCAGCAGTAAGAAACACAAGGCAACACCACATAACTTTTGATGATTCTTAATTATATATACATATTCACTAACCGCAGAATTCATGTCCCAAGTGTCATGCTGAAAATGCAAAAATTGTACAACTGAATCAACAGTGTTTCCAAAATTATTTTGGGTCAGCTTCTTCCCTCCTTTTTCAAATGGATTTCAAAGAACCTACTCAGAGAATTAAGCTCAAAAAGATTCAAAACCAGCAACAGGAAGACAACAGTCACCAGTTCTACTTTGTAAAATACATTTTTTCAAAACTGTATAAATAAAGTTTGTAAATCTCCAGAAAAAGGGTCTGGTAGGTAGCTCTGACCCACTTCCCCCAGGACCAGACAGGAAAGGCACAATACGGTTTACACTGCAGAAGAGAAAGATATTTTAGGAGGCCTGAAAGAGGAGCCCTGGCCCTGAAGTCAAGGCAAAATCTACCACAGCTTTCTGGCCTTCATAGTCAGAAAGGATTTTAATCCAGTTACTCTGGGTCTGACAGTCTGGATTTCCTACAGCCTAGGCCCAGGGGAGTTTGTACACTGTTGAATATGGCAGTTACACTCCTCTGGGGCCACCGCAGCTACAAAACATGTTTGGGATTTCCCTCCGTCTCTCTCTGCCCTAGAAACGTGCAGTTGTTGTGCTCCACACCGGGCACGCGGCTCTGTGGGTAAGCGAAGGTCCCTGCCCAGTGAAGGGAGATAGAGCTCAAGGCATCACTCTGTGTCATTCCTGGCCTGCGGCTGCACTGCCTTGTCCTTAACCTGCCTTGTGCTCTGAAAAGCAACACTGCTAACACTGCAGGGTGAGGCTGCCTTGGCATCAGGTGCGTCCTGTTTGCAAATCAAACAGTGACTCCACCCGATTTCCAACACCAGAAACATAATCAGACACCTGACATGCCAGCTTTTTTCCTTCCTTTTCGTATATCACTGCCACTAACAATTATTCCAAATTATGCTTCCATTACACTTGCATATTCCTTGTAACTGAGCACATAATTCTGAACAACACTGCACATGGGCAAATAGAAACATAATGCAGTCTGGGTGTTCTTCATTACTGATGACAGTCATGACGACAGTCATGACACAGAAGGAGGAGAGAATGCAGCTCAATTGTCAGGTTGCATAATGAAAGCTTGCAACTACGAAAATAAACTTATTTTCAAAACTTGCTGTGGAACTCAGCAAGATCAAATAAACCCAGGACCCTCGAGTGCCTTTTCTGCTGTCACTTCCCAAGGCACGCCTCCCTGCATTTCAACAGTTTCATTCAGTGAGACTTTGATATTTCTAACATGCAACAAAAAATTTTTCCAGCCACAGTGTTCTTACCTTGCACTCAAACAGAACGCAGTCCCCTGAGTTTGAATACACAGTTTCTCTTTGTCCTTCAAAGTAGGTTCTGCCTTCAAATATGCACACCGCTTCAGGAGAAAATAAAAAATATCACAATAATTTTGTCAGAAAGTGTTGGTACTCTGTTCATAAAACTTATAAAAAGATCAATTCAGCCGCAAGAATATTCCAAACCCAGCTGCAAGAGTCCAGATATCACAAGAAAAAAATTCAGAGAAGATATAAAAGATGAAAGAACTACAAAAACACACATAAATAAAAGGTGAAGAATGGCGTGGCAATATGGAGTACTGATAGCTACTGAGAGGACAGAACAGATGTGTCTCAGGTCATGACTAGGAAGATACAACTGCCGGTCCTGGTAAGGATGAAGCACAGAAACGCGGCTCAGACCAGAAGAAATTTCATGGAAGGAAGCCAGTCTAAGCAGCCTGTAAGAAAAGCTCAGAGGTGAAGAGAAAAATGGAGATGTGAGAGCAGTGTGAGTGACAGATTAATAGATAATCAGTTTCTTGATGAGGAATGTTGTATGATGAAAGGTAAATACTGAAGCTGCATGTTTATTATTTGGTTTTGATATTGTTTTGAGGTTTCACCACCCCACACAGGTATTCAAGAGCTCTATACATACATCTTAATTCCAAGTTATTTACCATTATTATTAAAGTATATTAGAGCGTTCGAATTTTATTGTGCAGAAACTGATCTTCAGCAATCATGGGTTTTTTGTTTGTTTGTTTGTTTGTTTTCCAACAAAAGTAGGATCAGACATCCAGTGTTCAAATGATAGAATAGCTTACCGAGGCCTGATGTTACACCACCACCTCACCACGTGCCAGTCCTATATCCTGGCAGTACCAAGTTTTACAGCAGTGTGCTGAAAAGCTCATACTGGATTGCTCACTAAAGTTCCCATTTGGGATTTAAGGGTTACACAAAATACCTTCACAGCAAACTGTCTTCCTTTTTTCTAAAAGGGTCTATTACTGCAATTACATTATGCAAAGTATACAAGATAAGTAGTATAAGTGCTAGGTGTGGAAAATCTGACATCTCTCTCTGTTGCTCAGGACACAGTCAAGGTTCATGAAGGAAGGATAATCATGAAATAACAGGAGTAGGTTACCATCTTAAAGTTCTAGATTACGTGTTATAGGCCTATTTTGTTAATTTCTGATTTGCAGATGTAGATCAATTGCACTACAATTCATTCACAAATTTATCTATTCTGTTTAAACAGACTAAAATTTGTAGACATTTTAAAAATATCTAAAAGTTTTTATTGCATGACCTGTATTAATTACCATTACTGCTGTTACCTTCAGTTCTCCTTTATTTCTTTTCACCTGCAGCTCTTTGATTTTTCCAACTTTCTAATACATTGCCAACTTGTGAAAAGCCAACTCTTGGAATAGATGTTGAAAAGAAATGAAGGGCATAGTGACAAAAAAGTATCTTGTATAATATAAGCCTGCACGACACTTTCAAGGAGTAAAATCACACTGAGCCAGAACACCCCAAATCTCATGAATGGCAGAGTTTGCAGGCAGACTTAATAAAAGTAGTATGGAAATTCAAGAGCCACAGAAGAGAGTCCAGAAGAGAGTCCTAGGGCTACGTGAAGGAGAAAGTCTGTATAACATCCACAGACAGGTCACAAAGAGTAGAAAGAGCTCAGTCTAATGCCTCTTTCCTCTCCCAGAAAAAGGAAGGACACCCCTCAAACTACTGCAGAAGGAAGTCTGTGAAAAAGTCTATATAAACCTTTACCAGGGAATAGCAGATCTTGAAGCCAGAAAGGACAAGGCAATCGTCCAAGTACGAAGGGATGGAACTAGGAAGGCCAAGGCCCATTTGGAGTTTAATCTGGCAAGGGAAGTCAAGCACAGCAAGAAGGGCTTCTTTAAATACATCTGCAACAAAAGGAAGACCAGGGAAAACGTGGGCCCGCTACTCATTGGGACAAGGGCCCCAGTGACAAAGGATACAGAGAAAGCAGAGTTACTGGATGCCTTCTTTGCTTCAGTCTTTACTGCTAAGACTGGCCCTCAGGAATCCCAGGCCCTGGAGACCACGGAGAAAGTCTGGAGAAAGGAAGACTTTCCCTTGGTGGAGGAGGATCACGTTAGGGATCATTTGGGCAAACTTGACACCCACAAGTCCACGGGCCCTGGGGGGATGCACCCATGAGTGCTGAGGGAACCGGCTGATGTTATTGCTAGGCCACTCTCCATCATCTTTGAAAGGTCTTCGAGATCAAGAGAGGTGCTTGAGAACTGGAAGAAAGCCAATGTCACTCCAGTCTGCAAACAGGGCAAGAAGGAGGACCCAGGGAACTACAGGCCAGTCAGCCTCACCTCCATCCCTGGAAAGGTGATGGAACAGCTCATCCTGGACACCATCTCCAAGCATGTGAAGGATAAGAAGGTGATCAGGAGTAGTCAGCATGGCTTCACCAAGGGGAAATCATGCTGAACCAATCTGATAGCCTTCTATGATGGGATGACTGGCTGGGTAGATGAGGGGAGAGCAGTGGATGTTGTCTACCTTCACTTCAGTAAGGCTTTCGACACTGTCTCCCATAACATCATCATAGGCAAGCTGATGCAAAGTGCGGGCTAGATGAGTGGACTGAGAACTGGCTGAATGGCAGAGTTCAGAGGGTTGTGATCAGTGGCGCAAAGTCTAGTTGCAGGCGTGTAGCTAGCAGTGTCCCCTGGGGTCAATACTGGGTCCAAACCTATTCAACATCCTCATTAATGACCTAGATGAAGGGACAGAGTGCACCCTTGGCAAATTTGCAGATGATGCAAAACTGGGAGGAGTGGCTGATACACCAGAGGGCTGTGCTGCCATTCAGAGGGACCTGGACAGGCTGGAGAAACGGGCAGAGAGGAACCTCCTGAAGTTCAACAAAGGCAAGTGCAGGGTCCTGCACCTGGTGAGGAAAAACCCCATGCACCAGTACAGGCTGGAGGCCACAGACCTGGAGAGCAGCTTTGCAGAAAAGGCCCTGGGGGTCCTCAGGGACAACAGGGTGACGAAGAGCCAGCAATGTGCTCTGGTGGCAAAGGCGGCCAACAGCCTCCTGGGCTGTATTAGGAAGAGCATTGCCAGCAGGTCAAGGGAGGTGACCCTTCCCCCTCTACTCAGCCCTGATGAGGCCACACCTGGAGTACTATGTCCAGTTCTAGGCTCTCCAGTACAAGAGGGATATGGAGCTACTGGAGTTAGTCCAGCAAAGGGCCATAGATGATTATGGGAGCATCTCTCATATGAGGAAATGCTGAGAGAGCTGGGACTCTTCAGCCTGGAGAAGACCAAGGGGTTAACTTATCAATGTGTATAAGTATCCAAAGAGAGGGTGCAAAGAAGACAGAGCCAGACTCCTTTAAGTGGTGCCCAGGGACAGCAGACCCAAACTGAAACAGAGGCACTTTCATCTGAATCTAAGAAAAAACTCTTCTACTGTGAGGATGACTGAGTACTGGAACAGGTTGCTTAGAGAGGCTGTGGAGTCTCCATCCTTGGAGATATTCAAAAGCCATCTGGACACAATCCTGGACACAACGTGCTCTGGTTGACCCTGCTTGAGCAGGGGGGTTGGACTAGATGATCTCCAGAGGTCCCTTCCAACCTCAACCACTCTGTGATTCTGTGAGGTTGTAGGATCAAAATACTTAGGAAAGTATATTATAATCACACATTACAGCCTCATATTCAGAGAGGCTGACTGCAGTGTCCACATATTTACTGACTTTGGTTTTGTTTTCCTTTTTGCTCTGTTCAGCACACACAATGCTATGAACATGCTGGCAAACACTAATTAGGACAATTAGATATTCTTCCCACATCCACGGAAAAAGCAACAATACTTCATTTACACTACTTTAGAGAGTGAATCTGCACAGGGAATCTGGACAATGTATTTGGTGTCAAGTTCTCTTAAAAACATCATAATATGTTAAGATCACATAGCAACTTAACCTGGTTAAATACATCAGCCAAAATATTGATACTGACAGACATGCACAACTTTGGCTTTAGAGTAACAGACCATATTCTGCTTGCTAAACAGAACTGGGATATTTTGGACTCTAAACATAGAATTTTGAAAACTTAGGCATGACTAATGCAATCAAAATTGCCACCCATTTGTCAAATTAACTATGTTGGCCATTCAGTACTCAAACAACTTTCAAAGCAAAATATCAAACAATAAAATCAAATGCCAAGACAAAAGTGCAAGACGGTGCCAAGAGAAAAAAAAACAATTAAGGTTGATATTCTTTTATATGACTCTTGTATTAACAGTTCAATTAAAGGTCTATAAATAGCACAACAGTCTGCAAGGCCAACTTAACTGTAATGGACATGTCATTACATGCCTGCTGATAAAAGCAGGATTAGACATTTTTTGATGGACCCCTTATGTCAGCTGTTCTCAAAAGTAGTGATAGAATTTTTTCTTACTAGAAGTGCAGATAGGTATTGTGCCAAACACTAGCAGCAACCAATGGCAGCAAAGTTTCTACTTCAGTTCCACCTTCTCTGAGCTGATATTGCTAGAAGCTAACTGTTAAAGGGACTTTTCTGAAGAACTTTGTCTACAGGAAAATGGTGTAATGTGGAACAATAAACAGACACCTCCTTAAAACATCTCACAGCCCCATCAGAAAGTCTCAAGTGACAGGGATCCATAAGGCAGCAAGATAAAACCTGATGACATAATTAAGACTGAGTGTTAAGGACTTCAGAAAGTAATGAAGATCTGCTAAAAGCCTGCATACTTTTTAATCACTATTTTAAGTCTATGAGACTTAAAAGACTTAAGAGACTTAACTCTATGAGACTTAGTCTATGAGAGAGATATAGTCATCACCCATCAACAGTAATCTACCATATAAAAAGCAGGTTGCATTCTCCATTATCACGTCATAAGTTAAGACCACCCATCAGCATGATGAGGCTATTCCTGATACAGCGCTGATACAGGGTAATTCTTATCCTGTTCCACAGAGTCTTCAGTCAAACGGGGGGAAAAAAATAAAGCATTTTATTTGGATACTACCCATATTTTTGTCCAGATTAACCATCAAAAAATAGAGTGCGACAATTATGCATAATTTTTCTAAGACATAAAAACCTGCTGTGCATTACCAGTGAGATGGCTGTTTTCTGTAGCCTTTGAGGAAACAAGCCACCATGTGAGCAAACACAGGGTGAGTCTCCCTGAAGGACAGCACCTTCAGAGATTTTCTATGTTCTGTTTTGTTTGACAGCATAAAAAAAAAAAGAAAAAAGAGAATTACACAAATAGTGTAGCTACTCGGTTTATCCAAAAGAGTAATCTAATGAATTTGGGTAAAAAGAACTTTAAAGTGAAAGTTCCATGCACCCAAACCATACAGGCTCCAAAGAGACTTGTTTCTGCTCCAAAAATTTACAGCCACTGCCAACATTTTGGTTTTGACCAAGAGTCTGCTTCAGTGTTATTTAAGCGCCCACAGACTACACCCATATCTGAATGACTATCAGGGACCCTACCATCGCTCCCATGCTCAGCCAGACTCTCCTTTGCCCTGCACAATTTCCACCACACTTTACAGAGGAATCCTGCACTGTGCCTTTGACAAACATGCCTCGCGCACAAAGGCAGAGCCTCCTGTCACCTGGTATCATACAGTTCTATATAGTTCCATCTTTGCCCTTTTTAGTGTTTTTGTTTTCCTCCCAAATCTAAGTGTTTTCCCTTCCCCTCTAAATGGCAGCCCCTTGTTAATTGGGATATTACACTAATAATCACATATGCCTTATTTGCATAATGGCACCGGCCAGCCCAGTGTTGCCCAAGTCCCAGGAGAAGTGGATTAGTGTGCAGATGGAGCACCACATCTATAGCTGCTGTTAGAGCACAGCTCTTTCAAAGCACCTGTACTTCTGCATCTAGGTCTACAGAGGAATTGAGCAGAATTTTACACTCCCATCTCTTCCTCTCCCCATTTTCATTTCTGTATGATGAACCTGCCCACCTTCCCTTCCCCCTTCTGAGACTCATCATCTTCCTCACTTGAACTGAAGTGACACGGTTAGTTGGGCATAATCAGACACCCCCCGAGAAATCCACTGAATGTACCTGAGCTAAGTCCGCAGCAGTAGTTCAGCAAAAGGTTTTTAAAACAGACAGCAAGGTAAACACATTTTTGGAAATCTTGATTAAAGTCAGTTATGCAAATTGGCTTTCCAAATTGGATATATACTCACTCTCACCATTCATTATCAAGTAGTATTTAATCAAAAACTAATTTAAAAAAAAAAGCAAGTGCTACCAGTAGAGTTAGAAATTAAAAAAAAAAAAAGATTTTATAAAAAACCCATGCATGCCTAACATCATGCCCCTTTTTCTCAAGGCTGCCAAAAGTTACAAGCTGCTATTATCTATTGTCCATTCCTAAACAATATGGTACTTCATGTCTTGAGTCAGTTCAGGATTTGAAATATTTAAAAATGTAAATGTAGCTGGACCAGATGCTCACACTCTGCTTTGTCATAGCTAAATTCTCCAGAGTGCATCAAGCTGATGCACTCTGACCCACTTATAGAAAAGCTCTGACCCATTTATAGAAAAATGGTAAATTGGAGTTCATAAAAACTATTAATATGAATATTCCTTTTTCTGTCTGTGAAATACACCACTGAGGGAAAGCCTTAGAGTCACTGCTTCTGCAGAAAATATCTATTTCAACACTCCTACTGTTTTCAGTAGGACCTTTCCAGATATTAGACTGAGGCCTTGCATGCTTGTACAGCCAGTGCTGTACAGTGTGTTAGCCTGTCTATATGAGGTTGTAGCATATATCTGTCTCTAGGAGAGCTGCAATACTTTTGTCTTACAGCTGTGTCAGTCAAATCAATTTTTTTGCCCTCTTTCTTTGTGTACCATTGTGTTTCTATGGAAGCCGAGTCAGAAAGCGCAGTTTAAGAAATTATTTCATTCTTAATTATAGTCTATTAGCATCTTATCCGCAGAAGACAAAGTACAATTCTGCAATTCCAATGGTGTAGAAGAGGAATAAGTTCATCTTTAAATGTAATTTGTTTCTTCATCAAGAATCTCAGTAGTGACTAAAATGGGTTAAATAACGTTAAAACAAGATGCTTAATGAATTTTATGAAACCTGTTCTCAGTATTTTTCAAGCTCTTAACTAGAAAGACAAGACTAGTAAGTTCTTGAATCTGTTTTTGATATATTACTACCAAACACCTCATTTTCATTAGCTGAAGAGGTCTAGTGGGGAAATTTAATAAAATTAAAAAGGAACAGTGAAATTATGATGAACAAACCTGATGGATAAGAAATTTGGGATATCGCCCTGGCAAGAATAAGTCCTATCTCCTTTGGAACTATCTAGCTTTGTAATAGGGAGCATTATAGGGACTGAGAAAATGAATTTGCCTCCCATTGCCTCAATACATGAGCAATACTTCAGTATTTTACAAGAAAAGTGAGGACCAGGTAAGAATAATGTTGACAATGTGCTTTCAACATATATGATAGCTTTATTACAATACTGAATTAAACAAGAAAGTCAAATTGGCTTCTCTTTCCCCTTCTGGCCAAGTTCTATTGTTGTAAGAGATTTAAAAAAAAAAAAAAAAAAAAGCCAGTGGGGGGAGTGTCTTGAGAAAAAAGTTATTGGGAAAAAAAAAGAAAAAAAAAAAGGGAAGTATTGAAATATTGCCCTCAAATCCAGAACAATATCAGTAACTCAACATGTGCATTTCCTGGAGGACACAATCCTGAATATGAAAACCAGACACAGCCCATAACACCAACAGCTCCACCTCAGAGCCTACGACTAGCCAGCCAGAAGTGCCTAAGAGAGGCACGGACCTAAGAGAGAAGTCTGACAGGACAACGACTCCTTTCAGTCCTCCCTTACTTTCACCCCCCATCTGTGCCACCGCACCCCAGATATGAGATAAGACCTATCTCATCTTGCATTTAAGCTTGAACTCTGCAAAGGAGGGGACTGTGTGTTGTGTTGTGTGCAGTAACTACAGCAATGGCGCTCTGTTCACAGCTGGGGGTTTTAATGCTACCATCATACAAGTAATTGATAGATGCAGTGAACAAATTCATTTAATATTTTTACTTGTTGTTACTATCTACTTGCAAGTCTGCAAGTTGATGGTCTGGTAAGAAATACCTTCTAAAAGCCAGAAACTTGTCTGTTTTGTGACATGACCTTCAAGCTTTGGGGCAGGGAGGGGAGGATTGGCAAAGGGGAGGGACTCTTCTGTTCTACAAAATATTTTATTTCAACTACCTCCTTGGGATTTTATTTAACAGATCTTGAGCTCTGTCAAGTTGGTCTTCAAAACATGAAGCTATATTGGAAAGAATAAAGGACAGGGCTTTTTCTGTCTATGATCAATTATCAGCAAAAAAAGAATAAAGCCGGTCCTAATCAAACAGTTTCCCAGACAATAAAAAAGTTGCAAGGTACATACAGACTAGATTAAGTACAAGAGAAGCCAAGGTGAGAATCTTGAATTTGTTTGCTCACATTAAGATTCAAGCTTTCACAGAGCTCGAGCTGTCATACTGGAAACAGGACAAAGACACTAGGTGCAAATGTGTGGAATGTGTGAACTGGCAAGATGTTTTCATTTATGTATGACTGACCAAAAATGAGGTTGTGATTCCTTTATTCCTGTATTTATTTTAAATTTCTATATTTAAAGTGCATGTATTTACTCCCACATTTCTTTACAGCAACTCTGCAATAATGTAATGCAAAACTCAGTAACAAAAAAGTTTTTGGTTATGCATTTCTGCCATACTAACACCTGTGTATGTATAGAGCCACAAAAGATCATGGACAAAGCTTTTAAGCATTCTGAAGTCATTCTGCTCCTACTAAAAAGTTTCTTTGAATTTCACAGCATCCATTTGCAGGATTGTTCTTGTCCTCTATGTTATACTCAAATTTTATTTCTCATTTAGGTGCCTCAGGGATCTGCTAAACTTATGGCTATGAAAGCAGCTACAATGCATCTACAATGAAAGCATGTAGAAAACAGGAACTCCCACTTCACAACCCTGTAAAACTGGCCTAGAAAGGATGGTGCACTTTCAGTTATATTCACAGTCACCAAAGAGACAGCTTAGGGAAATAATACCAGAATTTATAGCTCTTCCCAAAGTAGTATCATCTCCCAAAATGATATAGGGAGAATCATGCCAGTTTATCTTTCCCTACCTCCAAAGCATTTGAAGTAATTGCTCACTAGAAATAACAGGTTTCTGCCTATTTTCCAGATGAGTTAAGAATATTTTCTTGCTTTGTTTTCAGAGCAGGAAAAAAATCTGATAATTGAAACCAGGTGTTTTCTGCCACAATTTATTACAAATGGTGATGTCAGTGTAATGCCATTCTAACGGGAGTTAGAATATCAGAATATATATCAGAAATATATCAGAAATTAGCAAGGTAAAAAATGCTGTTCACCATAATAGCTTATGACAATGCAAGACAGCAAAGCTAATATCTTCAAGTTTTACTCATCTGTTAAGAAAAAAGTCAAATAATTTTAGGGAATTTTGAATTAAATGTTACCAGTTAAATAAGAATAAAATGAAACCTGGAAAACCAGTCAAAATTGTGTTTGAAAGAGGTTTACATAATCTTTTACTTAGAGCAACCAGGAGAGTACCAGAATTTTCATTTACAAGCAGAAGTTATTTATACAATTTCAACAAGTAGAAGGACAAAATAAGTCAGCTACTCCATATAGAAAGCCTTAGGTTGGTCAACTACCTTCCTAAATTAGTAGGCAGAGCTTTCTTCTTAATGGCAATTGGTACCAAAAAGGAAAAAAAAAAAAAAAAAACAGTAAAAAACACTCTCTGAATCAGCAGAGATGCAGAACAGCAATTTAAAATATGAGAATCATTACAATTACAGTCCTGTGCCTGGCTACAGCAAAGAAAGAAAATAAAACAGCAGAAGTTCTTCTAATTCCCCTGAATTCTAAGTCTGCTGAAGAGGACTGCAAAGACTATTTTTAAGGGAACAGACGAGGAAAGTGTAAGAATAGACTGTTACACCATATCTGCCTAGATTTCAATTTTGAAGATATGTCTCACACGTGCAAAAGTTGCCAGGGTTTGAGACAGAATGCATTTTATGAGCCGACGGATGTAGAAATAGTGATCAATAACAGCCTTGAGGGTCTGTATACTATTAGGTATCTGCAAGCTGTGACTAAGAAAAGTAAACCAAGCAGTAGGTGGTTAAATCCACTGGAACATTTTCAAACTTCTGCAATCAAAATGACTGAAAAACACTGGTTTAAATCATTATTTCTGTAAAGATAAATAAAGGAAAACATTATACATCATTTTATGTTAATCTCACTGAATTAATTTCACGTGTATTTTACCAGCCTTTCCTTACACTCTCAGGAAAATAAAATCAAAATCGTGTTCTTAAGGTTTTTTGTTTTGTTGTACTATAGTATTTTGTTCGAAACAGAGTTTCAGTCTCCTCATCCTTCCCATTTATTCCTCCCACATTACCTAGGCAGTGTTGGACAACTGTATCTATGGTTTCTTTTACACTCCCGTGGCTCCTAGCACTAACCCCTCTCAGCCAGCTTTCCACATAGATGACCCTTGTCAACATGGCAAACCTGGTGTTGAGAGGAGTCAGTTCAGCTCAAAGCCTTCTTTGCAAAACCGTAGAAGTCCCAATGAGCTCTTTTGCTTCGTTATTTGACAGCCTGCTCTATCCAGCTCCATGACGTGCCGTGGCCTTTTCCCAGTGTTGCAGCTTCAGTGTTTTCACTGAAAGCCAAATTCTGCGCTTTCAAGAACACATGCCCATTAAGGATCATTGTTACTGGTACTACAGAAATATGCAAAATCCACAAAGACGTCCAGGCAGAAACTCAAACATCCATTACAAGCTGCTGATTTGGCAATGTGCTCCTTGTTAGGGGACAAAAAAATTCCAATGACAGGTGCAGGGTGACATTAGTTCATTACTGCTGAGAAAAAACATCTTGAAATCAACACAGGCACATGAACACCCCAATATCCTATGTGATTTTTGCAATTAGAAATTGAATCAGAATTTTCTTATTATTTCTTAAACATCTCACTAGGTAAATTCTGATGAAATTAGCATCACTGAAGTTGGGGTAGTGACACACTAAAACTGGAATGCTGCCAATCTGTCCATTCCCAGTTGTCTGAAAGCCAAAATATTCACATCTAACATATGTTAAGGTTTCATTTGCACTGGAAATAAAATATGCTGCTACAAGGATTTAATATTTTGTGAGCTCCCTGGTAAGAATGTGATGAAAAGGAAAAGAATAGGTTCTTTTCTCAGACTGCCTAGACAAAATAGGATGGGGTGCGGGGAAGGAAGAGAAGTAGGCCCTACAGCAAGATTTCAGTGCAAAATATTTTTAATTCTCTACTGATAAAATATAAAGTTACCAATATTATGTTTCCATTTCTTCTTTAGTGCAGAAAGCTATACACACTCTAATGTATTTTAATGAATAAGGGTATTTTTAAACATTTTATTTTATAATTCATTCCTCAGGCACACAATAACACTAAGACTGGGTTATTTACCATTAACTGGAATTCTCCTAATATACTGACACATTGCCTGCAGATCTCCAGTCTTCCAGTTGAGTTCCATGACGCACAAAGCCCAGAAGAGCTGAAAAGCAAGTAGCCTAGGAGGCAGCCACACACTTTGATGCATGAAAAGTTCAGTTCAGGCACAGTGCACTGACTCCCTCAGTTCTCCTGTGCTTACTCAGAACAATGAAACTCAAAGGAAATGAAGGAGGAAAAACATAGAAGCAAGATATTCTGGAGAACTCCACTTACTATAAGGTGTACTTTAACTTATACAATACAACAGACATACAAGGAGCAGGTTTCTGGCTCAGGAGGGAACTGCAAGTACACACAGGTGAAGACACTCAGTGTTTTCCCTCCAACATAGGCATATTGCCCAGTTTACAAAAAACAAAGGTTATTAGAGGCTACAAGTTCTGCAAAGACCCCTATCAATGCCAGCATTGGAAATATAACAGTTGTAAACTAAAGATATTGCTTTGGTATAAGAATAGTTTGACAATTTCTGCAGCTTTAGTAGGGAAAACACAGCAGAGACTGAGCAGTTTGGGTCAAGGGTCTTCTCACAACTTCATTTTCCTTTGGAGACTGGCCCTGTCTACAGAAACCAAGTGGAGGCTTTCAACTGCCTTCAGCTGGCTTTGAGTTCGGCACAGGCAAGGCACCCAGGACATTCTTGGAATATCTCAGCGTTAAGCTTCCTGAGATTGTATGGGCTGTGCCAGAGTTGCAGAGATGATATATGCATCAGTTATGCTTTTCTGCTATGCTTTTGTAAATCTAAAATTACTCCACTGATTTTGTGGAGTTGAACTGCATGAGTTCAAAGATTATTTTTTTCCACAAACATGTCTTTAGAAAAATGTGTGCTATTCCTAAATTAATAAAAACACTGCCTTTCATTTGGAGACATGTAGTTGCTGAAGTAATAAACCCGTGTAAACAGGCAGTAAAATGCAGTGTTATTCATCTCTGTATTACAAGCTTGTATATAATGCTCTTCATCTGTTATTATAATGTAATACTATTATTGTATGTGATTCAAAGGCCTGAGGAATAAAGTTGATGTGAATCATTTCAGCACAGAAAATCTAGAAAGCAGAGTCTGAAGGGACACTGTTCTGCTAAAATGCTAACTAGCATTCAGAAATTCTGCATGCTGAATGCAGGAGGATATAAAAAATGTCACAGTCCTAGGGAATAACTCAATGCCAGCTACATTCCTGACCTGTTTTAGTAGTATTCTTAAAGTAGGCTAATTTATCTGATTTTTCAAAACTTCCCCTCAAAATAAAAGAATTTATGCTCCGTTTGCACCAATATCTTAAGCAAGCCACATTAATATTTATGATCAAAAGCAACCAGTTCTTTGCACTGGACAGAATGCTTCTTGTCCTCTATATTCTAAAATGTCCTTAAAAAAAAGCTTTGACAAATGAATGAGCATTACTTCACTGCTAAAGAAAAAGATTAGGCTCCATGCAGCTTCTTCCTAGTTTTGATCTATTCAATAGTTCAACAACTTAGTCTAGAATCTAGTATAGTGAAGCCCTGATTTCAATAGACTTGGGCCTTCCTTTAACCTAATCCTGAGTATCTGCAGGGTTAGTGATGTTTGACACTTCTTCTCCACAAGATTATGCTACAATAACCTACAGTGCATGTTATTAGAAGACTAATGTGTTGAGTCAGGAGCTAGGACTTCAGATGTACGAATTTATAGTTGGAACAGAAAACAGTAAAACTATGTAAATGCAGTCATAAGTTAGTAGTAAAGTATTTCACAGTATCGCTTAGTAGTTCACATCCTCTTTGAAGGATATTGCAATCTGGCATAATTCCACACAGGCGAACACAGGCTATGATTTACTCTGGGATCTACCTCAGGAAGCACAACAACCAACTAAAACTACTGATTCTCCTTGGATACCATACGAAAAACATCACCACTTTGATCAATGGTATCCAAAAGTGCAGACTAGTCCAATCAGTACAGGCTTTTTTACTGCAGGCGGTCTCTGTGAAGGTCTGGTTATCAGCACTCTGCAATTGCTTTCATCTTCAAATCCTGCATGCACTGATTTAATTTATATATTTCAGGTCCCATATTAATTCTATATTAAACTGTGGGGAGCAAAAATGCACAAGTAGGGGTAACTTGAACCATGCCCCACCCCATCATCATTTTTAATGAGTTCTCTTCACATGACTTCTGTTGCTTCCTCCACTTTCAAAGACAGGCAAGCTCTACTGTCATATATAAATACTGCTAATGGTACCCTAGCTCCAACAGATCGTTAGCTAGTTATTACTGGTTTTAGTGTCAATGTTCTTGTTGTAAGAGCTTCATACTCCTCTTTGTATGAGCTGTTTCAACATACTTCCACCATTTGCTCCTGTCTCTGAATCCACACATTCTCCCTATCCTGCCTCCCTTGATCATAACTTCCAGTTCAACACCAACTACACTCAATTTTCTGCTCTGCGTATGCAGTTTTTCACAAACTACAAAAACCCTCTTTTCTTTCTCCACTACAAATCACAGTTCTTTCATCCTGAATTAGCAGGGGAGTCTCCTGGCTCCCCTACAGCATGGACATGCAGGCCATGTCCATGCCTACCATGCCTGCTGGAGCTGGTCTTTAGTTTCCAGGCTGCTGGACTCCAACTTAGGTAGTAGTTAAGACAGCCTGTTCAGCAGGCACAGATGTAATTCAACACTCAAGTATAGACTAATCCTATCATTCAAACAGATCTCTCTGAACTGCAGCCTCTGCTCTTGTGCCACATTAAATGCAACAGAAGTTCCTTCAGTACACTGATGAAAGGGGCTGAGGCTGGCATGCTATGCCATAGATACAATACATCTAAGGCAAGATGGTACCACCTCTTCAGCCCAAAGGAAAGGTAGAAGTTTGGGGAGAAGATGAAATTCAGTGAGCAGCACAAGCTTAAGTCTGTAATGCTTAAGTCCACCTGGACAAACATTAATGGATTTGCTAGAAAGCTTCATCTATATTCCTTACATTTCTAGATAAATATTTTGTACTACTGCTGATGGGCAGCTGCTGTGCAAGTGAGAAGCAGACAGGCTTTTATAGCTCCTCTGTGTCAGTAGGCTAAAAGAGCTGGGAGTTTGTAGAAGTGTCTGTAGCTTTGGGGAAAAACTGAAGCATTATGAAGAGGAAAGTAGAAATCCTCTTAATTTCTAAGTATAAAATTAAGTTTTCCTGCAAGCTAGCAAGACAGATCACCAAATCAGAAATCCATCCATGTTAAGAGGTACCATGTCCACATGTATGTTTTTAACCATTTTGCTCAAAAACCCTTTCTGAATCATATAGCCCCTTTACATGCTCACTCTCTCTCTCCATACTTGTTAGCAGTAGAAGTGTGAGTTGATCCAGTGCAGTCCTGTGCTTTTTACAGTTGCTTAAGACACCTGTGTTAGAGTGCAGGTGGGGCTACAATATACCAGAAAACCATCTAATGTCTGTTTCAGAAAAAACAGCACATGGAAAAAAAAAAAAATCACTGCCTGCATATTTGGACATGATGACACTTTAGACTCCACTGAAATTGGTTGGGACATATTTAAATAGTTTGGGATTAGGTCTGTAAATGTCTGCAGTGTCACTGGGAGAAGGACAGTGATGAGAACAGAACAATTTCTTCCTGGAAATCAGTCTTGGGGTTAGGAATTATTACTGTGTCAGACACTGGTACAATGATCACTGCTGGCATTAAAAAATGAAAATCAGCTAGGTTGTTAAAAATACACTGGCTCCATTTAAAAAATACATACATCACATGGCTATTTAAGTGATGCCATAGTGTTACTACCCTGACTAATAAGAAAGTTACCATAAAAAGATTTGCTGACCAAGTACCAATTGCCTCAGCTACTAAGACATTGGCAGTCCTTTCACAACTCACTTAAAATAAATGAACTTGTCCTTGTATTTTTTAAGCCAAGTCCACGGTGTAAAGTTATATTTTATAGGGTCATTAGGGGAGCTTAATCTCTCCCTGTTTTGTATCAGTGCCTATCACCACACAATTCATTTGTCTTTGCAGAGGAAAAAAAGAAGTTAATGATCTCTTGCACACACCTTCTCAGTTAGGCTTAAAATGGCATTGGGAATAGGAAAGAAAATTCTCTGCTTTCTGGCTCCAAACAAATCTCTACAGGAGGCTCCCATTGATCTAAGATATATGCTTTGGTAGCTTGATGAGCTTTGTTGAATAGCTTGCCTGTAGCCAAAACATGCATCCAATGCATTGTCCAATTTATGTGCCTCGGAAGATTGTACTTCTTCTAACCCATTCCGACTAACAGAAAACAGAATGATAGTTTGCATGCATTGTCATTCCCATTGACAGCAGCATCTGTCTTCACAGAAGACAAAATGGACCAAATTTTCTGAATGTCCTCAAAGGTACAGGGTTTGGGGAGAAGGTGAGCGCTTGTTGTTGCCTTTGTTCTCTTTCAGCATACATGAAGAAATAGTCAATGCAGTATCAGAAATTTTTTCCTATGAGATTCCATAATAAATGTTTTTCCATTAAGTAAACATTTAAGAAAAAAACAGTTAGTTGCACTGAAGTTCATACTCTAAAGCACTGAAAATGTCACCCAGGGAGATATGACAAAACTGCACTGTCTGATCATTTAAATACTGGACTGAAATTATTTTTCCAGGGCTTGGCAGTGTGGTAGGTTTTCGCAAGTCTCTTAGCACAACTGCTTAATGAAAGAACCAGACTTTAAAAATCCAGCACTTCCTATTCCTATGCACAACTGATATACTGATATCCATCAGTAACTGGTGGAAAGATTAATCTCACTTAACTTTAGCTTTCTAAGAGTGTGGTATCCAACTGAATCATCTGGGCTCCCTGTGTAGTCACTAGAGGTAGAGACGCACACCCCCGGAAGGCAATTCAGCCCAACTGTTCCAGCCACCCCTTCATGTAAGTGCCCTCCTAAGGTGCCAGTCTCCAACTGGCTGCTGAGAGAGCCTAGAAGGCAAACTGGTGATAGCCATACCTGTGAACGAAAAAGGGCCAGGCTCAGGCTTAAGCACTGGTCTGTGATCATCCACATGGTTTGAGTGTTAGCACACTCCATGGAAACATTTGGACCAACTAGCATGTTTTGAGACAACATTAGGCATGGTTTGGGGAACAGCACTGGCCAGAGATCATTTCCCAAACAGCCATCTGGGTACAGATATTCTGTTGGGGGAAGGGGAGGAGAGCGTAGCCATATAGGTGTGAGCCACAAAGTGCCACCTAGCCCCAGGGCCACAGGACTGTACCTGCCCTGTTTTATTTAGTAGTGTAAGAGTTCAGACTACATTCCTAAATTCTACATGGCTAAAGCTACGTGAAATGAATCTATCCTGAAGTTTAAAAACACACACCCCACACCCAAAACCCACGACCCACACAGAACACATCCGCCTGTGAATCCTGCTTGCTGGTCACTATAAGAGTCTTCGATACAGTACATTTCTGCTCTTTTATGCTGTCCGTCATTAAATCAGACCCTGTTCTTCTCAGTTCGGTGGCTCTGTTAACACACCAGCAGAAGAAAGGAAAGGGAAGAATTTAGCCCTGGGTGCAACAGAACAAGGCTACCACAGCTACCATGGCCTAGACAGCTTTACTCACACAACAGTTTGGCAGAAACAGCTCATCATCTGTTACAAGGTACCACAACTAGCAAGAAGGAAGCAGAGATAACCATAGACATTCTGTCTTGCAACAAACATTAAACTCAACCAAAGAACAGTATATTAGGCATGTTATTTTTTCCTCATCATTTATGATTATCTAATGCTAAGGATAGTGCTTCCTTAGGCAACACTCCCCTATTAGCTTCTTTCCCAATTATAAGCCATCTGTGTTCAGCCTACATGACCTAGTCAGATGCCATGTCCCCTGACACTGTTCTAAGAAATGAGAATAAAAGCTATTTTGAGAAACTACCCAAATGAAGGAACTCAGATCTGACTCCTTGAGCAAGAACTGCGGTCACTGACTGCAATCAACTCGGGACATGAACTGAAGATGCCAAGAGGGCAGGATACAGCTGGCATATATATATATATATGAACTTGTGACAACTTAGCATTTCCACCAAATGGGCCTGGAGAATAAATGAGGGTCCCACAGTTTGTAATGCCTCTAACTTCACTCTTCACACTCTTTCACTGGAAAGTAATTATCTTGTCAGTTTGCACTCAGTCTTTTGGTTGCAGAGAGTCAGTCTCTTGAAACAAAAACCCACACTAAACCCACACTAAACCCACACTAAACCCACACTAAACCAAAACACTTTACATACTCCAGATGAAATTGGAGATAATTTTTTGAAAAGAAATTTTTATTTTATGATCTAATCATTTTCCTGATAGTTTGTCAGAAAGTTTTATGCATGCACGTTAATTATAAATTGAATTATATACTGGCAACAGATTAATAGCACTGGAAGTTAAAAAGCTTTGGCTAATATTAAGAACATCAGAAAGGGACTATCAGAGTAATTATCATACTGTGCTGTAGCACAGCTGCATCTTAAATGCAAGAAGTACTAGCGCTGTACAATGAGGTCAGTGTCCATAAGCCCGTTCATTTCTTGACCTTTGTCAAGACTCCCAGTAAAAATAACAACTTCATGCGGAGTCTTATGATGTGAGCACGTGCCCACTAATATTTGGATGCGGGTTTCTCCAACTCAGTTCACACGCAGTACATTACAGAAAAACACTTGACAGGATCAAGTCCTCAAACTGCGTCGGAATGGTCAAAGATTCGAACAGAGGCCTGAACTCTGTGCATCTTACATCCCCGAGTTACCAATTCCCTGAGCCATATAATATGCATGGAAAAATCTGTGTAGCTGGGACATTTGAATTCTAGTTTCCTCTGATTAATCTAGAGTAAGTTAATAAGGCTTCCTAAAATGGGGTGGCTTGTGTAGCTTCTAACACAACTGAATCTTAATAAATTCCCGTGGAAGCAAGACTAATGGAGTACAAACTGTCTTCCTGATTTTTATCTTACAACGTGTCATTTTAATCAGTTATATATTTCTCTGTACTCTGCAAAAAGTTTTACACAGCAGTCGAAGAGTGATGAAGCCACACAGAAAAGCCTCAACAATTAAGTGTATGCATCTCAAGCTGAACTTCAAGAATGGCTTCCACCCTAGCTTAAAATAAATATCCATCACATGTGACACTCATCCATAATCAAGCTGAAATATTATATACGGTCCATCTAGATAGATACTGGTTAACCTCAAATTCCTCTTCTCTGACCCTACTTGCAACAAATGCAAAATCCTATGAAACCAGAAAGGTAATCACCTGTCTTAAATGACAACATGAAATTACCCTTGTTCAGTTTCCTGTATAATTCTGTCTGACCTTTTACGAAAGAACATTTCTAGGTGACTGGTTTTTGCTGGTCTCTTGGGTCTAGTAGGAGTTTGCTCCTCCCTTAATTACAGAACAAGAATCATAAATCAGAATCTATTTCTAGTGCTGTAACATACAATCGAAAGTACATTCTTCGAGCTGGAGGTGTTGGAAACACTCATCAAAATAAACGCAAGACATTTACTCCCAAGTCTCTAGCTGTTAGGTCAGATTTCACTAGAAGGTAAATTAAGTAAAGTCTGCAGGGTTTTTTTCTACATTAACATTTTTGCTAAAAACATTCATAAGAAATCTGTTTTCAGAAAAAGTAGTAACTGAACTAAAGCAAAATAGCCTCAACTGAAAAATGAAAGCATTTTGGTTATCAATTTCCCAAAATATTTCACAGAATTCCCCTGTTCCTCAAACCCAAATATGTAATTCCCTGACCAGTTCCGTCAGGGATATTTTTACTGAAAGGTTCATTGTCTTTACAAATTTCAAAGCATTCATTAGAAGGAAGCACCACAGTAAAACTTACATTGACATTCCTTGCAGCACTTGCCATCCACATATGCCAGGGCAGAATTAAGTGGACAATCAGAGAAGGGGCAAATCAAAGCTTCGCACTGCACAGTACCATTCTAGAAGAATAAAAAGTGCTTAACTGATAGTTACATTTAGCAAGAGAAGAGATTTTCCTCAAAGGTGTGAGCATACAAGCTTTTTTAAGTACAGTAAACTCTGACAATACCCAAAAAGCCATTTTAACGTGATTCTTTTAATAGTTACAAGAATAGAAGCTATACCTTTAAAATATCATTCATAACGTTTTAGACATATATGAAGTGTTTGAGATGATAGTGATTTAAGTGTTTGGTGTTTTTGTTTAAGAGGCAAATCTATTTGGAAGGAAAAAATATTTTCTGCTAGTCACCAGCAAATTGACAAATTAGTGTGAAATATAAAAGCCTCAAAGCAATACTCTACCTTCTGATTTTTACATAAGAGAATATATTTTTAAAAGATAATATCATAGCTGCAAGAAAAAAATGCTTTTTTGCATTTTAAAATGCTTTGAATGCATTTGTTAGGTAGCAATTAGCCAGGTCTGATACTATGGACTAAATCATCTTCTACTTAACTACAACTGCTAAAAACAAAGCAAATATCCCTCTAGAAACATACCAAAATCAAATTAGGCTTAAGGAGAACAGCTTAGCAAAACACAGACAGCAACAAACTATCTAAGGTGCAATATAGGCAAAGACAGCCTTTCCACCAATTTCTGATATCTTTTGGATTAGGCACTTAATGAGTCCAAATGGAATTAAAGAGTTTTAAATGAATAGACATTAACCAAGATATCACGGGTCAGTATTTGAAAGGATACTTGCAGCCCTTTCTGGGGTTCTGATACCTTAGGAAGTCCTCCATCTGCTTCACATATTCTTTTTTTAATTTGTGATACAATAGAACGTGCATACAACCCTGACATTTTACTCTTTATTACTTATCAAGATGTAACCAAAGGAAGCTAAATGAAATCAGACACAAGGGATCTATTAAATCATTTGCTAAGAACAAAGCTGTGTTTGTAGTGATAAAAGAACCAGGGAATTAATTATCCAGAGAAACTGTTTGCAATTCAGTGCATGGGAATAACATAATAGAAAAATATATTGCATAGCATCTGCCATAAAATCTGGGAGAGCTACACATGCTGGCACGGCTAAAATAATAGGAAAATATATCGATTGATAGTATTCTAGATTTAGAACAGGTTTTCCAGCACTTTGTTGTTACTAGCTAGAGTACACACTGGAAGTCTTCTCATTTGGTCTCAGTAAAACTGTAATTAAAGCAAACACTAGGGTTCCTGACTCTCCACGCAAATTGTAGCCATACCATGCAAGTGCAGTTCTTACAGCCATCTGTCCACGATTCAAATTCTCTGTAAGTCGTGCCTTTCATTGTGCAGGTCCTTTCACAGTAGCACTGATCCAGCTTATTCATCCTCTGCTCAGCTTGGGACAGCTGTATACATGGTTCACAAAAAGTAAGTTTTAGATTTGTAAGTGGTTTCCATGTTATCGTAAACATTAGAACTGTCCCTCCTATCAAGCATGTAGGCAAGAAAATGCATGTATGATATGCAGTCAAAGATAATAAAATGGTTATTGTCAAATACGAAATGATTAAATAATTAGTCATTCAGAGAAAAAAAAAAGCAGCAAGACATAATGCATTCCATCTTTCACTAATAACATCAGGAACATCATGGGATAAAGAGTAGGTTAAGGTGGATATGGCCCCTGATTTGTCATCTTTGTATATGTGAACTGACCAGGAATCTTGCTCTATATAAACTGCTTACAGGTAACATGTTATACACAAAAGACCTGAATCTGAGTACAGAGTCAAAACTGGAGGTAAAGTTAAAACTAACATGCTAGCAATAGTTCCTCCAACTGAACCAAGACTTTTTTTTTTTTTTAAATAATTTGTGTATCAAATTAGCCAGGTAATTGCATTCCTGAAGACATCTATGGAATGGACATGTTAAGAAATGCTTTAAACTAGTCTATGCTTACTGGCAGTCAATGTTTTCAGCATGATCTTCCAAAAGAAAAAAGGTTCAGTCTTGCATATACTTTATCTGAAAGTTCCCTTGGCAGCTCAGGTTTAGAAAAATCTTGGACCAATAAACCTTGCTGCAATAAGCCCTGTAAGCATAGTAACCTGCTTCAGTCCAGTTTTATTGAATTGTTAGCCTGATAGATAGAGCTTGAATATTTATGGGCCCTTTCCTTGTTCAGGGATTTGGATTCTGTTTACTATTAAAATGTATGACTAAAATGTTTGATTAAAAAATTTTTTTAAATTGCAATAGAAGGAAGTTCTCTGAACTGGATACTAGGCATAGTTAAATACAAACATATACAAAAATACACTTACATGCAGGCATATTTTGCACACGCCCACATGCGCATCCACACAAACACACAAGTAATCTAAAAAGACAGCAATTAAGCCTCAGAGTCCTCAGTTCTCATGCGCCATGCTTCCTAGTAACCATTACCTTAGCTGATGTTTTGGCTAAAATGTCTTGCAGCTCCATAATTTTCTGCACAAGTCCATGGAAGTCATTACAAGTTGGACATGCTAGAATTAAATACACATTCATCAAGATGTATTTACAATAAGTTCAATCATGTTGACAATCCATAAACTGAAACTCAAGGTTTTAAGAAAGCTTGCAAGACAGAAATTAGGCAAGAAGCACACCTTTCATTTTATGGGGCAAGAATTAATGGACTTACTGCGATTAAGATCTGGGCATTGAGAAATAAATCCTTGAGGCATGACAAGTAATTGCACATCTTGCATTATCCCCTGTAAGCAGAGAGGGGAAAAAATAAAAGATGTACTATTTTACCTGTCAGAATTATGTTTTCCTTTCGCCACGCAAAATATTAAAGCCCACACAGAAAAGCTGCCTGATAAAAACAATATTTATGAATACACTGCTTCTCGTCTGGGCCCAATGCAGTGATAGAAGAACAAAGAGAAAGGGAAATAGATAGATGTACAAGTACAGACATAGAGGATCATTTTTAAAGACATAAGATTAAATGTCAAGATATAATTATGTGGCAAGAGTTGGTTATTTTGAATTCATTGTTATTTTTACTTAGCCACTGCAGAAAAGCTTGAAAATGACCTTAAAAGTCACTCACTTTAAAAGTAATTTAAAACACAGTTCCAGTGACTTTGAAACGCTCTTAAATAATATGTTAATTTTTCACTAAACTACAACTGTCAAATAGAAATGAAGATCAAAGAAATTTGACTCGGGAAAAACATTCATGCAAACCCTTTATGATTTTGATGTGGATCTCTTCATAAAGCATGCAGAATGCTGGGAAACTACATATCTGTTACACAGCTGCAGAGCCGCATGTTGGCAAGAATTTAAGAGAACAGGAAGTTTAGCATGAAATTTAAATATGCCATCTGGAAATGCCCCATTTCACCCAGAAGAACAGATCACATGCTTACAGGCAGAATTTACATGCATCCTTAGTCATTAAGATATAATTAGCAGCCACCTTGCTCCTCTCTGAAAGCAAAGGCCAAATAGCTATTTTAAAATGAGCCATCCTATCATATACACTCCAGATGTCCCTTTCATTCATGACTCCTTCCCTGTATCTCATACCCAGAAAAGAAAGCAAAATAATTACAACATGCTTCAGCATGCTTATGAAGGGAATGCTTCAAGACACTAGGAACAATATAAACTAAATGCAAAAGGCCATATTGCATCCAACTACACAGGCATTCAGTACCGCTGTTACAAAGCCTAAGAGCCATAATTTTGAGCTCAAGTGCATGATTCAGGGTGCCTTAGCAGCTTAGGTGACCTATGGAGAAGAGTAGGTGTCACTGAAGGGCTATTGAGAGGATACTTAAGTGACACGCCTACCTTTTCCATTAACAACAAAGCAATGTTTTAGGGTAACTGGACACTTCTCCATGCCATGCAAGGAGCTGCAGTTATTAGCTAATACTAAAACAGGTATGGCTAAGAGGACTTCACATCAGGACCTCCCAGAGCAAGTGCGCCGGAATTCAGGAGCAAAGACCTCTTTGAAGAGCACACTCATTAGCTCCCAGTGTTCACCTCACTTCCCTGCCCTCCTCAGTGGCAAAGTTCAAACTCACACCAACTCAAGTTATGGCACTTTCCTGAAAAGAAGGAATTATAAAGAGCATAAAACACATCTTTTTTCTGATTACACAGGCAAGTATTCAAGTCACTTAGCTATTAATTCACAGTAAAGCTCCTCTACCTATGTAAGGACCTTTATTTATCACACATCAGCTGTGATGCAAGCTGGACACTGCCACCTACCAGGAATTCAGATTCCTCCTCATCCTCCCCAAGGTAACAACAGAGAGCTGTGACATTTAGCCCACCTGGGCTCCCAAATCAGGAATTTCTGGTCATACATGAAAGGCTATGCACAGGCTCCTGAACTAAAGCACCAGTGGTTGTCAGGTACCTACAGACATTACATAGTCCCAGAAAGCAGACAGCCAGAATCGCCCTCTCTGATTTAAGCACTTAAAATGACACAGATATGAATATATCCCAGTGTGAATATGTCCCAAATCTTGGCACACTGTTTTAGAGGAGCAAGATTAGGTCCAAAATAAAATACAGCCAAATAAAATGTCTTCCAGAGTGACTAATGATTTTGAGTACCTTGATATATAGACAATCCATTTGAGACACACTCAGAGCAGTCCGATTTTCAGAAGGAAGTGAGAACTTGGACCTCTGAAAACCAGATCAGTAGATGTCCCACACTGGGTGCTTAAACATATGGGCACTCCAAAACAGTAAGACAGATTGAAAATGTGACACTGCTGTACAGAAAATGCATCAGTGTAGAAGACAACTTTCAAACGTGGTCAGACCATTTGTATTACATTATACTGAAGAAATCAATTAGCACATTGTATTTTGGATATATTGATGTTATTTTAACAACTATCAATTTCCTACTGTATTTCTGTTAAATTGGCTTTGCAGTTGAGGCACAATTCTCATTGTATTTTAGTTCATTTTATCTTTCCCAAGAAACAAAAAAACCAACAAATACTGTCCACAAGTGGAGTATTTATTTTTCTACACCAAATGAGCTCCTTCACAGTGACTATGATTTAGAAAAGAGAAGAATTTAATCAAGCCAAGAATTGGGAAGACACAAATAAGTAGAAGTAATATTAAAAAAAATATTAAAGACAGAATAAAGGAATTGTGTCTGAAATCAGTTTAGCCAAATGCACTAATATTCACCGATTTTATTCTTGCATTCAATTGTTTATTTAAGCCAGAAATATGCTTTTGCAACTCATTTACCAGGCATCCTCTCAGTCTTTTGCAGGAAAAGGAAACACATACTAAAGTGAAAAATAAACACAAATTCATGTTTCAGTTTTCAAATCTGAGTGCCTCACTGGACCTCCATGCCTTATACCTATCAAGAATATAAACTAGCATTTAAGTATAGAGTACAGTATTTCAACATCTAAAAAACTGATTTTAGCACAGAAGCACAGAATTTGCAGTGAGAGTCACAGACAAAGTGTTTTATCCCAGAAAAGATTTAGCAGGCCATATTTAACAATGTGATTGGCTCTGTGACAGGCATCAACTACATTCTGCAGCTCAAGTAAAAAGATGCTGATAGGGAGGTAAATGGGACTGCAGCGCCGCAAGGCATCCACAGGAGTGCCATCATTTGTCAAAGCAGCTCCAGAGAGAACCAAAGCCAAACCACAGATAGTGGCTGTGACCAGTGAATGCTACCTAATGGACTCAGAGGAGTCATAAAGTTTATACTGCAGTCCAAACATAGAATTCGCTTCAACCTTGCTATACACAAGGTTCTTGCTATATATTTATTAAAGCTGAAACAGTAAGCAAAAAGCATGTTCAGACTTTTTCCTCTGGAGAAAGAAGCATTCTCTTCATTGATTCTAGTCATCTCATTAATTTCTAACCCCAGAAGATGCTGTGATACTGCAGTGATTGGTATGTTATTAAAAAAATTAAACTCTACAGAGATAATGAGACAGAGTCCCCTAGACTGTACTGCATATCCATACCCTGATGAAATAATATTCTGGGGGGTGAATGCATCTAGCTGTGAAACAGACAATAACCTGACTATTTATTTCCTATGATTCCATTTCACTTGGTCATTGACTCTTCCCAGGCTTAAACTGCTGTTGGCAATGGCATTTAGCAAAACCAAGCCTTATATATCTAGCTGTACAGCTTTATCTATTCAGGGAATTCAGTTGTGTTTCCATCAAACTGGAATGAGTGACTGACAAGAAGTTCACCACATCTAATATGCTATACAACACATCATGGCACTAAGAACTGCATTATGATTACTAGTAACTTGTTTTCAACCTACTCGAACAAACTGCCAATCCTATTAGCAATTTTTTCCTGATCAATGCAGCTTTATTTCTGCTGAGTCCTTCCAACAGATGATCCTCCACATACACATCTCTTGCCCATCTCTAGTCTGCAACGTATACCTTTTTTGTTCCACCCAAACCCTGCTGGAGAAGTAACATGGCAAGCATCATCTCGGATCCTGTCTACATATCTTTGTCAGCAAGACTAACCTCAACTCAGCTGAACCAAAACCAGCCTTAGTTGACAGATCCTTTATATCACAGAATATTTGCCTCAAGGAAGAATAAGCTGAAGCCATTTTTACCCAAATTCACTCTTTTCCTTTCAGGGAATGCATACCTTAAAATAACCATGTGCGTTATTCCTCTGTCCCAGCCAAAAGGTTGTACCTATAGGTAAGTCCATGAAGGGCTTCTCCACAACTCTTTCATAAATCCTGTTGAAAGGCAAGGAAAAAAAAAGTTAAGTTGTTATCATTTCGTTTACTTGGAGCTAGAATGTTCCAAATGTGACTTACTATGAATCAACACTGTTTACTTACTTATTGCAGTCCACATGTAAAATCAAATGAGAAGCACTGATTGCTAAGGAAAGCCTGTGCCACTTATCATCTGCCAAAATATATGGGAACACTTCCGTGTGGGAGCGATGACTGCCTGAACGATAATGCAACCTGATTTCATTTCGATGACCGCTACTTTCCAGTTCCAGATACCTACACCAAAATGCAACATCTCATGAACCATTCTTATCAGCACAGTAATATTTTACATCACACGACTTCTCATTATCAGACAGGAAAGGAGGGAAAAAAAAACAGAGAAGGAGTTATAAAAACAAAAGTTGACACTCCACAGGTTTGTACAGTATCCTCCTTCTGAATAACATGTAGCAGCAGTATCCAACTACCATTTAAGCACACAAGATCCCAAGCTAATTATCTTTTCCTTTAACAGTGTATTCCATAACATAGTCTCACTGGAAATACAGTTATCCTTTCATAAATAATTGCATTATATCCTGAAAGTATAGTATGGATACTCCAAACGCATGAATGCACACAAAAGACAACACCAAGTGCTGCAATAGGGACATCATTAGCCATTACCAGGCATGCAAGTAAAAATGGAGGCTGGACACTTGTTTGCTTTTGGATACATTGTAACACCTCTTTTTATAATGAAATTTCTCCAAAGAAATTCAAAACCAAGAAGTGCTAGACTCTTCAGAACAATTTATGTATGTATATACACACATACATATTTAGCCATTTTAATACATATGTGGCATTTGTGGTACATAAATATGGTTAAAAAAGCACATTGCAGGTATACCAAGATGGGTGCACCATATACACCACATTTATAGACAATGAACAAAAGTTTTGGTGGCAAAAATACTTCTAAATTCTAAATGCTCTTCTAAATACTAGAGTTTCTCATTTTAAAGCCCCCCCCCCAACATTTTTAAAACAAGAAAAATAAATACACACAAGTGGAAATTCTCTAATAATCCTATGCAATCTACAACATTCTATCACTACAAGAGCAAGCAAAAAGCATGTTCAGACTTTTTTCAGGCTAGCAGGCCTAGCAACAGCAAAAAAACTACCACCCTTCTGCAAAACTGCCAAAGGGCAATTTCCCCTTCTTCCCCAGTATCAAAGCAGTTAACTAAATTCAGCAATAAGTTTTATAATCTGAGCCTCATGTCCCAAAAATAATTTTTGCATTGGCAAGGAGTGTAAACTAATTGAAGGCCTAGCTGGGAGGAAAAAAAAAAGAAAAAGAAAAGAGCAATAGTGGCAGGACATCAGTCAAGTTAACCTCCTCCATAACTCAAGCTTCAAGGATAAAAAAAAATAAGGTCACTCTCAACCTAATAAAGGGGAACATTACAGAACTGGACTCTTCCAGCAACTTTTCTCCACCCAGTTGCAGACATAATTCAGAGGAAAAAAGGCATGGATATGTTGAAACATTATCTCCTTGTACAACTGAGGGCTAGCTCCTACTCTTTTCAAAGTCATCGGCAAAGCTCATCCCAGCACACAGCTATGCAAGCAGGCACGTGGGAAACAAGCATACAGTCAGTACACAAGGTATAAAACAAACATTCATTTTTGTCCCTCATGTAGGTGGGATAATGAGATCTCCGAATGAAACATGAATTGCTAAATAAACATAAAACATGGCTGCAAGATCTCAGAAATTATGCAAGAACTGTTGAGAGATGATGCTAACATTTAATGATGCTGCAGTAACCAAGAAAAACTTCCTATATGAAGCTGGGCAAAAAATTCAGGACATCTGGTGTTGTGCTTCAGCTATGACTAACTCCCTGGTTTGAGATCTACAGGTAATCCCTTTTGTTTTCCTGTTTGGTAAACTGTAAACAAAAGCATCTACCTTCTAAAGGCTTGGGGACTGCTAGGGAGAACTTGTGTTCTGTCCAAATGCAGAGAGGATTATGAATTAGCAACCACCTTAGTAACACTGCTTTTCACAAGACTTAATGAAACCAATCAAATTAAAAAAAGAAAAAGTCCCCAGACAAGTTCTTCAGCTTTGAGGAAGTCCAGCAATGGCAATATAACCAGTAAGCTTGTAACAAACTCAGAATTAAGTTTTTCCTCAGCAAAGAGAAGAAAAAAAAACACACACAAAAAAACCCAGCAGCTTCCCTTTTTACACACACAAGTATATAGAACTATGGTAGACAACTTAATCCCTTATGCACCACTCCTCCTCTTCATCTTGTCAACTATAAGGGCAGTAAAATGAAAAAGAAAATAGCCATTAACAGCATCATAATTTATAGTTTACTAATAATCTGCAGAAGCAGCAGGAAAACACAATCAGAAAAGCAAGTGGAACAACAGCTGAAACAATATTCCCTTCAGCATGAACTAAGGCTGTGACACGGAAACACTGGGAAGTGAAGGTTAATCATTTCCGCTCCATTATTTTCAAAATATTGCGCTAGATATTCAACGTCTGTATATTTAACTGCCCGGACTTAAACAGATCTGACTCAGTTTTCTTCACTTCAGAAGATGGAGCACAGCCTCAGGACTGTCCCACGGCCGCAGAGGGAAGCGCATGGCCTGGCCCCAGCAAGGCTTCTCCTGCCTTCTCCAAGACTACACACGCGGTGCCTTCTGTCAGCCTACAGCCGCCTAACAGAGCGCCCTGGACACGTGCTTCTCAAAGGCTCCTCCAAACCTCTGGAAAAGTACGGGAAGCATTAACACCCACACCTGGCTTTAAAGAGCTCATTTATAGCGACAAAAGTGTTTTTAATCTCTCCATATGCTTAGGATAATCTTTTGAGAGAGAAGAGGGTGATCTTGTTTCCTAGGGACTTGCTCCCAAAGGAAACGATCACTGCATTGTGCTTCAGTCTTTTTCTAAGAATCTCACTGCTGAAAAGCCCCAGGGGAATCCCGTCAGCCGAGTTTCCCATCTACCCCCTCCCAGCCCAGACCACTCGTCTCGGGGACAACATCAGCCAGAGGATTCCCAATACTAATGTCCTTACTGCTTCCCCCAACAGCTCCAAGACATTCTGCTATGCTGGGAAAAACAAACAGCTCTAAGTAAAAACAAACCTCAATGATAAACACTGTGCAAAAGGAGAACCTGCTTCTGTCTTCACTAATGGTGCAGCACATAGGCTCACTGTTTAATACATACCAGTCTGCCTGATTTTGACCAAAGGATATGTGGTTTTCAGGGTTAAAGGAATGCAACTCTGTAGTGAGATGATACATGCTTCGGGTTGCTATGTTTGACACACAATGAAGAAAATGCCAACCTGAACAAAGAGTTGTACCATCTCTGCAGATCACTCTCTGCAGGCACAGTTGTTTCAAAGGCAACTGCCAAGGCCAAAGCAAGATCAGCCAGTCTGCTTGGAAACCAGCCAGACAGCAATCCCTTACGCCCTAAGGCTGACCTAGTCTTAGAGGAAGGAGTTTTTGTCTCAGCTGCTCCGAGGAAGCAGAGACAGACAACAGCAACACTTTTGATGCTTTCGCTGCTGCCCCATGCTGATTCACAGTAACTGCTGTGTGCAGACCTCAAGAGTGCAGCCAAGAAGTGCTCGTGTGCTACTGCGCATCCCCTTTTAGGGGCACGCAGGCTGTCCTCTCCACATAGCACAAGCCTCTGCATGACACAACCCACGCTCCAAGCTGGGACACGCAGGGGTCTGTGGAGTTAAAGTCCGGATGCACAGCAAAAGGCTAGTTTGGGGAGGTGAAGCAATAGCAGGTCCTGGTGTACGAAGCAGGACTCTCAGAGAAGAGGGAGGTACCACCCTTCCCACTCACCACCAACACCAGCCATTTTGGTAACTCTAGGTCTTCAGTGCCTCACTCACTCATTTGGCATCCCTGCTCAGAGAGAAAAGGCATACTGTAACTGCCCACTGTTACTCCAGGAAGCTAATTAAAAAAAAAAAAAATCTGCTTCAACTCAGAGTATGTAGGCAAATATTTTAGAAGCTAAAGACAAGCTACCATATCTGCTTTTTAAGGATTTTTTTTATTTTATTTTTACTACTCACATTTATAGGTATAGAGTTAAAAGTGTTCCATAGCTATTTGATCTATACTAAGAAAAAAAGGAAAGCCAAAGAAAGTAGAGGAATACGTAAAGAACAAAAAAGTCCTCATCTCCTTACTTATAAAAATCTTTATCTGAAGATTTCTAATATAAAGTTTCTTGTTTTTTACTTGGGTATAATGATATGAAATATAACAAAAAAGATCTTACTCAGTAGACCCTATTCATTGTAAGCTATGGCTACAACAGCAGTAAGCAAATCCTGTTCTACTGGGTGCGGCTGAAGCTGTCAAAGCAATCCACATCGCACTGCCATCACGTTCAACAATGCATTATTTGTTATTTTCCATGGTGTGATAACCAGGCATTCAGGAGGCTAAGCCTTCCCCCCCACCCCCAAATTGGGAGCTAGAACTTATAATGTTCTTAAATATTAAACATGAGTTTTTACTCAATGTTTCATCCCTTGAAACAATATGCCATCAAATTATCCTCAGATGAATTCTAAATGCCAAGCAGTACCTGCAATTAGAGCTGTAAAAACCTAGTCCTCATCTCTCGCTACACTGTTCGGCCTTACTGGCTTTGCCCTTTTCCCTGACTACCCTACAGCTCTACCTAGTCAAGTGATGACTGACGGTTTAGCCAGAGTGATAAATAAAGTACTGGTCTTCACTCTTCTGGATAATTTTGTGGTACTTAATGCGAATGCACAGTGAGCAGCAAAGCCACCAATTCAGTTTTTGTACATTCCTTTTCTGAACACATTTTTAGAGCTGGACAGCAATTTTCTGACATGAGATTTCTGTTCAAAAAAGCCAATTCATTAAAACCAAGTCTTCTGATAGAAAAAAATGTTCAAGCAGCAAGATTTGTGTCCAGAATGAAATACTTGTTAAAACCAGAGAGAGACTGTAGATTTGGACCTGTATTTCCCATATCCAAACAGCGTGCACATGCAACTGGACAGTAAAACCAGTTGACCTGATGAGGTTCTTCCATTACATAGAATTCATTAACCATTTATTAATCAAAAAGAATATATCAGGTATAATAGGGACCTAAACTCAGTAAGTCATATGCCTATACTAATAAATAAAGCCAGCAAGGGCCCATTCCCTGGCTCTGAAAACAAGTCTTCACAGTGGTGCTCCATTACAGCTCACATCCATGTGAGCAATCTCTCCCACTGCTTCCCTGAAATGGGTGGATTTTTCCATATTACCTGTTGGGAACAGTCCTTGACCCATGCTATTCCACAAACCATGCCCTAGCATCATCTGGGAAGGTGTCAATTGCAGGAGACAAAACCATGCCAATGAGGATGCTAACAATGATACAAAGCAGACAACAGCAGGCCAGTGCTCAAAGCCTGTGCCCTGTTTTTACTAGCATAGTCACAGCCAAGCACTGCCAGTGAAGCTTTTTCCTGCATTAAAGAAAACAACACTCCTCAGGACACTTGTCTCAGATGCAAAAGACCAAAGTCCCTATTCCAAATCAGGCAGACTACAGATCAATGGTGCAAGGAAAGTGTCTAAGTACTCCAGCCAGTGTGTTATTGATCGTTCTGGCATTTACATCTCTTCCACTTTTTATTCCACACACCGCCCCCCCAAAAAAGGCCCAACATTTCAGCTTGTTCCAGCATGACCACTGCTCACACTGGACAGCTATGGAAGACAGAGCTGGAGAGTGGGAAGGTGCATTCCTGATGCGAATGGGAGACTGAGCCCCATGGTGGGGCATGCATCTCGGAACATCATCCACATCAGGGCGGTCATGTAAGAGAGACACCATTTGTACGCATTCACCCGCACAAACCCTCCTGGCTACCACACAGCACCGCACCTTCTTTCCAGCCAGAAAGAAGCCCCAGCACAAGGCAGCAGCTGGGAAAGCAGGAGTTGCAATGCCATGATGCAGAGGAATTTGGGAAATAATCACACTCCAGGTTGCTCAGATCTTCAGCCTTCTCCCCCTCAAAGTCTGTACCTGATTCAAGCTAATAAAGCAAGTGGGAGAAAAAAATATGAGAATAAGATCTTGTTTCTATCAAGATCTGGTAGCCCCTCATCTGATTTCAGTGGGGCTGCTGTGATCCAGAAGCCTCTGCTAGCTTTGAAGGCAAGAACTTGCTTCCTTCATTTGAGGCATCTTTCTGCCCACCTCCTAAATTCTCAACTCAGCTATACCACTGAATCAGGGAAGCAAAATCCTGCCTTTCCCACCTGCAGTCTCACAGCTTCTGCTGAGCTTAGAGCTATGATCTAAGAGCCCCTGGCTGTCACAGAAGCAAGAAGTCACAGACCCTCTAATCTCACAGCTGATGACAAGCCAGGGCTTCTAGCCAGCCTTCCTCCAGCACAGGAGCTAGAAGCTGGGGCTGAGGTCCTGCTGAGCACCCAGTAGCAGTCCAAGGGGAGCCAGTCTCCTGGAAAGTGCTGCTTTGGTGTTGCAAGAATTCAAATATTGTGTTACGGCACATTGTCGATACTGTCCTAGTTTAAGCTGCAGATATGAAATCAAATCAAATTCTAAAACCAGAAATACCATTTGAAACAGAATCCTTGTCTTTCAGCAATTGCTCTCATCTCCCATTTATCTCACTAACCCCACTTATCATTATGTTTTTTCTCTTTCTGTTCTATCATACAATCTCATTAACATCAGTCTTACCTCTCTGAAGCTTCCTTTTCTACCAAAATCAAGGAGTAAGAGTTTCTCAGATCAAACACTGTAAAAAGAAATGGAAGAAACTTTTCTGCCCTCTGTGACTCCATTTCATGACAAAGTTTCTCCATGGAGAGCAAAATGACTGCAAACCAACTGAACAACTTTCTGATATATATTAGTAGAAGCAAAAAACAATTTCAACCCAACTTCTCCTCCTCTTTCCTGCTCTGACAATAAAGATTTGTTTGTTATTTATTTGTTAATAGGAACCCTTTCAAACAACAGTAGAAGAATAATGAGAGCTGTCAAAACTCACATTTCAACTATCTATTTCATCTGTACTTTCCAGTGTTATAGGCAGGGACAAATCTTTCAACCCTTATTCAAGTAAATCTGTCACTAGTCTTAAAAGACTGAATTCAAAACTATAGCATCTGGTCTCATAGGAGCATTTTGGAACAAATTCGCAAACAAATCACACTGGATTAGTTGGTACTGTAACAATTTACATCAGCAGACAGGCTGACCTAACTTGACTTAGTGAAAGTTACAGTAAGGTACTTCTAACAGGGGTACATTCACTACTTCGAACAATTTACATCTTATTGGCAAGATTTTTATTTTTATTTTTAATTGGCAGGAAGCATAAACTAACTGAAGCAAAGAAAACAGGCTACAGTGACAGGGCATCAATTTAATAACCTCCTTTATAAACAACACTAAGAAATAGGTCGTTCCCAATGTTATGAAGAGGTTAAACTGAATATAACACTCAACCTTTCAGCTGCCTTACAAACATTTCCATTCAACCACATACTCAAGGATAGAAGATAATCTCCCAAACAGAAACAAGGAATCTTTCTCTTTTGGGGTAAAGGAAAGAGCCCAACCAAACTGTCAGTGGCTACATAAAGAATCTTTTGTCTCATAGTCTTCTTCAGTGCTCAAAAAAGAATCAGAATGAATGAAAAGAGCAAAGAAAATACTTTTTTTTTTCCTGGACTGGACACCTGTGATGACACATGAAAGCTTTATCAGAAGGAAACATGGTTGACCCTAGGAGAGTTCTAAAATGCTTGAGCAAGTCAATTCAAAAGCAACTGATTACATTTAAAAAAAAATTTTTAGAAGGTTTATAATTATTATTACAATAGTAAGAAACAGTAACTAAGATTTACTACAAAAAAGTACAGAGGATTACAGCTATCCACTCTCTCAAAGAACACTGATACATCCACATATAGAGGTTTAGAAAGCAGAAATAGGCTCGGACTTTTTTTGGCATGGGAAACAGCCTCATACAGCTTAACATTCAGAAAAGAATCCCATGCTATTCTCACCTAATGTAAACTCTGCATGTTACTGGGGCAGGGAGCATCCCTCAGACAAAACCAACACAACTCTACAGTTTTTTCCTCAGTATAATGTGTCCACAGCAAATTTGTCAGATAGAAGAGGCTTAATACTGCATCCAGAAATACAGATGCTCATATATATCAAAAGCAGGGAACATACAGTTCCAGGACAACTTTAATACAATAGTCAAATGATACAATGAAATTTATGCATCAGGAGGTTACCTCTGACAGTTTATCTCCTTGTATCCATAAGAAATAACAGTCTCAGATAATTTCCTCCTAGACACTGAAAGAGGTCTCAAACCACTGTATAGTACTGCACATTTGACAACAGATTATCATGAGGTGTTGTGAAAACAAATGCTATGTAAGGCAGTAATTGAATAAATTAGCAGATGTACACAATTCAGTCTAGGGAATGCCTCTCCACAATATTCTATTGTCCCTAAAATGCAGCATCTCAAAGAGATATCAATATAACATTAGTTGCATAAAGCCATCTAACATGAAGGGAGGAAAAAGCTTTATTACATCACTCCACTGCTGCCACTTAAATGAAAACATATGATGGAATAGCAAGGCCTAACATATTAAAACCTTGTCATAGATTGTTTCTCTCTCCACTGATTCTTTCATCAAGAAGAAGCTGAGATGAATTCAGAAGTGAAGAAAATAATACAGCTTAAATCAAGTACTGAGAGCAAGCACACAACAATCAGTGTTTAACAATGTCTGCACTCAGATGAAGGCATCACTTTTAACATCATTCAAAATATTTACCCTGTTATTGTAAAGTACAATGGATTTTAGACAGTGTAGTCATATGCAGTCAAGGTGATCCTCTCAAGTAAGCCTTCATAACTTCCTTTTTTCAAATATATGCCATATACAGATGTGCCTGGAAATAAGTATTTAGCTGCGTGAAACCCATTTGAATGGTTACTGTTGCACAGTACTTTCTTGAAAGTATCTCTTCCAAGCTGTATCCAAGACTACAACTGCCTGAAAACTCTCTGGGTGCTGTGGTCAGTGTGTGTGTGTGGGGGGGGGGGGGGGGGCGTCCATGGTAGAATACAGGCAAAGTAGACAGGAATCATTACAGACACTGTTTCAGATCCTTCCACTTTAAAATCAGTTTTAAAAGATTTAAAAATATTAAAGAAAAGCATAATGATCATAAAAGGAGAAGGAAGACAGCTCAATACTCAATTGGTAAAATAAAAATAAGAGTATTTAGTAGAGTAGAATAAGATGACTATATCCCCAGCAAATCCTTTAGAAAGCTACTTTTCATGGTGATAGCAACAGTCCAGCCTCAAACACTTAAGCCTCTGATTTACATGGACAATTTCTGCATCTGATATCCCAGGGACAGCATTCACCACATGGAGAGAGAGGGAAAACTTCATAAGAGTGATCCTGTCAAGTTCTTAAGACTCAAAGTCTTAAGTTGCTGCATGACTGTATCTCAGTGGAAGTATTCGTTATTGATTATCTTTGAAAGGAAACCAGCAAAGAGGAACAGAAGTCCAGAGGACTAGACAACACAGTTTACTTTTCAATCTCAAGTATATAATTTTAAGTAAAACTATAAAATTAAGAGGTAACTGTAATTTAGGAGATGTCCTCAATTGCCATAAGTTAGCATATTTCCACTGAAGTCCTTAGAGCTATGCAAAGAGAGGATGAGTTTCTACTCTCATTCGTTTTCCAAAATGCATAAAGTATTTTCCAAAACACTGAGTCAATGAACATACCTTTTTCCAGTTTTCACACAAATATTTTGATTTTCTTTTACCCTAGGTATTAGAACCTTTAGGTGTTATGAAACCACTGTAAAATAAAATATGGGGAAAGCTACTTGTGTGATGATTGATTATATCCTTTTTCTTTATATCCAGCATCCTATCTTCTCATTGCAGAAAAGCAAGAGCTAGTACTGAGTCTTGTAAATCAAGAACACAGCTAGGGCTGATTCTATCCTGTAACACAACAGTTAAATACTAGTGCAACTTTTTTACTTCAAAAGAGTTGTACAAGGCTAAAACTAGTGCAATGGAGTGGAGAATCAGGTCTTGTGTCACTGCTTCTCCTTCCAATGGCGAGGACTTATAACAGAGAGCTCCCTAGAAGCTGTTTAAGAATTAAGGACTGTTACACACAAGTCCCTGGACAGAAAGGGGCAAGCTCAAAGAGATGGGAATGGGTGATGAAAGAGATGGAAAGCTGACCCTGAAACAGCAGTTACTTAATGTAACCCTGATAAATGTTTCCTTTAACTCCTAAATACAGCTTCCTTTATTGTCATTCGTAAAGGAAAACTGAAACCATAAAAGCCACTAAAAAAGTTTTAAATGCTAGCCTAATTACAGTACATCAGCACTGAACTAAGTCAGCCCTCAGTTTAGCACAATAAATTAGACAAACACCATTATGGCACACAGACAGTATTCTGTACATCCTAGTGTTGTAGAGCAGAAACTGTTTATTAAAAACTTAAAGGGCACATCTAATTTTATAGTCACAAATTCTTTCTCACCATACTCTTGCTGAGATTGATTTTACACCTACTAAAAATAACAAAGATTTCCACTAACTGTAATGGGATCAGATTAGGCCTATCATTTTTAAAACCAATTCAGGTTTCTTTTCCATCAGATTACATAACATTCTCCAAGAGAAAGCAAAGAAATATTCAAAAAAGATTGTTCTTTAGTTACTTTATCCAAACATGTCCTGATGAATGAATCTTTATTAGCATAAATAATCTAGTAGGCCCTTTTCTTCCTTTCTTGTTTGATCATCCAAAGGCTTGCAAGAAGCCCCAAAAAATAAGACATAAAGCACACACCTCCAGAGAAAACTTGCAAACACTGGACATCACTTAATAGCATATAGTAAGATAAAGAGACCACACTGGCTAAAATGGTGCTAGGATTTTTATTTTTATTTTTTTCCTTTCTCCCTCTCTCTCTCTCTCTCTCCCCAGGGCCTGAACTAGGTATTATCTTCAGTTTTCATGCATGTATCATTTTAACTCAGAAACCGGGTATAAAAAGTTTCCTTAATTTAGAGTCCAAAGGCCTCAAAAATGCTCTTTGATACCATTAAGTTATTCATCCATAGTTAAAATACCTACTTAGATAATACAAATCTTTTGCTTTCAGTTAGAAACCTTGAAAAAAATGCAGGCTTCTCGCTTTTCATTGCAGTCGGACATTAGAAATTCAAAAGATGCAGATAAACAGGAGGAAGAGATGAAAATGTATCCACAAAACCTGAAAATATTTAAATCTTAACTGACTTTTCTTGAAAACGTATAAAGGATGCTGTTCCTATATTGTGATAAATCTAATCATCCATTCTTAAGAATATGCCGATATACATTAAGTAGATTCTCAGAGTCCTATTCGTCATCCTTTTTACAACCATGTTTTAAATGAGTATGAGCAGATAATATAGTTGAACCAGATTCCAGTCACTATTATGTTTGTATGGCCACATGATCTGGAAACCAACACTGCTTTAACCTTTCCTTTTCTCTATTATAGCTGGATAGAACCAATCTAATGTGTTGTTGATCTCATAAGACCAACAGCAGGTCTATTTGTCCAGTCTTACTGCAAGGACTGGTTGTTTTCCCAAGGGATACTCCAAGTTCTTCCACAACACTTTAATGAAAGTTCATGGAACATATTTTTTTGTACTTTATTATCACTCTTTTCTGCTGACTAACTAGCAGTTTTTCCTTCCAGTTGGCCACTCTCCAAGCTCATGTTTGTCAAGTTTTGCTCAATACACCATACATTTTTTGCTCTAATCTGGTATGTTTCCTTCTTCATGCCAGTCCTGAAGCCAGGAAAGGTTTTATAGCAAGCCTTGCCTCCTTTCAGAAAGGCTATGGTTACTCTTTTCTACCTAGAGAGTTTCATATCTGTGATCTCTTTCACCACTTCTACAGCTACTTTGGCAAATCTGACATGTGAATGTGATAGAGACAGAAGAAGGATGACAGAAAAGAAGAGGCCCCTTTTATTAACGTAAGGCAAGGAAAGCTGAGCATGTCTACATGAACACGTGCTCTCTGTTGTCCCTGTACACAGAGCTACCAATTACCTGTTTTAGTCCATCAAACAGAACAAATACAAGGCAAGAACCTTCCTTATGGCACCACACACCTCCTGGGTGACAATCTGAGTTCCCAGCTTACCAAAAATGGCAAGAAACCAGCCACAGTTAAAAGTCATGTGCTCCTCTCAAAAAGACTATAGTTACTCTTTTCCAAACTCAGTTTCATGTTGATCTCTTTCCCCACCTCTGCAGCTATTTTGGCACATGAAGACTCCATCTCGCATTTTCAAATTTCAGTATATAGTTGTGTTAGTCACATCTGTAGCACAACCAACTCTCAACCTGTACTCTTCTCACAACTGTAAAAACAAGCTTTGATAGGGCACAGCTGGCCCTGTGAACAGACTGTCACTTGTGACAGAACAGACTTCATCTGGGATATTTCTGCATATGGCAGCGTAGTTTGAATTAGAAACTCAGAGCTGCCCAATTCTGTTCATTACACACTGCCCACTCCTGGAGATAAGAAGTAGGTAACAATTAACAGAGGACCCACTTGGCTTTTCTATGATATAAAAAGACCAGCTGAACATCATCTAGGAGGCATTCAAGCATTCCCCTACACCACTTAAAGATGCTTCTATAAACTTGGCATAATGATCCTTGGGAACATTTTTTAAAGATTTTGCAGAATATGGGGCCTCTGGGAAATAGTACAAAGCTACTATTGTACCATCTTCTAGCACAAAACTGAGGCTTGTTAATGAAAACTTCTACACTCATAAGAGCAACAGATGTTTTGTTTTCCCTCAAACATCTGTCTTTGCCTTAATTTTTCTTTTATTTTTCAGAGAGACTCAAAAAAAAGTATTATGGGACTGTACAGAAGACCATGAAGCAAAAGCAGAGATCATCTGTTGCTTGTGCTGATAACTGCTTAGAAAGTGCACATTTTTAAACTCCTTTTTACTCTGTTACAGAATCACAGGGTGGTTATGTTTAATAGCTGTTACTCAGATGGAAATAAAGAATAAATCCTATCTCTAGCAGTTGTTATCCTATCAAAAAGAATCCTCAAATGCTCAGTGTCATTTGCTTTAGTCCTTTAAAGCCTGACAGAATTCCCAGCTAAGTATTCTGCCATTCAATGTAGGTGTATGCCCACAACCTGGAAGGATAAAAAAAAAAAAAAAAAACACCATCACCCTCCCCCATACACCCCCCCACACCTCTTATCTGCAGTGTTAAAAATTAACTGGTGAAGAAGTGCACTTATAGGGCCAGGGCTACAGGCTGTGTGAATCAATGTAGCTATACTGATGTGACCAAGGTTTACACCAGCTCAGAATGTGGTCCTTACAGTTATAACCAGAGAGAACTGGCTTTTCATGCCCTTAGTGGCAAGAGACATTTAAAGAGCAATAGCTGCTCCACTTTCACTTGGCAGATTTGGATTCGTGAATTTTCATGAATCTGTATAATATGCATACACACACACAATAAGTATTTGCAAGTGACCTGCTACACAACAGTTTTTCCCCTAATTTATGTTCAACTTTTGACTGTACAAACACATACGCTTTCCATTTACCAGCATACAAGTAGCAGTACTTACCTGTGATCTAAATGATGAATAGAAAGAATAACCCCTGAATTTAAATGGGCTTGCTTTAAGGTCACCAAGACTGTGAATTCATATTTATTTCTTAACTTCTGAAAAAAGATTTCAGCTGTTTCTGGAGATGCCTTCACACTTCTTGAAGTATCTAAAATAATAAAAAAAATACAGAAAAGACACTCAGAATACAACCTTATTTTACTTTACACCCTCAACTGAAAGAGTCAACAAAATAACGAGCTACATCTTAGCAGCACAATGCACAGACAGGCAAAAGCAGGGACCAAAGTATTTTAAGCACCAGGTCTTACATCAAATGAGAGTCATTTCAATGAAAAAAAATTTTTTTCTAAGTCATCCATTTTATTTTGCCTTTCTTCTTTTCTTTTTTGTTAAAGACAGGATCATACCTATTTTACTTTCTCCATGGATGGCCATATGGACTTTTAATATCTCATACAAAATACCGACTGACTAGCAGTGCAGCTCATCTACACTTTATTGCACAGAGTGACAACACTGAATATGAGCCTAAGCTGTGAAATGGGACCTCAGCAACTATTTTATGACACCTAAAAAAATGCTATGCTTAGTATCTATGCACAATTAATTTTAAAAAACAAAAAGCAGCAGCTCTTGAGGAACAACTTACTCAGTTTTAAGTAAGAGTTATAAATGAGCTTTAAAATTCACCATCTCTCAAAGTATATTGTCAAAAATTAATCACTATATACTCTAGTTGTGCAATAATGTTGCTGCTGCTGCTTGCACAGGATGTCATGTACATTTGTCACAGAGTAATTGCACACACAAAAAAATGATTTTGCTTTTAAGAGCCCACACACCACCAGGACTGAAACAATGCTTCTGCTGAATTTGCATAGAAGATAAGAATAAAAAAGGCCCAACCTTCAGCCCTCTGGAGAGATAATTTACTAAAGATGTCAAATGCTAGAAAAACAATTCCCAGGTTTTCCACAACACATTATACTAGAAAAAATTTAATATATGTTTTTAATGCATAAAATCAATTCATTAGAGTGTGTAATCAACTGTGTAGAACCTAAATCAATTCATAAGCTTATCATTGCAATTTGACCATCCAGCTTTAACTCAGAGACACTCATTCAGGGACAGGAACAAGTAGAGAGCTAACTGCAATAGAAGCGTTGATTTTCTCTTGGCAGTACTGGAGCTGAGCTCTCAGTAAGCATTGTTCTGAAGACACGTTTATACTTTATGCCGTATCTATAATAATGATACTCTGTACTGATAGTTAACAGTTTATTCTGGTTTATTGAACAGGAATATTTTGTAAGACATGTTTAAGAAAGGCAATAATTTCTATAGCCCAGAAGCCCTAGCCAAGCTCCTACACAGTGTCACACCAGGCTGAATTGGATCCATTTTCCTTTACAAAGGAGAATCCAAAAGTGAAGGGAAAACAAAGACAAAAAAAAAAAAGCAGCACTTTAAAGCTTTTTGTGAAATTTCACATCTCTTCTACTGTAGATTGCGCAACTCCCTCACTGTAGCAGACATCCACGGTATTTTAATGGAACTGTTAATAAATTATAAAGCAACCCAAATACAATTACATCAAAGCGTTTATTTTTAGCCAAGGGACACTAACAGAATGGAATGACACCAGTTTGCATGCTGGAAGATAGTTTAACTGCATTAACAATTTCAGCAATATAAACAGTCCATTCCCACCAGACAGAGCAAAGGACGGACACACACGGAACATTCTCTAATCATTATCACGAGTTCTTATGAACTCAAGTTCTTAGCAGCAACTTCCCTATCATGATAGGGAAGAATACAGGAAAATGCAAATGTGGAACTCACTTAAAAGCATGTAGAGACCAATTTTTAGATGCAAAGCACATCCTCCATCCCTGTCTGCAGGTTGTCTTCTCACCTTAGGAAGCCCAACCAACATCCTTTTCTATTGCAGGTTCATCATAATTAGAGCCCTTAACACAGTCTGGTGTGGGGCCCACAACCATATTACATGTTTACACTGAAATTAAAACAATTTCATTTTGATGACGGAAGATCTGATGAGGTGTAATAAAACTTTGTTTACGTGCTTGCATGCATAGTCAAAAGAGCCTCTGCCCCAATGAGCAGAGCTCCTCTGCCTTAAGGGCTTGCAATCTCAGAAGTCTCAGTCAAGATGAGCAGTGCAATTCAAACTAGAAGATGACAGAACAAAACAAGAGCAAGCTGAGACTACTGGAATATGCGAAATCTTGCTTATATTGTAATAATTGTTACTACATTGTAATAACACTCTTGTCTCTCCAACTTTCTATGTTTCTTATGTATTTTCTTGATAGAAATATTTTGCTTTGACTTCAGTAGATGAGATCCTAGAAACAAAAGGTATAAAGTATACCCCATGAACACCCTAAACTTTTTCACTCCATGTTAATTTTGGCTGACTCCCCCTCAACTGAAACACTGCCAGAGTTGCTAGAAGGAAAGTGAAGGGTGAAGAAAGGCTATGACGATTGTTAGTTGACTTCCACATCATCTCTCACCCTCCTGCCACTCATACAGAGCTGATAAAGCACACATCTACACTAATGTGACAGCAGAGAAGCTGCACAAGTCCTTCATTCAACAGCTTCTGTGTTTGGTCCCATAAATCTTACTCTAAGCTAGACAGTGAGCATGCAGGAATCTATTGAATCATTGAGAGTACTGAATAGATACTATTAATGTCTATGGATGTACATTGAGATGGACACAAAACATTTAGTGTTTAATATGGCAGCAGAAAATGATCGGAGGGAAACATATTGAGTGTGAATTTGATGGGAAAATAGGAGATGAGAAGAGGAAGGGAAAGGAAGAGGTTTGGAAGGGGAAAAAAGCCAACAAAAAGAGAAAAGAGAAAGTCACATCAGAATGCCAAGAAGTAGCAAAACTGCAGAAAATTCCCTAACTGTTCTCGTTCTGCTTCCATTGTCCGAGTCTGACTGGTTTCTTTCAGGTTTCCCTCAACACATTGAAGCGGAGGTAAGAGGGAAGATGAGAACTGTGGAACCACCACCTTTTCCCAAGGATCACTAAGAACCTAGAAGATCTTCTCTGCACAGTTGTGAATCCTGGAAGACACTAGGGTGCTCTCTGCCCAGTTACACTCTTAACCCTCTGCATCATTCCTGGCTTTAACTACTGTCACAACTTAACAGTGGAAATCTCGTAAATGTTTTGTGCTGGAAGAGGAAAGTGGTCCACATACACTGTTTTTGCTTAAAAAACTAGAATCCACAATTTTTCAGTTAGAAAAGAAATAATATCTACCAAGTTAATATGATCTTCCCATTAGCAACCAATGGCAGAAAGCATATGGATAATACAGCTACCATTATATGGGGCCACTTCTGTTTGCACATAGATGATTATCTTTCCATTAATTCCAACTGCAGTTATTGGGAATGCAAACACATTGCTACAGATGAACTACGCTTTAGCAAGGAAACAAACCCTAGATGTCAAGGGGATCTGTCCACAACCCTTCCACTCTGCATCGCTACACTAAGAGAGGCACAGGAACAGTTACTTCTACATCAGCAAGTTAGGAATCTTTTTTCAGGTCTTCTCATGTCCCCTCTGTGATTCATTACCCAAAAAATAGGGTGGAGAGTTTTCTGTCCCTTTATCTATAAAATCATACCTGGGTACCCTATAGTCCGTTCATCATGACCTTAAACTTGCATTTCAAATACAGGCAGAAGTATTCTCCTCTGTACCATTCAATACTATCCACTCTGATCAAGAGTGGACTAATATATAGGCTTCCAGCAGGATATAAGACTGTTGTCATATTACCTGCCAGAATATTAAATTGCCAAAACGCAGGGCCATTCGGAGTTGCTACTGCAAATAAGTCAGTTCATACCTACTGTACCAAATAACAGCCTTTTGAAGTGACTACTAGACTGATGAAGCAGAGCACCCTTTGCTCAAGGCCAGTATCAGGTGGATTTCTAAAAGAGATCATTGAAAGGTCCTTGATCCACTAGATCCATTCTTTTCAAACTAGCACACTCATTCCAATTACCACTGAACACTAATGCAGCTGCCCAATAGATCACCAACTACACTTTGACAACATGCAAAAATGGTTAAGGGCAAGCCATTCATTACAGATGTTTTCCAGTTCACAATAAAAACAAAGTTATTAAATGGAATGGGTACCTTCTCCTAAGAAAGGGTATGCTCTTAAGTGCATCTAAAGCTAAGCATATAGTATGAACTGAACTATAAAAATCTCAGACTTCTGCAGAAGAACCTCTGAAGGGGGGATTCTAATTAATTGGGCTCCACAGTTCCAGTTTCATGTGCACACAATCAGCTTCTAATGGCAGCATCTATAAATCAATTCTGTGTCTGACTAGGTTTGCTGAACGGCCCAAATTTAATTCTAGTGGTTTGTGAGCAAAGGAAAAGGGCTGCAGGGTAAAAACAATCTCAAGAACATAATAAGGCTAGCTCAGTTTTGTTTTATTTTCCTACACTATTTGGAATCAGTGTTATATGAATAAATTCAGTGTCACTTCTCCTTATTAAAATTTTTGGCTAATGTTTTCTTAACTAAGAATTTCACACAGCCTACAAAGGGCAACAATATCTGAGACTGTTTACATTGTGCTTTTATCTAAGTAGCTGAAGCAGGCACAGTTTCTCTTAGCTAAAGAGGCAGAATGGGAAGACAGTCCAAGTGCGGACTCTTTACAAGGCTGAAAAGGTACAACAGGTTTTAAGTAGAGCACAGAGCATCCAAATTCGCACTCCTGTAACACTGACTAATGAAAGCTGAGAAAGAAAGAAGTAAAACAATCTTTATTAGACTAAAACCCTGCAATATTACAATATGCTTTAGATACTTCAGTGGGACAGTTGATTAGTTTAGTTCCTTTATATACCTGACTATTTGAACCAATACGCAAGACATTAGTTGATAAAACATTTTGAACTACTTGTCCTACGCATTTATTCATTCCTTCCCAATATGTTTCCATTTGTTCCAGCAAGAATGGCAAAACAGAAGCAGCTATAATTTTTCAAAACCGCATCAACCTGATTTAGTTTCTCCAAAGCTCTAGGAGATCAAACTGTAGGAGTTTGGGAGGAAGTTTTTTGCAGTTATACTATAAAAGACTAAAACAGAGTAAATATTGGCTCTATAAGGCTCCCACTGGGCCCAGAGTTTCACTCCCTTCCAAAAGGCTGTATGCAACCTGAGGGGCCCAGGAGCAATGTCCAGTTCGAGCCTGGGTGAATACTGAGGTCTAATTGTATGTCAGCATCCAGCCGGGGTATTCCCAGACCCACCTGCACCTGGGTGCTCCTTAAAATTGTCTGCAACACCGTTTCCACAGAATAAAAACCTGTGAATGCAGGGAAGGACTCCAATAAGTTTCCCAGTTTGAATGGCCAGGGCCTTGGGACATACCCCACAGGCTGTGCCTGCCCTTGCAGGACACCGTCTGCCCCACTTCTGTGCACCTCCAGTCTTACCTCCATTGTAGTGGCTAAAGAAAGATGAAGGCAGAAAGAACTGCAATGGATGTGAGCAAGGGAAGGAAGAGGGCAAAATGCACTTAAAGTAAGTAAACTAAACAATCAAAACAAAACTGACTTGAAGCCAAACCATTGCATCAAATAAAAGCAATGGCGAAAGTGTCAGTTTATTCTTGCGGGAGGTTCCTATCACCTTTCATCCGCAGCTTTCCTTATTCTGAATATCAACTACACATTGGATGTGTCATCCAGCAAGGGCTATTGTCCAGCTTAAAACAGGCAGACCTGGGCTATACCTGTAAAGCCTCACAACTGTACATTACAGGGAGTCACAACACACTGACATAGGAGACTGCAGAAGGACCTGTCTCTGAAAACTCATGTTTTTTCCTCCCTAATTATATTGACTGTTTATACTGATAGCCTCAAAAATATTAATCATTACTTCCAGCCAAAACTCTACCTTACCTACAAGCTATATATTTGTGTGTACGTTAAATATAATATAAAAAAATATTAAAGTCATTTTGGCTTAGCTTGAGAAGACAAATCCAGTGCGGGACAGGAGGGGAAAAAGGTACTTTGAACCTGGACACATATGCTTCAGTACAACTGCAATGTTTCTGACCTGAAGTAACCAAATCGTCATTAAGCACCTAACTCCCTTGTCTAATCTGAAGTAGCTTGTGTATTTGAATGAAATGATGATCGCTTATGCAAAGTGCTTTACTAGTAATGTGTTGTTCTCCACAGTCAAAGTCCCAGGGATTTTTGCTTAGTTTGTTAAGGTTCCCCCCCCCCTTTTTAAATAAGGTTAAAGGGATATCCAAAATTGTCAACTACACCAGATGAAATGAAAATAGAACATATTTAGTAGAGGGGAGGGGGGAACCCTCTACCTGATATGGTAGAATCTGATTACTGACTGGCAGCAAGCCCTCAATCATTTTTGCCAGCTCCTGGCACTGACTTGAATGACTTTAGGACAGAGTTTGCAAAACCAAGACTGTCCAGGGCAAACTATGGCTGTATTATTTTACAGTGAATGCATAATATATTAACAACACTGAAAATCTGTTTCTGCCTAGGAGCATTCTGCAAAAAAAGATGATTCAATGTTAGTTTGAGGTTCATTATATTAGTGACTAGATTAGGCCTCTGAGTTCGTATACTGGCCGCTTCTGGAAACTAGGGAAAGTCATATTGAGCCGAATGTTTTTGTAATGCTAAGCCTATCTTCTCACAGTCTGACTACCTATTTCCCCTACTAAAATAGCCTCCTTTGCATCCTTGTGAGTCTACAACACAATTGGTCAGGTGTTACCCACTAAAATACAATCAAACATGGTGAAACCCCTGATGATCTTGGGATTTATGATATGAAACAATTATTTGTGGTACAAACATTTAGCTAGATCATATTATGGGGAAGTTGTATCCTTTCTTCCACCCCTAGCCACCTACTGCACAAGCAGAATCCAGCCGTTCCTGTGAGGTTCTCAAATTAACAGTGCTGCTGCTAAGGGCAATTCCCTTCCTAGATGACAGATCAGGGAAACGTTATTTCAATAATGGTGAGCCTCAGTTCATCAGCAGCATACTGCAAACAGCTACAGCACCTTTGTTTGATAAGTAGATACTTACAACACAGGGAAATAAATTCAGAGACATCAAGTAGCTAGATCTACACCACTATAAAAATTCATTTGAGCATCAGGCTGTGGTCCCTTTGGCAAAGAAGGAATTACCACCAGGGCTAGAAGCAGGAGCAATCTACTGTAAGGTAAAGCAGCCTGACTGCACAGCAACAAGTCATGTGCACTCGTTCAAAAGTATGAAGGATCCACGTCTGAGGGTTTCATGACTTTCAGACTCAGCAGGCAAAAAATATAGATAAATAAATACAGTGAAAGTTCTAGTTGCAGTATGTAAAATAGCATATTTCTATAGGCAGTTTTTCAAGCTTTTGCAAATAAAAGGATGAGAAACCTAATTTTAAGAAAACTTGAGCTTTACATTTCTCAGGCTCTAGATTAGAAGTCTATATTCCTCACACTGGAGGCTGAAACAGATCCTACCATTCTAGATTGTTACTAAAACAACTAACTCTCACCAAACTGTCAAAGAAAATGAAGATCAGGTTTATTCACACTGAAATCTATTAGTAGTGAATCAGTAACAGCCTACGAGCACCCCTGAGCATTTATTTCTGAAAGGAAAAGTAATGAGCGCACCAACACAGCACAAGCGCTATACAAAAGTACTATCAGGCATTTCTAAACATGTACATGATAGAGAAAACCATTGTTCCCTGCCTACAAGAAATACTCTCTTTCACTGTAAGCATGTCATCATGCAAGATACAATCACCAAGAGAGAGGGTGCTACTCAATGGGGACATATTACATGATAACAAAATGACAAAGATAAAAGACAACATCTGTTCTTGCTATAGACATTCAACTCTTCGGAAATTAGAGTGTGTCGTAAAGCTCTGCATCAGATATTTATTATTGTAAAGTTTTCTGGTGATTTATAGTTTCCGGGTTATCAATTATAAGATGCAATAGCATTTTGATTACTAGTTCTCCCCAGTCTGTATTCCAACACTATTATCAATCCCTCTTCAAATTCTGAAGACTTTTTATTCGCTCCCTAGTAGGTAATACCAAGTGCTGCTACTTACAATGAAGTTTAAATTGTTTGGGGCCAACACCAATATAAAACCAATTATATTTGAACAAGGATACAGAACTAGTAAAGAGTGGGATTTCTGTTTGCTTCTTCATTTTAAATTAGGTTCTGGCTACATTTAAAAGGTTGCAGCTAGTATAGCTTTATAAATATATGTGTATATACACATACACACACGCACATGCACCCTTTTAGGAACAAAACAGTTTTCTAGACGCTGCTTTGAGAACACCTTGAAACCTGCAGAGAAAAATCAAGTCTGTCTTGTTTTCCTTGCTACTGCCATCTGTGGCATATGCACCTAGTTATGCTTGGCTGCATACTGTCATATGAGCACACTGTGTCAAACTGACCTAACAACAAACTAAAATAATCGCACTGAGAAATGCTGTTAACACTGGGACACAGACTGAAGAGCACAAGAAAAATAATATATTGTCTTCCAGCCCTCCTGGTACTGTAATAAAGGCACGACACACATGAGAACTGCTAAGAGACTGAATTTATTTCCAGGCCCTAGTCATGTAGTGTGGCCAGGATTTATAAAGTTATGCAAGTGACACCATGGGGAGAAGACCAGAGGAGGAAGCAGTGCTGTTAGCCTGCTTTTTCACTTGGAAACTGCTATCAAGGTAAAAGTGGAATCAATTATCAACAATAAAGTGCAAACTAACAGCAATAATAAACCACGCAAGCAGATTACGCTGGATGTAGATCAAATGGGATTATATGAACTACCCTTCTCCCAGAAGATACTGCACAATTCAGGCTTCTCAAATGTATCATATTTCAGCACTTGTTTGTTGGCTTGATTTTGGTCACAGCCAGGATGGTGCACTGGGTCATGGGATGACAGATGGTAGGAGACTAGCAACCACCAGGGCACCTCTGGACAAGGATGCTGCTGGGTGCAGACACTTCTATATCCTTCGACCGACGTGCCACATCTCTTCCTCACTTGGTTCTCACTATAAGCGCCAGTAAGACTCAGAGACCTACTAATGGTCTCTGATAAGTCATTTTCTCTCAATAGTTCCTTCTTCCCGGGACCTATAAGGCTACTCCAAAGGAGCCACCACCTGAGGCCTGCATTTGCTGATGCCCTGGAGGGTTTAGCTTTTTTCTCCCCTATTAGAAACCTAATGGTTTCTCCATCTTTGCAATGGGATTATTGTTGGAAGTTCTCATCCTAGCTTTTGCTGTACAATTTTTTGTACTCACATCAGGGGTACAAAAGTCTTTGGCTCAAACTAAGCATTAAAACTTAATTATCTTCAGTCTATGTATACAATGGTGAGCTTAAGAAAGCATTAATATGAAATAGATCTTTATTTTCCATATAACCACAATGATGTAGTCCATTTGATAGATTAATTTCTGACTGAAGAAAAGGGTCGGTCACCAACTCAGATATTTTTTTCTTTTTCCCCTCTTAAAAGAAAACCCAAACCTCCATCCCAACAACAAAAACAGCAAGGCCATCATTGGAAAAAAAAAAAAGTCTGAACCATGCCAGATATCCAACAATTCTGTTGCTAGCCAAAGGCCTCTGGCAGTGGACTGAGCAAACAGCAGCAGATGGAAAGAGAAGCTAGGAGACCAAACCATAAAGAGAAATCAGGTATTGAAGAAATGAGGGGAACAGTGCCAGTGGGCCAAGGGGTCATGACTGAAGGGAGGGAAATAGCACCAGGTAACCAAAATATCTTACTAGGACTCTCAGAAAAATTTCTGCTAATCTGGTATTCGTTTTGATGCCAGGAAAAAAAAAAAAGGTTAGAAAAATTTTGAATTGTGAGTCTCAAAGTGAAGAAATTCCATGCTTTGTGATACACACTGGGACTCAAGCTGCAATTCCTAGAGTCCCAAGGAAGCCAAAAGTTCATATTCTCCTGCAAGAAATTTCTTTTTAAACCAGATATTAATGGATCCATGCTTTATATGAATGTGCCTGCTAGCCCCAGTGAATTAGTCATGGGTTTTAAAATACATGCACAATTTATAAACTTGGATGAGTTAAAATTAGAATGCATCCAAATCCTGATCTCCTTGCTCTTGTAGGCTTGTTTTTACCTGAGCACAATTAAAATCAACAAGAGCACCTAAGAACAGTTTTAGTATTTATTTTAGCATTCAAAGGCACCAGTTTGATTTTAATGAGTATCGTGTATTCGATACTCCCTGCCTTTGAAAGTCTCTCCCTATATTGGAACAACCCAGATTTCCAGACTATAGGAAGACTTACAGGGTCATCTACCTTGTCTTCAGCTTATTAACTGAATGTCTCACAATGACCACAACACAGCATGAAATAAAAAAAAATTAAGCATTAGCTATCTTGTACAAAATCAAAATTATGGAGACTTCCACCACTTCCTTTCAGTAGTTATTCTACAATATAAACTAGCTTACTATAAAAGTCTTTTATCTTAAATCCTCTCCACTTACTATGTTATTTAGTTCTAGCTCTTTGTATACTAAATAATTCCTTCATTCTAAATCTCTGAGACTCTAATACTAGACACCTACGCAACACTTTTGTCTTTGCTTGGACAAGCTGTACATACTTAGTTCTTTCAGAATCTGTCTTAGTAAACCAGACCTTTTTACTGTATCAGATTTGCTGTTTTTCTTTTTGATATTTTTTGGAAATGGAGAAACCCAGAAGTGAATGCAGTAGCCCAAACACAATCACAGTTAAAAAAAAAAAAAAAAAAAAACAACACACACACCCTTCCAGATCTCTTAATATAACATGCTTTCCTTATACTTCAAATGCTAATGCTGTATGGGGAGATTAAGAGCATTACTGAGCAGAGTACACAAGTTTTTCCTCATGTTTATCCCACTCCCTGAATGGGTGCTGAGCAAACTTGGGGACTGTTTCAAGTTCAAGAGATATTAGCTAGTGTTACAGGAAATTTCAGAGCGCCTTTGGAACAGCCATGGCCCATTACACAAATACATGTTTAGGGAGCTATTAAAACACAGATTATTGACCTCCAAACCACAAAAGCTCCTTTGGAACCTCTCTGTTTCATTATGCACTTGTATTTAGAGACTCAGATTCCAGCCCTGGAGTCAAGGCTGGTTCGTGCCTTCTTTACAGTGACTTTTCAATCAGATAAACAGTGAGGACATTACTATTGTCAAATTATACTTATATAAGCATTTATACTGGGAAAACAGTACAAACGTTACCCAGTCTAACAGAGAACAACTCTAAAACTGTAGGTCTCTATGTTTTGAGTGGCAATTTCCCCTGTAAAATTCCACTAAAAGTGTTCTCAGTTATGGATCACTAGCAACATTGATTGTAATGGCTCCTTTGGAAACATTGAGGTCTATCATAACAATGTTGTTGCTGCTGCAAATATGTTAATCTGCTAAAACCCTTCTGAACACCATCTTCAGAATTCTCTTTTAGTGTAGTCATATTTTTATATCATGCCCATTACTTTAGCACCTTCCTGCAGTACAGAGAGTTGTGAGTAGCATCTCCCAAGATGGCAAAACACAGAAGTCAATTTTCTAAACTCCTATTTCTCTCTGAAGTCATCAAGAACATGAAAAAGTGTGCATGAAAGAAAAGCAAACTAAAAGATATTAACATCAATATTGAATTTTTTTCTGCAAAAATCTTGCACATTAAAAATGACTACAGCAAATTTTCCTAAGTGTTTTAAAGAAAAAAAAATAATTTACTCCCTGAATGGGACCCTGACTTAAATAACATCTTCACAACAAATTTTCCTTAAATTTTTAAAGTCCAGTGAGAGCTACCGGAAATATCCAAGTAAGCAGTCATAATGGATATTCATCATGGAAAACAATAAATGACCAGGCAAAAACTTAAAATAGAAGTACCCTCATCATATTTCTTCTCAGATTTTCCAGTGAAAAGTTGTTGGATAACACCGAGATGGACAAACCACTACATTTTAAACATTGAGACAAAATATTGAGGGATTTAGAAAAAACAGATGGACAGAAAAACTCAGTGAGAAGTAGTTTTTCAACGATTTTTTCAGAGTTCTGTATAATGCTTTGCCCCATACCCAGCTCTACCTTAAAAATTAAGATAGGAAAACATTGCTGCTCAGTGGATTTGCACTTTGGCATATAACCAAATGTGACAACATATAGAGAACTTTAGAGTAACTATATGAAAGTGTAGTTTCCTGTGACAGCTATATATAATCTCCAGCTGTTATCCACTGGTTTTAAATAACTTACAAGCTTAGTTCTGTATGTTCCTTAAGATGCAGTGGAAGTAGCAAAATTAACCATTCTTACTTTCCTGAGCCAGCATCCCTATGCCCTGGTGAATACAGACTAGAAGAATGCAAGCGGTAAGAGGAGTGTAGGAAACCTGTTTCCCAGGTCTTTCAAGCAAAGATTAGCCTTGTGTGAAAATGAGGGGAGGAAACAGACATTAAGGCTAATCTACAACATGAAGGAACATATAGGAAATGCTGCTGTCCTCTCTGAAACCTCACTGGAGCGCAAACATTGATGCAATAAAATAAATAAAAATATTAAAAAACCCTTGCCCAGCTAGTCTCAGCCACTCTACACCACCACAGAACTATGTCACAACAAAACAGTTATATAAGGGTAGCAAGACCTCGCCTTCCCACGTCACTACCCTTTGCTAATTTAATCCTCCCCCAGCAATATGGAAAGATGTGCTTGACAGCTACCCAGCTGCCCAGCACAGTCACTGTGCCTGTCCCCCTCCCCTCCCAGTAACACACATGCAGCAAGGTGCCAGGTTCTCTCCAGCACCTGAAACAGATGCGGTCTCACTGCCAGCACAACATTTAACCTGAGCTGAGACCACTGCACCCTGCTACACCGGCAGCAGTCTGGCTCCCCTTCCCCAGGCACAAGCACAGCCTCAGCCCCATAGCACCACACCGACACTGTCTTCCTGTATTTTCCTTCCACATATGACCTGGAGCCACATCTCATACTGGTCTTCAGCTTCCAAATAAATGTGCCAAGTTGAGCCCTAGGAAAATACTATCCTAGTTTGGGTTTTGTATCTGAGAGATTTTAGAAGAGGCCTGATTGCAAATCTAGTAGCAAGTAACTGCAATTCTGGCTGTTGTTAATAAGCATGAATTGGTTTTGGCAACACTGAGTGCATACATGGAGCATGGTCATTGGAGTTAACCAAAGCAACAAAACTGTCATAAAAAATATTTTAGACAAACTACACTGTCCTAATGGAAAAGAGAGCCCCAGAGACTTCTATTTATTGCAGATATTTGAAGCAACCTGGCTGTGAAGAACACCAGGTCAACAAAAATCCTACTGAAGTCAATGAGACTACTTGCAAAATATGACATTCCTCCTAACAAGAAGAGTTGAACACTAGCCGATTACTAAATGCAGGTATAAATTTATTCGGGAGGGCAAAGTGGCAGAGGCAGGAGGCTCTAGCTGGCCCATTAAGCTGAGCCAAAGCTGTGGAAACCATGTTGTTTGGCATTATTTCCCCCCAGGATCATGGCAGGTAAGTTATGGTGACTGCATCAGCAAGCACGTATCTTCTCTCCCCACGCTTGGTCTTCCTGCAGAGTCTAAGCTGTTTGGATATGCCAGAAGGTGCCAAGCACCCATACTGAGACACATGGCAAAAGATGAAAATACCTGCAAAAATCCCAAGGACTTCAGAGGGAATATTTAATTTTTGTTTATTTCTTCTCCCCGCTCCCTCCCCCAAAAGTCCACTATAGAAAAATCAAAAATACAGAGCAAAACAGAAAATTTTATGTGAAGTCTCTTTTCTTGCAATGAACAGTGACATCATTTTTAGAGTCATTCTTAAAACAACATTACTGCTCTACACTTAAGCCTTCACATTGAGAATGTGCATTAGTCATATAAAGCAAAGACATCATTTGAAACTTTCAGCATTAGACAGTTACAATCCCTAAATGCTACGGGCCAAGTTTTCTATCATTCCCTAACATTATTCTGCATTAACTAGGTATTAGTGACTACATATAGGGATTAGAGGCATCTCTTCTCTAGAAATCCAAGTTTCTTTGGCACCTGCAGTATATTAGGTCCACATTTACATTCCGCTCCTCAGTTCTACCCTATACTCTTCCTTCTTATTCACAAGTCAACAATATTGTTCTTTCAATAGCTTTCTCATCTTTTATAAATAAGCCAGCATGGCAGTATTTAGTGTGCAGCACAGTCTCCAATATCAGGTATATTTATCATTATTCAGCAATAAAGAATGTGTACTTATCTACTGCCTAGCTAAACATGCACAGAGAGCTGTCATGTAAATTCAGCATGGCTCAGGATAGAAACTGCAAGCAGGATTCTCACATATCACTTCCTACATTTTGGGCAGACTCTTCAAGCAGCGAATGCTGTCCAAACATCTCCTCCTGCTACTGCTGCCAAGAGAAGGCAGATGCCGAGTATTCAGCTCTTACTTGCGGAGCAAGAGGCTGTCTCGCAGCAGCCGTCCCCCACTTTGCAAGCTCCAGCAGAAGCAGGAGTCACCCAGCTCTGCAGGCTTCTCTCCTCTAGCCCCCATCCCAGCAGTAATCTCAACCCAAATTGTGCTCTACCCCAACAGCTACTATCAGCAGCAAACGCAGAGGTGCAGGAGTCTACTTTGGAAGGTGCAGAAGGTGGAAGGGCCAAGATGGCAGCAGTGGGAGGCCTAAGCTGCTGCTCTAGGTATTTCAAAATCTGGATCTCTCTGACAACTGAGTTGTCAGAGTAACTGGTTACACTAGACATTTCTAGCACTGAAAAAAGTTTCATTTTAGTAAGTACTGGAGTTATTTCAGTCTTTCCCAAAACTATGGGACAGGGGTTTTGGTTTGTCCCTTCAAAAAGTTTTGGGAATATTAAATATCCACAGGTGACCTCTATGCTGGAGGTCCCACATTTTGAGGATTCATTGATTCTGAGAGAGAAACCAGACTGCTTGCAAGACAAAAAAAGCTGCAAATAGACATTCACTCTACAGTCAGCTATGCCAGTTGGTGACATGAGCACCCTCTCCTCCAGCTGTCTGTTATGGCTCCTCTAGGAGAGGACTCTGGTCTCTAGTACAGCTGGAGGAAGGAGATCTTATGGGACTCACTAATGCACATCACTGCAGGCAGCCAGGTTAGCTCCAGAAGCTGGCTGGCTTTGCCATCAGCAGATTAGGGAGTGCTTATATGATCTCTTGCTTTGGAAAAGTTGTGGGGACAGTAACCTCTAGCTACTGGGCAGTGAAAGCAGCTGGGAACAGTAACATTTTCAGCAGGCTCAGCTGGAACCAGGAGAGAGCATCTGTCCATAGTTCCAGTGACAGGTGGCAAGGAAAAAAGCATGTGAGGTGCATAGCCAACTTAAATCCTATTTTTATAATAAGAGAAAGTTTACTTCCATCTAGTTTTAAAGCTGCTCTTCTAGCTCCTTTAGCGATATTAAGAGATGATACCATTGGTCAGAAGCTAGTGATCCTTCCAAGGGATACTGGATATATAAGTAGTGATATTGTCTTGCTAGCATTTTTTAAGTACTGTGCTAATTATCTAGCCATGCAACAATATGTAATAAGCCATTTACATGAAGTGGCCTATTTCAGTGTTATTTTCTGCCAGTAGTTTGTGCCAGCAAGACCCAGTTCAAAAAAACCACTACTGTTAAGTCCTTTCATGCATCGTACTGACAGATTAAATCAGCTCTTTGGTGTTTTATAGCACTTCTTGTTCCCCATCATAATCTACCATATACTGCCTCCAGCACTGTCCCTCCTCATCAAGATTACATAAGCATTGTTTATAACCATGTTAAAATTTACATATCCTAACTGGCAAAAAAGCTCATCTGAATATAAAATTTGGAACTCATTCCAAAGATACAAGCTCTCTCATTTTCATGTTGTCATGCCTTTTTTACTTTTGCCTTAAATAAAAAGTTCCTGCATTTGTAAGCGTCTGACTCTATCCTCCCTTTATGCTCTCTCCTTTGATGGGTGTATATTTTCCTTATACCTCACCTTGCTTTCATGTTTACTTTGTGCCTCTCCCCTCTTGATTTATAGGGAACCTTCACACTCTCCACAGCTGCTGGAGGTGGTTGAAAGATGTGTCCATTATTGTACAAATTCTTTGAGCAAGGCTAGTTTGATTCACAGTATTTACTTGCAAGAGCAGTTAAAAAAAAGTAATATGGAGTCTGAAATCAGGAAGGCAGGTGAGAAAGTTGCTGCATAGAGGACTATCAGAAAGAAACAAAGTTACTATTACAGTCCTTACTTACTTAGATTCACATACTTCAGAGCAATTTCCTATTACAAGTTGAAATACCTGGCTTCAGTGGGAGTTTGCAAGTGCTTAATGTTAATTACATGCTCAGACTTGAGTCATATTCCTGATACATCCAAAAACCCTAATGCTCTCCAGCCCGTTGTTTGTGTTTATGAAAATTCAAAAGAGGTGGACAAACAGTTACATGTGCAACAAGTGCTCTTGCAGCAATTAGATTCTTATATTTTGCACAGGAAAATGGCTACATTTACTTTCATCTCCACTTATCTGCTCAAATTGTGTTAATGTGGTATATTTACAAAGAAAGAAGCACAAGAATAACAGTAACTGGCAGGTCTCCAAAAGGAGCTCAAAGCCTTCCTCAAACACATTAATTACACTTCAATCCACCCTTCTGATTTCGGTGTTACTTTAAATGTTATCCCTCTTTTGCAAAGGAAAAGCTGAGGCACTGAGAATGTCAATAACTTATGAGACGAGTCACCAGCAAAAAGAAGTTTATGCCATAGATCTTCTGACTTCTGTTCTGATACTCTGGCCAGAAGAATAATTTTCTTCTCAACATATTTTGAGATAATAATCTGTTGGCTAGAAGTGCTGGCAAATGTTCATATATAGCAACACTAACATTTTGGAAGACTTCCTCCTATTTTCTACTCAAATTATATCTTCCCACAAGCTACATTGGAACATTTTACAATTACTTTGTAAATCACATTTCTACAGCAAAAGAAATCCCTGTAGCTAAATAGGGCCAGATTACAGTGGTATTCAGCTGCTATCATCCACTACAACCAAGGAGCATCAGCAATCTAAAAAGCTTTAAAATTCAAGACCATGGTATCTAATCCTACTGAAGTCATAAGCAAAAGACTTGTTTCACAAGTCTTTTACTTTGTATGCAAGTTTGACCGCAAATTTCAAATGGCTAGATTTATTTCTAAATCAGAAACTGTGTAAGGAGTAACCTAAGGTCTCTTGAATGGACCATAACAGAACAAAAGTACCCTCACCAAGGAAGCATGGATTCTGCTCTATGGTCTAGAAATAGAAGTTCCTTTGAAAATCAATTACTGAAAGAAGAATTTATCAGAGTAGCTAATTAGACACTAACAATTTCTCATACTGAAAACTGATGCTGCACCCAATTAAGCAATTTCTACCCAATCAAAACTGACTTTTCACCTAGAAACTGAAGGAGACTGTTCTGCTTTAACTGTAGGTACAATTTTAATTGTCTGTTAACTGTCAGCTAACTGTCAGCAGCTCAACCTGCCACTCTTATGATTACTTTCTAAAACAAAGACCTCCATTTAGCCTTTTTGTATGTTTAAGTGTGCATAAAGGCAGATTTTTGTACAGAGGAATGTAACAGAAATCTGTGCTTCAACCTTTCTCAGGCTGACAGTACCAGCAAGAACTTCTGGCCAGTAGGAAGCACAACAACAAATCATTTGAAGGGGATTTACAAATGAGGGATTATGCCAGCTGAGAACGTTGTCTACAAAAAAGGTCTAAGGGCAAAACACTAAAGTGACACAAAAATGTATATTGTACAAGAAAATATTCAATTTCTGAAGAAAACAAAAAAAGGAACACTAAAGTTTTGAGAGTAAGTTCATAGACCATTTAAAGCCATTTGTGTCTTTAGTCAAATAAACTGGGTCTAATGACTAAGGCTTTGACTTAGGCAAAAGAGGTAAAAAATAAATTTGAAGTCAGCAGTTCATACATTTCAAATTTACACTCTGCAAGTACATACATTAAAAAGCATACATTGCAGCAACGCTCCCAAGGTGTTAGCTCTAAGAGCAAAATAAAAAGTGGTCTGAATGAGTATGGAAATTTCTATATTCCTAAATGCAGGTTAGAAAAATGAAAGTCTGTCTGCTCAGGGAGGATTCCATTTACTTACTACGGAAGTCAGCTGTCCAATTATGCAGTAAGAGAAAGTGTATACAGTCCTGCAGGGTGCTAAAGACCTCCCAAGGGATACTGACTGACTTCAACCACCATTTTAGACCAAAGTGTTTTTGTCCTTGTTATCCCCCCCCCAATTCCTCTGAACAAAAGAAAAGGTTTGTGTGTAAATTTAAAGTCCTGTCTTCTTTTGTTACAACTAAATTAGCAAACCAATTGGGAATTATAAAATTGTTTTTACAAAGCAAGAGGGACAACTGAAAAAAGATAATCTAAAGATTCTTTAGTAACTTAATCTTTTTGCCCCAAAGCTGGGAAAATATACAACAAAAAGACTTATTCTTGCAAACCTCTAATCCTATTATCACTGAATCAGATGGAGTTTTGACTTTCTCTTTCCTATTTTAACACTGTGGGGGGCCTCAAATCAGAGCACCACACCTTATACACTACAGCTATTTTAGGACATGAACCACAGCCATACAAACGTGCTGCCACTCTAAGCAGCTGCAAACCCTCTTCACAGAAGTCTGTTGTGAAGCAGCGAGCCCACCACTGACGTTTAAGGACAGCATGTGTCAGTGTTTCTTAACGCATATACCTATGAGTCTCCACATTAGCGTCCACAGTGACACACGCTGACCGTACCGGGGAAGAACACCCACTACAGAGATCACCTTAAAAAAAGCCTTTGGCAACTACTAGCTTCTGATAAATTATCTCATTAATACAAACATGAAAGAAATTCTCTCTTCAGCTCTTATCTCCCTGAAATTGTAACTGCTCTGCATAGGAAACACAGCCTCCTGCCTGTTGCACCAGAAATTCTTCCAGATCAGAGCTGAAACTCCTAGCACAACACGACACAAGAAGCCAATAATCATGTCCCTATATTTTAAAACTACAAATTGATGCAGAAATTTGTTCTCACTCCACCAGCTGCTGAGCCGTATTTCTTGCTCTTATTCAGTCAAGTTTCTAAAAAAACACACTTCATTAGCTTTCAGATGAGAGACTTGGTTTTAAAGGTCATTTTTAGTTTTTTGTTTTTTTTTTTTTTAAATGAGGATGGTGATTTTTCCTGAAAACATATTCCTGAGTCCAGCTTCATGCAAGATGTCAATACACCATTAAGGTGTAAAAATTAAAAAATACACTGAAACGAGCAAATAGAATGAGCAGCCTACCCCAGTAACTTCATCTATCAATTGACAGTCATTTTACCGACCTATATAAGTTTCAGTATAAGGAGTGTTTTCTTATTTTGGAATAATCCTCCTCAATATATTTTTGAAAGGGGGAACATGACCGCTACTTTTTCCTTCCCCCACATGAAGGAAAAAAACAGGAAAGAAAAAAGGAAGAATCACAAGCACTAAGAAGAGGCCAGAATCCTTTCTTTACTTCACAGCGGGTACGGCATTGAGGCGCACAAGGGTCACTTTCCCTCGGTAGGTACCGGCACTCTCGCTTTCAGCCATCTGCCTCGCTCGCGCCTCGTTCCAGCGCTGGGCTCGATGCTCGCGAAACTTGAGCGAGCGCTTCCTCCGCCGGGGCCGGGGCGCTTCCCAGCGAGCCGGGGGAGTGGGTGGTGCTATTAATCATCGCTGCGCCCCACGACTCACAAAACAAGCCATCTGCCATCCCCGCTCCTGCTGCACTTTAATTAAGTGCCTATCCGTCAAAAAAAGAAGAGGGGGGAAAAGGAAGGGGGCGGCGGGGAGGCAGGGCAGGAGGGGAGGGAGCCGGGCCCGCGGGGCCGCGCCGGCCGTACCTGGGAAGAGGAAGGCTTTGCTCCCGTTGTGCAGCCCCGGCACCTGGCGCACGCCCGCCGCGGCGCCGCCCAGCTGCAGCTCGGACAGCACGTCGATCTGCAGCGAGGGGTCAACGCCGAAACCTGCAACTGACCCACAAACTCCGCGTTACCCCCCGGCGGCCGCCGCAACTTTCCGCCCCGCGGCCCCCCGCCGCCGCCCGGCGCGGCGGCCGCCTACCTGCTCGGAGACAGAGGAGGAAGCAAAGCGCGCCCGCGCCGCCGCCCGACTCCATGGCACTCCGCGGCGCTCAGTCCATAGCCCCCCCGCTCCGGCTGTCGCGGCAAATCCTCCGGGCAGCGGCTGGGTCCCGCCCCGCCTCTCACCGGGAGGAGCGGACCCCCCGCCGCCCCGCAGCGCGCATCACGGCGGCCGCCGCGCCGCCGCCGGGCCGGCGCACACAAAGCGCAGGGCGGGCGGCGCTGCCCTCCGCCACCGGGCAGACAATGGGAGGGGGCGGCCGCGCCGAGCCGCGGCTCCCCCCTCGCCCCTCCGCTTAGGAGCGGCGGCCGCCGCCGCAACCTGCCGCTGCTGCCGCCGCAACCTGCCGCTGGCCCCCGCGGGAGCGCCAGTCTCCTCCCGCCGTCCGGCGGGAACACCGGGGACGGCGAGAGGGGACGCCGGCTTATGCCGCGGCCCGCGGGAGCCGCCCACCGCCTCCGCCGGGCCGGGCTGGGCCAGCAGGGGAGGGGAGGGGGAGGTACCGGTACCGCCCCGTCCGCCAGGGGAGCCGCCGCCGCCGCCGCTCCGCGCCCTCCGGCGAGGCGCCAAGGGCAGCCGCCGCCCCCCCGGCGGGACGGAGCCGGGCGGGGGTGGCCCCCGGCGGGGGCGGCCTGCACACCCCGCCGGCGCGGCGCGGCGCGGCGCGGCCGCCGGCGCGGGGGGGGGCGCCCTCGCCCGAGGCGGTGAGCGGGGCGCGCGGCGCGGCGCGGCGCGGCGGGGCCGTTTGAGGGAAACCGTTAGGAGGGAAGTTTGAGGGAAACCGTTAGGCACCTCCGCGGCCGGGAGCGCCCGGGGGCGGCAGCGGGTCCTCCCCGGTGCCCTCCGCTTGTGGCCGGGCGGCGCTGGCCATTCGCCCTCGGGCAGCCTCCTGCTTGGTGGCAGGGGGTTGCCTCCCTCCGCTTTGCTTTCGCATGTTGAAGTAGCCGCTTTAATTCCCGTCCCGGGATAATATTTTCTAGGCTCTGGCGAAATCTCGGCCTGATCTTTGAGCTGAAATAAAAACAGTTGGGGGGGGGGGGGAGGAACAGAGCGGTTCGGGTAATCGAGTAAGGTTAGAGCGTGCTGGCGCAGGGCTTTCAGCGGCAGGTGCCCGTCTGCCCTTTGGGGCCGGGAGATTTTGCAGTCACGCAGCAGTCCAGTTCTCTGCTCCCCAGCAGGTCCCCTGCAAGTGACGTTGCTGTGGCTTGCTTTTTGTGCCTATAAAGGGGGCTAAGAATAGCCTTATTCTTACCTGCTCTTTTGTAAGGACTCCGATGCTCAAGGCAAAAATGCCTTGTTGCCAGTTAGTCGGATTTTGCAGAAAAATGTTTTTTTCAAATTTTTGCCAATTTCCCGTGCATGGCAGTAAGACCTTGATATCAGCCAGTGATTTCCTGTAGTGTTTATTGACCACCCTCAATTTATTCTCTATGATCTTTACAAATAATAATTCCAAAGACTGAAGGGAAGATGTTTTTTTTCTCTCCTTTTCTTCTTCAAAGTAGACCATGGGGGTCAGCGGCAAATCTCCTTTCCAGGCTAGATCGACCAACTCAGATCCTAAGCAGCATAAAGAGCAATCAGCTGCTAATGTGAAAGTCACCTTCTTCCCTATAAAAAAAAGGGAGAGAAGAGTGTCTGAAAATGAGAGTGGGAAAATGCAATCCATCTGTCAAACCAAATACACATCACGGGTGTCTGCACGCAGCTCTGACAGCCCATGTAATCTTAGAAGAGCTGCAGACATCTCTTCCAGGTATTGGGGTCGGTACAGTCACATGAGAGATGCTTCGACAACCATTTGTCATTGCAGCTGACCCAAAAATCAAAAGGGGAACCCTGCCAGTACCAGCTGCGTAACTAGTGCCACAATATACCTGAGTTTCTATCTTAAACAGACATAGGAGATAGTGACATTACAGCCCCATCCTAAACAGACTAACACCTCTACTGCATGAAAACTTTGTCTCCAGCCTGCTGGGGAAGTGGAGCTGTGCTTCTGAGCTCAGGAAATCCACCTGCTGTCAGAGCAAGCTAATGGAAGATGTGTTTAATTGTGGGAATTAATGGACAAGAGCCATACGTTGGTGGCTTCTTTCATGCTCTTTCAATCACATTGGTTACAGATAACTGAACCAGAAGTAATTAATTTGGGAAGAAATAGGTTCATAATCCAGAGCAGTAACAGTGCATAATGAACCCCACCACCAGTTGAGCCAGGCATGCAAAGGAACAGAAGAAAATAGGCAAACATCTGCATTTATTTCTTTGAATCTGCCAGCAGCTACAGGCAGTTTCCGTCAATTGCTCCTGCCTCAGTGGAGTAAGCCTGGGAAGTAGCTGGAGTCCTCCTCTGCAATCGCCCCTTTCTCTCGCAGTAGACCTCTGGGGAGCAGCCGCTCATCTTCATGTGATGTACATGAGAAGTCACTCATCCAACTCCATCCAGCCTACTTTATTCCCTGTTAGCGCTATGTAGCCACATTATACCCATTACATAGAGCTGCCTTTCCATTATGTGAGGTGTATGTAGTGACATAATTCAGCTAACCAAGAGGCGAGTGAACAGCCAAATGAGAATTTCTACCAATAGAAGGAATATGATGTTGTTGAATAGAGAGTAACCTTTCAAAGATTTGCCTAAAACTAATACATATTTCTATCCAGCAGAATCGCTTTCTGATCTTCCTAGAAACACACAGTTTCACAGTGTTTTTGGACAAATCACTTTCTAAATTTGGATATTATGGGAATACTAAAATGAAAATACTCTTTATATCTTGAGGTGCCCAGGATGCTCTTCCCTTTGATGCAAACAATGTCTTTGAGCCAGAAATCTGCATATGCATCACACTGAGGCTCACTGTAATCCTCTCTGTGCTTGGCAAAGGGTGGCAGCCTGAAGAAAATGGTACAGCATATACATATCCAGTAAGAACCACATACTGATGAAAGCACAATCTTCCAGTGCTTTATATATTAAACAAGGTCCCTGCTTAAAGCATCCCATTCCAGATACTAACCTGTAAGGCTCTCAGCAGGTTTCAAGGCTCTCCAAGCCTGGACGTAACTTAGACATATTTTCTTTTTTTGTGCATTAACATAGTTCTGGTCCATATAAACACTAGAGCAAACATTGCCCAAGGAAAGAGCTGTAGGTGACAGGGCCAATCTTTTGCACTGATTTTTCATGGGACTTTTCATGAGATGACTGACTTTTCACAGGACTCTCTTCTGAATACCAACCAGTGAGAGATATTTCCACATTTGTAGTGAAGTGAAAACAATCCTCTTTACAAAATATCTAGGATGACATGACATGCTGTAATTCCACAGCAATGAACATGTCAACAATGCCACACAAATATAAATGAAAAGGCTTTCCGAGGCGCTGACCCTGGACCCAGGCAGCAAAACGCGCTCAGGGCCCTGGCGGTGATGTTCCTGCCCCAGCTGCTTCTGCCCCCCAGGCAAGTGAGCCTGCAGGACTAGTAGGCAGATGAGCAGGAACAAACAAAATTGATGCGCTGTAGTACAACTGACTCATGGACAGGTGGTAAATGTTTCTATTTCAGTAAGATTTTTGGATGAAATAAATGTCATTATATTGACCCCAGGACCCCCCCCCCACTAGATTCTAAAAAATAAATAGGTCTTCTGAATAATAAGTAGTGTTCACAACAATTGTCATAACAAATGAAAAGTTAAGGGATGTCTTACAAGCCCCAAATTCATGAATGATTTCAGTGCAAGGGGAATCTCATGTCAATTATGTTCCTATTAATTATATGCTAATAAACTGAACTGAGTGAAACTCTTAAAACATGCAGATGACAGTCCTGCACTGGGAAAGCATTACCTCTCCTACTGCAGCTTAACTGGGTCTATTTATTTTTAAAGAAAAGCATAAATATTTTATTCACAGTAGTTTTAGCCAGGTATTTCTACCCCAGGACCTGGAGAGTCCATGTGAATTTAAGAAATACATAAAGAATTGTCACTGACCTACTTATAAAACACTGATGCAACTTTTTTCTTAGAGTATAAAAAACAATCTTCCTTATATTGCAAAACACAGGTGGATGTTTACTCAATATTATAGTGCTTTAATGCAGCATTTGTACAGAAAAAATATTTGTAAAACATGATGTTCCATAATTAATACTTTTTGAAGTAGAATAAAGAGAATAGTCTGTTGTCATAGAGAAGCAGCTTTTTAATGTGAGTAAATTTGATACTGCTGAGGATAAGGGCTCTTATTAGTTACAGTCAGGGAAAATGCATGCAAATTATGCTGCAGGAGTTTCTGTTAATACCCTTCAATGTGGACTCCCATCTGCACTGTTACATCATTACAATCCAGATTTTCCTTATATGAAAACTTCCTCATGTAAAACCCATGCAGTCGTTGTGTGATGTATAGAATGTCATGTGGGACTAAGGTGAGACCACCAAACTCATTTTCACTTGTTTCTAAAAGGTTTCAACAGAAAGAGAAACAAATCTCAGATGCTCTCCAGTTCTTGAATAAACCTTAGGTGTTTATTAGATTTTTTGCTTGCGAGCTTCCTGACCAGCTATGTGAATGTGACCTGTGGCGCACTCTCCCTCCAACACATACACACATCAATTTATTTATTTATATAAATCAGCTGATGTACTTTTGCACCTTCATTAGCCTCTTTATAGTTCCCTCTCTTACATAGTCTTTTCTCCTCGATTCCCCAAATGCTTTCTGACCTTTAGCAGCTCGCTCATGCTCATGCGCCCACTCTCGCTCTCACGCTCTCTCTCTCCCCCTTTCTCTCTCTCCCCCTTTCTCCCTTTCCCATACACAAATGTGCATGCACACACACTCCTTTACTAATCTCCTCTTTGCAATTTGTCAGTCTTGCAGTTTCAGAACTTGCAGGGTCAGAACTGGTATCTGTACTAAAATCTTGCATGTTGCAGGTTTCCCATCTCAAAAATGTACTATGTGTCTCTCACCAGGAAAGCCTCAGAGACCTTAAGATTTAAATTTAGCACTTGGCTGAGGCCCAGCAGAGACTGTCAAACTAACTAAGCCACACACCTACCATGACAATACTAGCCCAGTTAAAGAGCCATGGCATCAAAGGCGTTCCTCTCTAACACAAATCCATTGAAGACACATCACTGATTTTAGTTACAAAGTTATGAATGTTTCATACAAATTTGCTAGTGCCTCACTTGTAATTTCAGAAATTACTTACCACCATAAAAATAGAGCTGTGAAACAAAGGATATAGCTACCAAAGGAAAGCACTTTATGTCTCTCCAAGTTTCATGTCTTCCTCATTTTTTATACCATCTTCACTTGGGGATACTTCACTTACTTACATCTTACATCTCAGCTTTGGCAAGTTGAATGGTGCAGCCAGAAGTGGAAAAGCAGAGCATGGGAAGAGTGATGGGTATTAGAAAGTTAGAATTATGGGTGCATTCTTCTGAGAGCAGAAAGAGAAATGCAAGTGATTACATTAACGAGAGGTAGAGATGAAGGCATTTTTCAGAAGTTTTCCCAAAGATTCTTGTTTGACTCAGGGGCAAGGAAGAAAGGCTGGAGGTGCACTCTGCAGTCTGCTTTTCCCAAATTTGAACCTTGATCTTCAGAGTTACAAGGTGCCCACATTAACCTTCCTTGCTAGAGTCTTGTTTTTTATACTAGCTTTATTTTCTTCCTCCAACAGGGTGCACATGCACATCCTTTTGATGTAAGGTAGAAGTGATGGACTGCCCTGCTGACAGCCTTCACACATTATGATGCCTTAAAATGTCTTTTCATAGAAGATGTCAGCTAGAAGTTTTGGCATTGTATTTGGCACGAGAAACCGTATGAAGTAAGGAAAGGATAGTTCATGATCAGGATTTAATTATTTTGGTTCTGTCAAACCAGGCCACAGTAATAATTAGCAAAATTAGAGTTAAATTATCTTGACCCAAGTGTACTCTATGATTTGATCATTCTGCCTTCTGAAGTATTACCCCCTATTAAAAAGGAATCAGCATATCCATCAGAAATATTTATAACAAAGTTGGCACGGGAAGCCTTTACTTTGGTATGTTTTACTTACATAATAAAGAAAAAAATATACACAGTCCTCATTGGAGCCAGACACTGGCTGGAGTAAAAGTCAGTAAGAGAGGGTGGGTGCACTTTTTTTCTTCTTTTGCAATCTAATGCAATACGGTGATTACATCTGCAATGTGGAGAGATGATTTCTGGTAGTAGAAGACTCTCTCCTGTGGAGAATAAAGGCAGGAAAAAATCCAGTAGCTGAGAATAAAATCTAAAGAAATCCATACTTGATGGCACAACTAGTTAATGACCACAAATTGATCACTGATTGATGAATTCTCCACCATTTATTTTCATTAAAAACAGACACCATTTTAGGGAACATGGTATCCTTACAGATTTGACGCAGACATTAAGGGATGACGTTTGCGGCTTGCCATGGTGGTCAGAGTGCCTCGAAGGATGACTTGTAAAAGCTGCTGGAATCAGTGGAAAGATTCCCGGCAACTTTGGATTGGGGCCCTCTTCCAGAGCCTATTCCCAGGCCCTGCTTGCTCAGAAAGAGTGGCAGACACTTTGTGGTAAAAGGATCTGCTTTTTTATCATGTGTGCAAACTGCCATATCCACAAATTCCCCAAATCTAACACAGACAATTTCAAGCAAAAATAATCTGTCTGGTGTGTCGTGAGTGGGACTACAGTGGAACAGAATATTAATACCTGTCATCCAACCATTTAGTTTTCAGTTGAACAAAGACAGATTTTGGCTTCTGCATTGTACAGAGAGGGAAAAAAGGCTTAAAATGTGCTTGTGACCTCAAAAGTACAAATTTAACAGTCTCTAGTATAGTCTAATTACTTCTGCAATATTGGGAGAGAAAGTATCACAGGATCTCTTACACTGCCTGACAAATAATAGGCTATTCAAACTTGATCTGTGCAGTTTCTAGACCCAAAGGCATATTTATTGGGCAAAATGGAATAGCTTCAATGATTCTATTACTCCATCACATAATTAAGAAGACCTTTAAGTAGCGCAGCATTTTGTAGTAGCATTACTATATCATCAAACTCCAATTCTTAAATGACCTTGGGTTTCTATTGCCTGGAGTGAAAAATGTAGAAGAAAGGGAATGATCCAAGTGCTAAGGGCCCTGTCTACACTGTGGGGCGGATACCAAAGCTATATCTGCCTCCACTGCTGGGAGATTTGTAATAACATCTTGTTAGCACAGGTGCCATGATGTTGGGATAAGCTGGATGGCTTTTGGACCTGAGAAAGAAAGTCTGAACAGCACTGTACTCCAGCATGGCAAAGTTTGGGGATTTCTGAACCCTGCCTCAGCGTACTGTGTAAACATGCCCAGTGCCAGCCTCACCAAATCCTCCTTCAGCTGAAGGGAAACCTCTTTATTTGCATCATCATAAAAAAGAAAGGTGCACTCCACCTTGAACCAGGCTTCACTGGGTTAGTCTTACAGATGTAATAAAAAATAGCCAGTTCCAAGTAGCTAGATCCCAACAGTCTGTTAAATTTGATCAGCAATTCCAGAGTGTAAATGTACATTATGCATTTTAAAAATAGTATGATTTTAATATTGCTTTTAAGGCCACAAAATTAAAAAAAATCTCCATTAACTGTTAGAGCTAATTCATTATGAGACATGATAGTAAACATCCCATTATTCCCTCTTTTGAACAAACAAAAGAAAGAGAAAGATTTGAACCCATATTATTTTTTTTTAAATATAACATCTATAGACAAATTCTAACACATATTTTAGAAGTCAGTCCTAGCAAAAATGCACTTAGGGCCAGGCAGGCTGGGTTCAAGTGCCTACTTCATCTGATTACAGCAGATGCTTTGTTCTGGGCTATCTCTGTTGCTAGTGAGTGCCCAGCTCTTGAGGTATTTCTAGCATATTATTTCACCATAAAATGCTTGATTAGTCCTAATCTAAGTGGTCTGTTTTTCAAAAGTCTGAGCACTAGACATTTCTCATGAACATCACTTGCAGTTTTACTCATTACTTGTTCAAACACATGTAAAGATAGAAATCTCTTATTTTAATGTACCTGATTAGCTACAGGAATTACACTGTTAATGGGGATAGATGACTATCAATAACTTTAGGGTTTAACCACAGAGAGGAGAATGAAATTAGAAGCTGGGAATTCCTTACATTCTTGATTTTGAATACTAACAGCAATAAAACTTTAAGAAATAGATTAAACATCTAAAATAACATTAGTGCTTTACTCTTGGATGAGAAAGGGGAACCAGGCTGCTAAATTACAGATGTGAAAGCAACAGAAAGGTGCAGAGATACAGGAGTGTAGGTATACTGATGGCTGAGAAAGCAGTACCATGTTGGGAAGAAATGAAGAAACTGTAGATAAATAACCTTTCTTAGAAGGAAATCTCAAGAGATATTCTGTGATGACCATTTTTCCTAGATAAGGATAAAGGTAGGAATTAAAGTGCACCACCTAAACCATTGACAGGAACTCAAGTATATTAGTGTGTTTAGTAGGAACTGACTAGAACAACCTTGTTAATGCACAAATTCTAGATCCTAGAAAAACAAATCCAGTACTGTAAACACACCACAGACCTACGGATCAAAATGATTAAGCATGAAAAAGGAGTATGAGTAACAGAGTTCATTAGCTTAGAAACAACATGAGTTGATTCAGAAAGTATGGTCCCAAACACAATAATTAGGATAAAAATAATTAGGATACCCTTATTTACATGAGTATCTCCAAGCTGATAGAATAACAAGTATGGGTAAATGGAATCACATTCCAGCTAAGTAAATCAAGCAATATGTAAAATATCAGCATTTAAAACAGGATTTTTCTTCCAGAGAAATAAGAAGAAAAGTAAAGCTAAAAATCATGATCTATAACTTTAAATGGGAGCTATTTATGACCTGTGTTTTAGGAGATGTCCTCAGTTCTGAATGAAGAAAGAAAGGAAAGCACAGGATAATTAAATGATAGAGTACAAGAATTAATTTTAGTCCCCAAAACATCTTTCAGAAATGGATATCCAGTTAAAGCACTGTTAATAAAATGGAATATTTGGCAGGCAAGATATAACTCATACAGTAAGAGGAAGCTCAGAAGATACACAAAAACAGTCAAACACATGATGACATATAATAAGAAGTGATACAAGTAAATCACATGTGGGAAGCTGACTATTATACTTAGGCCTGCTAGCCTGCTAAGTGTAAAGGAAGAAAGCACACAATGAGAAAAAATTGCAGTGAAACTAGATGATTTATTTGGGTGTCGTAAAAGAGGGGGTGGAGGTGAGTCTTTATTCTGAGTTACGTGTAATGATGTTGAAGCCCTGTTGGATAAAAGGTATTAAAATGGTGTTGTAACAACTCAAGAAATAAAGGTTCCAATAATTCATGGGACCAAATGGAATTCATTGGAGATTCTGAAGGAATCCTAAGAATGAAATACAATTCCAGCCTACCATAATTTATCATTAAAGATATGTAATTTATCATTAAAACAGCCACTCCACTGGATAACTGGAAAATGGCCCACATTGTAGCAACCTTTAAAAAAGCTCTTAAGGCTCCCCCTGAGAACCAAAAACTGGAGAACCTTAATTCAGTAATGGGGAAAATAGTTCAGAAAATCATTTAAGCTAGTTATAAAACACCTGTGTAGGAGAGAGAGAAAAAAATCAGGATGAATAAATTGCAAGTCAGCACAGATAAATTGATATCCCTATCAATGAGGATGAAATGTGCTTTCCTAGCCTGTTCAGATGTTATAAAAAGAGTTAGCAAAATATTGAATAAAAGAGAATCAGTGGATATACGTTTACAGAGACGTTTGATAATATCATTCACATGAGGCTTTTAAGGAAACTCAGTAACTCTGGGGTAGGAGATAAAGTCTTTGCTATAGATTAAAGGAAAGAGAGAGAAAAGGATGGGGATGAATGGCAGATCATTGAGATGGAAAGGTGGTAGCAATGTGATGCCACAGGGACTATACTGGAGGATCACTGCTAGGATTAATTTCACTCTTTCTCTATCCCCATCTATTTATTAATGACCAGGAGGAGAGGGAGTACAATGAGATGGCAAAACTGCTGACAACACAAAGCTGTTAAATTAGATAAAACTAAGGGGTCTGTAAATAACTCTTGGGACTTGTTGCAAAACTAGCAACAGGACAGGAAAAGATGCTCGGCATGAGCAACTGCAGAGATACGGCTATAAAACAAGCTGCATACGCTCATTAACAGGTCTGAACCAATTATGGGAGAACATGGCCAGTTTGCATTTATGAGAAGAGAATGACTATATTTTGTTGCTTACTTACAACTAAGTGGATAATTTTAAAACAGCAGACAGTACAAAGTGTCTTCTGTTTATTTAAAATGTTTGAGTTTTGTTTTATCTGAATATTTCTGAATCTCTTAGTAGTGCTCAATTCACATGGTGACGTACCACCGCTGTGAAGGACAGTGTCTGCCTCTCTCTTAATATCTGAGAAAAATCTTGGCTAGCAGATGGCTCTGAGCAGCGTGGCCAGCTAAGCAGTCTGTCAGAGCCGCCTTCCTTCACCCAGCCTCAGAGCCAGAGGACTCCTGCTGTGGGAGCTTTTATATTTCTTCATAAAAAAGACTGATGACACATTAAAGATAGCCTCTGCTTACTGTGCGCAGAGGAAAATGAACAGCCTGCTTTTATTGCAAGATATTTTTCACAGATTACAGTCCTGACAGGAGGGTTTTTGTTGAAAGTTCGCATTGGCCAACCCCCTGAAGCGTTTCCTCTCCTTCCTCTGACCCTGGATGGGACCAGGAGGCATGAAAGGAGGGAGGAAGAGGAGGGAAATCTCTAAAGCAGGCCTGGTGTGTAAGTGTGGCCAGGGTGCACTGAAGACAGTGCGTGCGATCCTCTTTCTTTCCTTACACTGATGCAATGTGGAATAGCTCAGACATACCAGCAGTCGGGTGTGAGAGGGCAGCGTGCAGCTGGGCCAGCACCTCGGTCCCTCGCTGGCGTTGCAGGTACCCAGCCCCACAGCACAGGTGCTGCTGGCATCCGTCCCACCTGCTCAGCCCCATGGGTCGGCTCCACTGGAAAGGCCAGTTCAGAAAGACACAGCTGACAGGTGCCGGCTGGTTTCTCAGGACTACGGGGACACCCCATGTGCCTGCCCCAAAACCCTCTCTTTGCTTGTAGCCAACCTCCGGTGAAGCAGAGGAAGGGAAATCTCCCTTCCCCGTAACCAAGTTATACATCAGTGGAAAGGGGAGTTCACTTCTTCACCTCTTCAGGAGACTAGGATTGTCCCTTGGGGATGGGATTAACTCCGTCAGGACACTATAAACACAGAGCAGCAAATATCGTAAGTGCATGAAAGCTTGAGGGGGAGGAAATAAAGGGCACCTGACACAGAAATACTAATCACTGCTACCCAGTCTGACCCTTCCTACTTACACATACATGCCCTGCTCTTCATTTGTTACAGTTTAAAGTATCTTTTGAACACAGGTGAGCGAAGATGTATATGATATTCTGAACCCAGTACTTTTTCCCTGCTACTAATTCCTTCCTGTCTCCACTGAGAATTCTTTGCCATATCTGTTCTGGAACGTCATTAACTGTTTTCACAGCCATATCGCACAGGGGCTCATGGCCATCCTGTGGTCAACCAATTAATTTATCTCTCCTTCCTCTGGTTCATGAACCCCTTTCCTATAGCAAAAGTTCTAGTGATTAGTCTTGAAGGGCATGATTTTGCACTTTGGTTTATTAAATTTCATGCTGTTCTATTCTGCTATTCAACAAGGTCATCTAATTTTTCCTGCATGATAATCAAATCTTCCTCTGGTCTGTATTAGCAATACGTACCAGCTTTGTGTCATTTGCAGATTTTGTAAGCACACATCTTGTTCTTGGACCAAGGTCACTAAGGCAAACATCAACCCAGCCTGGGCCCAAGGCTGCCTCCCATGGAACATAACTATTAGTCTGTTCTCCTATCATCCTGCAGCTCCTCTGTTCGACAATTTTAGAATTAATCCCCTATCATCTTTAATGCAAATATTAGTTCCTGTGAGGCATGCCCTGTCTCAACCCTTTCCTTAAATCTAGATAAATTCAGTCCCACTTTTTATTTGCTTCCTCATCTTTATTTCCCCCCTAAAATCTTTTCTGGGGTGAAAACAGCTAATGACATTCCAGAATAGAGATGGCAAAGACTACTCACTCCCAAACTGTGCCTTAGGCAAAAACTCTGGCCACATCGTCTCCTCCATTGCTGAGTGTGGGGCAAGGTGAGCACTGTTCATCCAACACTCAGCATGGGCAGCTGGGGGTCCAGTCTTGGAGAGCCCCGCTGGCCACCAGCCTGACACTTAAAATGGAGTAGTGAGGCTCCCAGAGAGCTGACACTTTCCTGCTTTATAGAAACCAAGACAGCTGTATATATATATATACAGTAACCTCCACAAATCCTGGGCTGTCAGAGCCACTGCATGTCTGCAACAGGCCTGTGCCCACACGCAAAAGGCAACCCGGCAGATTCCTGTGTCCGTCTGACTGGCTGGCAGCAGCACCAGGCCAGCACCTGGAGGCACCCCTGCTGGGGGCTCCACCTCTCCCAGGAGCAGTGCACTTGCTGGGTGCACATGAACAGAGCCGTTGTTGCCCCTGTCTACCCTAATAGTGGGGTTCATCATTCCTGCTGCTGCCTCCGTGTTCACTGATGGCTGTCCTACCCACTGCTTTCACTGCCAGTGGGTGCAGGAGATGGTGGCTGTGAGCTGGTCCTGTTAACTCTTTGGGTTAATGAGCATATCTGTTCTCACCACTCATCATTCTTGCCCTATGCGGTCTCTGAGTCCATCTTCTGGCTGCAGTTTTATCCTGATTCTGGCATAGCCTGGCCTTCAGTTCTACGTTTCTCAAGAACCTTCCCCTCCATGCCCTTGCATTCGTTTATTTTGGAAAAGCTGCAAGGACATCCAGGACCTATATGGAGTCCTTGCCAATACTGGGAGATTTTCTGAATGCTCTTTCCCTTCGTTAAAAGTCTCTCAGGGCTCTTTGACAGAAATGCTCCCCAATATCATCAAACAGGCATACTTGCTAAAAATATTCTAATGAAATTAAATTTTAGTGAAAAAAGAAGGAAGCCTGGGACGACTAGTCATGCCCTGAACATTACTTTTCTCTAGCCTGACATTACAGAAGCTCATCAGCCCCTTTTCTCCCCAGCAGACACCGGGACAACACTTGTTCCCCGCTGACACCTCTCCTCCTGTCATCCTCAGGGAGAAACATGCTGCCTCATGGAACAAGCAAATGAAAAAAAAAAAAAGGTAGAGATGAAAGATGTAGATCATCACAGGCCTCGTTAGCCCTTCTCAGCAGGGCACATTAGCTCAGTGCCAGTGTTGTGCAAATGCAGCTCCAAAGTGCCTGCTTCGCAGCTCACTCCCACCTGGCCAGGTCGCTGCAGCAGCAGAGCTACTTCATGCCTGACTGCAGTAATGCTGTGCAAACATGCCCTCCGTTTTGCTTTTGCCTCAGGAAAAGATGACTTCCATTGCCCTGCCATTCTCAGTCATATCCTAGCACTATCCACTTCCCAGATCCTGGGAGCAGGATTCATTTAGTTTTTGGCCATACCTAGATTAACCTTTCATTTCCATCTGTCAGTCAGCAGTTCCCTCACTTCTTCTCTTCTAATTCTCTTTTTATTTCAGTAGCTCTAGTATCTCCTGCTATTTATTTTAGTTTTCTTCACTAGGCCCAGCTCAGTGGCTGGGCTTTGAACATTCTTAGTTTATCTCTGCATTTTATGACCTTTGAGACATAGCTTTCTTTACTGTCAGTTCCTGTTCCATTAACAATTCTCCTTACTCCTAAACACTTATTGTGGGGTGCTTACTTTTGCCAGGCTGATCAGTATTCCTTTCCTACCATTTTTCCCTTGCACTTGGCATACATAGTCAAGCTATTAAATAATAAACACCTCTGACTTAAATTAACTCCATGCCTCCTTAACATTGAAATTCTTGAGCTCCTCACTCCATTGAGCCCTATTTCATACACAAAAAAACTGCCATTCTGAATCCAAAACCTTTGTTTCAGACCTATTTTAACTGATTTATAATCACTGGATCAAAGATTATTTTTTAGAGCCAGCTCCTCTATAGTCTGTTAAGATTTGAAGCAGTATCATCTCTTGTTGGTATAGCAACTCTGTAGCAGAAGCATGTGCAGACCTTTACATCCAAGAATTCTTGGACCTTACAATTACTGGTAGAAAACTTAATAATCTCTATGTGCAAGTTAAAAACTCCCATAATCTCCCACCAATACGTATTTCTTCCATCATCTTATAGAGATCTCCACCCATATACACAACTGAGACTGGGGAGATCCACAACAGATGGCCTTGATAGAAACATATTTTGTACTTTGTGCCCTCTGTTCATCATAAAGCTTCTGTCCCTGTACCTCTTATTCCCACCATAAATCTCTGGTTGATTTACCAACACTTTTTCTTGCCCTTCATTATTATGCAGCTCCCTTATAAAAAGTCTAAAGAGCAGAGACATGTGACGGCCATCTCAGCAACACTTATATTTTCCTTTGACTCTTGGGATGTGTGCTGTTTTTCTGGAGGCCACAGCTAGCAGCAATCAACTGCAGGAGACTATCAGCTTTCATTAAAGAAAAAAAAAAGGCGTTTGTCACTCATGTTTGTAGAAAGAAGCTTGAAAATATGACTCAGATGCACCTAAACACTCTGAAGCTAAAAAGAAAATGAGAAGATACCTGAAATTCATTTATTAAAAATCCAAGTGTAAGTAATCTCAAGATTTTTGGAGTCTGAGCCATGGTTTCTGAGCATTGGGCTTGGTGGCAATTTTGTGATAAATGGAGGGAGAGAGAACTATACCTTGACCCAGTTTGATGTCTGTGTGCGCTGTAGAAAAGGAAAGGGGGAGCCCCCCCCCCCCCCCCCCCCCGCACAACAGACTTACAGAATCACAATTCCTGTACTAAAATTGCAAATATCCTTCTATCATTGCCACCAGGAACTATGGCATGAAGCAGGTTTCACAACCTGAAAGTCTTCTTCTCAAGTACTCAGAAAAGTGGTACAGAACAGTTTCACCTATAACAGACTTTTGATAACATATTATTAAAATAAAAATTGTTTAATCAACTACTATATGCTCCTATATATCTATTTAATGTTTACCATTATGTTAAGGTACTCAGAACATGGTATATGGAACATGCCATCTCAGTAGTAATAATGCTACAATGGTCCAACCTACAAAGCAAATATATAGTAGAAGAAAAACCTGTCTTCCCTTGATCCCAAAGCTCTTTGTGATACACTGTATTTGGAGCCAGTAAAGGCACAACAAAATTTGCAGAGTTCATTTTGCTGTATATTAAATAACTCTGGATAAAAGCCATTAGAAAAAGACATATTAGCATACAGTAGGTGTTATAAGAGAAGAATGTGAACTTCTGACAATTAAATGAATTACAGAGATCTTTAAAACCTTGGCAACTAAGAAAGAGCTTATCCAAATATATAGCAATAACATTCTTCATTTAGTTTCTGACCTAATTTTCAAAAAGTACTTTCTCTCCTTTGCTACTTGTTTTTGTTGTTTTTTTTTCCCTCCCTTGGATGTTAATAATACACTTGCGTAGTTTTTCAGCTAAATGTAGAGACCATGTGGATGCCATTTCATCTTACTGTTCACAAGGTTATCGTAAATAAAACAACATAGAACATTAATAAGGAGCAGAATAACATGTAATGCAATTTTAAAGAATTCGCACAACTGTTATTCATCTTCTGTGACCATTTAATAGAGGAGGTGTCTGAGAGGACAGATGGGAATTGAATGCAATGCACTTGGAAGAAAATGGAGATTACAACTATCCCTCCAATAATTTGAAACTGATTCTCAGGCTTCTTCAAAAATAAATGCAGAGTTCAAGGTCAGAAAATACATTACTTAGAATCAAGCATTAGAATGCAGAACAGCCCCATAACAGATTTTGCTGTCTGCAGATATCCTGCATTTGTCTTCACCAGTAACGTAGTATCCAGGTTACTGCAAGTGACTTGGAGTACTGGGCTGAAGTAGTTTATTGATTGCAATGCACAAGTAGCTTTGCAAAGGCAGGTAAACTGCAACTACCCTGTCCAGCATCCACCAGGGCACACATTACACTGCTGAAGGATGCTTTGGGTCTGTCCTGCTGCTTTGAAAGCCACATCTATAAAGTGCCGGCCAGCAGTATGGTGGGGAAATGTTGCCATGACGATAAGCATCACTCCTTCTTCTCCCCTCTGCTCCCACTTCTTCCTACCTCCTCCTGACTTGTATTCTTGACAGATTGCTCTGCAACAAATCAGGAACACATTGAAGATGCTTTTGGATATTAGTCCATAAGACAGGACAACTCTGCTGTCTGGGTGACGTGCGATGGGGGAGGGAAGGTGACAGGTAGGGTCTCTAATCCTCTTAGAGAGAGTAACCAAGATGAAACTGCTGTAGTGATAGAGCTCAGAAAAGTGGGGAATAATCTTCTGCATGTATCTTCTAGCTCTCAGAATTATCCCAAAATTCAATATCATTTGGAACAACATTCTTGAACAGCTTACTACATGGCCTTGATTTCTTCAGGATCATTATTGCATTCTGTCGTTAGGAGAGAAACTTGTCTTCTCTTGGGTGGCTCAGCAGATTTTCTTCCTTGTACTCATCTGTCTTCCGTGTTTTTGATGAGCAGTAGTCTCTTTCAAACGTTTCTCACAGCTCTGTGGGAAGCAGATGGCAGATCTGAAGATTCAGCTGCCCCCAAATTGTATCTTCTCCTGTGGGAGTGGGGTAGACCAGGAGAGAATTTGCATCCCCACTGCTGTTGCTTGCATGAAGCTAGCAGCAGCCTCCCTGGCAGAGGGGCTTCCTCCGAGTGCGACATCCTAACACTGAGTGTAGAGATGGGGGAAGGCGGCAGCAGCACCGCTGCCCTTTTCCAGCATGGTTTCTGCCTCTTTAACAAGACACAGCACTACGAGTCGACCAGCTGCATAAGAAAAAGGCAAAAGTCAGGGTGCTTAATGCTCCATGTGTCTCTGTGTGTGCTGTGGATCATCTGTGCTGCATCTCTCCCCCCCCCCCCCCCCCGCTCCCTCCTTCCCCAGCCCTGCGGCACTGCCTCGCAGCCCTGGTGCCGGCACTCTGCTCCTCATCGCGAGGGAGGCAGAGAGAGGCAGCACCAGTGCTGGGACACTTAGCACTGCAGCTCCAGTAAAGGGAGAAGGGGAGAGAGAGCGCGATAAGACTGATCATGCCCTGTGTTTCTTTTACCAGGCAGAAGGCAGCAGACGCCATATGGACTGTTTAAAGAAGCTGGGGAACCACTGCTCTAGTAATAAACAAAGCAACCTGGTCGAGCACCAGAACTCTGAGCTGGTTGTTGGCCCAGAGTACCTTCCCGCCCCACTTCTGCCTCCCCTTGTGCCCTGGGCAGTAGCTGCCTTTACTATTTGGACTTAGGGTTTTGAAAGATGCAAAGGGAAAGATGGCCAGATGTAATGCCAGCCACCTCACATCTGTCTGTGCTGCAGGCTCCAGTAAGTAGCATGCGTGGACCACAATAGCTTTCTGGGCTGTCGAGGTGCAGGAGGACTCCCGGCTTAATAGGGTACATGCATAGTTCAGGGTTCAGAGAAACATTAATTTCAAATAAAGAGGCCACAAAAGGTGAGGTCTTCAGGATCACAAGTTGTTCCATGGCCATTTAAATTGTTTTATGACTCTAATCCCAACTTTCTGCTATATAATAGCAGGACTCATTCCCTGCACTCAGGTGGGATGAACAGCAAAGGATGCAGCTGAGTTCCAGCCTTTTCACAGACCTCTGAAACTTGCTAGTGTCAGCTTCTCACTGGAAGAATCCCATTCATTCAGCTTCAGGGTAGGCTTCAAAATTTTAGCCTTGATCTCCATTACCTCATCAGACTAGTTCTATTTACCTCCATCGGATGTGTATCTTTCCAAACATGGCCCATTGAGAGTGCTCCAGAGAAGAGCCAAACCTGGAACACTCATATGAAGGCCAAAAAAGAAAGCATCCTCAGGGGTAACTGAGCAGAAGAGGGGCAGAACATAATGCCAAGGAAAACAAAGATACCTCAAAACTGAATTGGATTTGGAGGAAATTCTTCATTTACCCATTTCTTGCAATTTTAGTAAATATCTGAAGCAATAAGAAAATGAAAATCAAGTTGTTACCCTAGAAACTAGTGGGTGTGAAGAGCAGAACCCTAGTGTCATTCTGCGTAACACAATGAAAAAAGGTGTTACTGAAATAAATACAGGGCCATATCCTGCTGCTTTTATTTATTTTGGCAGTCTCATGAAAGTCAATGGTTCACGTGAATAAATGAGAAGGATTTAGCTTGAGGTGACAGGAGGTAAGCCCTCAAGCAATGGGAGAATGGAAGTGAGATTCCCAAGATTAGAAATCTAATGTTCTCCCTAGATTAATCTAAATAGGGAAGACTGAAGCTGCGTAGTGTTCAGCCTACTGTACAGCAATCCATCATTAAAAATAGAAGAGGCGGAGGAGAAAAATAAGATGAGAAAAAAAGTAAGATTTCTCTGCAGATAGGTTTCTAAAAGGTACATTTTTCTAAAAAAAAAAAAAAGCTGTAAGGATTGATTTGCATATTTAATCATTGCTTTTTAAAGATCTTTCCACTTCTTTGAAATTTCAAAGCATAGGAATTTATTAGTAAAATGACATTTTGTATTGAATTTGAATACATTACAGCTTTGATGATAACCTTTATACAACAAGAAAGATTTTTTTGGATGTACTCTCATTTAAAATTAATAGATATACATTCTGTGCAGCCAAATGTTTAATTTGCTACAGGAACTGCTACCATTTTTATTTCCTGTAGAAAGTCTCTAGAACTATGCAGACACAGCATGGTCACCTTTATTAATCCTTTCATAAATAAGCAGTCTTGTTTCATGTCAGTTTTTGAAGGAAATGTGGTCTTGCACTACAAATGTTTTGGGGAAGAGAAGGAATCACAGAGAGACTGCTCAACTCACTGACCCACACCTTAATAAACTACATGTGAAGATCAGTAAATGGGATTGTGTTTTTGATGTAACCAATTCACCACATTACAAGTATAATGTTGTGCTATAAAGGGCAAAAGGAACTTGTTTTAGATACGTTATGGTACCTTCACATGGAACAACTGAGCCACCTTGTAGCCTGTCAGGTTCATTTCAAGTGTGCATAGTGTAAATTATACTTTTTCCTTTTGCTATCTATTCCCTATAGTCATGGCAGGAACAGCTTGCACCAAAACTGTCAGTTTTATAGCAAATATCTGTCAGCATGCAACGCATATTCTGTGCAAAAATGTCAGGGTGCATTTTCCTGATGTGCATGTCATGCATCGTTTTCATCAATCTTTTATTTTTAGGAGAGCAGGAAAAAAAGCACTTTTTCCTTTGCAGAAGAGAAAAAAAGAAAACAAGAAGAATTTAGTTAACATTCTGTGCAACTTTTATTTTCTTCAGGAAGGCAGAGCTTTGCTTCATCTTCTGGTATATATTCTACGTGCTGTACTTGTTTCTAAAAATATTAAGAAAACCATATCACAGCATCTCCTGGATGTCCAGATTTTTGCATCTTAGATCTTGTCTGACAGCTAAGTGTCTATACAGTTATCTGTTGTTTGTGTCTGTTTTCTACCTGCTTAGATTTCTAAGTCATATAAATGCTGCGTGTGAGAAAAGAGAGTATTTCTGTGCCTTAGAAAATGACACAGAACTGATTAAAAATCTGGAGGTGATGTTGATATTCTTGTGTAGGCTCATAATGTGTAAGTTTATAATGTTTCATATGAGATTACAATCACTGTTTGGAATGGGCAGATATGTACATGGTGGCATATCTTGGAACTCAAAACAAATATACCGGTGCTTCCTTTGCGTGACTATGGGATGAATAGGTTGCAGAGCAAGATGAGCGGCTGACATACAAAATTCCTTCCCAGAAGGAAGGAATTTTTCCCCCATTGCAATTGATGAATAGCATACTATTTTCTTTGTTTCAGCTCTCACATAGCTTGACTTTCCATTGATAAGATTAAGGCAGGTGTGGATTTAGTGGATGGATAGAGGGGAAAGTTCAGAGAGGCTGTAACCACCCTACTTTGCCATGAGCATGACTTACTGCAGCACTCATGTTGCTGGTCCCAGGACATAACATCTTGTGAGATAACACAACCCCACTGCCTGCACTTGATTGGATTGTGGCTTTATCTTCCTGTGGAGGAAAGTATGCAATTTTTTTCAGCTCTGCTCTTGTCACAGAAGAATTGATTATCTGAATAGATTTTTGTTAATATGGACCACCACTAGCAATTCAACAACAAAGTATTGTTCAAAATAAACTGTTTTGTGCTTCTTATAGAAAACAATTCAAGAAAATCTGAACATTCTACAGAACTGAGTTCTTATTGCTTTGTCAACCAAGGATCTCAAAGACAGAGCCCAGAAAATGCTGTCCAGTAGAGCTATAGAGATTAGCCGTAAAGTAGGGATGCAATTCCTCTTGAGAAATCTTCTTAGTCTTCCACCAGACAGTCCAGGAAAGAAAGATGGATAGGTAGGATTTGTTTTACCTCACTTGAGATATCTGCAGTAAAAGTTCTTGTATCTAAGCTAATCATACTAACTGCCTTTTATTTGAAAGAGACACTTCTAGAGGTTGATTTGTCTGACCTATTTTAGATGTCAGCTTCAGGGTGAGATTAATAATATCCTAGAAGACCCCATTTCTCTCTATAAAGAAAGTCTAGATGACCACCTCCAATGCTGATGCTTACCTCTCTTCAGTGCATCATAAGGAAGAGCAAGTTTCTCCTAGTGTAAAATAAGTTAGAAAATGGGTCCATCGGCTTTGCCTTATGCAATGAGTCATCTGTACTTGCCAGAGATGTATGGGACTGTTCTCAAAAACTTAGTCATTTTAAAGGGTTTAGTTGGAGCTTTTATTATGCAACAGAATGATTTCAAGAACCAGTATTTCCTTACACTGAGATCAAAAAGCAACACAGTGCTAAGCTTCATTTCGTAGTATCAACTTCTCTTCTCTCTCTGGAGTTCTGGTACCAAGTGATAGTTCACAAAGATCCTGTATGAGAGCTTATTTCTGTTCAATTTTGCCCTAAGATCTGGACAGCCACTTCTGCAGACCAGTTGCCTTTGTGAAACCATTCTCTCCATCTCTCTTACCATGAAATTGCCATAACCTTCAAGGTGAGCTAAAGGATTAAAGTCTTTGAAGCCCTAGAGAAGGTAAGGTGAAACTAGATTTCTCTTGCTAATCACTTTGGTGAAATTGCAAGAGCTCTACTTTCCCAAAGAAGCCCTCTTAGAAATAAAAAAAGAAACCATAACTGGCAAAGAATATATGTACAGTGTATCAGAGTTGAGACAGCAGGACATTTAGATGAACCCAAGGCAACATTAACCTGGCTACACTGAGCACCAGTAGAAGCAAGGCCTAGCAGGGAAAGTGAGAGTTGCACTCTGATTTTGAGAACTTGAGAGTACACTGCACTTTAAAGGCAAGTCATCTGGAGATCTCAGTTTCCTCTAATCCAAACTGCCAAAGCCTTAGCTATAATCTATGGCTTCTTTCAGCCCCAGGTGCAGATCCACTGAGGAACCCAAGGGGCCAAAGACCAACAGGAACAGTCTGCACCGTCCTGCTGATGGGGGAGGTCAGTTAAAACTTCTTTTGATCTGACTGTTAAAAAACACCTCCCACAAGCTGTTTGCTCTTCTGGGCACTGCATAGCATATGTTCACCTCAGAAGCAGGTTGCAGCAGTGGGGACAGTAGCTTCTCACCCAGCCCTGCAGGCTCAGGCCCACAGGTGCTTGGAACCCACAGCCACAATGGCTATTTTTGGTTCCACTGAAAATACCAGCTGTGAACTATGCCCATTTTCAGATCCTATAGAAATGGTAACAGATACTACAGTTCTACTACAGTACTACAGTTTCTACTACAGTAGAAAACTATAAAAAAACCCAAACACTTATAATTCAGTCAGTGAAGGACTCTCAGCCACTATGGTTGATTACCCCAAATGATAATCGCATTTTCAGCTGAATTAATGTCATAATTTCTAATCTGCTCTTTTAATTCTTTTCCTTCTGGTGTGGTTACATTGACTGGTTTGTATTCTTGCCACTGCCTTTTTTTTCTATATTTGTGCTCATTTCAGTAATTTTGTTTTTTGTGGATTTCCCAATTTATCCCAAATGGAGATAAGGGAAAGAGAATAGTTGAAGAAAAGAAAAAGTGAAGTGCTCGGATGTGTTTTCTCAGGATTTCCACTTTGGCTGCAACTCACTCTGACAGTTAACCCTAAGCCTAGTTTTGTTCCTGCTGCCCTGATGCAAGGGGAGGGTTTGTAGATTTTTTTTTAATAGACCAGCAAAAGCAAAGCAAGAACCAATATGTGCTTTTCAATTAACTTCATGCTGGTGAATACCCTCCTCCTTACCACTCCCCTTTCTTTAAGAAAGCTGTGTGTATAGATTGCGGGATTCCCAAGTATCTTATGTTCAACAAGTATTTTGTGACTGTATTTTCCAGACTTTTATTAGCAGGGAGCCCACAAATGGTGGTGCAGCAATGTAATTACTCTGGTTCAAGGAGAATAGATGCAGTTCCTCAGAACTTATTTGGCTAAGCTGAATTAATGACCTTCCTGGACCTAATCAAAAACAATGCAAAGAAAAAATTAAAGCAAGAATTATCCATTTCCTGAAAAATCTGTCCAAGTGATGCAAACACAGCCATTAATTCCTGAAGCCATTTTATGATTGGGCACACAATAAAATGCCCTGTAATTTTAGAACATTTACTCACCATCTCTGCATATTTATATTGTAGTACCAGAAGCTCCTGGTAAAAGGTCCTTCTGCTAGCACAGAAGGCATTCACAGATGAGAGAAGCAACAACAACCTGACTCAGGTCGCTGAGTATGAATTTTCAGCCTCCAGTCATAACAACTTTGTTTAATGTAGGTTTAGGGCTGTAGGAGCTATCATTTTTAAAGCAGAGATTGACAAGAAATAAAATGGAACAAGGGCTTTTCAGGCACTTCTTAATCTGTGTGGCTGTGGTGACACAGAACCGTATTTAAAGATGATAGTGTTTGATGGGAGACATAACAGCTTGCAGCTTGGTCTGCTCTGGTGAAAGAGGAGAATACAAAAGTCTAATGATTAATAAACCTAATGATATTACATGCTCAGGAATGGTCTGGGCCCTGGTGAACTTATCATTATTGCTTGGTAGATATTTATTAGGAGCACAAGGGAAGAAAAGTCATTGGTAAAAACAAATGCACATTATTTAAATCAAATGTTCTTCTGCGTGGGTGTTTTCTCTTCATGCACAGTAAATATATTTTCAAAGCTCAATGCATTTTCTAAATATGATGGTTTGTTATCCCTGCTTAGACTCAATCCTCTGCATATAATGTATATGCACAGGGCATCTGGGGGAAAATCACTGACTAATCTGAGGAGAGGTGTATTTTGGGGGGCCTGGATATCTTCTTCAGTGCCTGACAAGGAACTTGGGGTTGGAGGGGGAGCATGAGGTGCTGCCAAGCACATGTAGCAGTTCACTAAGCATGCACTGCTCAGTGCATCCCACAAATCCTGCAGAAGGAAGTATGTGAAAGGGGAGGACAAGTCTCAGAAAACACAGGCAACACTGCCTTGAAGTGCTGTGTAGCCAATAACAGCTTCAGGAACAGAGCAGATGGAAAATTTGCAGTGTTATGAAACAGCAGAGATAGCTATGAACCTGAGGGGAGGAAAAGACATGAGCAACCTCATATCTTTGGGTCAGACTCCTGGAGCTTGGATACAAATTTTCCCTTTTCTATCAGATATGAGGACACGTGGGCTCACCAAAAAGCAAGGTTTCCATTTCTAGCAGGGGAGCTGAGTAAAAAAGGAGGCCATGAGGGTCTTCTTGATGTCCCAACCAAAATATAAAGCAGATTATGGAGTGAAAACTAGCCAAGCAGAGTGTGATTGACAGAGGTGGTGCTCTGAAAACCAGTTCCTAAATATCTGAGAACTAGTGAATACCTTTGTCTTTAATCTTTTATGCTTAACACCTTCATCTGTAAAATGAGGATCATATTACCCACCACGTCTTTCTGGACATTTGTGATCAGACAACAGGTATGGAACATTCTGATATGACAATAAAAGCCGTGGAGGAAATTAATATTTGCCTTCTAAGAAAGGTCTAGAGGTGAGGCATTAGAGCTCATCTGTGTGTATGTATTTCTCCCTTCTTGACTAAGAATTCCTTCCGTAACCTGAGACCCCTCTCTTTTGGGATCTGATATTTATGTTATTAAAAGAAAAGAGAGAGAGAAATTAATGTGAAAATAATTGAAATTAATGTGAAATTAATGTAAAGAGAGAAATTAATGAGAAAGGATGCGCAACCTTCATTGACCATTTCCTCCAAATCTATCTTCTGAGCTGTTGCCTTCCCATCCCTCTCCTCATCCTATTTCTTCCCCAGTCCTTCACTAACAAGTGCAAGTGTTTTTGCTGTTTCTGTAGCTCTTTCTAATTTGCTCTCAGGATTCTTTGTCAGTCTCTTTCCTCTCTATTCAGTGCAATCGTATTTTCTTTTATAGAAAATTCCGGTATCCACATCTCAAGTTTCTTATCTCAGTTCTAATTCTCTTTCCAGAAAAGTCTGTTCGTCCTTTCAATTTCTTTTCGGGCTGTCTCTTCTCAACAAGCAATATCGAGTCTCAGTCTTCAGTTTAGAGCCATCTAAAATTTTCACAACGTCCTTACCCAGTGAGTTCCAGCTTTGTCCTCAGTTTCTGGCTTTCCTCCCTAGACTACAGGGCAAAACAATCTCTTTCTCAATGAATGGTTGAAATGCTCTAGCTGAAATTAAAATAATTTCACTGAGAGGCTATTATGGAGAATTTCAAACAAAACAGACTTTAGCTAGGTCATAAAAATCAGTGAAAATGGCCTTTTATAATCAGGAAGGCTTAGTGGTATTTAGTGCTACAGGCTCTATGATATCAGATATACAGAAAATTCAGTTCTCTAAGATTACTGAAGCAATGTAATCTATTGAAAGAAATATACTCTACTGGATACACTGTAACTTACCTTACTCCAGTTTATACAACAGGAAGTTTCATGGTCAAATATTAATTTTCTTTTGCTACAACATTCAGTTTTATTTCATGCTTCATTAACAAGTGGAGATGTTTTTGACACTACCTCAGCTCTTTCCCACTAGGTCTCACGTATGGCAGCCTCTTCCTCATCCAGTGCAAAACAGAAAGACAAGGTAAAAAAGGGTCATTTATTACTTATAAGCCTGAGAATTTTCAGCAACTGTTTACTAACACGATTTTTAGCTACTGTTTACCTGTACATACACACAGTGAATCCTGAAACAGCAAATGGTGCCCAGAGCGGCCGGACGGTACGTCGCAGAGATGTAGGCACACTGCAGCAGCTCCTTGTCCTTGCCTGCCACTAGAGGAAGCTTCATGATCTGCTTGCCTGGAAAGGTTTACACGAGAAAGTATTGTGGCTCGCACACATTAACAGTGCATGATTTTAACGACCAAAGATAAACTTCATGAAAGCAATTACCCAAAAGTTGAACTTTTTTATCTATTACAGAGCATGTAGTCGATTGTAATCACAGAATCACAGAATCGCTGAGGTTGGAAGGGACCTCTGGAGATCATCTAGTCCAACCCCCCTGCTCAAGCAGGGTCACCTAGACCGTATTACACAGGATTGCATCCAGGCGGGTTTTGAATATCTCCAGAGAAGGAGACTCCACCACCTCTCGGGGCAACCTGTTCCAGTGCTCTGTCACCCTCACAGTGAAAAAGTTTTTCCTCATATTCAGATGGAACTGCCTGTGTTTCAGTTTGTGCCCATTGCCTCGCGTCCTGTCACTGGGCACCACTGAGAAGAGTCTGGTTCCATCCTCTTGACACCCTCCCTTCAGATACTTGTACACATTGATAAGATCTCCTCTCAGCCTTCTCTTCTCCAGGCTAAACAGGCCAAGCTCTCTCAGCCTTTCCTCATAAGAGAGATGCTCCAATCCCCTAATCATCTTTGTAGCCCTTCGCTGGACTTGCTCCAGTAGTGCCACATCCCTCTTGTACTGGGGAGCCCAGAACTGGACACAGTACTCCAGATGTGGCCTCACCACAGCTGAGTAGAGGGGGAGGATCACCTCCCTCGACCTGCTGGCAACACTCTTCCTGATGCACCCCAGCATACCATTGGCCTTCTTGGCCACAAGGGCACATTGCTGCCTCATGCTTAACTTGGTGTCCACCAGCACTCCCAGGTCCTTCTCAGCAGAGCTGCTTTCCAGCAGGTCAACCCCCAACCTGTATTGGTGCAGGGGGTTATTCCTCCCTAGGTGCAGGACCCTGCACTTGCCTTTGTTGAACTTCATGAGGTTCCTGTCTGCCCACCTCTCCAGCCTGTCCAAGTCTCTTTGAATGGCAGCACAGCCCTCTGGGGTATCAGCCACTCCTCCCAGTTTTGTATCATCAGCAAACTTGCTGAGGGTGCACTCTGTGCCTTCATCCAGGTCACTGATGAAGAAGTTGAACAAGACTGGACCCAGTACTGACCCCTGGGGGGACACCGCTAGCTACAGGCCTCCAACTAGACTCTGCATGGTTGATCACAACCCTCTGAGCTCTGCCATTCAGCCAGTTCTCAATCCACCTCACTGTCCACTCATCTAACCCACACTTCCTGAGCTTGCCTATGAGGATGCTATGGGAGACAGTGTCGAAAGCCTTGCTGAAGTCAAGGTAGACAACATCCACTGCTCTCCCCTCATCTACCCAGCCAGTCATTCCATCATAGAAGGCTATCAGATTGGTTAGGCATGATTTCCCCTTGGTGAAGCCATGCTGACTACTCCTGATCACCTTGTCCTTCACATGCTTGGAAATGGTATCCAGGATGAGCTGTTCCATCACCTTTCCAGGGATGGAGGTGAAGCTGACTGGCCTGTAGTTCCCTGGGTCCTCCTTCTTGCCCTTTTTGAAGGGTGACATTGGCTTTCTTCCAGTCTCAGGCACCTCTCCTGTTCTCCATGACCTTTCAAAGATGATGGAGAGTGGCTTAGCAATGACATCCGCCAGCTCCCTCAGCACTCGTGGGTGCATCCCAGCAGGGCCCATGGATTTGTGGGTGTCAAGTTTGCTTAAATGATCTCTAACCCGCTCCTCCTCCACCAAGGGAAAGTCTTCCTTTCTCCAGACTTTCTCTCTTGCCTCCAGGGTCTGGGGTTCCTGAGGGCTGGCCTGAGCAGTAAAGACTGAAGCAAAGAAGGCATTCAGTAACTCTGCCTTCTCTGCATCCTTTGTCACCAGGGCACTCACCCCATTCAGCAAAGGCCCCACATTTTCCCTAGTCTTCCTCTTGCTACTGATATATTTGAATCGTTGACATACATGTCATAGTAGCTCCTATTAACCTCACTTGCTCCTGTCCTTACTGTTGACAGTAATTCAGGTACATAAGAAGCCTATTTATAACACTTTCAATTGCCAGAGAAATGTGTTGTTGTTAGAGCAAAATGGCAAGATGAAGTATTCTGAGGAAAAAAGACTTTCCCCAAATTAGCAAGCACCTAGACAAGAACAGCTTGTAACACTGTATAATAAATATGAGACAATCTCTATAACACTAGTATAATAAATATGAGACAATCTCTTATCTAACACAAGACCAACAGGAAAATCACAGCCCAGTTAATTTCTTACACCATTTAATTAGTGTTAAGTGTCACAGTAGTAGCTGGAAGATGAGACTTAGTGGAGTAAGTGTGCAGAATCAGAAGCAGTCCCTCATCTAAAGCACTTATGTTCAAAATAGGTGGGATATCTAGACAAAAAAGTGGGGATGAATTGTAATTCTGCTTTCAGAGATGAGGGCTGAGACACTAAGAGAGAAATTACTCTTCCTGTTCTCCTCTGCATCTCCTCAACACCAAGGCCAAGCAGAAGCACAGCACTAAGCGTAACTGCACTTGGCTTCTTTAGAGTGCCAAGCACAAATCTTAACCATGTCCTACCTAAAGCAGCTGTTGGAAATCAATGCTGCAACAAAAATGAGACATTTTGGCATATCTTTTTCTACTTAATTAAACAAAATTGCGTCTTAATAGCCTTTATTATATACTGCTTATATACTGATGGCAGACATATTGTATCTGAAATCTGTAACAATAAAGCATTTTTTAAGTTAACCTTTTCAAACAACCTTTGAGTGCCTTTGAATGTATATGAAAAATCCTTCATGGATCTTTCTGACTTACAAAGTTTACCACAAAGCTGTGAAGGAATCACTTTGAGGAGTGAACTGCGGTCCTTGGCACGTCTTATTTTCTTACCTTGCCATCTTTGATTCATTCTCTGACCTGGGATTTTTCATTTCTTCACAGAATTTATTCCAGTTGATAACTATATGGAAACTTCTGGGCCACTGGGGAAAAAAAACAACAAAACCCAACATTGCTTTTGGAGTTAATTTTACATCATGGGCTGTTGGGGAAGCCAGAAGTCCCAGACTTTAAGCTAGAGTGGTCTAAGATCTTGCAGCAAAGCAAGTCGGCACATCCAAACACCCAACCTTGTTCTGGGCAGCAGGAGACTGCCGTTAAGCACATGCAAAAGGAATTTACTGTATCAGGCCATCTATATATTGCAACACTCTGTGCTGCATACAAAGTGTATCACCACAAAATCCCTCATTTATTGTGTAAATCTGTTTAACGGAATTGGTTTTATGTGCTCAGTGATTAAATAGCAATTGGTCATGTTCAGATGTAGGGGTAATTATTTTGACCATAACAGTCAATAATAACAGTTAAAACACCTATCATGCCACTTTTGGTTAGACTCCAAAAGCTGTAGGAAACAATCTCTTCAAAGAGCTGTTTTGTGCGGATGCTGTGAAAGTTTGTATCTAGAAAGAGAAAAAATGTTCTCCACTGTCCCTTGTAATTATCGAAAGGATTATAGTGCCATCTTGTGGAAGAAAAGCCGTCTGAAATTGCCAATAGGCTATCATTTGTGCTATTAAGACAATGAAATAAAAATAGAATCTCTTAAAAATCAAACAAACATATGAGCTGACTTAAGGAATAACTGTCCAATACTGGAGGCTTTCTAAGAAGAGGTACAAGATAATAGCGCTATCCACTTTTCATCGTATTTCCATGAAGGGCTTCCCAGGTGCAAATCTCTTCCTGGCAGGAAAGGACTTCTTCCATTGAGTTGGGATGTCAAATCCACCATTAAAAGATCGTTTTATTATAAAGAGTGGAAATAAACAAACAGCTTGACATGATTCCTAGCTTGTGGTGCTGCACCCTAAACTAGGAGTCCCCACCTCAAGTTTTCTGGGTGCGTTTGGCACCTACGCCTCCCACCAAACGCTTGGCCGCTCTCTCAGCGCCGCAAGCAAGCCCTCGGGTGCCTGCCAGGCACTACCTGCCACTGACATAGCCCAGATGCTCCTCAGCTTCCTCTCCTGCACACTGGCCCCATCGCCAGCTGCCTTCACTCGCCACCTGCAGCATCTCCCTACCTTTTCCTCCTGCACAGATGCAGATGTGTGCACTGTTTTAGGTAGGGTGTGTGGATGACATCATGCTTAATTTCCACTTGCACATTTCTAACCAGGAAAATCTCACACACTTGCTTGCACAGAATGTCATGCAAGATGCTGCAAAAAATGGACTATTATACTGTAGTTGTATTGAGAGTTTTCCTGCTAGTAAGACTTTTTGGTTTTGTTTGAATAAGCATTTCTTCTGTTTAAGAGATTCTGCTAGAACAGGTACTACTGTGGTAGGGCAAATCCCAGTGCAGCCTGCAAGTCAGGTGAGACACCGGATACCAGGAAGAAATCTGGAGACTCTTCCCTGTGACTCCTCTGCTTAGAGGCCCTCCCACCTCTCCCACACAGATTCGGACTGCTGGCCAGATCTCTGGAAAGCCCTGCTAAGCTCCTCTAGCAGATGTTCCCATGCCTAATCATTGTGGGCTAGAAAGTCTCATATATAGTAGTGTGCCACATCCATCATGATACTGGAGATATTCTCAACAAGGTAAGTCCCTTACTAGAGAAAGAGAAAATAAAACTCAACCATTTGTGTTCACTGTTAGTTTTGCTAAGACTAATTAGCAGTCCAGCAGTCTAGACTAGTCTAGCAGAGTAAGTTCCACTACACTGTTAGTTCCATGGCATAAAGAAGAAAAATCATTCAAGCAAATTGCTGAATGCTTTATTTTAAAGGATCATAAATTTTCTGTAAATATTCAGGTAGCTTGAGCCTGCATTCCTTTTATGAGTATGCCAAACACCCAGAACTGCCCAGTCCATCACGATCTGTAACAATTTCTAGAGGCAGAGACAAAGCACGTGAAGCTGATTAGGTACAACTGATACATGCAATAATCTGAGAACATTTAATTGCCACAAGATCTATTGCTAGCATGCCCACAACCAGTTAAAATGCATCATACAATGTTAGTTGGTTAGAGCAGTCCTAATTCCTTTTACAGGTATTTAACAAGAGGGCACAACATGTGTGATGGTGATGGTTAAATATGTGCTAGAGGCAGAGATAACTGCAGTTCCAAATAATGAAAGAGATAAAGGGAAAAAGAAAAGAAAGAAAAGATAGGTAGAAAATGTGGTGGGCTTGAGTAAGTCAGAACTAGAAGATCAGCATCCCAGAAAGCCTGCTAGTGATAAAACAGGGCTAGGAAAAAAAAGAATAGAACTGAAGTTTAGGGAAAGAACAGATGTATAAACAAGGCAATAACGAAGCTGAAAGAGTCTGATGGAAAGCTTTCTTTTGTTTATCATTGTGTATAAATTTTCTCATAAAAACAAACAATGGCCTAAACACTAATGCTCTGATATCCAGTTGCTCCCAAAGAAATCAAAGACAATGAATAAAGCTCCAGTCTTTCAAATATTTACATACATCCCTAATGCTCTGCATATTTCAGATATCAGGCCAAAGTAATATAACTGATTGTCTCAATTGAAATACAGCTTTTTGGGGAAAAAGTCCTGGTTTAAATTTTCTGAATTTTTTTCCAAATGAAAAAATAACCTGTCTCATCTTTTTTTCTTTTTTCAGAAGAAGTAGGACAGATAGAGAAAAGAGGAATGAAATACAACATTTTTCAGTGATTACCTCTACAAAGAAAAAAAAACTCTCAGAATTGGAGAAAGAAGGATTTACTTATTTGGGTGTTTGTTTTTTGTTTTTTCTTTTTACTCTAGGATACATTGTATTTTTACCAATTCTCCATTAACTTTCTACATATGTATTTACAGGCAGAAGGCATAAATTTGCAGCAAAGAAACTCATGAAACCATGACCCTTTTCCCAGCTGCCATTATGTTTTAAATGTGATAGCTTAGTTTGAATCTCAGTTTCTCCTTTACCCTTCTGTCTTTAAAAATGCATTATCACTAACATTCTAGACATGTAGGTCACATTTCCAAAGAGCCCTCAACAGGACCTCTGCCTTCTTATCTGAACGAAAAGGCAGAGGGCTGATATTCAGCTTCTTGACTGCAAACACAAGTGTTGTCTGTGTCCACAAAGCAGAGTGACATGTCAAAATATTGTTATTTTTGCCAGTTGGCTGAAGTGAAATATGAGCACTGAGCTATCTAATACTTTTTTCTTCTAAAAACATTTCACACAATTTATAGCTTATAATAACACAAACTCTCTGCAAATATTGTAATATATTTCAGGTTATTTTTTCTAATACACAGACTGCTAGAAAAGATAGTCTTTCTGATAGCCCCCAAAACCTGCCATTCTACAGTGAATGATACAATTATAGAATGGATATGGCAAGAACATACAGAATTTTTTGATGAATATTTTACTCAATAATTGTTTTATGAATGGAAATCTAATTTAAAGATTTTTCCAAATTAAATAAATGCTAAACTCTTCTGACAATAAAAGTTTTATTTCGAAGTAATTCTTCGCCTACATACCTTTTAAATTTTTATGGAAAAAAGAGAACATATATGCACATTAAACTAAAACCTCTTTTTCATAGACAGAATGGAGGTTTGACATGTTTCAATTCAGTTAAGGGCCCAGTGTTTGAATGGCTTTTTAATTTGGCCAGATGAATCTTTAGGTTTCATGTTTCGAAATCATATTGAACTAGTCTTTCCTTTGTATTAGGAAACTGCCGCATTTATTTGCATTTCATTTCTTCCTCCCAGAAGGAGGATAAAAGTACTATTTTGTTTTCAGCTGTTGAATTTCACGTAATTTCAGCTAGCTTTACCCTTACATTAATCTCTCATACAAGTTTCATCAAAGTGGGTAGCCTCCTGACTCGCACAAGCCTGTTCACCCCTAGCAGCTCTGTCACTCTCGGTGGCCCACTCTGCTCTAAGAGAGCCCTGCGCTTTCTTTACCATTTGCTGTCTCTTAATAGTGCTCCTCTCTCCAACCTGGTCCACGAATGTTGTTACAAGCTGTTTAAAGATTCTCATCTTCCCACCTTGGGTTTCCAGTGAATCAGGTCCCCTCCTTCCGATTCCTGGAGAGCCCTCGGAGGAGCGTGGCCGACCTCTGCCATGGCAGCCCCCGCCGTCCCTGAGTCCCCCTCCACTGAGACTAAATGGTGCTATAGAGCAGATTTTGTTGGCCCTTCTTCTCATTCACCCCCATAATTCCCTGCATCTCTCTGTTATCATTCTCCCTGATACCACCTTTAATGAGCTTCAGTGTCACCGTGCCCATTAAGGTGTTCACTGCTAGGGCCAGACTCACCAGTTACACACTGCCATCACTCTCAGCCTTGCCATCCTGGACCTTGATCCTCCTGAAGCTCTTCAAATTGAGTGTAAAACGCTGTGCCACAGCCTTTTGACCACTGAGACAAGGCCTGACTGGGGTGTGGATAACAGGAGGCTGCTGCTTAGCCGCTCTCTCTGTCCAACACCTACCTCCACTCAATTCACTGATCTCCTCCTTCATTTTCTCTTTTCAGAGGTGTTATGAAGTAGTTATCTGCAGAAGAGAGAAGAGAAGTCTAATCTGCAAGGCAAAAGTATAAAACTGCTCTGTCTGAGCTGGAAGATAAGTTGATATAAGCAAATACAGCCCTACGGAAGTCAGCGACGCTAGTTACAACTAGTTCCAGCTACAGCCTATACCAGCTACGCTTCAGCCTATACCAGCTTTGAAGGGATAAAAAGTGTCTTCTGAGACTTGTGCTGACACGGCTGTTTTGTGAGCAAACGAGGCACATTCTACCTAGGGACAGCAGTGTCGAAAGCAGAATTTTCATCAGAGAATTATTTTGCATTCGGAACAATGATATTGCTCAGAATCACATTTGAAACTACTGAATGCAGCCACTTTTCCTGCCTTTGCTAACAGTTATTTCTTAATGGAGAATCAGCACGTTATACAGAACACAGTACACCAAATAATTATAATTAAAAAGCCAAACTAACAGTAAAGGCAGCACATATGATATGCAATAGAAAGCACGCTTGCTTTTAGAAAAAAAATTCTAGTTACAACAAGATAAACCACAAATTCTGTAACATCCTTACATTTATTGCTTATAATTGACATGAGTTTGGTGGCTTTTGGTAGCCTTTTAACTCAAATCAACTTCACTTTGTCATGCAACTGACAATATCACAAATTACTACAAAAGTAGTGAGGCCAGCAGTCTGGTCAAAGGATGACTAGAAATTAATTAAGTATAAAGCTGAAATTCCCTACTGCCTAACCAGAGGCTACTGCTGTGGGTCAAAATTAAGGTCAATTTACAGAGCAGCAGAGAAAACCCTGTGTTGCGACCTCCTTCTCTCCAAGAGAGCACAAACCCCAGTAAAGGTCATCCTTATTTAACCTTGCATTATGAAGTGACTCACGCTAGGCCTCCTAATCATTAAAACCTTTCAATTGGTAAGGACACTAGTCAAAAATTAGTTCCACACATGTTCATGCTTGAAGCACGCTTTTAATGATTTGAGCTGCATGAGTCAAATATTTGCTAATGGGCAAAGAGAAAATATTAACTTGTTAAACAATAGACTGAATTTCTCAAACAATATATTTATCCATTGCCAAAAAACCAAAAGGGAACAATTTCAAAGACAAGAGTCCCTGACACCAGCTCCCACTGACTTTCCTATCTTTTTTCTGTTCTGTGCCTTTGAAAAATCATCCCATAAAGGGTAGACTACTTGTGCCTAACAACGTGACCCCAAAACACAGACCTCTCCCATTAAAGGATATGCAATGCACAGCAGGGAGAAAACTGCAAATTAACATATTCACTAACAGTGTAGACTTTACTAGTACTCGTTCGAGTTGATACAGTTTGTCACATCTCTGGTATTATAAACAGTCATAACTTGAAATGAAGAACTCTTTTTAAAACTCTAGCCTGGAGTTATTAGTTTTCTATCAGCCCTGCATATGAACGAGAATCTCAAGTACAAAGGAAAATCTCAACTGTGAGTATTTAATTTCATCTGCTGCTTCCTAAAATATCAGAGATAGTTCTGCTGAGCTTCCTTGTTCCTTCACACAACCATGTTCAGTCCTCCACAGCTGCAGAGGTCTTAGCAGGATATACGCTTAAGATTTCAGGCTTCAATTCAAGAAGGTATTCAAGTGTAACTTCAAGTAATTCTACAGATGTCAGACTGATTGGTGCAACTAGCATACATTTGCTTTCATATTCTGCAGAGCTGATGTCTTTATATTCATTTTCTCTGACATTTTTTTCCCTTCTGAAGACATACTCTGCGCTCATACTCACACACTGACAAAGAAACAGGCAAGCATGTAATTTTAGTTACATTATTTCAGGCATACCTTTACTGCTATTTAAGCAAATAGTTACTACAACTCAGTACAGCTCTTTCACCTCACAGTTAGGCCTTGTACATTGATAATATACACTTACATGATACACCTAACAGTGGGAGATAGAAAGGAAAATATTAACACTACATTAGGAGAGAAGAATAATGAAATAGCTATAGTTCAATATATATATATACAGTTAAAATAACAGAACAGTTCTTGCTAAGCTTTGGATTTGTAGCATGATGATTAATGGCCCCATTTAAATAGAAAGATGGTGTGACAACGGACTTCCCCGTAAAAGTCTCCCAGTATTTGGTTCAGTAATTCTAAACCAAATACATTCTTGGCAATTAAGTTTCACTGTCAACATATTCAGTCTGTAGTTTAAAGAAATGAGCATTTGCTAATGAGTCAGCCTCTAATGGTTCCTTCAGGATTCACACATTCCGCTATGAAGTCTTGGACAATTTTTTGCTGATAGGAATTGTCAGTTCTTAAAGAGCATTCACAATTATAGCTTATTTCTTAATGTCACGTATAGTTTTCCATGTGATTGTGTGATGGAGTATTCATTTTTGCACATGAACTAAAATACCTGCATACCTAAGAACAACTAAACAACTCCAACTACACATCCATTGGACAACTCTGAGAAAAGCACAGTCTTGTCTTTTTTTCTGCTATAAAATTATTTTCAGATGACATTAAAAAAAATCAACACTCTTAATAGCCTACTTGTCAAGTAAATGGGAAATGTAACTCAGAAGGGATGGGAACACAGCGCTTGCTCCAGCCTATCTCAGAGCTCAGGAAAACTTTGCTCACTCTTCCCACTTGGTGAGCGACAGACCAGTCTGTGTGGTGAGCTTGAAATAATGAGAATTTTGGCCCCTTGGGATCCTCCTCCTTTCAGCGGGGTAGCCAGCTCCCAAACCTGTTTTCCTTCCTATTTGTCCTATTCCTTTCAGGCTATTTTGTTATGGTGGGGAAAAACAGTTAGGGCCATTTTTGCAGGAAAGTCCATTAGCTCATTCCAGCTGAGCTTAACTTAGGGTTTTTGTAACACCAGCTCATTACTTGTTTTTTCCTCACATTTTCTCTTAGCCTGTGCCAATTTATTCCAGTGATTCTACACCACTTTTTAACTCATTTCCTCCTTTCAACACCATATTCTTTATCGTGTGCGACACCCAATAGGAAAAAGAGTTGGGTGTTGCTCGGCTATGCCTGGACACTGCGGAACAGCCAACCTGGGCCTTTACAGGCTTCTGAACCCCCCAAAAGGGATGTGGCCAAGTGGGATGGTCAAACCCCGTGACACACAACAACGTATGACTTGTTAGGCTTGGACCCTTGTAACAGCATGGAGTTGATCAGAAACAGGTTTTTCCTTGGTCACAATGTCTCTGTTCACTTTGTTCCTCTTTCTATTTTATTTTGGAGTCATGGATATCAGCCTGAACAGAAACAGAAGTCAAGAGGGGAAGAGCCCCTCTGGGCCCCTGTTGCATTTGGCTGTGGCCCAGTGGGAGCTGTGATTCCCCATTCTTCCAACAATCCTCATGGTGCCTGCTTGCAGCTGGAGCAAATCCACTCTGGCAGCAGGTATGGACTAAGAGGTGATACTGTGTGTGCTATATAAATCAGGGACAGCAATAGGTATTCTCTAGGGAAGAACATTCTGTAGGGAAGAACTCTTCCCGTCAGTCATAACCTTCTTTGGAATATGATTTAAATGCTGTTATCTATTCAAATAACACTGGCTCTTGTTGATGTACTGCCTAGAAGTCCAAGTCAGGACCAAGCACCCCCATAGGCACAGGGCCTGAACATTGATGGAGCAAGGAGAGCACTGGATCAGTGTTAGTTGCACCAGATACACAGGGCAAAACAAATTTTACCTTGTATGACTGCTTCCTCATTTTGGAAGCATATTCTGACTACCTGTTTTAAATGCCTCCTGTTCTGGGAACGCAAAGGATTATTAGGAAACACTGAAATAAAGCTTGAACTTACATTACATTAATTTGGTATTTAATGATTTTTCTTTGCCATGAGTTAAATTTAAACATATGAGCACAATAAAGTTATATATATATATATGCAATTACTCATTCCAATTTGTTTTATTATAAATATGTCATTTTTCATCCTTGTAAAATAAAAGACACAACAGGACCAGCGAATTCTTAGTATTTGGTGGTAGGCTGATTTTTTCCAAGGAGTTTTCACAGAGACACTTGAAAGAGAGACACATATCCCATGTGACAGTAAACAAATTTAGAGAGAGCAGCCTCTATAAATAATCTATGTTCATCATCTTACATAAGAAAGTGGAAAGTTAGCCACTTATTCCAATCTATTAAATGGTTTGCAGCAGTTTGGTAAGAAACCTGCAGGCTTTCTCACTATTGTTATGCTGTCACGTGGCTGCAGTCAGGGAATGATGGAAGGATAAAGCCCATAAGCATGTGACTATAAATGGAAATACACATCAGTGATTTGGAAAGAAAATAAAAACCTCTAGGAAAACAGCATTAAGAGAACAAGAGGGAGCAACTTTTTTTTTTTTTTGATTCTGAATAGAAGTAATTTGCCACTTTCTACAATATATTTTAAAAACTACAAGAGTATAGTTTGGAACTGTATATAAATCACAGAACATAGATGTCAGAAATATGTGCAACAGTCCTGCTTCAGCAAGGAGTACCCAATCTGTTCAGGATAAGGATTCCTGAGGTCAGAGTACAGGAAGCAAAAGGCAGGGATTTTATTCCTAGCCAGGAAAAATCCTTGTACCACCTTGGAAAAGTCAGTTTTCCACTCAGTTTTTCTTCTATCTGTAAATGATTGAAAAACACCTGCTGTCCCTTAAGTGGGTTATTGCATTCTGTTATTACTTCCCATTAGAAACAGATCTGATTCTCCCTAGCCTCTGAATACTGCTGATGTGGTAAGCAGGGACTAGAAAAAAAAAGCCTTTGAGCTACGGGAAAGAGAATTTCTCCAGCAGAGAGACTGTACAGGACAGCTACAAGCTGCCCTACACAGGTTTCCCATAGGCTTCAGGACAGTGAATACTAGGGGTACTGTCAGCCCAGGAAAGACGTATGTCAGGGAAAATAAGAAAGAGTGTCCCTGTCACATACTCAGTCTGAAACATGGCACGTATCAAATCCTGAATAGTCTACCCATGTTAGGAAAGGTCAGGGGAAAAAAGGAAAGAAATGGGGAAAAAAAAATTTTTTAAAGGAGAGCACAGAATTTCAGGGGATTTTCTACCAGGTTTCAGTTCTGCAGGTATAATGGGGCCAAGTGCCCACTAACTTGCTTGCATTCTCCCTTTGAATGAAAGAATTGGAAACAACCAGTTGTTTCCACTCCTCCTGTGCTCACTGGCCAGCGTGCTGGCATCATAGCGGGATAAAGGAGAAAATACCTCTCATGGAAGCAAGTCAAAAACTCCTCAGCTGCTTTCCCTTCAGCAAAACAAAAGCAGAGAAGGTATCATGACCAAAAAGCATCTTGGATACGCAGCCTTCAACGATGATTAGGGAACTGCATATTAAAAAACAATAACAGAAAAAGATGATAAATCATTTATTATAAGCTAGGCAGATAACAATGCCTATCATAAAGGCTTCTCAGTACTTTCCTTGTTCCTAGTTCCTTATAATTTGTCAAGCCTTACGTTTTAGGTTGAAATTGTAAATGTCTGGGATCTAGTGAAGGCTTGTTGTTTTTCTGAAAGACCAGCCTAAATGGTTCCTTAAAGCATGGGGGGAAAAAAAGTTGTTCAAAAAACAATAAGCTTTCACTAGAAATTCCAATACTCTCCATTCACTCTCCTCTTTTGAAGTAGAGATTTGACAGATGGCATTAGGAGATGATTTCATATCCCAGATATGAATCTTTTATTCTTCTGCAAATCTAATCCTCATGTGACTAAGTTGTTACCCTTTGGAAAAAGGAAAACAGTTTTCATACATGCTATACACCTTCTTGGTGTTAGGTTATAGGGGCAGAGAGGGTAACTGGAAGCTAAGTCTGAGGAGAAGAACTATGAGAAGAGGTAGGAAGAAAGGATACAACTGGCTGAACAAGGTAGTCAAAACAAGAAGGCAGGGGAGAACTGAGGGAAATATCCAGATATATCCAGATATTAGGCACACCTGGGGAGGAGAATACCTACTCGGTTTCTCTGTCTCGGAGACAAGACTGAAAAGGAGATTGAGTAAATCCAGCTACAGCACAGCCCCCTTTACAACTTGAGACAGAACAAAATGTTCCCAGGTCTCGCTAAGCCATTGCTGTCAGCAAATATCTGTACCCTTTCCCCACAAAGGGATGACGACTTACCGCTGCTATCAATTTCTTAGCTTGAAAGGCAAAGGTCTGAAAATAGATCTCAGGGTTCCAAGTAGGGATAGCTGATTCCAGCTAGATATTTTTTCCCCACGCTAGGGGAAAAGTGTATCAGCAGAGCAGGGACCTGAACAAAAGATTTTTATATCTGAATTCAGTAAGGGTAGTACTTGAATATAACGTTTTCCATTCCTCAGTTCCTCAAGTACACATCATGTCCTTTGCATGTCAAATTGACCGTCCAAAGAGATTAATAATTTCACTGCGCCTCTTTATTTATCTGTAAAATGGGTGTGATAGCATCCCCTCAGCTCAGGAATATGATGTGATAATCAATTAATTAATGCTCGTGAACAGGCAGATATTCAAGAGCAATAGAGAGAATCCAGGAGGAAAGTGATTATGTATTCAGAATGGATTGAATAGTGTGCAGTAAATAAGGCATGGGAGCACACAGTAAACAACAAGAGAAAAACAAAACTGAATAGCCGCTTATTCAGCTGAATACAGTATACTGAACCAAGCAGAAATCCAGTTGAAAAAATACCTTTCAGTCATGTAATTAAAGGCTATTACACATGTATGCATAAGGAATACAAAGGAAGATTCCATAGCATACTTAATATTTTCAGCTGAAGCAAGGAGCATTTTATAATAACAAATTTCTTTATAATATTTGAGTCTGTGAAAAGAATGTAGCAGAAATTACAAAGAATTTGACAAAATGGAAGACATATTTATGTTATTTTCCTCATGAGCCTTGCAAAGCTTGAGATTTCACCAAGTACTTTATGCTGTAAAATATTATTATGCCAGTGGGAAAGAGACAGCCTGGCAACATCTGTCACTAGCCAGATGTTAAATGAACTGCTGTTAACATACATCCATACTACATTTATAAAAAGCTTGGAGCTTTGGTACCTCGACATACTTCTCTTCTGCTATGATGATTCCAATATGGTGTCAGATGGGAAGTCACAATTTAAATGCAGCATCACTTCAAATCAGAGGACAGTGCTGCAAGAAAAAAATACAAAAATTGTACATAATTCCAGGGTCTTCTTTCCTACTTCACTAAACTCTCTAAATAATTTATTTTCTTAAACAGAGGATATAGCATGTATTTTCCAACTGCCATTACAAAACTAAACCTGGGGGGTTTGAACTGCGCATGCTTATCGATAATACAGACTTGGAGGCTGAATCCAATCATATACCGGTATGAGCCAGAAGTAAATTCATCAAAGTTAGTGGAGCTATACCACTAAAATGATCTAACCCAATATTTACTAAAGTCAACCAAAGCCTACTATAGATTTCAGTGAGCACTAAGGCGTCCCCTAGAGATTCCCTGCAATGCATGACAGAATTATCATTATTTCCTTAGTATTCTCAGACCTGAGTAACTACTTTGCCTGAAACTTATCTCCAAATAATTTCTGATAACAAGCTAAAGAAAGCATTTTTGCTTGCTGCACTTTCAAACATTAAGTGTATCATTTTACCTTTATGTTCAAAAAAGGTTGTTTCAAATACAAGCCTATCTCCTTTAAAATTTAACACATCCCTTTAGTATGACACTACCGCTTCTGACACAGCAGTGAAACTTTTGATATGAGGGGAAACATGGCTGAGCTGGAAATGCTTAGTGCTGTTAGAGCACATGAGTGGTACTATACGGACTGTACTATATGGGCACTGTAAGGAGCAGAAAGCACGGTGATGCAGCTGCATCGTTAGGGTGCAACTTCCTTTGAGAAGACTGACTTTTTGCTTCAAGGAAAATGAAGTTCCATTGAAGCATTTTACAAAATCTGTAGATGGTAAAATATGACATTTAATCTCCCACTCTTTTTTATACAATAAGATCATTTCTATTTATTCAAAGGGTAGGATACGATCATGCCTTTCTCCCTTCTAAATCTATTTTTATATTCTTTTATTTTTATATCTTGGAAATATTTTATAAGTGAGTTTTTCAGTCTGATTGAATATCCCAGAGTGCAGAGCAAATCCTAATTGTCCAAATATTTCACACTTTAATTATAGGTTCTACCTTTTGTGTTCAAATTTAGTTTATCTAGACCACATTCAAGTATTACAGAATCACAGAACAGTTGAGGTTGGAAGGGACCTCTGGAGATCATCTAGTCCAACCCCCCTACTCAAGAATAGTCACCTAGAGCAGGTTGCCTGGGACCCTGTCCAGACAACTTCTGAATATCTCTGAGGATGGAGACTCCACAGCCTCTCTGGGCAACCTGTGCCGGTGCTCAACCATTCTCACAGTAAAAAAAAATTTTCCTCAGATTCAAACAGAACTTCCTGTGTTTCGGTTTGTGCCTGTTGCCTCTTGTTCTCTCACTGGGCCCCACTAAAAAGAGTCTGGCTCCGTCTTCCTTACACACTCGCTTCAGATATTTAAACACATTGACAGGATCCCCCTTCAGTCTTCTCTTCTCCAGGCTAAACAAAATTGCAAAGTTGAAATATAGAAATTCTAAAATAATATAGACTATATAAAATAAAATTGAAAACATTAAATTTCACTAAAAAAAATGTGTAGAATAAGATCAAAAGTTCAATTGCAAGGTCAGGACTTCCTACTGCATACTACTCCTACAAATTTCCGTGAAGGTCAGAGTTTTCATAGAACCCACCTTTCCCTGTGATTGGATCAGTCCCTCCAAATCATTAAGTAAACGGACAATTAGGTAGAATGATGTTCACATATCACATGCAATCCCACTGAAGTCAACAGAGACGAGAACAGAAAAAAAAAACAAATTAAAACAAAATCCAAAAGAAGCATCACTTCACAAGTAAAATATTGAGACACTGATTATCCCACTTGACCTGTATGACACTTATTATGACGGAAGTCATTGATTTAGAGTAATATCTCTTTAGCACGGCAATTTTTCGCTCAGATATTCCATATACTCCCAAATCCCTCCTTGTACAGTTGCCCTTAGCAGGATGGGCAGGGAAAGGTTTCAGAACTCCAAGGACTGGAATTTGTAACTGGCTTTTTATCTTCAGTTTTACTTAATCTTTATGTGCATACAGTTCTTCTCATAAATTAGCACAGCAGTTCATCCTGATGGGCAATCAGCAGATCAGCTAAGGAATTAGCCCTCTCCAAAGAGCTGGAATAGAGAAGATACTTCAATCGTGTATTTCTCTCTACCTGTGTGCTACCATCACTGCAGAAAATGGTATGGAGGATTCTCCACAGACCTGTATTCCAGCCTTCAGAAAATGGCTGGCTCCTTCAGGTGGATAGACAACTCATTTTTTCATTTCACTTCTCAGATCCAAGCTTCATAATTTCCATATTATTTTATTCAAGAAGTTGTATTATAACTTTCAGAGCAAAAGAATTTGACTTGCCCCTTCCTCAGCTGTAAAACATGCATGTTGCTATGTTACAGAAAAAGGGCAAAGCAATAGCAGACAGTATTTAGTTGATACAAATCTTTTCATTTCACCTTTTACTCCTTCGTGCTGTAACTTTAGGAGGGATTTTAAATGTATAATGAACTCCAGCTGGCCTTGCATTAGAGAACTGCAGAAGGCTGGAAGAGGAGAGGTCAGATGTTCCTGCTCATGGAAGGATGAAACCTATTCCTGGCAGGCTGAAAACTGTCTGAAAGTTTTTAAGGAAAGGTTAGACAATGATGGAGATTTCACAGTGTCCCTGAGCAATCTGTTCCAGTCCTTAACTCTCCTAACCATTAAGAAGTTTCTTCTAGTGTCTAATTTAAATCTCCCTTATTGCAGTTTAATCCTGTTACATCTTGTATCTGTAATGAATGTGGTGAATAATTGATTCTCTTCCTCTTTGCTGCTACCTTCTGCATATTTGAAAACTGTATCTCGCCTCATCTTTCCCTACTAGAGAGTAAACAACCCTGCTTCCTTCGGTCTTTCCTTGTAGTCCACATGGTTTTTTTAACTTTTGATCATTCTTGTTGTTCTCCTCAGGGCTCTTTCCAGTTGGCTTGTATCTTTCTTGAAACGTGATACCCAACACTGAACACAGGATTGTAGCACAGGCCTTACCAGTGCCAAGTATGCCAGAGGACCTATTTTACATGTCTTACAGACAACATTTCAAAGTACACATCCCAATTTGCAAAACAAATGAACAAATAAATAATGCAAAGCAACCATAAGATACCACTGATTTACATTCAGCGTGTTATATCTTATAAGCCTAAATCCCCTTCTGCACAACTGCTGCCTAGCTCTGTATTTGGGCAGTTGCTTGTTCCTGTCTAAGTACAGTCATTTGCATTTTTATTTACTGAACTGTATCCTACTTCTTCCAGGCCATTTCTCTAATTTGTCAAGATCATGTTGAATTCTAAAATGTAAGTGACTTCTTCCAGTTTGGTGTCATCTACAAACTTAATAAGGAATCAGTGAAGAGCCAGGGAAAAAAAAAAATTTCTAAACATTGATATATCATTGGTTAAGAAAACATCATCCATTTTAGGAACTGGACGCTTTAATGAAACTTCATGATTTACTATGGACTCTTTCCTCTAAGTTGTATTGCATTTTTTTTGCTGTGCAATTCATTTACACCTTTCTTTAGCATAAGTGTATCTCCTCCAAAGCTCAGAAAATCTCTTAACATTTTAAGAAACCTCTTCCAGAGTAAGATTTACATATGTCAGGATTTCTCCATGCCATTGCAAACCAAAAGAAAAAGTCTTTTAGCCAGTAAAAACAAACCATTGATACACATGCTTCCCATATGAATGCTACCAATGTTTTTCAGATCCTGTCATATGCATGACTGTTCATTTTCTGATGGCCACTAGATACTAATATTCCAAGCCAGCAGTATTTTATCAGCTACCAAAGAGCTCACAGCTACTGCCAAGGATTACTGTATGATTGCCATTAAGAACTGGCAGCTCTCAACAACTCTAACCACTAAAATTAACTGCATTCAGTTTTATTCATTTGAGATATAGCAGAGGTAAGAAAATTAGAACAACCTCTACTGAATAGTGTAGATCATTAGGTAGATTTTAATGAACTGCTTTAAAAACTAAATTTAGGAAGTCCAAAAAATGATTCATAAGAAGTATCTTATGGACCCATGACTCTATCAACATTTATAAGTGACTTTGGATAAATGAGTTTGGTCTGTTGGGTTCAGAGATATATTGGTTTGAATGGCTGGCTAAGCTGCATTGCCAGTGCAGGCTCAGGGGCAGATGGACTAGTCCAGGAGCGAGTTTTCTGACATTTTCTTATACTGATTAAACGGAGCCAAGAAAAATGCAAATTTTGGGGGGGGGGGAGATTTGGAATCAAATTTAGGTAACTCAGTGCACTGCGGCAAAGACAAGTCCTGGAAACGACCCAAGATTTGTAGGTATCTCTCAGAAAGAAATAACCTTCTTCCTTCAAGAGGGCTGTATGAAAGCAAGCAATACAGATTGTGTGAGAAAGACATGTGAATATTTCTTCTCGTGCTATCTTTTCAACCTTCCTTTAGGCAAAAAGAAATCTAAATCTTTCTACTCGACCTAAAAATCTATCTTGTTAACAAAGAGCCAAATCCCTAAAAGGATGTAAACATGGAAAACAGAACCCAGGCAGAGAGCATAACCAGCCAAATGGTGGCCCTACAGGCAGTGACTTCTCCTGGTATTCTTGTTCTCAGCACTAAAGGTCTCACCTCTCAAAGCCTGATGTTTGTGCAAGTCCCCAAATATGTCAGCTTTAATAGGACTTGGAGCTCAGTTAATAGCCATGCATACAGGTCATCATACTCAGAGTCCAGAAACTGATACCTATCTCCTTGGAGAAGTTCATATTTTCAAAATAAACAGTTGTTGGAAAATCCATGCAGAATGCAGCGGCAGATGACAAAGACTTGGCTGCCTCTACTCATTTTCTACTAGTTGTTTAGCATCTACACAGAACATAAGTGACCAAGGTCAATTCTTCCTTGGCTGAAAGCTAGTCAAACTCACATCTCCCACCTCCAAAGAGGGTGTCCTGATCACCAAGCTATCCTACAACGTAGGGGAGAGGGACTTTCTTCTTCATTCTGGTGGAGGTATGGTTATTCCATTTTCCATAAAAGAAATCAGGATTCAGGGGCTAGAAAACAGATATAAGACTAATGCAGTGGCTGTTGTAGTCACATGAGGACATAAACTGCCCTCAATGACAATTCCATGTGAAATGTATCCTCATTTCTAAGCAGACTACTCTCTTTGCAGTGGAACATCTTCAAGAAGAAGGGCAGAGCTGACCCTTTCCCCATGTCATAGCAGCCAGCAGTTACGGCAGTCTCGTGGCCAGCTTCAGCCTGACTGCCACAGAGATGGTGACTGATTTCAGCACTCCTAGACCTTGAGCTGTACCCATTGGATTTGTAAGGAGTAACGTGCCAAAAACACAGAAAACAGAGCAGTAAGGGGTTGTGCTCCACATCCCCTTTGGTCAGCTTGAAGCAGCTCCTAGTTTGACATGACAGCAACTGCGAGCCCCATGACAAACATCTCAACTCTCCTCGCAGGGCTGCCCAGTATCTCAAACAGAAACTAAGGACAGCAACTGAGCATGTAGGACTTGCATCCCTTTGCAGATCCTGCTCTAGGGGCTTTGTCACATTAGTCCCTTAACCTTTTAGCCCAATGGGCTAAACTGTCACCTGTCATCAGGCATATTTACACCACGAATCATGCAGTTGCCTGCTATTGGGCCTTTAGTGGTCCTGGTTACCTCTGACCAGCAGCAAGGGAGCAGGGAAAGCCAATCTGATCTTAAACATCTGATGATAGAGGACCATTCATCATATGCCACCAGGCCAAGCCTTTCTCTTACCCTGTGAAGTTGTCCTGTGGCTGTCCTTATTATATACACCTTCATTATCACTGACAACAGCCAGTTAATCCCTGTTCTCACAACCTTGCTCTGCCCCAGCACTTCCCCAGTAACGATGGCAGAGGTCTGGCCTGGCTGTCCCTGTGTGGGCTGAGGAGCTGTCACCTCCTGCCCAGGACAAGTGGCATGCAGGCCCCTGGCTGACACCAGCAAGGGCCCTCACCCTGCAGCGGGAGCCCGCTCAGAGGGCTGGGTATGCGCTTGGGTCAGTGATGTCCCTCTGGAGTACCCAGGTACACGGGGAGCACGGCGTATGCCTGCAGCTCAGGCACGGCCCAGCAGCACATCTCTACTGGGACCAGCACATGGACCGGGAGGCAGGGGACAGTCGTGTGAGGGACCATCGTTGCGAGGGGAGGCAGGGGGGAAGTGTTGGTGCTGGGGAAGTTTGGGGAGGAGCTATCAGTGTGAGGGAAGGTTTGGGGGCCCTTGGTGCGAGGGGAGGCAGGAGAAGGGGCATCCTTGGGAGGGGAGTTTGGGGACCGTTGATGCTGGGCAGGGGGACAGTCCTGGGGGGGGAAGTAGGGGTCAGTTCAAGGAAAGGTTTGGGGGCCACTATTGCAAGGGGGCTTAGGGACGGTCAGTGCAGGGAAGCTGGGGGGGAGCCAAGAGTGCGGGGGGAAGTTTGGGGGCCATTGGGGGGGGGGCCTCAGTGCGGGGGGAGGTTGGGGCCGTCGAGGGGGGGAGGCTGCCGCCCACCCGGTGCCTGGCGGCGCTGCTGGGCCCCCCGTGGCTGCAGCAGCAGCTCTGGCTCCGGGCGGTGGGCCCCCCTCCACCCCTATCCAAGGAAAAGCGAAAATATTCCCCCCACCACCAGCTGACCCCCAAACGGCTCGCCCAAAAAGGTGGGCAGGGTTGGTCTTGTGTCTCTGGTGCCTCCCAACAGGTTTGGAGTGAAGCAACTGTAAGTATTGACCCCAAGCAGCCGCAGATCAGAGGTGCTGCATAATGAATCACCATTTTGTTCTGTTTAAAAAGATAAATATGGTTAAAAGTCCTTAGTTCAAATTTATTGTGATAGTTGCCCTACTATTTCATGCCAATGACTGACAGACAGGCGTCCCCTTGATTTTGTTGTAGCAGTCCCCGTGAAACACAAACTTGGCAAACTGTGAATGTGACAGGTAAGTTTGATTAATCTGTTCCATCGCAAGCTATAAAAAGCCATCAGGAGAAAAACATGACAGTCATTATCTCTTTGAATCTGTAATTAGGTAAGGGGAAAAATCAGCAGATTGTTTTAGACATGTCATGGCAAATCAGTTTAGAGGAAAAGCAGTAAGAGTTTCTTTAGAGAGAGGAAAAGCAGCGATTGCAAAACTGAGGATACAGCAACAGAAGCCTTTACCTCTAGGAGGAGACAAACTTAGAAAAATGTTATTATTTTGTCACCTTGCTCTTCAGTTGTGATGATACGAATGATTTTGCCCAAGATGTTTAGAAACTCGCCTTGAAGGGAAATGAGGCCTTACCTGCTTTAGAAAGGTTTAACCATTCAACCTTATTTCTGAACTTACCCTGCAAGAGAGCTCTTACGGCCATTTAGTTTCTCCTGGAGAAGCAACCATCCTGACCACCAGGCACTTTTAGAAGTGTCTGCAATTAGTGTTTAACTGACATAGCTATAACCACTGCAGGTGTGAGGAAATATCTGCACTACCATATCAATAAACTTAAAAGTCTAGATGAGGTTTCTTGGGTTCATGAGTCACCCAGGAATTACTGAAAAGTTCTTCAGTAGAAAATAACTTTAACAGGAGTGCCACCATTTTGCTAATGCTGTATTCTACAGTTTTAGGTATAGTCTAAAGCCTAGGAGTCTAAGAAAGTTGACAAGGAAGTTGTGTAAAAATTGGTGTTTCCCTTTCTTATATCTAGGCAAAAAATCAGATTTGGAGTGCCCCTCAAGTTCTGAATATTTGAAAAACACTGAACTGCACAGACAAATCTTAAGCCTGCCCAGATTTCAGTGAGACTGTCCAACAGCATTCATATGACCTGCAAACTAACAGAAAAATCTTTATTGTTTTAATTTATAAGAGGGAAGAACTAACACACTTGATACTGAAACTTCTGCAAGCCTGGAAAGAACTACTTTCTCACTTTAACCAGCATATTGAACACCATCAAGAGTTATCTGATGACAGCCTTAGCAAAGCTAAGCAAGTCAGCAATATGGTACATGAGCTGAAGACTGGAGTTGAGAAAGTAACAGAAAAGGCAAGATTTTCAATGTAGCTTCTATTTATATCAGTCACGATATTGTGGCAGCAGTGACTTCTGGGGGCTAATGTCTGCTCTCATTTAGGCTATAACCTGAATATGAACTGAGGCTCTCATTCAGCAATAGACTTGAGCCTGACAGCTCTTATTCAAATTGCTTAACACCTCCAATCCATTTGAAAAGTTCTTTAGTAAAATAACAATATTCTTCCACTCTTTCATGTCCAAGACAAAAAGTCATGATAACAAAATATAGTGGGCTCTGTTACAGATCCAGTAACTTTTCAGCCACAGGCTGTGACTTAGTTTATGGAGTGACAGAAATGTGGATCACATTAATATTTTACTGATATGAAATATATGAAAGAGAGTACAAAGAGTAGGACCATTTACAGCTTCATAAATGAGCCAGTATGGACTTACATCTAGGACGGTAAAGGAGATGTGGGTAGACCATGACAAATATTTATTGTTTTCAGTTTTTCTGATACACATTCCAACTAATTCATGTATCACTGTCTGCTGCAAAGACCTCTTTCCTAAAGCAACAATTTTATGGATAAGTTCTTCAAGACAACAGTGGCATCAGTTGAGGTTGACCTTTGTTTGCTTCATTCTATAGTTCAAGCCAGCCATAAAATTCTAAACTAACTATACACTTATGGTACATTTATCCTGTTTTTGTTTTTTTTTCCTTCCTAAAATACCGTTTGAGGCATTATTAAAAAGGAAAGCTCTCTGAAGTTTGGCATGTATGTCCATTTTGACCTATACGTACTATGGACATACCACGCAGTAGAAATGTAATAAAAAAATGAAGCAAACAACATCAAATGGGAGCAATCTGCATTCCAATATTTTGCAACTGTATTTTGCTGTAAGACAGTAATTCTAAGCTTGATCCTATTGTGAAGCCAGCACTCCTGAGAGGTGGTAACAGTGTTCAGATTTCACCAGGTTAAACATCACTGGCGAATGCTTACGTTAGAAACTTCCCTTGACAAAGCTCATTAAAATAAATGGCTGCAAGTCTAGAGACACTGATTTGCTGTATTACTTTGAAAGGAAATAACTATTATCAAACAGTGATTCCTACTTAAATTCCAATGGTTTTATATTCGTGAACGTGAGGCCAATATCTTTGCATTACTAGCATATCAGATCATTTCAGGCTAATCTTCAGATTGTGTAGGCAACTGTTCAAAGAAAATGCAATGTTATCTCTCTGTAAGGAGCTTTACACATCTTCAGTAGGTACATGAAAAGTCTGGAATAGAACAGCCTAACATAGTGATGCATCAGTTGACTTCAGCACTAGTATTTTAAAGATTTTTTTTTTCTCCTATGTATAGTTATTTGTCAAGCTGGTTTATACTCATAAAACACCATATACAGTTTTCCTGTTTTCAATACAGATGCAGTCAACGGGGATCATCAGCAATTCATTAAATGGAATGGCATCATCTGAAGCAGCTGGTTTATCCATTAGTAATGAAGAAAACCTGATGAGTGAATCTGACTTTATTCATTGTTTCAGGAGAGACTCCAATAAAGTACAAAGCTACCTAAAAATTCTTAAATGTAGAATTATGCCAGAAAATAGTCGTTGAGCTTTAATCTCTTGACAGGGAGTTTTCAGGAGCAGAATTACATGTTGTTTGTAAAAATGGAAAAATATAATTTATAAACTATCACATTTACAGTAATTATAAATTATTAGGAAAGTGGTTTTGAAATGTTTTGGCAGCTACTTCACACTGTTAACCTATACAGTTGAAATATTAAATAAAGCATGATGTGTGCATGTGGATAAACACACCAGATAAAACAGAGTACCAGTAGATAAATCAATATCCTTGCGTATTACACTATGACAAACTACTGTATGGCTGGTTCACACAGTTTAAATATGCACATAGTTGAAAGTGAAATTCAGTTTGTTAAACCTTGGTAAAATACATCTATATACTATAAATAAAGTATATTTTATGTTAAAATTGTTTTTTCCCCTATTTATTGCCTACAGAATATTGCCTAACACTGAAAAGTGGTATTGCTGTTGATCAGTTCATTTAACTGCAGACCCCGGGATAAACTTTCTTTATGTTCATGTCATGCTTTTTACTAATTTCTATAGGCTTTCACATGCGTCCCATAAGATCCAGATTTTAGCGCTTCTATTTGTGTTGAGTGTTCTTTTATACCTGTAATTGCATCGCTGATTTCACTGAAAACTCTTAAAGTTTCTATATGAAAGGTAAATCAGAATTCTAGTCTAAGTACCACTTCAGTTTGAGTATGGCTGAGGCAGCAATGAGTCTCTGTTTCCCATAGCACATCCTGACACAGGGCTTGCATTTTACAGTAATGATGACATAAACTCCATATCAAAAAAAATCTGAAATCTGTCAGGGATTTTTTAACAATTACATTTTCCCAAACAGTGGGGTGCTGTTTACTGCTGTTTTTAGGACAATAGGACAAAAAAACACAGAATTGCAGAATAGTATGGGTTGGCAGGTACCTCTGGAGATTATCTAGTCCAAAACCCCTGCTCAAGCAGGGTCACCTACAGCATGTTGCCCAGGCCTGTGTCCTGATGGCTTCTGAATAGCTCCAGGAATGGAGACTCCACAACCTCTCTGGGCAACCTGTGCCAGTGCTCAACCACTCTCACAGTGAAAAAGTGTTTTCTTAAGTTCAGGTGGAATTACCTGTGTATCAGTTTGTGCCCATTGCCTCTCATCCTGTCACTGGGCACCACTGAAAAGAGTCTGGCCCCATCCTCTTTACACCCTCCCTACAGATATTTAAACGCATTGATAAGATCCCCCTGAGCCTTCTCCAGGCTGAACAGTCCCAGCTCTCTCAGGCTCTGCTCATATGAGAGATGCTCCAGCCACTAATCATCATCTTAGTAGCCCTTTGCTGGACTAGCTCCAATAGCTCCATATCTTGTACTGGGGAATCCAGAACTGGACCTATCCCTTTAGATGTGGCCTCACGAGGGCTGAGTAGAGGGGAAGGATCACCTCTCTAAACCATCTGGCAATGCTCTTCCTAATGCAGCCCAGGATACCATTGGCAACCTTTGGGCACATTGCTGGCCCACATTCAAATTGTTGTCCACCAGGACCTCCAGGTCCTTCTCTGCAAAGCTGCTCTCCAGCTGGTTGGCCACCAGCATTTACTGGTGCGTGGGGTTATTCCTCACCAGGTGCAGGACTTTGCACTTGCCTCTGTTGAACTTCATGAGGTTCCTCTCTGCCCGTTTCTCCAGCCTGTCGAGGTCCCTCTGAATGGCAGCACAGCCCTCTGATGCATCAGCCACTCCTCCCAATATTGTATCATCTGCAAACATTCTTGCATTCAGATTCTAAATGACCATTCATAATTGACATGGATTTATTTTTAATACTCTTGATTATTTGATCCCTGACAGTCCTGCATGTGCTAGACTACTGAAAATTTTCCCCATGGTGTTTTCATTCACATTTGCAAGTCTGAAGCCATGGTAGGAATGCAGCTACACATTTATTGTGAGGAAACTTAAGAAACTCAAAGAGACGACTCAGAACAGAAGAACTTTCTGAGTTATGTCTTAGCTCCCAAAATCTCATCCAAAGCATAGGCAGTTACTTTTCAAGCTGGAACAGCAAACACTTAACAGTTCAGCCAGCATTTTCTCCACACGTGAACGTTCAGATAAGTAGAAAAGTTCTTATTTGCAGTAGCATACATGTAAATTGTGCTATTTGCTAAATTTTCATTTCAAAATTAGGAAAGGAGCATGTTCAAGCAATGTAGGTGCACCAGTGCTTAAAACAAGAGGAGGTAAGTTGGAGCGCTGGTGTGTAGTTTATCTGGCCATGTGGTTTGATTTTCTCCTTTTCGCAGGGCCCACAACAGCCATTTGACTTCCTGTGCCCTCACCTTCATCTGCCTCGTCTTTCCTTGTTCTGCATTGTGTAGCTGATGGGATGATAGTACAGGCAGGTTTGGTCTATTAATGATCTTTTCTGGCCTCCTCTACTCTTCTTAATGATTGTGGACAGTTGCTGGAGTTCAGGCTGCCAAGAATGGAGGGTAAAATTGCTGATGATTATTTAATATTGACACTGGATTTGGGCTTGAGAAGTAGAAAGAACAGGAAAGAATTTCAAAGAAACCTTTACGCAGAACAGAGGAAGAACAAAGGAACAACTTTTTCACTTACATCCATTTCTATCATCCTGTCTAATAGATATACTTTTTCAGCCAGAAGCTGTGAGTGTTCACAATTCATATCTGGTCCCTGTTGTGCCACGTATGGTAGAACTGCACTGGACTATATGGTTTCTGCCCTTAAAGAAGTTACCAGCTGTAATTTCTTAGACAGTAAGATACTACATACAAATAACAAAATATCAACATTAATATGCAAACTCTGAAGAAATTCTGGAAACTAAATGCATCTCCAAATGATCTGAATAAAGGAAGGTCTCCTCTGGGCAAATGGCTACACAGAACCAGAGAGGGATGTCTACTCTGTCTACATCTGTCCACAGTCACAGAAGATATAATAGCAACTAATGATTATTTACAGCATTTATTTCTGTCAGCTGCATAATCTGACCTTGAACACAATTCACAGGTATCAGATCTATGTCCTGCTTTACCTAAGGCAAGTATGAAAACCGGTCATTAAAAATATTGTATCTGCAGATAAATACAGAACATTTATATTGTCATCTAGTGCAGCCACAACCCCACAGTGCATCGGCACTGTAACATGCTGTGCCCAGCATGTGTATCCCGTATCAGTATGGGGTTATCCCTGTCTCTGAAAGGCTGGAACTGGGAAGCGTACATTAATTAAGTAAATGGGGGAAGGTGATCGGGTATCATTCATCCCTGTACCTTCCAGCAAAGGAGGTGTTGCTTAGAAGAAGTAAACATCCGAAACAAAAGCTAACAAATATGGGAAGGTTATTCATGCAAAAACAAGTTGCTGAAAGAGGTGTGTGGGGGAAAGGTCTTGCAGAGGAAAGGTTTGGTACCACTGTCCAACTATACAAAGAAGTGTTTGTTACTTTGATCCGACTAAGTCTTTTGGAGAAAGAGTATATACACTAGCTACCTTTCACCAGACTTCTATTAAATGTCGCAGCCCAAAGAGTCAAATGAAAGGAGGGGACTGGCAAGAGGGACGCGATCGTGCCCGGCCGAGGCAGGCCCAGGCCCAGGTGGGGGAGAGGGGCGGGGAGGGGGAGAGTAGGGAAGAGCATTGGGGAAGAGGGCTGATGCTGCCAGCCGGGGCCCAGCCGGGGCCGACCCTTCCCCTCCTCGGCGGGGCGGCGAGGCCCAGGCCGCCGGCCCCTCCGTGGGGCGGCTGCTGGCCCCGGGCTGCCTCCGGAGGCGCGAGTGTCCCTGCCGGGCCCCGCCACCCGCCCCGGCAGGAGCGCCGCGGCCGGACTCCCCCGCGCGGCTCCGCGGCCCCTCAGCCGCGGCGCTGCTGCGCCCCGCGCTGCCACGAGGGGGCGCCGCGAGGGGCTGCGCGGGGCGGGGGCGGGAAATGGCGGTGGCGAGGGGGAGGGAGAGGGAAGTGGAGGGGGCGAGGTCGAGAGTGGGGCTGAGGAAAAGGGATCCGGCGAGGGGGAGGGAAATGGAGGGGATGAAGGTGAGGGAAAGAGATGGGGTGAGGATGAGGGAAGGGCGAGGTAGGGGGAGAGGGAAATGAAGGGGGTGAGGGTGAGGGAAGGGTGAGGGAGAGGGAAATGGAGGGGGCGAGGGTGAGGATGAGGGAAGGGCGAGGGAGGGGGAGAGGGAAATGAAGGGGGTGAGGGTGAGGGAAGGGTGAGGGAGAGGGAAATGGAGGGGGCGAGGGTGAGGATGAGGGAAGGGCGAGGGAGGGGGAGAGGGAAATGAAGGGGGTGAGGGTGAGGGGAGGGAAAGGGAAATGGAGGGGGCGAGGGTGAGGATGAGGGAGGGGAGAGGGAGAGGGAAATGGAGGGGGAGGATGAAGGAAGGGAGAGGGTGAGGGAAAGGGAAATGGAGGGGGCGAGGGTGAGGATGAGGGGAGGGAGCAAGGGAGAGGGAAATGGAGGGGGCAAAGGTGAGGATGAGGGAAGGGAGAGGGTGCGGGCTTGCAGGGAAGGTCGGAGCAGCCGGGACCTGGTTTCCTTCGGGGCTGCAGGGCCGAGTGCAGGGATGGGGGAAGGTGTGGGGGGCAAGGGAGTCCCATGGTGCTGGCAGAGCAGCCGCGCTGCTCTCTGAGGCTGGCCCTGGAACATCCCAGGGTTTCTCGTCTGCCCCTTCCTGCTTCTCCCGGCCAGGATCAGATAATGCCAGGAGAAATGCTGGTGCTAAAATGTTTAATGAAGCTCTGGACTTGGGCTGCAGGGGTGTTTCCTTCCGTGGGAAGAGAGACGACTGCATTGTGGGGCGTCCTGGTGCTGGGGAGAGCTGGCGAGGCGGGCTGGGCGCGGAGGGGTCAGAGCAGAGGGGAGCCCACGTGCCGGGGGGCTCGGAGGAACCGCACATGGCGGTGGGAGAAAGGGCTGCGGCTGAAGGCAGGGCGCACGGGGAGCGGGCCCTGGCCTGCCGGCCGGCCCCATACATTCACTCAGTGCTGTCGCCCAGGTGTCGCCTCCCAGTTCTTAACCTGAGGCTGAGCCCTGCATCACCCTTAAAAGGGTATTTAACAAGCTGTGTACAAAAGTGGTTTCAGCCATCACTGAAATGTATAAATGTGCATTTAAAATGTACTTGCAGAATAGATTTAGGCTATTGAAGGTAACTGCAGCTTACAGTTTCCAGTGAATTCAATCTTTTGGTGTCTAGGGATGACTTTATGCTATATATTGGCCATGAATTACATTCTAGCAGTATGATGCACAGCATCTGGGTTTTTTTTCCTCAGAAGAGAATGACTGTGACCTAAAGTGGAGCGTGGCCATGACAGTGATTGTCATGGTAACGCTCCATGCCCAGGTCCAGGTGCACCCCGGCACAGCCTTTGAAGAGATAAGGCTCCTTTGTCCAAATGCATTGCAAGGTGACTTGGCATGGATCAGGAGAGTGAACAGTAACTGCTATGAGGATCTTAGTTAGGAAGATCCTCCAGTGGTTGCAGCTTACTGCCAGATGGAAAACAAGTGGAGCAGATCATAAAAATAATTTTACTGTACTTCTAAGAGCAAAACTCTGGAAATATTGTTGTAGAGAAATATGAAAATACAGAAAATGATAGAGTGGGTGCTGCAGAAAGAACAACAGTGTACCAAAATATCCATAGTCATTCATATTAATTTGATATCACAAATTAGTATTACATTCCATGATTTGCCTATGGCTAAAATGAGGCACGTTGGTAATGAAAGACATTCTATATTGCCAGCAATGTATTACCTCCTCTTTTGATTGAGAAAACAATTGAAGAGTTGGCTGAAAAGGGCATGTTTTTCTCTTTGGTGACTGATGCCTCAAACAGAAATATCACTGATGGTTGCTTTTTACACAGGGGAATAGTTCATCATCTGCATGATTTTTCTTCAAGGCAGCAGTGAAACTAGTTAGGAATATTTGAAAATGTAAAAAAGCACACTAAGATCAAATGCTTTGAAACATAAGAATACATCATCATTTGCATCTGAGAATACTAATGTAAACTTAGGAGACACAACTTCGTCTACAAATTAATGGAAAATCAGAATGAATATATTTGTTTCCAATTAATTGGAATTATACAGCAATATATATATTGCTCATATACAGCAATATATAGCAATGTGTGTTATAGATAAGTCATCATGTAATTTCAGATTCTGTAACAAAATGTTTCTATTAACTTTCCTCATCAGCCAACCAAATTTAAGAATTACAAATATTTCCTTTGTTCTCCAAACTTTATTACATGAAATGTTGCAGGATATCCCCAGAATACTGATATCATCCTCAGGTTAGAGGAGGATTTCCTAGTTGTACTTTTTCCATTTTTTAAGGATGATGAAGGATATGGTAGAGAGACACTGACTGAACATTACTTTTATTTCTTTCACAATATACAAAATGGCTTTGATAATGCATCTTAAATTTAGATTGAATCTGCTGTGCTGATGTTTGGTATGATGGATTAACTGAAAGATAAGTTACAAGAGAGAATTTTGTTATAGTTTAACTCTTATCTAAAACCATATCATAGCAAAGCAGAAAAAAAATGGAAACAGATGTCTTTGACTGGTATACATAAACTTTTAAATACCTGACATCACACTCTAATGTTGACATGCAAAGAAAAATCGACTTAAAAAATCTTAAGAATTCCTGAAGCACTGAATGTTTATAAAAGGCTAGATGTTTGTATGAATGTTTGGGTGAATACTGGGGATTCACTATCAGAATTTTGCCTTGAGACATCCCCATCCATCATGCCCAGCTTCATTGCTTAGAACAACCACTATCTATAAGCAACCAGGGAGTGGAAGTTGCAGGTTTTTGGCTAACAATTAATTTAGGTGCAAGTCTACATGGGGAGCATCTTAGATCCAGGTTTATATACCTAGGTTTATCTCCTACAGCAGCAGTTGTCAGGCACATAACTTAGAAGCACAGTTATTGTAGACCTGTATAGTAAATGGCAATTTAGTCCACTTAGAATGCAAACCCTTTTCTGGAGTGGCCTTTTGGTCTCCCTATGGTCCCAAACTAAATTTAAAGTTAGTTGGGCCCTAATCTCTCTCTGGACTTTTCTTAGGGCACTGTATTTACAGCTAACTTGCTTTAAATTCATGTGTCTTTCTAGTTTGTGAAGATCAGCAACGTTATTGTTCACAAAAGGTACAGAAGCCAATGAATGTAATTTATGTCAGTCTGACTGTGGAGCAGATTATGTTCGTCAGAGGAGCTGCGTGGCTAAGGTGATGGCAACTGGTATTTAAAACCTAGTACTAGCAAATCACAGTGGAAAAAACTAATCTGATGTGTTATTGCTGCTAAGGAGTGACATTTGGTCATTGTGTTACTGTTCTGACATTGAAGTTAGTAATGCAGTTTTGTGCCTCAAAGCAGTCCTGTTCTGCTTAACAGGCCCTCACAATTAATTCCTGTTTGGCAGAGAATCAAGAGAACTTTCAGAAAATTATTTTATTCCATAAATCTGTACAAGCAAAGTTTAAGTGCTGACATAGGTGTGGTCATTATGTCCAGTTTTAAACAATGTTATTTGAAGTCCATGGAGAAGCTAGCTTGCCTCTCTTCATGTTCATGATCACAGAGTTGTTTACATGCAATAAAACATGACTGTGGCTGTGCCTGATAATCTGCCACTCATTCTGGAAATCCACATTTAGACTAGTCTGCACAGTCTCGAATCGGTGGGGTGAGAAAACCTCCTCCTGTTACTGATGCTGCCTCCTGTTACTGATGCTGCTCCACCGTGCAGCAAGCTCTGTAGTATGTCAGCAGGATAGCCTAAGGGAACAGGAGCCTGCAACTTGGATAACAAAGGGAGTACTGAGTCTCAGTCCTTCCTTCCTTTCCCTGTTGTATTTTATATTACATTAGCATTGATAAGTTGCCAGACTAAACAGAGAAGTGCCCAGCAAGTATAAGTATCTGCATTGTTAATGGCACACTGAACAGTTAGCTTTTTGTTGCGGTTCTGAATTTAAGGCGCCTAAACTCTGCCAAACCCCAGGATCCTAACAAATGTCCTTCATAATATTCTACAGGCTAGAACTATATAGTCTCAAAATGCCATACATAAAAATATAGCTCAGATACCCTATAACCATGATGCAAGATCGTCCATCAAGTCATATCTTTGAAGTAAAAATAGTATGTGCCCAGTTTTAACTGTGAGATGCCATCAGTATCTATTATGTCACTCCATAATACCAAACCAGGTGCATTATATGCCTTACACCCCTGTAACATGAATGTCAAAGTACTTCAAACACCTACTGGGGATTTTGTGTATCATTTGTGTTCTCTTTGTTCTTTTATAACTAGTGTTCATACGTTATTTGAAGAAAACTAATAGATAGTACTTGATCCATCACACTCAGAAAAGAATAGCACTGTAAGTCTCATATTTTCTGTGTTCATACTGAGTGCTGCTTCTCATTTACCAAGATTTCACAGTATGTTGGCACTGAAGAAATTTCCCCTTTAAAAAGCTTAAAATGAGGGGAATCAGGCTTGTTATGTGTTACAGGCCTAAATCCATTTTGACTAATTGAATCATAGTATTTTAGGTATAATTCAGAATTCACATATTTCTAGGGTTTTGAAGAAAGCTGAATCAGCATTTTCAAGTAGAGAGGTTTAAGCTGGCACATTGAAACTTTATTCTAGCTATGAAATAAGCATTCTAATAGGAAGTGTTAGAGGTTTGGAGGGCCATGAAGTGATGTAGCTTTAAATAGGCTACTGTGAAACTGGAACTTTAAAACATGTATAACATTATAACTGTGAATCCAGTTCTGCATGAGCATCGCTTGATCTTTGCCTCAGTGAGACGTTCTTCAAATGTGATCTGTTTAGCACATCAGTTGAGAGTTTTTATAGTAGCTCACATTCAGTGCTTGCAACGGCATCATCAGCTGAAAGAATTTCACAGTGAGCATCCTGAATCTCGTCCGTGAGTGCTGCTTCTAACACTGTCACTGGATTGAGTTGTGGTGTGGGAGGCTTAGTAAAAGAATACGAGCGGCTATGAAAGATCTCCCTTCCAGGGCTTCACACTTACACCTGGAAGGTGAGACTGTAAAACCCCAAATCGTCCCAAGCATGCACTGATTCTCTCCAAAATAGGAAGCACTGATGAATATCCTCCCCCCACCACCATCTCTCTATTTAATCATTTGATGATAACTTAGAAATCTCTGCATGCCTTTCATTGTAGGCAGATGCTAGCAGATGCTGTTGCAGATGAATCTGGGCCACTAACTCTTGCTAATCCTTCAGATAGTCCTGCTCTGTTAGACTAGTCTCTATGCTTTCAACAGGACAATTAGAAGGTAAATTCATCCGTGTGTGTGATAAGCAGTCTGTCTACCCATCCCTCCAGAAAAGGTCTTACACAGAATATGGGCGGGTTCTGGGGTTTCTACTGCAGGATAGGAATAAATTTCTCCTCATGTGAGTAAACAGCATATAAAACTGGCTTACTAAATGTGTTCAAGAGCCCTCTGAGGGTAGGTAGGTATCTAGGTAGCTTGTGCTAACCAGGGTTTATAACTTGAGGAAGAGAAGATTTCTTAATTTTTGTGTAATTTCTTTTTTTTTTTAAAGCAAGCCTAAGAATTTACATGCAAAGAATGACATTAGTGCAAGATTAGGACTGCACAGCTGAGCACTTAAAGGCAGGACATGCACAAGCTGGGATACAAAACTTGCCTGATTGTGCATATTGTTATGATATGAACTCTGTCACTGCAATTTCAAGTTCTTTAGCTGCAAATGTATCTAAACTTTATTCCCCTTGATACGTTGTATTATTTGGGAGGTAGTAGATCATCTTCCAAAGCTAAGACTTTAAATAACAATTGTATGGCTTTTTGAAAGACCATGATACAGTTCAAAAAGCTATGGAGCTCAAGGCAAGAATAATTAGAAACATGGCATGCGTGATGAGGAAAACCAGACTAGGTTATCATAATAATCTCTTTTGGCTATAAAATACAGGAATCTGACAGAAATGAAAAGTCCTTATAAAACCTAAATGTTCTTCAAGAGGTTTTGCCTGTAACATAAAATACTTCCAGTCTTTCTCCTCAACAAATGCATTCACAAAAGTTTGATAAAAAAAACATTTTCTATTCCCATTTTGAGATGGGAATGAGTGGATGAAGCAAGAAAATCATTTCAAGTAAAGCAATTTTAATAATATTATTTCAGGCTACTTGTATTACATAGAATACTGTCCTGTCTTTGATACAGAAATATACTAATGTGCACTTACTGGCACCAGTTTAAATAGGAGTAAGTCAAGAATAAGACTACTACAGCATGGCATCTCTTCAAGTTCTTCTCTGAGAGGGCTATGGTGGCAAAGTGTCCAATTATAGGTCTGTTGCTTATTCCATTTGGGCTATAATTCTGCATATCACCATCACAACTTTGAAATACAGAACAGAATACAAGAGATTGCACTAATAATCTGACAAAAGCCACTGAAATTCAGAGTTAAGAATGCTGTAAGTTTCATCCACGGGAGAAAACAAAGGAGTTGGTGAATTGCATTTCTCAGTATGCATTCAAATCAAAGTGATTTAAATGCAGGATATTTTATTAGGGTTGGTTGGTTGTCTTCTAATATTGCAACTTTACTAGCGTAATCAGCTGACTTGTGGCCATGCTATTTAGAACTAACTGGATAATGATATAAGTGAAGACAGATGGAGAAAACATACTAAAATTTTTCATATTCATCTAACATAAACCTATTGTGTCATCTTATCAATTTCAAAAAAACACCCAAAGCAACTTACTATCTTGGGGGAGACAGGGTTATTCTTGTGCACAAAAGAAATTAATTGGTCTGACTGCAATGAGAGATAAAAATGAGTCTCTATCAGTGTGTTTTTAATGAATATCTATATACAGCACAGATGTATAAATCAGAGCAAAATTTCAGCTCCATGCTCTTCACTTCATTTTACTTACCATCAGTTCCTATTTCACTTTTAAGGTGAGTACAAGACTGGAAAAGACAGAAGAAAAGACTGAGTATTCAAGAATATTTCTTAAATCATTAGTTGTTTGTCATTTTAATGGTGTTAGACTTTAGAAAATTGATGAGGCATAAACTAGTTAGCTTTACAGTGTCCAAATACTGTTAGTCTTAGAAGACCACCCATCTGAAGCCTGTGCTCTTTTCTCAGTTTACAAACTGCCTCTTATTTTCTTGGGCTGATGATGTAACTGCCTTATTTGCAGTGTCTTGGTCAGGATACAAATACAGTGGGCTCTGTGATGAATTTGCTCTTGGAGGTGGTTGTGTACTAACCAGTCTTTCAGAAGTTCCTGCAGAATTCTCCCTCCACCTTGTACTTGCCTGCTCCTGAGACGCTTCCCACACAGCAGGGCATGGGGAAGTAAAATTCACAGTGGATCTTGAGAGGTAGTTCTCCTGAAGACTCTCTTCTTGGAGGCACCTGTTTGAAAGCACTTCTTTTTCTTTGGAGTTTCGCCATTTCATCCTTCGGTTCTGAAACCAAATTTTCACCTGTTTGCAAGTTAATGAGAGTGTATTATCATTGTTTTCTTAAAACAACTTTGTCTTAACAATTTTTTTTTTACAAACCCTCAGTTTTACATTCCCTCCTCAGTCAATGTCACAGTAGATTCAGTGAAGCTGTCTCATTTACGCTAGCTGAGCATTTTCCCATCACTATTTACTACAGCTGGGCCAAATGCTCTCCTTGACTTTCCCCACCTCAAAGAAGTGATTATTTGGCTTAGACTGGAAAGAGGACACACCAGTGGCTAAGGAGAGAGCAACTTCCTGTAACATCCTTTTTGTAGACAGATAAGGATTCTCAGAGTAACCTTAACAAAACTAAGTGATATCATCGGCAATGTGAAGATTTCTATTTAAAGAGGCTGTGAGAACTATGACTGTCCAACTCACAAGCATAGCTAAAGATAGCTTGGCCATATAGCTACAAAATGTGCGTTATGACACAGAAGTGAGGATTTAAAGACATTTTGTCTTTCTGACTACAGGTGCTCAGGAGTTGCCTAGAATCCATGTGTTTTTGAGATAAAACCCATTTTCCAAAAACTTTGAAATGCAAAGTTTGATCATGGGGGTTCAAAGGCATTCATGAAGTGCTGGGAAAAGCTTAGGCAAATATGTATCTAAGAACTGTTTTTTACATAAAGAGAAGAAATGTGTTGCAGGGGGGTGAATCAATGAGATTATTCAGATTATGTTCTTTTTTTTCCTGAAACATTTACATGAAGTTCTAGTATTCAGACACTTGGTATGAAGACAGAGGGGTTATACTTTCAAAAGGTTTGAGAATCATAGCCTTAGATGGCAGATGCTGCTCCTCCAGCACAACCAGTCAGAAAATCTAAGAACTGACCCTCATGAGAACTGTTCTTCCCTTTATGAGAAAAACCTCTGGAGGGCATGATCTGGTCTATCATTATCATGAAATAATTTTCCTGTAATGTTAGTTGTTCTCTCTGTCTCACTTCATTATTTCTTATTTCCCTAGGCTCTCTTGAATATTGAGAACACAGAAAAAAAGCTCAAGGATATAGCTGTAATATTAAGAATTTGACTATATACTGGGAAATTTTTAGGCAGTTCACTGGAGAGTGCAATTGCACATTTTCATTGAAAAGAAATAGTTTATCTTGCAGAGATTACAGCTCTGCTCATCATGCTGAGAAGGGCCACAACCCTACATTCTTTGTTCTTTATAGTTGCAGTGCTTGAGACAGAATCAAAGATTCATTCAGGCTGCAAGGAACCGCTGCAGTCCACAAGATCCAACCTCTTACGCAGTGCAAAGTTAGAGCACGTTGCTTCAGGCCTTGTCAAGTTCTAAAAATCTCCAAGATAAAAATGACAAGAGCTCCCATCACTATTCCCAGGCTTTTATGCTCACCAGATAGCTTCAGCTCTTATTTTCTTAGGCACTTTCACTCCTGCCACATGCATAGAAATACAACTGTACTGTCACTCTCTCATCCTCTTTCAGCTGTACTCTGGAGACCTGCATCTCCTTCAGTGCCTTCAGAATCCCACCTGCCAGTTGCGACCATGCTCATTTTCCACTGTTGCACACCCTCCCAAACTTTTTTCTAGTGTCTTTAGAATTTGTACCCTTCAAGCCAGGCACTTTTTCTTTGCCTGCATTTGCAGCTAGGTCAGGCCTCTCAGATTCCAGATTTGGCTACTGCCTCTAGGCATCATCATTAACACATTTTTTAGTCAGAACAACTTGCCAGAGGTATTAAACTCTAGCTAAATTCTGAAGTTCTGCAGTAGGCCAAATCAGAGTCATGTGAAAAATCCTATGAAATATGAATTAGTAAGGAGAGTGGGAGCCTTTTGGAAGGTCACCCTTCAAAATTTTCCTTCTAGGGCTTCTCTCAAGTCTGAGGATCTTTTTCCGTGTAGAGCCATGTTTGTTTCTGTAGGGATGACTGCCCTTTCTCTTGGGGCAGAGTGACTTCAGAGTGAGTGTGGCTGACTGCATCGTCATTAGCTGCTCAGCAGTGGGGGTGCAAAGGGTGCTCAGAGGAACGCAGGAGGGCTCTGTGTGTGTTGCCTTCTGCCTGGATTGCTGCCTATGTGGCAGTGGAAGGGAGCACAATTCACTACCCCAAAGCCCCTGAGGGGGTCTGTGTGAGACAGCAAAATGGGAGTTGGAAATGAAATTCAAAGGTCATTTTACTCCCACTTTGTGCTGAAATGGAGTGATCAACTTCTGAATGTACATCTTCAGGGAATAAACTAGGGACAGACACTTGGTCAAGCATTCCTTGGTTAAAACTGTCATTGATTTACTGAGGTCTTTGCTCAGGGAAGGAGCTCAGGGCTGCCCCTAGGCTGTTCAATTTTCCTTCTGTAAAGCCATTTAAAAGATTTTTACTTCAAAAAGACAGAAAGTCATGGATGTTCTGTCATTCCTCCTTACCTGTGACTCCTTTAGACCCAGGTTAATGGCCAGTTTCTTCCTGTCTGTTTTACTGATATACTTCTGTTTCTGAAACATTTTCTCCAAAGCTTTCCTCTGGTCTTCAGAAAAGACAGCTCTTCTTAATATACCTCTCCGGGCTTTGGAGTTAGACTCCTGGGTCAGAAGAGGCAGGACACTTTCCTCTCCTAGTGGAAATGGATTAGAGCTTCACGTAATATCTAACACATACCAGAGAAATATTAAGCACTGTCTATAATAGTGCTAGCAGGCTGGTGCCCCACTTTTGATTTGTTGGTGTTATAACTGTGTGGTAATGCTTCAGTCACGTTCATTAAGGATTAAATGCTCACTTGGATCTAGAGGTTTGTCAGTGGTCAAGAGCCTCCCCTTGACATGGTAAAAAGTAAATCAGATGAGTTCATAGAGGAACATTAACACAGGGCCTCTGTACACTCCACTGTAAAATCCAAATATGGTCAGAGAAAAACTTCCCCACTTTCCTTTGCACATTATTATCACAGAGTAGACAGCAGTAAGTTTTCCCAGGAGTTTATTTTCTCCCTGTGTGAAATGTAGTACCAGATGAAAGTGGTCCGTAATACAGATTTAAAGGAGCTAAATAGGCTTATATAGTTTAGTTTTCTAAGAAAAGGCTGTCAGGGTGAACTTTCTCTCAGAAAATCACTGGCCATTTACTTATTTATTCTGGAAACTGCAGCAATTTCTTTATTAGAGGATTTGGAGAGTACTTGAAATTATTTCTTTCAGCCTGGTGTCTAATCCTTTGACATCCCATAGCAAGCCCTGCAAGGGCAGTGTGCAGTAAATTCGGTCATATCCCCTTGATCCATGTCTGGAGAGGGATCCCCTAGAGATCCCCTGCTCTGGAAAACAGTCTCAGACTTGGGGGACAGAACTGCAGTGGAGGAATTGGGAGTATCCACACTGTCTGTTCATCAGCCTCACACAGAGCATGGAAAAAACAAATTCAGATAAATCTCTCACCTTCCTCACTCCCAATAAAGCCTAAAGCCATAGTACTTTCCCATGTTCCCCATCCCATAGAAGGATTTGGTGTTGCTGGCAAGGAGTGGTATGCCTCCAGCGGTCCTAGCTTGCCCAGGGAGCAGTGCCAGCGGCCAGCTGAATAGGGCCCAACGCCCAATATTAGATGTGATAATTGCACAGGACATTGTTACAAGCAGCGCAGGAAAGAGCTGCCCTTTGATTCAGACACCCACACCATCGCTGTATAGGACACATAGGACCTTTCTGTGAGCAGGCAGCTCTGGTTTGTGTCACATGCAATTTAGACTCTAACGGTGCAAGCTGTCCTCCTGTTGATAGCACCTTCCCATGGACTTGCCTCACAACTGCCTTCAAGATACTTCCTTTGTATCCTAATAAAGGTGTACTGCTGTTCAATTTCTGTCAAGGGTCTGATCATTTCTGTATCAAAGCCAGTGGCAAAATTCCCATCTAAAGCAGATTTTCTAAAAGATTACACATTTTTTCATGAAAAGGTCTATCTGTTCTAGTCAGCTGTAGTGGTAGTGGGGGGAAATTAAATACATTTGTTCAGTAAATATCATGGTCTTGAAAACATTACTCCCGTATGCATCCTCTCCAGCAGTGGCCAGCAGAGGAAGAGTATTAGAAGCTGAGCAAGTACAAAATGATCTTTCCCCAAAATACACTCCTAGCACCCAACACTACTGATTCAGAGACCATTGGATTTAGTAGTTTCTGCTAGACATGCCTTTCTTGAATTTTCCTAAACCTTCACCCATCTTTATATTTGGCCCCCATAACAGTCTCTGGCAATAAGTAATTATTTAAAATTGAAGTGTTACAATATAAAGAAATTTAAATTTATATAGATATATTTCAAATTTAAAAATAATATTTGAAAACATATACAAAAATCATAGCCTACTGGTTACTGTCCTGGTATTTATCACACAGCGAGCCACAGACTCTGTCAAAACTAAAATAAACTATCTGCAGAACACAAGTCAAAATGTCACATTGGACATTTCTGCAAAGAACAGGCTGGGCTCATATTTCCATGAAGAGTGCAACTGCCACCCCCCAAAGTCCTGTTCCTGACCAGGAAGCTGGGACAAACACTAGCCCTTCTTCCTCAAGCATGTTTTCTATCCTTCGCGCTGGAGTTTGTACAATTTAGGTACATTTTTCCAGATAGCCTCCAGGTGGTTCCTGATCAATTATTAGGACTTTTTAAAGTTTACTGGAAGGTAAAGTCTGAAAGTGGAAAGGTTCGAACCGGAACTTGCTCTCATCCCCACCACTGACACCAGGGAGGAAAAAGGCTTAACAGGGCTGGTCCTTGACTCCCGGGCTGAGTTCCACAATGGAGTTGTCAGCCAAGGACAGAGAATGCCAGATTATGTGACGCCTTAAAATTTGTCTTGCCTGACTGGTTGTTAACAGTCAATCAGCTAAGAAACAACCTCCTGCTGGAGCACTGAAGCTCCAATTAATTCCTATACAGGCAGTATGTAGGTTACAGCTTAACACCTGTGTAAGACCAGTGTAATAGTGAAGACTACACAGCGTAAGGCACAATATGTGATGGATTGTAAAGGCCTAACTAAACAAAATTTGACCATAGGCAGAACACAGACAAGCATTAGCAACCAACCACTGGGTCAACACCGGGTCAAAAATTTTTTAACTTTTGTTGGGATAAGCCCAGAGATTTTTTTAAAGAGTACCTCATGTTCCAAAATACATTCTGACTCTGCACACAAAAAATAAATTTCAATCTGTGAATTAAAGGATTTTTCGATATGTTGGGGACAGGCAGTAGTTCACACATGACAACAATTCTATCAAAATGAAGTGAGTTTGCAGTCTGTCACTCTGAACATGCATCAAAAGGTTTAGTGCTCTGCTGACATAAATGTGAATCTGTTACCAACTATTTCCTATGTTACTGGTTTGGTTTTTGTCTTGCTTTGCTTTGTTTTTTAAGTCTTTCCTTAGTATCCTAATATATAGTGATAAATGTCTTCTTAATCTGTGGAACAATCTTCATTTGCCTTAATGGCAGAGACCACCTTGAAGGAGCAAGTAAAAGCTTTAGTCGTGGTTTCCATTTTTTCATTTGAATTCAATACATTCTAGTTAAATGGACAATTAATAGGTCACTTCCAAAATAGTAGTGTATCAGTCCTGGTTAATAAACAATCCCCACAGTTGATAATGGGCCTATGTATTCAGCAAGTCCCTGTATACACTCAGCTCATCCACTAAATCCCTTTTCAGGTAGACAGGGTTATATGGGAAGATGAGCTAGAATGAGTCTATAAAAGTCAGTTTCATTCACTGCTTTATTTTTCAGTCAAGTGCTTTAAATGGTGTCCAGAAAATCTCTTGGAATGTGAGACAGGAGAAAAGACTGGCACATAGAGTATTGCTTTATGGCCATACAAAAGGGCAAATGACCCTTGCCCAGGCCTTTTCAATGTGAAATGGTTCCTAAAGTTCATCTGCACAGTGAAAAATTGTGGTGAGGTCGCGTGTGGATGAGTAAAGTGAAAGTGGTGATTGGTCATGGTGCTGTCAGCCATTGTGGGAGAGCTGGGGCCATGTAAAATGCTCTGTGGGAAAGTGTCAGCCCCCTAAAGAGGTGCTCAGAAACTTGCAGCTCATTAAACTGCCAGCATTTGCTGCCTCACTTGTCAAGAATCATTCAACTTAGCAACTGCCCTTCTGAAACATTCATAAAACACATGCGCATAGTCAGGAAGGGTTTGAATGCAACTGTGATAAGACAGTATATGCTAGAGCATGCATAAGCTCCAATTCTCATTTGGATTTGACACCCAATTTGGTCTTTTTATTCCATTTTGAAGGACTAGGAAATGCCTCCTCTCTTTGTATTTCTGAGTCATAAACATCTAAAATCATTAATAACCACTCCTACACTGTGGCACATAAACTTCATGATCAAGGTTAAATTTAGATATGGATTAGACAGAAATGTATTCCAGATCTTAACCTTGAGTATATAATACTAGCCAAAATTCTCTTCAATTAATGTCTTCAACTTTTTACATCATAATTAAAGAAAAATCAAATTAAACATGTGCATGCATTTGACTGCTAAGACCAGAATGACTGTTTTATCTAAATAATGTTACTGCTTCCTGAATCCTAATGTATGCCAAACAGACAATAAAATGCAGTATCCATTTTATGAACTTTCAGCTCTTTTCTTCTTCTATTTGCAAATGTTTATTGTATTGACATAGATTTTAAAAAGAGTTAATGATTTTTAAAGAACCTTTTCTAGCAAACTGAAAACAAGGAGCTTTCCTAGGCTAGCTCTGTCTGGGTGTCTCAGTGCCATTGGAAATCTCTCACAATTGCTCAGTGTACTTAAGTTTGATAAATCTTTGGAAACCTTCTGAATAGGATTGCTGTGATTTTACTAAGGAATTAGCTGCTGCCATTGCATCACCAATTAGTTTTCCAGAACACATTAAATCCTGCTGCTTCGGTTTACAGAGTAACTCAAGCATTACTGATGAAGCATAAAAACTTACTTGGAAAAGCAGTGGGGGATGCAGGGTGCTGACAGGACCCACCGCAGCATGCTGAGTAGAATGGCGGGGCTCGGAGAAAAAAGTGTTTGGAAAGAGCTGCAAAGAAAGCATAGATCTAATTGATTATCCATAGAGCTTAGGTGATATTCATAACAACAGTCTTCCAAAAAGTCAGTGTGTAAAGTCCTGCCCCACAAGTTCTTTTTCCTTTTTCCAAGATGGTGATATTTTTAAGGTAAACAATGATAATCCAAGTAATTGCTCTTTGAATTTTTACAAGGTTAGTTTATATGTATAGCTTAAATGTTAATATGCAAAACCTTCACAATACATTTATCATGAGAATGTAACCCTGCAGATTTGAAATTTACCTCTGTAATTGCTACAGTTATGTTTTTTTCTAAATATTAGGTTTGAACACATTGTTTACATGAGTATAATGCATCTGAGAAAGTTATTTTAAACAACTATAGTAGGCATAATATCCTGGAAAAGGTCACTTAAAAGTCAAAAAAGAAACTCAAAATCTACAAAGGAATCCTGACTCTTTTGCTTGTATTCCAGTGCTGTTATTTGTACTCAAACAAATGAGGACTTCAATAAATAAGGAACCTCTAAGAAAAAAAATATAAAATGCAATGAGATGATCAAGCTGACCTCTATGGAAACTTTTCCACGAACTACAGGGCTTGATATTCTGCCATCCTGATATTGAACTCCATCTTGCTGGGCAAGCGTTCTCATTAATTTAAACAAACCACTTGCTGAAGAAGGCTCTACTTAGTACAGTAAAAAAACTGCAAAATCATCCCATTTAATTAGGTAATACTTGGTAACATTTCTACAAAAATTTTTGAACCAACGAATTAGAAGTCTCTGTTATTTCTAAGAAGTGCTTCCAAGTCTTAGAAAAGGCTCATTGTCTAATAGCTCCTTAGATTTTTCCATAAAGCTCATGGGGGTTTTTTTGCTAATCTTCATTATCTTCTGATTTCTGCTGGTATTAATCAGCTATGAAATGTGGAATATTTTTTTCTTTTGAAAATATCATACTTGCTAAAACTGTAGCCTTGTAAAATGCGATCAGCATCATAACGCCTATGTCACTTTCCTGTCTTACTTTAGGCAAAAAATAAACTGCTCTAGACTTTGTACTGTAATCTAAGTCTCTATAAATAACCTGATTATTTCAAAAAATGTAACTGCATACTTAGATAAAAAAAAAAGAAGAAACAATCAGTAACCAGGAAGGAAGATAGATAAATGCATTTAAGCCACGTTCTTCATTTGTAAAGGTTTTTCAACTGGAATTAAAAACAAAGATCACCCAAAATTATGTTCCTGAGTACATATTTGGGCATCCTAATAAGCTTTCTGATGTTCAAATCCGCTGATCTCCCAAAGCAATAAAATATTGCTCTAGAAGTCTAACACAGAACATTTTAAAAATATTTATATAACCTATTTTTTATCTGAATTCACATAATCTTTGGTGAAAATTTCTTCTATTTTAATTACAAATTAATGAGCATTTTTTACTACAGCTTTTCATAACACTTTGCTGTTTCTAATAAAATATAAATATATTCCAAGAGAACTAATTGTCTACATTTGAGCTGTATGCTTGCAAAACATTTACGAAAAGGAATGATTTATATCAGACATTAGGTTTCTAAAGCTTCTGTTTCACATGAGACCATCAATGTGGAACTGTGTCATAAGGAGCTTAAAAGCATCAAGAACATGCAGCCAAATTTTACCCATCTTACATATCCAAGGGGCTTCAATGCAACTGGTGGGGTAAATAAGTTTAGAAGGATTAGACTGTAATTGTACAGAAGACAGAGAAGGAAAAGACCTATTAGATAACCTCAGCTGTCCTCCTGAACATGAGGGCTTTTTCTTGACAATACACTTGCTAAGGTTTTGTCTGCTCCACCTTCCAAATTCCCAAGTGAAGGGCTCTTCCTCCATTCCTTGTGAGCCAGATTCCGCAAATTTCCCTAACAGGCAGGTAAAATTTTCCACTTCTAAAAATACAGCTCAGTATATACAAGGTACCATACTCAATTTCTTTGCTTCCCTTTTGTTCACATCTCTCAAATACTCCTTGACTGCTATAATGCCCTGTTCCCCTTAATCATTGCTTTACCACCTTATTCAGGTCATCTGATCTTTGCAAGACATGCCTACCTGTCCTTGACACTCCCTGGTATGGTTCCTTAACTCTTTCCAGTTCCTTGCTCCTTTTTTGAGAATGTGATGCACTTAATGGTATGTGATATAGCCCAGAGAGGTAGCTGGATATATAAAAACTGAATAAGCTGTTGTGTCAGAGAGATAGCACACTCCTGCATGTAAAGATAGAGAAGTAGGATAGGATAGGATAGGATAGGGTAGGGTAGGGTAGGGTAGGGTAGGGTAGGGTAGGGTAGGTTTTTCTCTATTCACTAAATCTCAGCTTGTATGCAAGAACTGCAAGCATAAAGGCAAGAAGATGGACCAGTATCAAAACTGAAGACATGCATTTTCTTTGAGAAAACCCTAAACAAGCCACACATTTCCATGGATGCTGCTGGGAATGATTTAGCGCACTAGTACAGCACCATAATGAAACAGTACAGATCTCCAAGGACCTCGTAACAAGTCTGCTCAAATTGATGGGAATTTTGCTTTTGTCTTTCTTAGGCTTTTTGCTTAATTCTCTCAACTGCTGTGTTTTCTGCCTGCGTGGTGCATATGCCTCCAGGGGAGAACATTTGTTCAAGAAATAAGATGTAGAAGATATCCTCATACAGATCTGAACCAAGTGGTTCCTGAGACAATTTCTGAAGATTGATTTATTCTAGATCCTGTGGAATAAACAATGACATTATGTCTCCCTAAACCTATAGCATAATATCTAGTTTATAAGCTTCTTTAATGTGCTCCAACTACACTGATGCACAAGTGAATTTGTGTTAGGTATATCAAACCACGTCCCCAGGTGATGTCTGTTGAAGCAGTTGCACTGAAACCGATATGTAGGAGTTGCACAGAGTTACATCAGCAAAGAATCTGGCATGACACAGGAATACTCAGCTCTACCTTGGGAGCCCTATGTAGAGAAAAGTGTTAATGCTTCACCCCAATACATACAAGAGTATTTTTTGTCTCTGACAGACACAGTAGAGAACATTCATTGTATTAAATGGCTTCCAGTGTCTGTGCGAAACTGCATTAACAGAATGAAAATTGCTGGGGAAAAACGATGCATTTAAAGTATATCTATTTCAGAATTATACTCAGTGTGATTGTAACTGTAGGAATGACATAATATATATGAATGTTGAAGACAAGACAGGGAAAACATTGGTTATGTTTTAATTTTCTGGTCACATACATCATGGCTACTCTACCGATATTTGTTGCTCAAGCAGTCTAAAGAAATCATTGTTTGCTATTCACATAAGGTTGAAAATTTCTGAAATGTCAGAATATTAGTTCTGTATTTATTGGCCAGAATGAAGTATATAGTAACCAAAAAGTATCTTTTGCTCCAAGCCATGTGGATTAAACATTAACCATGGGCCAAATCCTAGTAATTCATATTCAAGATACCTACTCCTTTTTCTGCTTAGCATTCCCATTTCATAAACACAGAGACTGTGTGGTACTAAGCATTTCACAAAAGATTGAGACTTTGCAGGTTTAGCCTCAGATGAATGAAAATGAGATATTGCAATATGATATAAATGCCTTTTGGCACTCCAAAAATTATACTATATATTATGAAGCAAGTACTCCATGCTTTAAAATAAAATTTATCATGTCATAAATATTTTCACATTTTAGCACAAGATAAATTCCTCGACACTGCAGCTGTTTACAAAATTTTAGTAAAAATGCTCATTTACATTCAGCTTTGTGAATTCACAACATTTTATAAACACACAATAAATGGATACTAAACATGCAAGTCAAACTCAAGCTGATCCAGTGCTAAAACTCAGAGATTAGTTCAGACACTGATATTTTAAAATATATTGCAATTCTTAAGATAGTCCAAATTCAAAAATCCTTCCATACTAAAAAGTCATACTAACAGAGGGATTAGAAGCTTTCCTTCCAACTCTCCACCACTTTGAGAGTAAGTTCCTAAGTACAATTCAGTTGAAATGAATATAGACACAGATAGAGCTCAGGCTGTGTGAAAACAGCCCTTAAAAATCTCCAGGTATTGCTAAGCCTATACAAACAGCTCTCCACAGTGATGCCTAGGCTCCAGCCCTGACAAGCAAATTAAAAATATTATTACTAGAAGTATCACATTTCATCTCAGAAACTTAGACAGTTTCTGCCTGTGAAGTGGGCACTAGAAAACTGCCCTCTCCCACATTTGTCTGCTCTTGGCCATGATTAAAATAGACTTTTGCAAAGCCACAAGAAAGTTTCATCCCATGTACAGCTCCCTACAAATAGTCAAGCAGCAGCTGTGCCAGGTTAGTGGTCCAGCTGAGCCTCATGGCTCCGTTTCTGCTCCTGAACCTTGAGCCATGGGTCTGGTAATGACTTTGTTTAAAGCACAAGGCTTCAGCAGCAGTCACACACCCCGAAGCTTTTCAGCCAGGCAGAGGAGAACCCCTGGCAGAGGAGGGGACAGGCACAGGCTGCTGCCATCTCCCACCAAAGGGAGTCACCACCTTGGACTTGGCTGCGCTTTCTGCAAGAACTTGTGGTACAGCATCCCTCAGAGCCATGTTTTCCCCCACGCCTCAAAGTCACTGGCTATCCACTTTCCATTCATTCCCATATGACACGACTGCATGAATGCTCAAAGGAAGTCAAGTCGAGATGGCAGATGATAGAGGCAGATTAGTTTTAAAAGGCTGGCAAATGATCATAGGGTTTTGCAGTTCTAAAAGCGTATTTTGAAATCCTGCACAAAAAGTGGATGTGAGAAGTGGGCTTGCATTCTTATGCTGGGTCTCAATGGGGCTTTCAAAATTAATAAATTAGTCACTCCAGAAAAGATTTGTCACCAAAAAGGACTTGAAATGTATTAATAGCATGATCGTCTTTTCCTTACATCTACAGCAGTGTAGCAGATGATAGAGTCACGCGGCGGACTAGCTGAGGTCATGTGAATCACTGTCAGTTTTCAGAGGCATCATCTGCATGCCTTATTATTAAGGCATGATTTGGTTTATATGTATGACTTGTTTGTTTTCTTTGCCTGAATAAACATGGGCAACAAGGTGCCTCAGACTGGTGACAATGCATGGGCAGGCTCTCGTGAGACTCACAAAATCACAGAATGGTTGAGGTTGGAAGGGACCTCTGGAGATCGTCTAAGTTCAACCCCCCTGCTCCACCAGGGTCACCTAGAGCACATTGCACAGGATCACATCCAAGCGTGTTTTGAATATCTCCAGAGAAGGAGACTCCACAACCTCTCTGGGCAACCTGTTCCGGTGCTCTGTCACCCTCACAGTGAAGAAGTTTTTCCTCATGTTCAGACAGAACTGTCCGTGTTTCAGTTTGTGCCCGTTGCCTCGCATCCTGTCACTCGGCACCACTGAAAAGAGTCTGGCCCCATCCTCTTGACACCCTCCCTTCAGATATTTGTATACACTGATAAGATCCCCTCTCAGCCTTCTCTTCTCCAGGCTAGACAGGCCCAGCTCTCTCAGCCTTTCCTCATAAGAGAGATGCTCCAGTCCCTTAATCATCTTCATAGCTGGACTCTCTCCAGTAGCTCCATGTCTCTCTTGTACTGGGGAGCCCAGAACTGGACCCAGCACTCCAGATGTGGCCTCACCACAGCTGAGTAGAGGGGGAGGATCACCTCCCTCGACCTGCTGGCAACACTCTTCCTGATGCACCCCAGCATACCATTGGCCTTCTTGGCCACAAGGGCACATTGCTGCCTCATGCTTAACTTGGTGTCCACCAGCACTCCCAGGTCCTTCTCCGCAGAGCTGCTTTCCAGCAGGTCAACCCCCAACCTGTACTGGTGACTGGGGTTATTCCTCCCCAGGTGCAGGACCCTGCACTTGCCTTTGTTGAACTTCATGAGGTTCCTGTCTGCCCACCTCTCCAGCCTGTCCAGGTCTCTCTGAATGGCAGCACAGCCTTCTGGGGTATCAGCCACTCCTCCCAGTTTTGTATCATCAGCAAACTTGCTGAGGGTGCACTCTGTCCCTTCATCCAGGTCATTGATGAAGAAGTTGAACAAACTGCACACTGGTGTAGGTTTCACTTCTGCAACAACAAAAAAGCAACACCCACCCACCCCACCCCCCATTTGCAAAAGACTCTGTGGGTCTCCTGTTGTCAGCAGTAAAGGCCATTTCCACATTATGGCAGAATCTTCTTTCCATGCCTTCTACGCAGCCTTGCTATTGAGAAGAAAGATGGGGATCTGGAAAGCTGGGGACTTACTGGCTCCATTCTTCTTCAAGATGCCCATGTGCTAGTGTGCCCACAGCACCTTCTGCTTACCAGTTCTTGCTAAACATCTCCTTTCTCTCTCTCACTTAAATACATTTAGGGGCATTACTGTCACTTCTTTGTCTAAAATTCAGTGTGTTGTCTAAGCCACTTGCCTAGGTCTTCTGCACAGTTAATGAGAAGTAAGTAGCTCTATATAATGATACATCACCTTAAAACAGACATCTAAGAAGATAAATTGTGTCATCCTCTGGAGGTGCCTCTCTCTGTATTGACTACAGATTAGACAAGGTATTTAGACAACTGGATTAGACAAGACATCTGCTTTTTTTAAGCAGCTAACGCAGTCTGTATTGCCATAAGGACACTGTAAAAACAGTAATGATAAAATTCAGCCATAAAGGCACTAAAGTTATTTTCTTTGATTTTCAGCATATTACAATTTGTTTAGAAATAATTTCCTCAAACAAGCTGAAATTAGGGTCACATGCTGCAAGAGGGCAGTTCACTGGTTTCTCATTGCTGCAACCCTAATTCAAAATCTTACCATAGGCCAAAATGCTCCATTTATGCCAGCATTAAGCATTTCTTAGCTAAACATTGCTAGTTGAACCACAATTTACTTGCTGCAGTATTACTAGCTCCAACCAGTCAGAAGTGTCAAGATTGGTTAAACATCATTAAAATGAAAAAGAGTAGATTCTTTTTCTTTTTTTTTTCACTCATAGGGGTTTTTGTCTTTTTACAAGTGTAGGTAACGATACTCATTAAGGGGATGAAACATATTTTTTCAAGGTTAAATCTGAGATTTTTCACTTAGTACATGATTCCAGGGGCTGGGACTTTAACAAAGAATACCAAATTGCCCAAGGTTCATGAGAAGTGTGTAAAGTCCTCAACAGACATAGAAGATAACAAAATTACATGCTATAATTTCAGGGAAAGGCCACCTCTCAAGGGAAATTTTCATGAGGTCTTCAGCATAAAGCAAAGGCTATTTATTCTCCAACCTGATGACCCACAGCACAGGTCACTGAAAATATTTTGGTGCCTAACTTTAAAATGATCTGGGACTATATATCCTGACATTTGAATATGCCTCGTACTGTTTTGTCCACTTGCACCTGTTTTCATTTTGAAAGGATTATCTCACAATTCTGCTAAGAGTTATGACTGACCACAAAAGTACCACTTAGAAAAGTTAGAGCAAGAATTAGTTTGCAGAGCTGAATTGTGCAAGAATTATTTTTTGTGGACCACCTTCAGTAGGCAAGTGGAGGTACAGAACCTGCCTTCCAAAATTTGGTGGAGTTTGTTAACATTAAAAAAATCACAGCACAATGAAACCTGAAATCTGCATTCAAGAATTAAAGAACTTGCCTGACGAGATTCATCGTCGTCTTTCATCTTTCCAACAAACATGAAAAATATGCTATGAGATTTCAGAAGACCAGCTCATTCTGCAGTATAAAATGCATTTTACAGAAGTTAATTCACTAACTGTGGGCATCAATAATTCCACAGTTTCCCCTCTGTGAACTGCTTTCTGTTCCTACAAACTCTGACCACTGGTCACCTTAGTGTTGCCTTGAGACCTTCTGGCAGTGCTTAATCCTGACTAAGGGCCAAACCCAGAAGCCTCTTCCTTTCTCAGAGACAGTGCAGCAAGTGTGGCCAGAGGCAAGAGCACTGCCCAGCCAAAGCTTATATATCCTCTGAGCCCTCACTGATGGACTGGTGGCCAGGTTGCAGTGTGTAATTGGCACCAGTCTGGCTCTGACAACCTTACAACAAGGACAAAGATAGCTTTAAAAAGTATTTTGCAGCTACTCTTTTAGATTATGCTGGATACCTCAAACTGATTCTACTAAATGGCTCATAAAGGTAATTGGAAGCAGGAAAATATCCTACATCATGGGGAAATTAACTTCTTGTGATTTCTGATGCTCACAGAAACTCCTCTGTCTTCAAAGACGAACTTTTAAAACAGTGAAGAAGTCTCAATACTCCCGGAAACCAGGGCAAAAGAAAAGATGCCAAATAGAGCTCCCCCCCCCCTCCCCCAAGAAACCTTCTTTCCCCAGAAAACACCTGCAAAACAGGAGAATATTGAGACTTGTTAGTTAACAAGATGTTGACTTAGGGAAAAAAGTTCCAGAGGCTAGTGAAAATCTAAAGGGAACTGAGAGTTAAATCACTCAGCTCTTTTCTGCCTACAGTTTTAGTGAGAGTTACAGTGTTACATGTCACTTGAGGACACAGTCTGGCTGCCAGTCAGTTTGTAATCAATAAAAAGTGAGCCTTTATTGGAGTAAGATTCACTAAAAGGGGTCCAAAATGAAGAAGAAAATCACTTAATTCCAGTAACTCAAATATCTCCTGGTTGTTATAAGGAATGAAACACAGAGGTTTTACTAAAAATGGGAAATAAAGTATATTGACTAAAATAAGAGTGTTGGAGGGCATAATTAATGTCACTATCACATTGAGGGAAAAAGTGATGCTGGTCCAGAGAGTTAGCCTGCAGAGGAAGACTTGGTTTTCTTTCCCTGCATTGCTACTCATTTTCTCTGTTACCTTAGGCAAGTCACTTCACTTCTTTTTGCCCTCTTTCCTCCTCTATGCAATGGAGAGAGAAAGTGTCTCCCATCTCACTGGCACATTGTGATGATAAATGCATTAAAATGTAAAGTACCCAAATGTTAGAGAAACAGAAGCCACATCCATATTGTAGAATGGATGCTGAACATCATGAGACCAATTTATTTTTAAGAAGTACTTGTTCTAATTGTTTTGGGGGTCTTTTTGTTACATGTACTGTACTATACTGTATTCTATTCTATTGCTGTCGGCAAAAATCCAGTCAGCTCAATTTTTCAGCAGATTTTGCAATGAAAATATCTCACTGTTATGTTCATATTATTTGTTTCATTGTGCTTTTCAGCTTTATTTCTCTGTTACTCTATCAAAATACCAAGATAAAAGCAGAAAGCCAGATTCTTGTCACATATGTACCAGTGAACGCGTTCAGGCTGTAAAGCACTTACTGTCATTTCCCTCCAGGGCAAATTACTTGAGAAGAGCAGAGATTCTCAGAAAGCGATTTCAGGTATCTGAGTAACTGTGCACTTCTCACTGAGGTCACTCTGACCTAGTGTCAGCCAATACTTCTGGAAACCAGGTCATGAGAAAAGATGTGGAACGGACCTCTTTAGAGCCTCCCCTGTGCTACAACAGACTGCATCCCATCAGCCTCTGGATGCTTTTACTATGCCAGAAAATGCTGAGGAAAACTGCCAAGTCTTATAATTTATCCAGAAGGTAATGATATCTAGCCACTGGAGTACAAGCAGAGGGATCAAATCCCAGATTAGTGAGCAGAAATTGAGGACCTCCTCCCCACTTAGAGTAGGGTCTGTTAGTTTGGTCAGAACTTTTATCTTAAGCTTTCCTCACCCTTTAACAGGAAGTATAAACTGTATAGCTATAATGTGTATCACTGGGAAATGCTGCTTTACAACAGTGCAATTTTTAAATGTTTCTGCCCATTGAGAACATGCTCCAGGAGTCCAGTGTCTAAAAGGCAGAACCAGCTTCTGCGCGGCTTTACCCAGTCATGCCTGCCAATACGCACTGTATGCAAAATTCTAACAAAGCAAAAGGGAGGATTTTACATCTATTTGTCAAGGCAAAAGGTTTTAAAAGAGAAGAATCAGGCCCACAGCATACAGGTTAGGAGAAATCCAGTACAGTGAGACAGAATCACAAAACTTAATATATCCACTGGAGCTGGTAGGCCTATAGTTCACCGTTCCTTCGCCAACACTGGTTTGTAATGGTGCTTCAGAGCACGAGGCAAGAAGTTCTAATGCAGGAATCCTAAGTTGGCGTAAACTGACATACCATTGCAGAAGGCAAGTGAGTTTATCATCTGGCAATACTGCTCCTTCTGCTTTTCTTTCTTAACTTCCATGTAACATGCCACTTGTTCATGGGGTGATACTCTGAAGTCAAAATAATTTAAATTAATTTTAAAAGACTGTACTTTGATTATATGTAATTTTTAAAAATCAATGTAGCAATGGAAAGTGATGATTTTAATCTTTTACAGACAGCATAAAGATATTTCTTTCAGGAGTGCTCATTATATGAGGTATCTTATGGTGTGATAGTTTGTGGGTGAGTATTTCTTGTTCATATTTTTCTTTAGGATAATTTTGGAGACGTGCTCAAAATACATATAGAGAAAAACAATTGAAATGATCAAACTAAATCCCTCAGAACTTGTAAATTATGGGAATGGAAACTTGCTGATAAAACTCTGCTGCTGAAGGGTTACTTACAAAGGAAAAGGCTGCCCTGACCAGATGTCACAGATCAAGCGTCCCATTCCACCCGGCCTCCTTTGCAGCCATGGAGGAGAGTTTCCCAGTTTACAAAAAGAATACAGGATTTTCATTCTTTAGGACTTTTATAGAGTGTTAAAAGGCATTTTAAAATGGAGTGATTTGTTCATGTTTTTCTTTGACAGAAGCTTTAGATACATGTTATTTTTGGAACTGTAAAAAGGTTTAGCTTATTCGGTTCAGTCCCCAGTGTGATTTTATATTCTTTGCTTTCTCAAAACTTTTGGTGCCCTTACCAGAATTTTGGGCTATATCAGCAATACAGATTACAGACCCCAATAATTTTGATTTTTTCAGTTCTGTTTTCTATAGCAGCTGTATTTTTTTTTCTTTTAAAAACTTTGGATATTGCCAAGATATTTTGTTAGAGCACTTTTAGTTCCTGCATGACATATAAAGCACTTGCTAGTTCAGAAAGATAAAAAAAATGATTTGCTTTATCATGTTCAGTAGTCTTCTTAAGGACTCAAGACAGAATATTTCAGTGTCATGTGGTTTGGAGGGTCCAAACAGGAGAATGTTTGTTCCTCCTATAACTCGCCAAAATCAGTGAATTGAAAACCTTACCTAGTATTAATTCCTTAGTTGAAATACCTTTCATTACTCCCTAAAGCCTAAAAATTCTTATTCTGACATAACGCTGTTTTGCCCCATCACTGCATAAACAAGAAACATGACACACTGCCTAATCACGCAAGCCTTGCTCACAAGTTTAAGTGTCCAGTGTGTGAACAGTTCCAGCAGAGTACGCCTACTTTAGAGAGAAGAGACTCCTTAGAAACCACAAAATCTAGCTCAAAAAGACATTTCTGACCTAATTTATATTTATGAAAGTTCATAATCTTACTCATCACTTTAAGCCACCTAAGACAGATCAGGATCTATGTATATTTGTTGCATGTCTCATACGTTAGTGAGAGACTATTTTCTGAGTGCATAATGCATGAGGAAACCTAGATTTTATCACCGCTCAAATGTGAGGTCCTGGTTCTTCAGACGAAAACTCCCTCTGAAATCCCTGGGAGTTGTGGGATCAGACTGTAAACCACTAAGAAGACCTGACCTTGCAATGCATTGCTAAATTCATGAGTCCCACTTTTGTCCCACTGGACAAAAGAAGAACTAATCCTGGAAATAAGTATTTGGAAAACTGGGCATGCAGTAATGTCAGTAATACCTAGAAAAAGTTTACCTATAATGATGAGTGGCAGGGAATCTCATGTCCCCCCCAGTGTTTTGTAAATAGAAACACAGCATTATCTTTAGAACTTTTTGAGAAAAAGAATGTGTACCTATTTCTGTAAAGATGTACTTATCCTGTTTCCTGAGCTAGTCTACACTGTGTTAACTTATGCATAGAAAGATATGCTTAAATAATTGAGGTCTGGAATATTCAGAAATGTTAATGTACATTTCTTTGACTCTGTCCTGCTTACCTTAACAGTACATCAGGTAAAAGGAACAAAAAACGTTTTGGATGTTGCAGAACAGTTTGTAGAGTTTAATCAAAGTAAAATAAATTATGTTTGAAAAGAAAATGACTCTTGTTAATTCTGGTTCTAAAATGAGCCTTTTGGGGTTATGTCTTAACATCGTATTTCAATAAATATGCTTGTTTGTCTTATTTTCATTTAAGAACATTTAAAATTGCATGATCATATATCAAAGCTCTGAAAATACCACAGGAGGCTTAAATAAATTGATATAGTAATGAAACAGCAAAATACAATACAGATGGTGAGTTTAACACTGAATTTTATGAATTAAATTTTAAATTGAATTCAAAGGGACCATGACCGACAAAAACGTGCACTCCTACAAATGTTTTTAAATTATTTTTGTTCAGACAAAATACATTTGCATGGAAACTGGCACGCTAAAGAAACATATATTTTTTTGTAAAAATATATACGTTAAATTCAGTAATACAGCTAACTGTTGGCCTGCTAGATAAAGTCATAGTCACCACATGATACATCAAAACCGTGGGCAGATCAGGTTGCCAGAGAATCGCGTTAGATCGGTACCAGTGACAAATATTTCATGTAGATTCATCGTCCAGCAAAGCACGGGCTTTTAACACCGAATCGAATCGCCAATTAGGGATCGTTTACATAGTTGTAAAGGTTTTTTTTTTTTTTTTTGTGGTGAATATTGTTCCTCCCGGTTTTGTCCAAGCTTCCAGAAAACGGGCAGCTTTGCCCGCAGGAGCGTTCCCAGCGGCAGGAAAAGCCCGATCCAGGCGGCTCGGAGCCGTTAAAAGTACCGGTCACCGTCCGCGAGTCACTTCGCGCCGCTCACGAGCTCCACAGGTGCGCTGGCGCGCGACGCCAACGGCTGCCCGCGGCGGCGGGCGGGCAGCGCGCAGCGGGCTCAGCCGCCGCCTTGCCGCCGCCCGGGCCCGGCCCGGCCCGGCCCGGCCCTCGCGGGCACCGCTTCCCGAGCCCGCTCCTCAGCTCCGCCCGCCGCCGCCTCCTCGCGAGCCCGCGCCGAGGCCCCCGGCAGCGCCGGCCCCGCGGCTCCTCCGCCGTCGGCGGTGGCCGCCCGCAGCTTCAGGCTGCCGGCCGCCGGGCCGAGGGGGGCCGCGGCGGCGCGCTCGGCCGGGCGCTCACCTGTGGCCGCCGGCGGGAAGACGCCGCCTCTGTCCGCCGCCGGAGCCCGCGCTGGCAAGCGGCCGCCGTCCGCCGCGGAGGGGTTGAGCACTTGAAAGGCCCATCTGGTCGGGAAGGGCCCCCCCGAGGGGCTGACTTGCTCCGCCGCGGGGCACAGCTTGAGGGGCACGGGGCTGGCGGGCAGGGGACGGAGCTGCGCCGGGCTCTGCGGCGCCCCGGCCCGCAGCAAGTTCTCGATGAGGAAACTTTTGCCCAGGCTGCCGAAACCCGGCGCCGCGGGCAGGTTGAGCAGAGCGGAGGAGCCCACCAGGTCCCAGTACAGGGCGCTGGGCAGCATAGCGAGGGCGGCCCGCCCTGCCCGGCCCCTCAGCGCGCTGGGACGGGGCGGTGGGCGGTGGGCGCGGGCATGCGGGCGGCGCCGCTGCCCGCGGAGCGGCCGGGCGCGGAGCGGCGCGGCGGCGCGGCGGGCGGCTCTGCGGGGCGGAAGGTGTGTCCAAGCTCACTCATTATGTCAGCCGGGCCGCGCAGTGACGGACGCGGCCAACAAAGCCGCCGGGCCCGGCAGCCCCCGGCGGGGCGGGCGGCGGGGCGGCCCGGGGGCGGCCGCTCCCTCGCTCCCTGCGCCCGCGCGGCCCGGGCAGGGCCCGTGGGGCCGCACCTGCGCGCGGGGGGGCCGCGCCGGGCGGCGGGGTCGCTTCGACCTCATGCTCTCATGAGGTAATAAGAAGGCAGTCATGAGCTCACTCCCTTTGGGCATTCCTATCTGCTCTTCCCTTCCACTGGATTTCTAACATTTGTCTCCATAAATCTCATCCGGATCAGCACCGCGCTCTTAATCATGGTTTCCCTGAGCTGTGGGACGGTGCTTTCTGCAGGCACAAACATCTTTTAGCCGGAGCGGGGCTGGCTGTTTCTGCTTGTTTGTGTGTGCGTTGCTTACTTGTTTTTTTGCAAACCGCATAACATGGCAGAGACCTATCGTAATTTGCCAGTTAAAAACACACACACAGAAAGTTCAATTGAATGCTGTTTCCAAAGACTTTGGGAATGGTGAAGCGAATTTGCACACAAATCCTCTTACTTCAAGCAGCTGCTAACCAGTCTCTTCTGCAAAATCCTCTGGACCAGGTGTCTCCGATATTACTGCATAGCAGTAGGGGCACAATCCCTAACTGTGGCCTTGGACGCTATCGCAGGGTGGTTACTAAGTGCAACCCATTGGAGAAGTGGAAGTGTTGTCAGACTCCAGATGGGAAGGATGTTTTTACTGCTGAGATACTAGATAATAGCTGAGGAGAGGTGATTTAATCACTCGGATGTCCCAGGCTTTCCTTCATGTCCTTGGGCGGGCACCAGACTTTGTGCACTTACATGGTTATCTGAGGTCAATGTTTCCCTAAGAAGACAAGGCTGGCAGCTCTGTTTCGCCCTAGGGGCCCGTATAGACCATTCTTCGGTCTTCAGCAGTGGCTATACATATATGGAAGAAGAAGAAGAACGGGACTAGCATATCTGATACTTTCCCCCAATATACTCCCATTCTCCAACTCTTCTCAGCTCAAGGGCTTTCCTATGCTTAAGCACTTGTTTTTACAGATCTGAAGGCCCTCATCTTTGTAAACTTGAGATATATTAATATAAGTATTTTAACTGTGAGCATTTTGAGACTCCTGTGTTAGAGGGAGGAATAGAATTTAGCTTAATGGAGCCCGGAGTATGTTTGAAGGTAGTATGTATCACTGTAGTATGAAGAAGAAGAAATATATATTTATTATGTTTTTAAAGGAAAGAAGCGAGTCTTCCCAGGAGAGCACCTGCTTTTGAGCATTGCAAGTCACTGCCTTCCTAATTACCCCTCATAAATTTATTCACACTTAAGGATTTATTCTGTCTTTTCTTTCACTGGCCAAATTCTCACAGAGTTCCCAAGGGCCTGAGACACTGAAAACCATAATTCAACACTTGGGAAAGTGCAGTTAGTCCATCCAGCTGTGCTGCATGAATAAAAGGTATTCACCATGCAAAAGATAGTTGTCAAAGACAGTAGCTTTCAAAGAGAGGCTTGGAGTTTGATTTCCTTCAAAGCCATTTCTCATCCCAAAGTGTCTGCTATTGTGTTGTGACAATCATAAATGTGCTATATCTGTTAATCTTAGCTGTGTGGTATAATAAAGTGTGATTAGCAAGTTACACATTTCTGTGAAATACAAGGCTCCCACATGTAGCATTTGACAACTGCTCTGCTCTGTTGAAGAGTGTGATCTACGACACAGTGGGTTAACAATTCACGTCAGGTTTAGTCTGTAGTTCCCAGGTACAACTCATTCACGATGATGGCTGTTTCAGGAGTTTTCTTCCTCTCTCCCCTTTTAATCCATCAGTGGTCTCTCACTCATACTCTGGCTCCACTCCCTTAGCTGTACCATCAAAACACTGCAAACTGGATCAGTGAACTCATCCAGATTTTAAATAAGACAGTCAAAAAAGGTTATTTTTCAAGGGACACCCAGCACAGAGCAAACATCAGTTGTGTGAGCTTAGGCCAGGGTGGCACTGGAGAATAGCTGAATGAACTCATTAAAGCGGGACAGCCTCTGAGCGCTTCGTGTCAGGGAAAAACATCTCCATAGCCATGCCAAGCAGCAGCAAGCAAATTCTGTTTATCCTCTGGCCCTGTGATAATCAGGTACAGTCAGGCCCAAGAAATGTTACCTTTCTAAAGCTGGAGAAAACAGTGATTTAACAGAAAAGTATCGGTTCCTCATTCTTATTTGGGGTATGAACTGCCTTGAGTGTAAAAGCAAGTGGCATCCCTAAATGCAGATCCTTTTCCATGAATGCAACTGGAAATGTGTGACAAATGGATCCTTAGCCAGGGAGCTGGAAAGTCATTGCATGTATGTTAGCTGGATAGATAGAGTGAGCAGAGACAATATTCACGTGATGAATATCTTTCATTTCTTTTCATCTGGTTCTGCAAACTTAGTATTTAGTCTGTATTTAGATTTTGCCAATTTATTAATTTACTTTTACCTTAACCAGAACAAAAGTTCTCCTTAACTGGATATCTGGATATCTGGCTTGTTTTGGGGGAATGGAGAACATTAAGATGCAGATTTCATGGATTTCAATGTTTAAAAATGGAATATATGAACATTCATGAAATGCCCAGCACTCCCTGTTATGCCTCCCCACGGGGAGTCCAGGGCGCAGTCTTACTACCAAGACAGACAGTTTATTTAACATATCAAGTGCAGCCAGATAAAGTCTCCCTTTTCTGTATCAGCTCTGCCCTTTCTCGATTGCTTTTCCATCCTTGAATTGTGGGGTTTCTCTCTTGCAGCTCCTTCCTTGTAGTAATTCATGTTAAGCTGAATCCTGCCTCTAGTTCACACTTTTTATTACAAACCTTTCCATTGCTTAACAGGAGGCAATATTAGCTGTCAGATGCTCTTTCTGACTTTCTATCCAATAGCTTCTCACTTACTTGTTGACATGTTTGACTTCTTTTAAAACTGCCAAATATATGGCTAAGTCATAAGCTGCAGCAGTCAACCACAAAACCCAAACAATAGAACCAGTTCTTTACTCTTTAATCATTTCCTTATTTCGCACTCTACCGGATTCAATCAACATCTACATTATTTGCCAAATTAATATATATTTAATTTTCCTGCAGCCCATTTTAACAACCAGAGCCTCTCTGGCTAAGAAAGCCGCTTAAGGCTTAAGCAGCTAAGGTTTAGGTCTACACTCCAGTAAATTGCTCCAATGTATCCAAAGGGTAACGGGGGTGCTTTTTTATTTTACTGCATAGGATGTGTTGGAAGCTGGTAGCATAGGTGCACGATGCATTGTCCAGGACCTTGTGCCAGCAGAAGTTAAAAAGCCCTGTGTTTCAAAAGAAGCTTGTAAAAGTCCTACCTAGTCCAGGGCAAATTCACACTCTGCTGTTTCTGCCTATAAGAGTTTTCCAAAAGGCATCTCTAATCATCATGGATAAAATGTCCAAAATTGATTAAAAAACATTTAAGTCATTTCAATGCTCTTTACATTCTATTCAATTCAGATACACAGAAACTTTAGCACAGCTGCCATTTCTACCTGTGAAGACCTCACATGGTGCGAGCCGTCTGCCTCCACACTTCCAAACCATGTTCCTTTTTGGCAGCCTGAGATACTCTGACAGTATTACTGCCATTTTATTCAGTATAGCCAAGAACAGGGATCTCGATACAGAAACAGACACACATTCACAGGAGACAGAGATGAGGTAATTGAATACAGGTCTTTTCTAATGCTCTCTTTGCTTAGACATGCTAAAGGCAGCTCTACCCAGTCGTAATTTTAGTGGATTCTGTGTATGACATTTTAGTGACATCTATTTTAACTCACTTATTAATGATTCCCAACTTTGCTTTTCCAGCAAAAATAATGCCATACCCTCTCTCCTTTTCTGCTTGCAAGCTTTAGAGTGACGTATTCCAGTCAAAGGAATAATACATGAATCCTACTGGAGTATACGCACACTTCCTGGGATTGACCCTGAAGTTCTCTGTCACCAAATGCCCTGGGCTTAGGCATCATAATGCACTTCTAATAACATAATCATCTGCCATTTTGCAAGTGAGGTGCATTTTCTGCACTTTTGGAGAGGTGCCTCGTACTGTTCTGTCTGTCCTAAGCATGATAGACAACAGTCTGCAAAAGTACAGTCTTCGAAATAATACTAAGCTTGCCAAGCAAAGGCCAGGAGGTGTCATCACTGCAGAACTGCTATAGGCTTTTAGCCAGATATTGCTCTACGTTTCCCTTCCCCACTCAAAAATGCTTCACCTGACATTTTAGTGATAATCATATATGAGGAGGCTGAGTGTCACAGCTGGAGAAAGCAGCTCCCTGTCAGGTTATGCTAACCTGGGTGCAGATCACCCTGCTGAGCTCCATGCTGGAGGCACCACAGAACAACAGCGACAACAGCAGCCCAGGTGCTCAGCAGACTAGGAGCAAAGCTGGTATCTGCAGGAGGAATTTAGGTTTTGATCATGAGTTTATTTCTAAGTTCTTGTACCATAACTCAAACTGTTTTGGCTTAAAACTGCTACTTCAGCTATCATGAAGCTTAGGGCATAGTTCAAATAGAAAGTATGGCACCTGCATGTTGTAAAGCACTAACCCGGTGTAAGCTGACTTCTTAAGCATAGTTTACACCAAAAAATGTTGGAGTAACTTTCACTGGACAGACTTTTGCTGGATGAGTGTCACTTACCTGCACCACTCTATGGTTGGATGTCCCACAGGCAGCCCAGGCTTTTCTTTCCTTCTTTCCTCTCTCTCTGCTGCAAAGCCCTCTCCTGGCATCCCTGTCTTCCAGTAGAGAAGACACAGGTCCATGTCCTACCTTGTTCAACTGGGCAGCTGCTGGCATCAAACCTTTCCCTCCCAGCTGCCAGTTTCCCCAGATTTGGACCCACCACTCACAGTCAGCCTCTCTTCTTGGATCTAGGAATGAACATGCCTTGCTTATGCTCTTTTCTAGGAGATGCATCCACTGAGGCTGCCTTTCTGCCTGAACAAAATCACTTAGACTTTAACCACCAAATGGTTGAATTCTAGCACTAAGCAATGCCTAGCCCGAGCCAGAGTAGTGCTGAGCAGGGCACAAACCTGACCCAGGCCTTTCAAAGCAAAAAGCACTCTGTAGTTTATACAGGGACTTCAAAAGCCTATAAGCTTCTCAAGGTCTAAATTAAACTCTTAGGTACTGAAGATTTTACAGCATGGACAGGTAATTACAAGGTCGCTTCCATCAGACAAAACTCTTAACTCTGCAGGGTTGACTTTATAATTTAGGTGGTCTGAAGCACAGCTGTAGAGATTTACCGGTAGAGGAAGAGGGTGCCTGTGTATGAACATGAGAATACAGAATAGAAGATAATAGTAATATGGTCAGCAGCTAACGCTACTGACAATGGTAGGCTTAAAAATTTAGGTCAGTTTACTGGTTATGAATAATTCACTGTTGTCTACAAGACACTTTCCTTGGGTTGTTTCTTTATTGGGCTATTTACTGAACATTTTCATGCTTTTGTGGCAGAATGACAGAATTATTTAATCATTTATTCAGTTGACTTACAAGCACTGGCATATACTGTGAAAGAGTACCTATCCTGCTTGTTGCATTTTGGTGGAGATTTGTACTGTACAGGAAGGCTGCAATTTCTCTGCAAATAATTGTGCAGGTTGGGGATGCTTTTGGAAAGCACAGTGGAGCATGCAGGGTGGGAGAGAGACTCCATTCAGCAAATGTATTGCACATACACAGACTGGGAGATACCCAAGTGGAGGAGAGATCCTGCCATCAGGGGAGCACAGCTGATTTTCTTCAGGAGACAAGAGCTCATGTGGGCTTTGTTTGATCCAAGACACCAAAAGATGATCTACTGGAAAGCAAGACTGAAGGCAAGAAATTACCATATGGGACTACTGTAGAAGGAAGATTTGTTTTCAAACCTTCCAATTTAATCTTATTAGATTTTTTTTTTTAGTTTTCCCTAGATAAATAATTATCCTGTTCTTGCTTATTATTTTTGTACTGTAATAAAAGATAGCTATAGAGAAGCCTTTGATATCTCTTTCTGGAAAAGGGTAGGGTGTGGAAGGAGGAGAAAATTCTGTTTCCGTACTCTGGCCAAGCTGGGGTCCTCCCTCATCTCAGGACTGGCTCCATGTGGCTTGGAGATATTTTCAGCATGTAGGAAGACACAGACAGTGCTCAGAAACCAGAGTAGGGAACTACACTGCCATCTCACTCTGCATGCGGCAGCAAGGGGGACCTCAAGGCTGAGGTGGGCTTGTGCTGGACGTGGCGAGCCGTGCTCACGAAGGCGCCTGACCTTGCAAGCCAATGCCGCCTCATGAGGGAGCAGCAAGTTGCCACAAAACTGGCATCCAGCCCACAACATTAGAAGATTTGGGGCACCCTGTTGTTGCCATTTTAATTTCTTAATTTTTAATTTTCTGTTTAATCTCTGACACTTACTTCTCCTTCTACCTCCCACTGTTTTTTATACAGCCCTGACATCCTGAAAGCAATATAAACTTTGCCAGGTTAGTCAAGCTTTTGAGAAGTTTAGATTTAGCTAAAGCATTTCACAGCACTCCTGGCTGAATGTAAGTGTTCACCGGGAAACTCTGCTGTGCTGAGGAATCACCGTCATTCTCAACAAATACAGATGGAATTAGCAATCTTTCAATCCAGGTCCATAAAAAGCTTTTCACTTTCAAATAACTGAAATCAGTTCCATCAAATCTGGCTTGGCATTAGATCTCAGCAAGTTGCAAAAAAATACACAGAAGTGAAATGTTGGATGTGTGAAAATAAATTGATTCCCTGTCAGTTATGTTGCAGATGTGCACAAATTCTTTCCACAACATGCACCCTGGCTTCCATGCGTGATTTTAACACATGTTGATGTCTAGCTATGTGAATGTGGCTGGAACGTTTAAAACTATGCTTCTCCCTGCAGAAACCACACATAGAAAACTTCTGTCCTCATGGATTTTATTTGATGAATTTCATTTGCATAGCTGAAATTTTTTCACTTATGTGACATATCAGGCATAAAGTGGAACGTGTGAAAGAGAGCTTATATAATGCAACTTGTAATTTACATTTAATTAGATAGTAGCAGGATCTACTGCTCCTGCTCAGATACAAAGGATTCAGAAGGCAGCATATGAAACATACAGTGAGCTCTCTCAGAAGATGACTTATGTTCCTAAGAATAAATCGTATTTCCAACTGCTGATGTGTAATACAGAGCTTATCCAATAATCTGTACAGCATCACCTTATATTGGTATGATTTACTGTCCACACAGCACTGCTGTTACTTCAGGAATCTGGTGATAGAAAAAACAGAGCAAGGTCCTTTCTGAATGTCTTGGGTCTTTCACTCGATTTGTACTGTGTACCTTTGCACTCCTGGGAAAGTGGTGGTATTAGAGACCTGTGTAATTGTTTCAGGGAATGTTTTTTGATATTGGGTTAATCTGCTGAAATCCATGTAGTGCTCAGAAGTACCAGGTGGTCAGAGCACTGTGATCCTCTTACGGATCGTAGTTTCCAGCTTTTTTTTTTACCAAAAAATTAAATTATTAAATGTCCTTCTAGCAATTTATAGCTTGAAGTAGTTTAAAGAAGGTGTGAGAATCACCATTTCCTTCAGCCCCCTCCCTTGCCAGGAGGTTTCTTCTGCCAATTCTCTCCCATGGTCCATCTTCCCCTTATTTCCTATTTTCCGCTGCTGCTACAGTTTCCAGGGCTTTAGCATCTTCAGGACGGAGGAGGGGATAGCATGCTGCTGCACTGCTCCAGCGCGGGTGGGTCTGTCTCCAAATAACCAGGACAGATGGACATTTTTTTTTCTATTCACGATATGTGTGTTAATTAATATACTAATTTCTTTTTTACTGTACTAAAAGGGCCCTACAATAACATACACACAGATAATATTATTGAAAGAGAAATCAGAAACCTTCATATTATCAGGTAAAATTCCCCCAAGCTGAGAGTTTTCCTGAATAAAAGCTGCAGGATTGGAATCTTTAAAGTCTGCAGTATAAACTGGGACATGGAGGACTCCACCAATAACCCCTAAGATTTTAACAGGAAGCCAGTTCTCTATAAGCTTTTAAGTTTGCTGAGAAAATGTATTAAGTAGATGCATATTTCTTTGCTCCTCTATGTTTTGTCCTGCCCTAATAAGGCTGTTAGGAGCAATATGTGCTGTTTTGCTGTGTGTACCTTCTTTGAAACAGAACCAGTTCAGTTATTTTTTTAAGTTCCTTAAACATTACAAATAATTCTTTCCCCAAAATAGCACAGAATCAGAATCAAAGTGTGTGCATGAAAAAAGAATGTTTGCCCATTTATTCTCACTGATTTCATTGATTTGTTTTAAATTTAGCAACATAATGCAGGCGAGCATGTGGAGGTGGGTTACTGCATTCAAAAGCATTTTACCCTCAGAGGTGAAGGGTCACAATTTGGTTAGGTCCCAAATGGCTGACTTGGGTAACTCCAGTACATCCTAACTGAAGTGCTAGGTAGTATAATGAAATTTCAAGGCAAAGAAAAACACAAATAGTTTCTGCAGTTGTGAAAGGAGTAAAATCTTGAAAGCAAGGTCTCAACCCAGCACTTACAATCCACTTCTGTGGTCCATTAGGCAAGCAAAAGTCCCACTCAAGTAACATTGCATAAAAAGTACTGGACTCGTTCCCTGTGGCAGTTTGCCTTTACCACACACCACATAACATCATGGATTTTTTTCTTCCCCTGAGAGAAGCCTATTACTGGAATACCAAAACAAAAGACACTGAAATTCAGAGCAAAGAGGACAATAGGATCTGAGCTAGACATGCTTTTCAAATAATGTACAAGAAAACAGAGATTTGCCAACATTTTACTGAATAATGAATAATGAAATAAATAAGCATAGGTTGCTGAATATAGCCATTCATTTATTCAAAGTCAACATCTTTTCTCCTTCTGCAAGTAGAATAACTGCAATCCTTTTTCAAAGGAAGACTGGTGCAATTGCCAGTTTGATATTAGTAATTGAGCACTTTTCACAATTCAGGGACCATCTTTTGTGCAAGTCTAGCCAAGGTGTCACTGAAGAAAATAGCAGTATTTCAGTCTGGTACTCCCAAAAGGTTCAAGCCCACCCGATCCAGCTAGCTGAAAGGTTACGTGTCATGCTGACCATGGCAGCTGAGCATCACTAAAGTCAAGATGACCATTCAGAAGAGCTGGGCTTTTGGAGAACTGGACCTTAAAATTTCCCAAAGGAAATCTCACAGTTTAGCTATCAGAGTTATTTTGCTGTTTTTCTCCTCACAAAGGAACTTTTCATTTTCATGGTAACCAAAAACAGGTTGAAGCAAAACCCCCAAATACCCCGTTTCTGAGGAAACAAGCACAAATGCTTCACAAACAATATTTGGGGTGGAGGGGGAGGGGGAGAAGGACTGGGAAGCTGCAGTGAGGGTGATAGTCTGCAGAAGGGCAGGTTGGGATTCCTGCTTAGCAGCTGGCAAAGCTTTTATTGCTAAGAGCAATGCAGGGACCAGGCAGGCTGACCAAGCACCCTGACCCAAAGGAAAACAGCATTTCTGCAGACAAAGATAATAGTGCTTAAATCTATTCATCCTAATTTATTCCATTGACTTCAGTAGGGCTAACTGACAGACTAAGGCAAGGAAAATTTGATCTTGCTAAATAATCTCCAAAATGATATTTTACATTTAGGTTGTTACTTTTCAGGAAAATCTGCAATATGTGTTACAAACATTTTTTGTTGTGTTTTATGTTGTTTTTCCCAGACATTGCTGTTTGACATGCATAGGGCACTATGCCATTTGCGTCATATCTTTCCTGCACGTGATTATAGGTCTGTAAAATTCCCCTGTTTTTCACAGGAAGAGCTAGTGATCCAATAAAATCCAGTAGAAGCAGGATTGGAAAAAGCTTTCAAAACTAATTACTCTTTCATAGTTTATTTAAAATCAAATAGATCTTTTTCTGGAAATTCTTTAGCTATCACAGAAAACCATTAGCATTTATTAAACTTCCTCTGGAAATTTTTTACTTGACAGACTGTAGAAGAAATATATTTTCCTGGTTGCTACTGATACGAATGACAGAAAAGACACATTTACTTCTGTGTACCAACTTCTTACCAAGAGCGTTCTCCTCAATTGTTTCCAAAGCCTGAGATACCTGAATGTTTAAGCACTTATCTGTCCGAATACAGTCTTGTCTCATGTGAACGTCTGCCAGGCAGGAACTGGGCTGTCAGCTTCATCCCATCAAAAGGACTTTCAGTGCCATGAGCTGCAGGCAGGTTCCAATTGTTAAGTCATTCTTGCCTGGGCTGAATTTAAAGTCAGGCTCCTGGAGCGAACGGAAGTTGCTGAAGGCAACTGTTCAGCAAAAGGCATTAAAATCATATGTCTAATAATTATTCTTTTGACTCAATTGCCCATTTACTCTTTATTTTTATATCCAGTGGAACCTGAGGGCAGCAAATACTGCATAAGGGGAACAAATCCTGCATAATAGTTCTTGTTTTGGTACATTCACTTAGTAGTGATTTATTAAGGACTGCTGAATAAGCCTGATTAAAATGCATAAACAGTTCTGAACAGTAAACAACCATGTCTAAGGATGAAAAAATGGGACCCACATGCTGTGCATGGAAATTGCCCTTAACAGCATGGCCTATTGTTGAACAGATAGGAAGCCAAAGGTTGCTTGTAATCAAATTTGAAGTTTCCCATCACTTATAAAAGCAACACTTCCTTGTGTAAACGTTTCAATTTGCTGCTGTTAAAAACTGCTTCCTGACTTAATCCCTACAGGAACCCAGGATTTCTTTGACTGTCGGGTAGAAAGACATTTTCAAATTAAAGTAACTTTTGGGTTTAGGCAAGGTAAAACAAATACACTTAACCCAAGCAACAAAATCTGCGTAGTTTGTTAAGATTAATGACAATAATTGACCAGTTGCATCAATTTAAAGTTATTCTCTTCTTAAAATTCCCCCTTGCAATTAAACAATAATACAAAATAGAGAGATGCAGAGCAGAGAGTACAGCAGTACTAACCCACCTGACTTGGCATGGCAAGTAGGAGCTCCCTGCAGGTTATTGATTTTTCCCTCAATTAATGAGGTTAATTAATTACAGAAATCTGCATATTAAAAAATGATCTAACGTGCAATAAAAAATTCCACTCTTTACATTAATGTCAGGACTTTGAGTCATGCTTAGAGTGAAGAAAAGTAAATTTCAAAAAGTAAAGGTTGCTTTTGAATACTCTGACAAATGTAGATTCATCTTACTGATGCACTTCAGAGCAATAAAATCTCAAGTCCTAGCTAAGCTATGAATGCCACTACACTCCCTCTAGACACAGAGGGAGCTTTGCCACGGGCTTCCAGGGAGCCAAGAGTTCCCCCGCTGTGTTTGAGGTCTCTGTACAAAATGGTGTCTCTAACATTGTTAAAACCTTTTTTTTCCTGTAACGCAAATACGACCAAAATGTGTCCTTATGTCTAAAACATGACTCTCTATTATCTCTCTGTCATCTTTGAAAGGTCACAGAGGCCAGTGGAGGTCCCTAACAACTGGAGAAAGGCAAATGTTGCACCCATCTTCAAAAATGGCCCAAAGCACGATGGCAATGGCAAGAACTAAAGGAGCTTTATGAAGTTCACCAGGAGAAAAGCACCACGCTGCCAGGGGAGGAAAGAGCCCCCTGCAGCAGCACCACCTGGGGACGGACAGACAGGGAGCAGCTCTGCGGAGAAAGCCCTGGGGGCCCTGGGGGCAGCGAGCTGAGCATGGGCCAGCAGTGCACCCTGGCCACGAGGAAGGCCCACAGTGTCCTGGGCTGCATTAGCAGAGGCACAGCCAGCAGATCAAGGGATGTGATTATCCCCCATTTCTCAGCACTTGTTAGACCACATCTAGATACTCTGTCCGGTTTTGGGCCCCCCAGTACAAGACAGACATGGATAAGCTGGAGCAAGTTCAGCAAAGGGCCACCAAGCTGCTCAGGGACTGGAGCACTTGGCCTGAGGGAGAGGCTGAGGGACCGTAGCTTCTTCAGCCTGAGAAAAGAGGTGGCTTCGGGGGACCTAGCAGCAGCCCCCAGCACCTACAGGGAGGTTCACAAGAAGACAGAGCCAGACTCTTCTCAGCGATGCATGCAGGGAGAAAAGAGACAACAGGCGTAAACAGAAACAAGAGGTTTAGACTGGATATAAGGTAAACCTTTCCCCCCTGAGGACAGTCAGGCAGTGGAGCAGGTTACCCAGAGAGGTTGTGCAGTCTCTGTCCTTGGAGTTTTTCAAGACCGACTGGATAAACGTCCTGAGCAACTTGGTCTGACCTCAGAGGTGACACTGCTCTGAGCGGGAGGTTGGACTAGAGACCTCCTGAGGTCCCTTCCATCCTGAATTATCCTGTGATCCTATTCTGTGATTCAGGAACAAAGTTAGCAACAGTTCTGTGTAATCTATGCTGATCAAACCAATTTTAAATAATGTTGTAGTTAGGAACGTTCCATGTAATAGGCTTTACGATGTATATTGAACCTCAGAAGAGAGCTGCCTGAGCCAATACAATATGCTGAAGACAAAGTATTCCTAGATCTTCCTGGAAAACCTCTGCAGCCCTGAGCTAGGGCTTCTTATACTGCAATAAGAAAGGGATGCACAAAGCCAGAAGTCCTTCTACATTTAAGCATCCTCTGGTTAAGATGATGGCTCCTGTTTTTGCAGATGCCCTTTATTAGACCAAAATATTACTTTTTCATTTAGTATATCACAGGCCATGGCACTGAAGCTGAGAATATGAGGTCTGTGGGACAGGAGAGGAGGCATTAGAAAAAGCCTCTCTCTGTACCCCGATGATGAGTCCTCATGCTCTGCTGCCAGACTGCTTATAGATTTTGCATGAGCCAGCCTGAGGCTGTCAGGCTATATGCCTGGCTAACGCATAAAAATGGGCATCATCTTTGCCATTAAACGTGTTTTGACTTAAAAGAGGCCCTAGCTATTGTGTTTAATCATAAGCTTTTCCATCTGTTAGACACACACAGATTCTCCAAATAAAACAGACCCTTGTAGGGATGTAGGTGAAAAGAAAACCTGTTTGTGGGTTGCAGAGCAGGCTTAGGCTCAGGGTCGGTGCAGAGGCACAGGAGCTGGGGCTGGTAGCATGGGCCGTGGAAGGGCTCAGAGCGGAGGGGGCTCAACTGCTGGAAACACAGGTTTTGTAGTTGCCCAAAAGTTTACGTGAAGTCTTGTGGGTCACTTCCTTGGACACAGGTGCCTGCATCCATACTTAAAAGGTTATGTCTGATGAGAACCTGGTTGAAAGCATGTGATTAAAATTCAGAAGGTTTCTGTTGGAATTAATCATAGCTAGCATGATTATAGTCAGTACGAGGGCGCTCATGTCTTTAGGAAGCGACTATTTTATAACCAATATGATAGAGCATTAGTGTTTTTCATGCTAACCACATAGTTACACAGGTTTTGTGAAGTTAAATATAAAAATGAAAGTCCTGCCTTGTCTACTGTTTGGATCTCAGCCAATTTTGGCCCTTGATTTAGAAAATTAATTAGTCAAAATTAGAGATCATCATCTACTTTATGAATACTTCTTTTAAATCAGAATAGTGTCTGTTGCCTTAGGGTACTAACAGCTGTTTCCTGACATGGAACTTTATTTCAAATAGGTGTTAATACTGTTAAGGTTTCACTTAAAGTTAAGGTTATACCTTAAATATTTTAGGATTGATGGGATTCATATTGTCATGTGGTGCAAGGTTGTATGATTAAAACTGTGCTGTGATGAAAACATAGGACAGGATATAGGGAATCCTGGTTTTCTTTTTTTCATGTCTTGCAGGTTGGCAGGAAATGAGTTGCTGGTTCTGTAGATTAGAAGCTCCTTAGATGTGGGATACACGCTATTATTATTAGCTACTCTCTGTGCCTTTTTCATTCTTCAGTTGCCTGTTTTTAATGTGATGCCCAATTAGCGTACAAAGCTGTAGATACTCATTTACATTTTGCTCTCCAAGCAAACAAATAGCAAACAAACAAGCTATTTCCTTTCCCAAGTATTTACACATATCAAACAATGTAATCAAATTTCTGCTATTACACTGAAATCCTTTTTCTGATCATTTTCACAGAAATGGAAGAATAAATTTTGACAATAAATGTAGTCTAAGATTCACCTCTTTAAAAATATCTGCTCTCTTTTCCTATACTTTCAAACATTCATTTTCTTTCTCTCAACTAAAATCTAGCCTTACGATTTTCTTCTGCATTGCATAAATGCACATCTGTTATGGAGTGTTTATATATTACTGGAAAAAATGCTATACCTAATTGCAATTCTTATGACTGCTCTCAATTTATGCCCACTTACTAGTGCTCTCTTATTTCATTTAAGCCATTTTTCCCCAGTGTAAAATGTCACCATTAATACCGTATTTGATGATGGTACGTTTCAATCTTTTATGTGATACTAAATCAAAAAGCTTCTTTGTAGTCAACTTAGGATGTCTCCTGCTTCACACCTGTCAGTTTTCATTGTCTTTCCCATGCAGAAGTTAATCACATTAGTTAAACACAATTTTCCCTTTATATATCCATGCTGACTAGTGTGTATGTGTTCATATGTTTCCCAGTTATGCTTCTAATTACTGAGATCATTTGAGTGTGTTTTTTTAATATAACAAATCATGCCTAGATAGCATGTGTTAAGGAGATCAGTTAAATGAAACGTTGGGCCAGCAGGGAGAAATTATTTAGGACTACATCCTAATGTTAAAAAGAGATGTAAACACCAGACAATGAGCCTCTGACATGTTTATCATGTGTTACTTAACCTATTATTGTTTGCCAGTCTGTCCTACATACATAAACTCTGATTCCGCATTAACCATATATAAGCACAATACCGCACCCAGTAACCCCTATTTAACCCTCCTTCCCAGCTCATTGAAACAGAAGTCAAAAGGATGTGATCAATGACTCAATTAAGGGCTTAGATTGTAATCTAGTCAGGGGTTTGCATAGTGCCCAGTCCTTTGTATGCCATTGCTTCTTCTCTACTTTCTTCTCCACACACTCACATAAGATGTCTTATTTCTTATTCTGCGGAAGAATGCCCTACATATCAATGACATCAGGTAAGAACTCTTCCTTTTCCATTATTAAAATCATTAGAGTTAGTCAGACATTTTCTGACAAACTGTTTTTGGCTGGAAAACACTCACTTGAAAATATGAAAATCACTTTTGTCTTAAAATTCATTAACAAAACTGAAAACTTATGTTTTGCTACTATGGGCACTCAGTTTTGATGATAAAATATATAATATAATTAATCCCATCAAAACGTAACACTCTAGTAAAATCATTTCCATGTTTCAGGGACAATACTTTTCTGAAATTTCCCTTTGTAGGAAATGATGATATCCCAATTTATTATTCCAATTGGGAATGCAATTTCAAAAGGTCAAAACTGTTCATAAAATAGATTACTTGCGGGGTTTCTGAGTATGTGGTTTTCTGACTGTCCTCATGTAAACCTCAGCAGAAGCACCATTTTCCATTTTCTCAAGCTACTTGAAATATCACATTGCTGATCACCGTTACAGGATCTTCTCTTTGACAGTTACAGACAATATCTCATCAGCTGCCATCAATGTAGGTTTTTTCTTACTGCTGTGTCTAACTTACAAAAATGTTATTCTGATGATTTGAGGTCCAGTCACCTTTTTGTTTTCTTCTTAGCTACCGAAACCATAACTATGCATTGGTATATTTTCACAACTGTGCTTGAAGAGATGTTTTTAATATCCTAGCATCATCTGCCCTTATTAGAGTCCCTGCCTGACCTCTTGCACCTGATACAACAAATCTCTCTTTCTTTGCAGATCTCATGCAATGATCCTTTATTTTGGTCTTAGTTAAATCTTCCTTTATGATTCCTTGCCATTTGATACCACTTCACAAAGCCTATTACTCTTATATCATTATGCCTTCTGTGCCTATCTCATGCCTTTGGTTACTTGATGTTTTTCTGCCATTTCTCTGGAGTCTGTTCAATTTCCTATATGATCCTTTCTTGCTTCTATGCATATGGTTTATTTTTCCTAGAGGTAACCCTGGAAAGCTTCCATTTATTTTACACAAATTATTATTGCTCTTATCATTATATACTATTATATTACATTATTATTGCTAGCATTATTAGTGTTAATATAATTGGAAAGTCTAGAGATCAGTGAGGTCATGGTCCACTGTGCAAAGAGCTGTTTTTGTAGATATAAACATTAGCATGGGTTTTATTTAGCCATTAGTGCATTATGACTATTACAGTGATAGCATTTAAAAACCTTGATTTCCATTTCAAGTAATTAAGTCTGAAGCAAGCCTTGAAGTTCAGCAGCACTATCATGTAGAGCATGGACCCTTGAAATGCAGCACTGGTGGTCTCATCCTATTTGTAAGACTTTAATATATTATTACTTTTTTTGTACCTGTGGTGATGTAAAGATGACACTTGTTTATAGCTTCTCCAGTTTCACCAAGGTCTGTCCCTGGATATATGGGAGTGAAATTCTGGTAAACACAATAGAAGCCAGGGAAAAGGTGTAGCTTATTCCAAGTAATGATTTTGTCTTATACAAAAATATTACCCTGAGAAACGTTGAAAGAATAATGCACAACCTCTGCCGATTTAAGAATGCCAATAAGAAAGAAAGCCAATGTCACCCCAGTCTTCAAAAAGGGCAAGAAGGAGGACCCAGGGAACTACAGGCCAGTCAGCCTCACCTGCATCCCTGGAAAGGTGATGGAGCAGCTCATCCTGGAAGCCATCTCCACGCATGTGGAGGAAAAGAAGGTGATCAGGAGTAGTCAGCATGGCTTCACCAGGGGGAAATCATGCCTAACCAATCTGATAGCCTTCTATGATGGAATGACTGGCTGGGTAGATGAGGGGAGAGCAGTGGATGTTGTCTACCTTGACTTCAGCAAGGCTTTTGACACTGTCTCCCATAACATCCTCATAGGGAAGCTCAGGAAGTGTGCGTTAGATGAGTGGACAGTGAGGTGGATTGAGAACTGGCTGAATGGCAGAGCTCAGAGAGTTGTGATCAGTGGCACAGAGTCTAGTTGGAGGCCTGTAGCTAGCGGTGTCCCCCAGGGGTCAGTACTGGGTCCAGTCTTGTTCAACTTCTTCATCAGTGACCTGGATGAAGGCACAGAGTGCACCCTCAGCAAGTTTGCTGATGATACAAAACTGGGAGGAGTGGCTGATACCCCAGAAGGCTGTGCTGCCATTCAGAGAGACCTGGACAGGCTGGAGAGGTGGGCAGACAGGAACCTCATGAAGTTCAACAAAGGCAAGTGCAGGGTCCTGCACCTGGGGAGGAATAACGCCATGCACCAGTACAGGTTGGGGGTTGACCTGCTGGAAAGCAGCTCTGCGGAGAAGGACCTGGGAGTGCTGGTGGACACCAAGTTAAGCATGACGCAGCAATGTGCCCTTGTGGCCAAGAAGGCCAATGGTATGCTGGGGTGCATCAGGAAGAGTGTTGCCAGCAGGTCGAGGGAGGTGATTCTCCCCCTCTACTCAGCCCTGGTGAGGCCACATCTGGAGTACTGCATCCAGTTCTGGGCTCCCCAGTACAAGAGGGATGTGGCACTACTGGAGCAAGTCCAGCGAAGGGCCACAAAGATGATTAGGGGATTGGAGCATCTCTCTTATGAGGAAAGGCTGAGAGAGCTTGGCCTGTTTAGCCTGGAGAAGAGAAGGCTGCGAGGAGATCTTATCAATGTGTACAAGTATCTGAAGGGAGGGTGTCGAGAGGATGGGGCCAGACTCTTTTCAGTGGTGCCGAGCGACAGGACGCGAGGCAATGGGCACAAACTGAAACACAGACACTTCCATCTTAACATGAGGAAAAACTTTTTCACTGTGAGGGTGACAGAGCACTGGAACAGGTTGCCCAGAGAGGTGGTGGAGTCTCCTTCTCTGGAGATATTCAAAACACGCTTGGATGCAATCCTGTGCAATGTGCTCTAGGTGACCCTGCTTGAGCAGGGGGGTTGGACTAGATGATCTCCAGAGGTCCCTTCCAACCTCAGCGATTCTGTGATTCTGTGATTCTGTAATAAATCCGTACAGGAAACATTAAAATAGTGAATGACCTACTGGTGATTTTTATGCTAGATTTTATCTAACAAGCCTTCAGGCCATATAATTTTGCTGTTAAAGAGCAATGACTTTTAGTGGATTCAGTTCAATTAACTGCTGACTTAACTTTTTCTCTGTATTGTAATTAAAAGAAATGGCAGCTGGAAGCCCAGTTTCTGAATTTGTTTGTTTACACTGCTTCTGAGAGAACAAAGTGAAAATCCTAGGTTATTGATGTGATGGTTTGAGGAGCCTTCCTGTTTACAGTGTTTTGACCACATCTCAGATTAGCTATATTTGGAGGCCAAAGGCCAAAGTCCCAGGCCACAATCAGACATTCGCTGCAGAAATGACAGGGCTTGTTTAAAATGCTGCTTCGCCCTCCCTTACGCCCCTTTCTCTGCATCCCCAAAGCAGAGATGCCAAAATAGATTGTGTGAGTGCTCTCCATCTTCCTTAATCCAAATATCAGCAACATCAGATTAATTTAATCTGCTGTGGAAAGCTGTTTAGGATAAACTGAGTGATTTTGCACTGAAGATGGTAGGAATCCTCAGATGAGCGATTTTGGACACCACCGTTCTGGGTATGCTGAAATTGCTGTTAACAGGTCTCTGTGTTTTGTTCTTTGGCCCTCCTGATTGTCTCAGCTACTTTGAAGGTGTAGCTGGCTGTTATCTTCAACAACTCCCTGTTCACACTGAATGTGACCCAGACAACCAGTGATTTCTTCCCTTTTTTACCACCTCCCCTAATTGTGCCCTTCTCAGCATCTCTCTTCACTCTTCTAATTGCCTTTGAAGAAGGCACAGAATTTTTTCTTGCTTCTTTCTCCCCCCTGTAATTCCTTGCAAAACTATATTAACTATTTTGTCTTAGCAAATGTAAGCTGAGACAAAAAAGCTGGGGATTGGAGCTAAGCAATTCTGAGAGTTGTAATCTATCACAAGAGGCAATTACATGGAGATGGCATAGTGACTAAAACCAACCAAACAGTGGCTGTGTAAATCCCAGGATTGGGGTTTATAATGACTCTCAAATGAACAGTGCACAGGCTTTTCTATGTTATACAATGATCGTGACTAAATCAGACCTGGTTAGCCAAACAGAGTTCATTGACCAAGAGCTAACTATAAACTTCAGCAAATGTACAATATTCCTGCATTGTGCCAGTGACCCAAATCTATTTTGGTGTGGGCAGATGACATTTCCTTAGCATACTATTTTGTTTCTATTTATTTATCTTACTTTGCATCCACTGACTGGACCAAATTATTTCATCTCACAGCACTGTTAAAGTAGGAAGATTCTACTTTGACTAACGAAGCTAGTTTTGCTGCACTGAAGATATATAGGTGTAATGCAGTGCTGCTTTTGTGTTGCAGATATATTAAAACAGAGAAAAAATACTTGCCATGTTTATCCATTGATTTAATATCATAATGTATATCAACATAAGGAAATGGGATGAATACCCCATCCAGATTTTATTGATATGCAAACCATAATTTCCTTACTTCAGCTTCTCACACCCGGCAAAGAACATATCTGTAGTTATTTTAATGTCAGTTGCCCTTTCTTAGATTAAAAACTTGTTCTATGAATGTGAGAAATCACCATGAATATATCTGTGTAGGTTCTCCTGAGGGAAAGATACTTAATGGTGAAATATTAAAAGGAATCCTTGCCAGGCAAATTTATCTGCACAACTTTCTTGTTTCCTTGAAAATAAAAAGCCCTTAAGGTTTGATGTACAGTGGGTCCCTTTGGTGTGCAAAGAAATTGGGGGAATTCTGAAAATTATACTAAAGGCTGTTACCCAGCGAGCTGCCTTCTACTTCCCAAGGGACTGAGCGCAAGCTTTCAAAGAAAAAGTAATGATTTAAAAATCAATACTTTGAATTTTCACCTCAGAGCCTTAAATACCAAAGTGCAGAGGAAAATATGGTCAGGACACTACCTGCATTGCCAGGCACTGAGGCTGAATACTGCAAAGGCCTTATCAAGCTGGTGTCTTGTGTAGAGAGATGTTTTATACTGAACCCAAACCCGGAGTGAACAGTGTTACTGTCCATTAAGGGTACACAGGAACTTTATCAAAGACGTTGACACTTTGCAGAGGCAGGTGGGCAGGTGGACTATGGCCAAGATGAACAAACTTGTTTTGTTAATGGCAGAAGAGCAATTCTCTGTTCTTCTCTTTGTTAGAATCAGACTCTGAAAGTTTTACGCAGCTTTAATTGCATCTTACTCCTTTAGTAACTTAACTGAAAGCCAAGAGAAAAGGAGCATTATTCAAGGTAGGTAAACAAGGCAGAACCTGGCCCTTGGTCGATAAGTGATTTGCAGAAAGGCCTTTTAAAAATGTGCTGTGAATGACTGTTTACTTGCCTTCAAGCAGCAAACAAAGACAACTTCCAAATTTTACTGTAGCAATTGGCAAGTGTACCCAGCTATGTCAATTCATTTCAAATATACTGTCCTTGGTGAAACTGGAATTTCAGGAAGCAATGTTAAAAGATGCTGGTAAATGAATCTCTCCTACAAAGGCTGAAATGCTGGGTTACAAATGAGCGATCCCTTTAGTTAGCCTGCTAAATCAGTGTGCAGGCCTGGAAAAAGAGAACAATGAGCACCTCCTGACACCAGGCTGTTTGTCTGGTGAGTACCCCTCAGTGCAAATGTTGGTACTGTGTGAGTATTTTTTGTGTTTCTATAAAGTCCTAATGAGCTCCTTGGGTGAGAGTGAAACCCTTTGCTTTTTCACACTGTGCTCAAGACCCTTAAACTTCATGGGGTCAGGCCTAAAGAAAGGGTAATGGACCATGAGGTCCAGCTTAATAGACCTGATATTAACACAGCAGCAAGAATGTCACCAAATGCAAAGTTTAGGGCAGGCAATGAATGAAGTATTTGTTACACTTAAATAATATACAAAGATTATAACAGAGTAGTAGCACTATATCAATGTCATCATGCGGGACTTTGAAAATCCCCTATGTATGAAATAACTTTGCAATGCATCCTTGTATTATAATCACCACAATTACCTACATGCCCTAAATGATTAATTACATTAATGTGTGTTAAATGTCGTATCTAGTCAATAATATTCATTTGAATTTCTTGTTAATCTTGGACCTCGAAAAATCTATATGTAGAAAACCTCTCTATCAGATCACAGTAAGAGAATATTTGCATATGAGAAGCAAAGAATTTATTCATTCTGTGGCTGAGATTCCAGTAGTGGCAGATCAGCTCATGACAACAATTTTGTTGGAAAGCGAATGAGATTGCTCATTTTTGGTCTAGCCCTGAAATGCTTGGTACAAATATTGGTATAAATAATGTTTCATCTGATTAATGAAGTGAAATGAAAACTCAGGTTAAATTATGAACCCATGTGGGGCCAAAGCCTTCTTGACTCTAACATTCATTTTAATATGAAACAATAAAGTAGTATGCGCTAATGAAAACAAAGGAGTAATGCAGATACATAGGAACATCAGGGATCAGCAACTCAATGCTTATTTAATAAATAATTCTTCCATAGTCATACTTTAGTAAGGCCAAAACTGCTTAACACTATGTTTGAAATAACCCTATATTTAATTTCATTTGTAGATAAGGAGCTTTTATTATTGTTTCCACTTTATCTTGTCAGAAGAATAAAAATGTAGATGTAAATAGTGGTTTAATAAGCTTTCTGAAGGGGGCAAAAAAGGCTTTTTTAAAAAACATTTTTGTTTGGGTGGGGGTTATTTTCCCTTTTTAATGACTGACTGTGAGAGGAAAACTCTTCCAGTAATACACATTAAGGAGTAGCTACTCTGTGAGGAGCATGTACCATCCTTTTGAAATAAGGCCCCACACAGAATGTATGGTGTTTGAAACAGGAAACAGAAAAATTAAACAAATCAAATATTGGTAAAATTAGTAATTATATTTAATTTGACAAAAATAAAATATTCTTCTGACTATAGAAAGAAAAAAAATTCCCCATATGTAGATGCTTGGCATCGCTGACCTGACATTCACCGGTATCATTGTTGACCTTGCTATTTGCTGGCTCTTGCAGAAGTATTCTCCATCCTCCATTTTTGAAAGTTTGTGATTTAATATTTCATTTTACAACAGTAATCATTATTCTTGTGTTATTAAAAGAAAATCCAGCTCTCTGTGTTTTAAAACTTTGAGCTCAGTGTTCATGAGTGGGGGAGGAAAGCTCAGTGAACTCATGCCATCTAATTTACTTTCCCAGACTTCCAGGTAAAGGCTTAAGCTGGTATTGCACAAAGTTTTAGGTGGAGAAGCTGTAGGTGAATGAACCTGGTGCTTCCTACTACCAGCACTCGTGGCAAGGTACACCAGGAGCAATTCCACCATAGTTATAGTCAAGAAGGACCACCTCTGCTAGACCACCATGCTGAATGGAAATGTAGTTCTAGTGCATAAAGAATAAAATTTTCTGGAATGTCTGCACGACTTAGGAGCTTATATTTTATCAATACTGAGTGGAATTAAAGTCACATTTTCAAAACTGCTTCCCTGACTTGGGACTCTGTTTCATTTTCAAAATTGACTCAAGCACTTAAAAAATCAACTTCCTTCATCCACCAATGAGATTAATGCCTAGAGATCCTGGACAGTAAGTACCTATTTCCTACGGCAATGTGAGCAAAGTGCCCAGATAGATACTATCAGATCAGAAGGAGAACAAAGTGACTTTCAGCTTTGTATCAACCACAGTTGGTGAACGTATGTGGCAACCTTGAAAGAAAACAACAACTCTGCAGGAGTTTCAGCTTTTTACTGCAAATTATAAAGCCAGCAATTCAAAATCAATTAAAATTTAAACCAAACTGTTCTATCTTTAGGAAAACTTAACTACAAAGAAACAATCCAATAGTGATTCAAGCTTAATGAGAATCAATGTAATTAATGTATAAATAAACTATGTTATGAAGTCACAAATGATTTCGAGCAGTGGGAGAAAGCATCAAGGAAACATTGTGTGATTTAAATCATGAAGTTATGTAACACAAAATCTGAGGAAGGCTTAAAGCCCGCTCGCTCGGTTCTTGAACATGTGGTATAGAAGATATTGCATGAAAATCGTGTGCCTTAGTTACATGGGTAAGTAGGGTTTTAGGCCTTTCTGCCTTGTGCTTTCCACTGGTTAGTCCTAGACAGCTTCCTGCAAACATCATGTAGGTTTTCTAGATCACTTTTCAGGTGTGATCTTAAGTAATGGCTTTCAGGTGCACTGATTGAATGGGGACCTATGCTTTCCGTTTAGACAGTCTGGATCAGACTGCATGTCTCATGATATCTAGGGTAGATGATGCAGATCTTGCCCAGCAGTAGTTGTGGAAAAAGATAACATCTTCAGTTTGTACAGTCTTTGGAGCATGAGGTTTAGAGCTGTGGCAGCCAATTTCATTCCTGTTTGATACTTCATACCATGCAGTTTACTTTGACCGTGAGGCTCCTCAGGCTAGCATGGTGTTTGGCTTCTTGCTATTCTTGTTTGGCCTGCAAAATGCATCAGTGTTTTTGAGAGAAACCCATGTGTCCCAGCATTTCTAACTGAAGAAGAGGCTACAATCCAGACACAGAGGCACATGCTTGGCTATATGTCAGTCTAGCATGCAGTAGACATGCACTAAAATTGTAAAAATCATGGACTCCAAAAGACATGACTCCAGATACTGTTTTGCCTGTTTCCCAGCTTCTCTATGAGCAATAAGAATCCCTTATACATATAAATATCCTATATCCACTATATCCACCATCCTAGATTTGAAGGCTTGACCTATATGTCTATGAAAGTTTTGAAAGGAGCTAGTCATTTTGAACATCTATTGTATTATACAGGGCTCTGAAGAACAAGAGTATAAATGTGAACACAATCATAGTGCGTTATGGAACAGAAAAAGAACATCCCATTTGTAGGCAAAGAATATGCTTTTATAATGCTTTTTCTCTCTCAGCGGATGCATAACTCTGGATTGTACCTTACCCTTTATACTACTGCTTTTAATAAAATAGTCACTTAACCAGATGCTGTTCTTCCTTGCTTTATTGTAAATCCCCAAACCCTGCTGTTTACCTGGGTTTACACTGACACAAATAAATGAAAGAGGTCTAACACCTCTAAGCAGCTGGAGCAAACTCTCCAGAACATGCAGTACTGAATTGCCTGATTATGTATAACTTGGATTTTGAAGTCTTTTATATTTGCATTGTAATGATTAGTTCCAATAATGTATTGTGTCCATTATTTCATGTATCATTCAGCTTTTAGTTGAATTTTTCCTCTTCCCCAGCAGTCAGTCAAAGAATTATTATAACTATTCTCAAGGAATCCAGAACTATTCTTATCAGAGATGGTATATCTCACTTCTGGTGATGTAAAGAACAGAAAAGGGATGCAAAAGCCAGAAGCACACAAAATTCTAGCTCTATAGGAAGCCTTCCTCAGAAACAATGTAGTGTCTAACATATGTTCTCATGTTAATTATTTAGATTAATTACATATGCCATTTTATGGTAGTCTGACAGCAAACATAGTACAATCTTCCACCTGACAAAGATGACAGAAGAAAAATGTAGCAGTAGCCTATTATCCGCTACATTCCTTTGCAATGACAGGGCGCAGTAAATGCATTTCCAGTAACAGCCTTCACACAAAGCAGTGCATGAATGCCAACAGACAAGGCAGTTGGCAAACAACCATTCAGGGTTGTGGTCAGATTTCTCACCCAACTGCCACTGAAATCTGGGGCTGTAGCTGCTGATGGCAGAAGAATGGCTAGTGTAAGGCTAACTCAACTTCTTTTAGCTCAGCTGGTAATGGTGAGGGATACAGGTGTGTGACCCCAAACTGAAAGGTTTGCATCTGCTGAAGATTATGGTGTAAACAGTGACATTAGCAATACCATTCTTTTCCTGTAATAGCTTGTTTTATTACTGGAAGAGGAGTGATTTCACTACAATGGTACACTGGTATCTCTACTAACAGCATTTTTCAGTATAACAATGGTAACAAGCTCTGCCCACAAAAGTTTCCAAGGGTAGAGGTAACTTGGGGGAAATCTCTGCCTGCTCAGCAGTCACAGTGTCCTAGACTTAGATTGTCTCTCCAGTAATTGTAAACTAACAACTATTTGTTTAGACTGAATTAAAACAAGACCAATAAAAAGTGAAGAATAAATACGCCAAGCCTCAATCCCAGGCAAATTCTCAAAACTTTGAATCTCCCATTCCTAGTGTGAAGGTGCAAAATAAGTAACAATCAATATTTTCCCATCTAGTTATGTACAGAAGGGTCTCTTATTTCAACACTCCAAGTAGAATCATGTCAATATATGATTGCTGTTTTGTATTGTGTCAGAGGGGAGCCTCGCTAGGATTCGGAGTGACATTGTTAGGACATGTGAGCACCACTTCCCCTTTTTTTATAGCCCTTGAGACATAATTTCCCTTCTAGGCAAAATCAAACATCTAAATTACTCCTGTGTAATGGTCGCATCCTGTCTGAATTCCATTTATTTACAAATGGATTTGCACACTCTAGTGAGTCAGATTAAGTACCAGTTTGTCACAGTGAAAACAAAGATATCACACTTCTTTGTGTGACCAAGAGTAGAGGAGGAAGGACCATATAATGTAGAAATAAACACTTTGAATCCAGTTACTCTACTTCAGCACACAGAACTATGGGACATTATTATCAAGGCTTATATATTCACCCACATGGACCCCATATCTTCTACTAATTAAGGTAACTGCTTAAGTGTCTGGCAGAGAAGGGAATGCTGGATAAGGACAACCTCCATTTTTGCATTATTATTTTCTGGCAAGCAAATAGTTCCTTGTTGCAGACAGAGAAAGAGGGAAATATATTAAACTGAAAACATTAGTGAACACGCAGCCTCTAAATGCCAATCTCAACACAAAAGGCACATTATACAGGATACTGAATTTACGGTTAAAATTCAGTTCCCTTCCTACAGCAGGGGGAATGACTGGAAACTCCATGAATACACCGCATCAGGGCAGCTTCTCCTGTGTCGCAAGTCGACTTCCAGGACACAGTTATCAGGAAGAGGCTCCCCATGACCAACACCTTCTATTGTCACAAACAGATTTCCAGAAATCTGTTCCTCAGATTCTCCTGTGGTGAACAGTGCTGTTGTTCTACGCTGTATCCTACCAGCTGGGGTGTCAGTAGTCCAAGTTCATTTGTGCAAGTGAAGGCTTTTCTTTCCTTTGAAGGATCACGTAGCAGGCACTGAAATGAGCAACTGGGGGCCAAAATCCAACCAGCATTTGTGTATTTTCTTGTGTGTTAATGCTCTGCAGGGGAATAAATATCACAGCACCCTTATACAATGTAATTTATGAGTTAAATTCTGTTTGCTAAGGCAACTTAAACACACAGGGAAGAAATCAGTACATTCAAATACAGAGTGCATACATGAGGATATAAACCACACAAATGTTTTCTTCCTTAGACTGTGTAGCAAAATTTACATCAAAATGCCAATAAGTATCTAATATTTTTTTCATTATTTAAAGGCCTCCAGAGCCTTAAAACAATAATTAAGTACATATTTTTCTAGAGGAAAGTCGCCTAACCTGCTCTGTTTCATAACATTTCCAAAATGCAACCACCTAATTTAACAAGAGTCTTTTTTTTTTTTTTTTTCTGTTTAGATAACTGCTACCACTTTTCTGCTAGTTGCTGTGGACAACAAGGGAACTCTGTTACAGTTGTTGGTTGAGATGGTAAATGAGGCCATGCTGCCACCAGGAGGTTGAATGGTTTGCTCTGCGTTTCACTACAGTGGCTTTAGTTCTGCTTCAAAGGAATCTATAAACAATCTCCAAATCTTTGACAAAGCTAGTGGCATATAAGTAGCAATGAGAAAGAACAAATGAGCTACCCTAGGGCTGCATATAAATTATGGCTAAAAGTGGCCTTAGTTAAGCGACAATTAATGCCTACTCTGGGCACGCATGAGTGAATGTGCGTTTAATTGCACTAACATGGCTGCCACGTATGGTTAAATACAGCCATGAAAAGTAATCATTCCCTAACAGTGACTCTTTCAAAATAGAATCAGGGAACCAAGAAGTGCCCAGATGAAATAACTATGTGCTCTTCCTTATAACGCCATTATGACAATTTGGTATTATTAACCATATTAATAAAAAAAAATTATATTTGTATTAGGATGATTTTGGTTACTTTCAGTAGCAATTTAAGTTTGTATCTAGATTGCAGATATTTACACACATATTGAGCAGGTGTAAGTCTCCGAACACAACTGAAGTCATTGGAGCTACCTCAATATATATCAGCTGAGGATCTTTCCCTAATAATTTAGCAGGTCATCTGGGGGCTGACCTGCTGGAAAGCAGCCCTGCAGAGAAGGGCCTGAGAGTCCTGGTGGACAACAAGGTGACCATGAGCCAGCAATGTGCCCTTGTGACCAAGAAGGCCAATGGTATCCTGGGCTGTATCAAGAAGAGCATTGCCAGCAGGTCAAGGGAGGTGATCCTTCCCTTCTACTAAGCCCTGGTGAGGCCACATCTGGAGTACTGCATCCAGTTCTGGGCTCCCCAGTACAAGAGAGACATGAAGCTACTGGAGCAAGTCTAGCAAAGGGCTACTAAGATGATGAAGGGACTGGAGCACCTCTCATATGAGGAAAGGCTGAGAGAGCTTGGACTGTTTAGTCTGGAGAAGAGAAGAGTGAGGGGGATCTTATCAATGCCTTTAAATATCTGAGAGGAGGGTGTCAAGAGGATGGGGCCAGACTCTTTTCAGTGGTGCCCAGCAACAGGACAAGAAGCAACAGGCACAAACTGAAAAACAGGCAGTTCCATCTGAACATGAGGAAAAGCTGGGCAACATGCTCTAGGTGACCCTGCTTGAGCAGGGGGGTTGGATCAGATATCTCTAAAGATCTCTTGAGGAGATGATCTCTTCCAACCTCAACTATTCTGTGATTCTGGGAATTTCTCTGCAAAAAAATGCTGGTACTGCAACTACATGCTGTCCTCACATCAGTCTCTGATAACTTATTTAATGTTATTTGTGGAAAATTTTATACACGAAAAAATAAGTTTTTATCCAAAGCTAATGAAGAGTTTTCTTTTTTTCTCCTATTTGATTTATAGAGAATCTAAATATCCAGTCCCAGTCTATCCAGCTAAACTTTTCCATAAAGATCCAGTATTATAGATAGACACAAGTACTATGTAAATAAAGCATACCCTTGTTTTACTGATCTGAGAGTTTGGATTCTTTCTGTGGCAGTTCCTTGGTCTGTCAATCACTTGTCCTGTGATTTTGAGAGGGTTACTTAGCCTGTCAGTGCCTTGTAATCTGTAGATCAAAATCAGCTAAATAATTGTGAGGAATTATAAATCTCTCTGGATTGGAAAGGATTTTTGGAGCATAATGGCCTTTCCCTCCAGCATAAATACATAATGGCTTCCTGTCACCCTGAGATTAAAATAACATCTTCTTAGACTTTCTGGAAACAGCTTGCTTCAAACTATAGACATTACATAAGTGAATCGGTTTACATATACCAAATGCCATTTTTACACGTACTATTTCCACGCCATTATTACACATACCATTTTATAGATCCTCATGAAAATTAGTTAATAAATTACCTATGATTCCATGAAAAGTCATGTGCAGGTATGCTCTGGTTGGGGAAAGGGAGAAGTGGCTAGCTGATAGTGCTGATTAGCAATGTGATCCATCTAGACCCTTTAAACACCCAAATATACGTAATACCAGGTAAGCTAATTCCAACTCTGTTTGAGAACTGGCTCCCTCAGTGAACACTGAGACCATCCCTAAAGGGGACCGCTGTGGTGGCAGAAAGTAGAGACGAGTGTGTGTTGTTCACACATGTTGGCAGTCAGGGCTGAAGGGTCCTGAGCTCCCCAAAGCAGTAGAAAGGCATTGTTTGTTTGCCTGTGTGCACCGCTCTGCCTTCTTGTGCCCCTTCCAAAAGCCACAAAGATCCCAGCCCAGTCAAGGTTGCTTGATGGGAAGCTCTCCTGAACGAGGAGATGCCCAGATATTCAAAGCCTGTAACATTTGTATGGCAATACCTATTTCAGTTTGTGAATAGGAGCAGCCAAATTTCAAGGGCCACTCTATATTGTCTTTAAAACAGTCAACTATTTTCTAGTTTTACCAGGAGCTAATGGGGAGCTTTTTCTTTTCTAATGGTTGTATGTATTCTGAAAATATTTCTTCTCCTAAGCTGTTATTCTTCTATTCACAATTGGTAGTGGTTCTCCTTTGAATTTCTGAGTGCATTGTACCATTATCCGTAACTAAAACAACTAAAAACCATCTGGCAATTCATTCTTAATGAAAGCACATGTTTAGAAAATTATCATTTTATTTTGTTTTCTATCTGTACCCTGTTGGTGTCAGCACCCTCTTCCTGTATTGTACTCCAAAAATGATAAACACATTTTAAATACTAAGTCTAGCCTGGATTTCCAGGGATGAATGCAACTACAGAAAGTTTCGAAGAGTTCTAGGAAATGGAAATTCACTAAAGAACTAACTAGTCCCAGAAGGATCAGGCTAACAAATGCACAAACAAACTTCACAGGAGCTGCTGGTCTATGCTTCCAGGCTTGAGCTTCCTACCTACTTTCAGTTTAATATACAATCTCCACTGGTGAATCATTTTGCCTGCACAACCCCCTGAAGGCCTCCTGCTACAATTACCATTTCCTTTTTTCATACAGTGTGGTGTATGGAGTCTCTTTAAACTTTGACCAATTCAGTCAAAAGGATGCTCCACAGATGCTGGCCCTTTGACCTCACAGGAAAGGAAGATTTTTCTCATCTGTGGAAGCTATGAAGAAGCTTTGCAGATTGCATTGCAGGAGGCTTTCATCAAGGAAGCCCAAGCTACTGTACAGGCAAGAAATCCTAGAATCTAAGAAGGAGAAAGTGATGCTCAAACTCAGCTAATGATGGGCCCTGATGCTTCCATGGTGCTTCCAATGATGTTTCCATGGCCCACTATAGCTCCCTGCAGGGCCAGGAAAAATTCCTGTTCCTGCTCTTCAAGGCTCCACGTGCTACTCAAAGCTAGTCTGGAAACAGCACTGATCTTCCCAGTAAGGGGCAGTGGGCGATTCCTCCAGCCTGACTGAGCTAGTAGCACCTATATGAAACACTCTGCTCTGCTCTGGTTAGGCACAGAATTTCTCTATAGAGAAGTACTACCACAGCCCACTGGCCAGATCTCTATTAGCTCAATATGAAAGAAAAGGAAGAGAAGTTGAGTCATTCTGAGATATGAAATAAGTGCAGATTATAATGGTGTTTTTCTGTTCTTGTTTCTGTCCTACTTATTATTACATACTTTATGTTACAGTACACTGAAGGACTTTCACATTTTTTTAGATAGTTACAGTTTGAATTCTGCTCTGCCTGACAGGACCTTCTCAGGCCACTTTCCACACAAAACCTATTTGAAATACTGCAAGATTCTGGAGAGTGCTACTTCTCCTTTTTGGATATAAACTGCTATTCAGTATTTGGAGTCTTACTGGAAGTTCCCTTCAAGAAGAAAATTTGATGTCAGAGTCAGATTTTTTCTGACTTTTTGTCCTATTTACTTACAAAGAGCAAAAAAAATAGGAATCAAATAAAGGCAGGCACTTTCTTTGCAATTCCAAACCCCTTTCAGCAGAGGTGTCACTGAAAGATATCTCTGGCTATAGACTTTTTATGGTGCCATGTGCCTAATGCTTGCTCTGGTTGTCTCCCCGCTTTTCTGATGTTTCTCTGTCAGTTTCTGTAATATTTTTGCTGCTTCTCTTCATATATCTAGCTCCATCAAACAGTGACCACCCTTCTGCATTTGTATTCGGCCCAAAGAAAACCTTCTCTTTTATCTGGGATCCTTACAATGGTGTATATTGCTATGTTCTTGGCAATAGTTCTTTTTCTTTCAGCTATCTTAGTCCAGGAAGGAGCTTCACTGTTTCTTACATTTTATCCTGAATGAAAAACAACTGTTACGACCAACAGCTACAAGAAGACTTCATAAAAGCCCTAGCCTAGTGCACCCTAACCCTGACTGAAACCATCTTTCAGAATGAAATACTGACTTTGAGATTTGACCTTTACTAAGGTCTGAGGTTACTAGAGAAAACTTCTTGTACTAATTGGCTACATCAAAGATGAAAGTTCAGACTACAGAGTCAGAAATGTTCTTCTTCAACAAAAGGAAATATAAAACCAGACCAAAAATACTGTATCATGTTACTGAAGGGCAGACTTTAGAGCAGGTCTGGGAATTCTAGACTTATGGCTAGAGGTAGCTCAGCACTTGAATTTGTCCAGCTTATGACCATAAGAGTCTCTTGGCTTATACTGGGCTCCCTCCACCATTCACTGACCCATCAATGCATCAGTTTTGGCTCACGGCCAAACAGATGTGCCTGTCTGTAATTTTGCTGTCTGCTGTCCATTAGTGCAGCAGCACACTCATCTGACTCCTGCATGTCACAGAGCAACACCCTCCCTTTCTCCCTAGATGGCCACATGGGGAAGATGATCTCCAGAAGCATCTGGAAAAAAGAGGGTCATGAGACCAGGAGAGGTATATCTCAAAGGACACAAGTACCACAAACATGTGAAGGATTTACAGAGCCCTTATTGGAGAGGCGTGAGTGGAGGGGTTGAAAAGGAACAGGATTTCCCTTATAGCAGCATGGAAGTAAGCCCATTTAAGAGCTGCCCACCTCCTTTATCCCCTCTGACAGAAAGATGGATGGATTCTCAGATTTCCCAAGAATGGGGGTGGAGGGATTTACAGATCCTCATCGCCTCACTGAAATATTGGAGTGCTGTTCAGGTCCCTCCAGAATAGACAAATAGGGTGTCTTCTGGCTCTTTTGACCTCCTATGTCTTACAGAGGTTTCTAGATCCCTAAATTGGGGGAAGGGGAAAATACTAAGAAGATCCAGCTTGGGGCTATGTATAACTTCTCTTCTGTACCTGATGTCTATTACTCCCTTTCACTCCAAAAGCTATAAGAAAGACTTTTCCCTCACAAAGAAAAGGCTCTTCACTGCTTGTATTATAATAAAGAAACAGAGTCTCACTTCAGACCCTGCCACTTGATGGCACCACATTGCTACTGCTTCATTTCCACAAGGAGAGGGCTGTTGGGGCCTGGTTTGGCCTGGGTTTGAGACACGGGGCCAGCAGGCACAGGTGTGTCTATTCTCAAGTGAAATGAAGATGTTGCAATAATACAAAGTGATGCCAAATGACAGACTTATTAGAATCTTACTCCATTTAGAGAAATCAATACAAGCCCAAACAAACCAAAGCAAAATCTGTTTTGTTTGTGCTGGGATGGACTGAAGAATCTGGAGGGGTTCAAAATAAACTTCCTGCTGCAAACTGAAAGGGCAGATCACTGCCAAGACAGCCTACTGTTTGTCCATGTACCTGGCTAAAATGCCAGGCCTTTCTTCTCTAATGCTTGACCTTGCATTAAAAAACTCCTGCCAACCATTGTCAGCCCTGAAATTTGTGTGGATCTGCTAAATTAAAATGTAAATATGTGTTGGCAAATGCAAAGCGGCTTGAGGAAGTTAATGTGGCTACATCCACAGAGAGCTGCAATGTGTGTACATTGTTTGATAAGGCTTCTCAAGAATTGCCGGTCACATCCTGAAGCACAAAAAACAGCATGTAGACACAACTAAATCCAGAGTGGATCAAGACACTTACATTCAGTGCTGAGAATAAAAATGGATGAAATATATTTTGTGGCATTTCAGTGGCTGAGATCCGTCAGTCACAGAAATGATCAGGGATATTATTTAAACAAGTTTTCTTTTCTGTTGTAAATGATGTAAATTCTGTATAGATAATATAAACTGACTTGTATTACAAACACAAAAGACTGCTGTTGAAAAAACTTTGAAGTTGTAAGGTCAGGGATCTTCAAGTTAGAAAAGGCTTTTTGCAACTTGTTCTGTGATACTAACTTTAGTTACATTATAAAATATTATCTTCTCCGCAGGACTCCTGCTTCATTCATTGAACAGACTGCGTGACCCACTCAGAGAAGAAACTGTCCAGAGTTTTGTTTTAGCCACACTGTCTTGCATATAGCTAATAGTTCTGTGAACACAGAACTGGGTTCTGTGTTTCAAACTGTGTTTGAGTAATTTTCTTATGGGCTCTGCTCTGACACTCCTTATCTAAATTGAGTCTGTCACAAGCACTTATTCATAAGGCCTCCTATTGCAGGGGTCTAATACCATCTTGTTTTAGCTAGCTAAAGCTTGACTCTTGAGCACTATTTATTATGTGGATTGCATACGACTGATGGGAAAAAAGTAGCATGTGACACTGTTTTATGGAATGTAAACCAAAGTACACACACTGGGTGACCCCACTAAAGACGCTCAGATAGCCAGTATATTGGCAATTCCTAAATTCTTCTCAGTTAATATCACAGCCATATCATGTTGTTTAATTATTTTTTAATGTCATATTACAAAGACTGACAAATAAAGAAGTTTAACAGGCCACATTCCTACAGCCAAGCCAAGTTCCTCCTGGCTAAATAACTACACCAGAAAACAATGGATAATGAAAACAATTTTAACAGAAATTAATTTTAACAGAATTAATATTAGTCTCATCCTGTTAAGGGAGGGAGGTTAAGGGAAACTGATTATTGCAGGCAGTCTGGCGATGGATAACTAGAAAGTAGATAATCTCCCAGCAGAGAAAATAAAGAAATGTTAGCAAGCCAGACCTAGTATTAGACTTTGCTAGAACAGTTCCTGTACAGGACAATCAGAGCATACAGAAAAAGATCACTAAAAATGAACATGAACTCTTGGGAGGTCTTAAGGCTCAGGAGTGAGTCCAATTCTCATTGCACCTTGCCATGGTAAGATCAAGGCTATGCTGCAGTATTTCCACAGAATTTACTATGTCAGTTTAGAAATTTGACCTCATAATTAATGTAACGCTAAAAATGGTGGTGAAATTGCAAATAAGTAGGTACTGCAAGTGCAGAGAGATGTTTCTGAAGTGAAATTGCAAGTTGATGCAAACAGAGTTGACTTTCCTCTTGCTTATTAACAGTAAAAGGCTATAACTCTATCAAAGACTCTGCAGGGTTTGCACAAAATTGATCAGTACAGAGGTGGATGCTTCACTTGAGCGATAGTTACTGAAAACCATCATCTGCTTTCAGGAGAAACAATGTTGCTGATGGCAATACAAATACAGAAAAGCATCACAGGTGTTCTGGAGGCATATTACATAATGGGGAACCGATCATTGAACAGTAGGTGCCATGAATACATTGCTGTGAGAGTTAGCGTGATTTAATGGGCTGTCAAGCATGGACAGAGAGCGCCCTGAACAACCTGAATTCTGTGAACTGAGTGCTATGATTTAAACCTGTCTTTGAAAGGGCCAAAGCAACTGTATAACTTAGGTTCTGCATACTTCAGTATAATGCGGAAAATAACATGCAGGGATATTTTGGGTTCAAAGGTATGTTTACTTAGACAGAGATAGCAATACATCATGCTACCATGGCTATACAATTTCTGGACTGGCCAGCTGGCACCTAGTCAGCTCATAGCTTGGGCAGAATAAGCTCAAATCTGTTCACACCCTTCTGTGAAAAATGCATTGGCAGTGATGTGTCTCCACTCACATCCCCATAATGAAACATCAAACTTAACAGAAAATGTTCTTGTGGTATTTGACTTTAGTTTCGCTGTCTCTCTAATAATTTTGCTCCAGCATGGAAGATTAGGAAAAGTGAGAATTAAGAAGCAGGAGTTGTAGTGATTTGGTGTACTGTATCTACTTTTGAGAATGGTTGTATCTCTAAACGGGGAGGAAGATTTCTTTCTTTGAAGCATCCATTTCCAATTGCCCTGAGCAGAGTGACTGTTCACCAAACAACCACAATGGCTTAAAAATGCAGATCTGGAGAATTGCTGCAACATGCTAAATAGATCTTCCAGTACTCTGCAGGATCACAATATGGCCCTGATCATTTTGTGGTCTACCTGTTCAACAGCAGCCTGCACCCTGCAGTTAGGTATCCTGTCTATGTAAGAAACTATATGTGTATAGCACCTTTCAGAAGGAAACTAGCTTTTAGAGGGAAGGGTAAAGGTAACAAACTTTACCTGGAAAAGATGAGGGTCAGGTCCCAGGAGAGCATTATGTATTTGCTGTATTTCCCCTGGCTGTTCCTGGCAGACAGGTTGAATGTGCCATCCAAATCATTTGTTGGCATCAGGAAACAGCTGATGTGAGGATATTTCTGCTGCAGTGGATTTGGTCACACATAAGAGGAACTTCAGGTCTTCACACACCAGGCTGAGGAACTTTTCTGTTTCTTCTTAGGGAATGTCAAAAAGTTCCTCATCTGAATGATTAGTCTTTGATCCTAGAGTGCTTGAGCCTGGTTAGTTGATTTCAGGAAGCTGGGGGGAAGGAAAAAAAACTTTTAATTTTGTGCTATTTCTTATACTTTTTCCATAGACATCCCCAAGACATTTCTGGATACAGGATACTGGGACAGTCATACCTTTAGTCTGACCAGTTACCGCTGTTTTTGTGCTCTTGTGTACTTTTCACATCAAACTTCAGATGAATGCTTTCAAAGGCTTTTTTTTTTGTCTTGTTCATGAATTTTATGCACCTGAATTTGAAGGAGAACAAGATTCTATTTTAATCTTATTTATCTTACTCTTGAGTTTCTCTGGGTTGGTAATGTGTCAAAGGAAAGTTGTTTCGAAGATGTCATTTCACAATTCAGTTGTGAGCATATTCATATAAAGTCATACTCTGCCCTTGTTTACACTCTGCAGCTCCAGTGATTTCACTGGGGATTTCATAGAGGAAATAAGGTCAGGATTCATCTTGAGTCCAGTCCTACTGCCTACTCAGGCAAAAAGCTCATGGATTTTCTACTACTAATACACAATGCAAGAGGAGAAAACATATGCTTTTCTAAGTGACCATGGTAACTGGTACTTGGGTTTCCTAGGTGATTTTCTGGCAAGTGGCCAAAGGAGGAAACTGTAACAAAATGGGATCCCAGACACCAGAAAGCATTGACATTCCTGGCTATGAAGCAGGCTGTACTGAGGAGTCTGAAGTGACAAGCTGTAGAAACAATTATTCCAAACTCCTCACTTTAAAACTATAGTTAAGTGTCAAACACAAGGCAAAGGAAGGTTAAGTAAATCTATGGTCCCAATTTCCTTCCGAAACTAGTAAGGCTGATACATTTCTTTTACTTCTTCTATCTGGTGAATGATACCAATCTTATCCAATTAATATCTTAAGGTTTGTACAAGCTAGTTTTGATAGAAAATAAAAAGGCCAAAATGACACAGAGAAAGAAAAAAGAAGTTGCTTAAAACTGACTTGTAGCTTGAAGTTAGGAAAATCTCACACTCTATAAATATGTATATTTATATTTTAAATGCTTCATTGTAGTAAATAATAGTAAGTGGTTTTGTATTTCGTATTTTTCAAGGCATGGAAGATATGTTACAAAGAACCAAATTCTCTTTCAAGTGCACTAGAGACACTGCAGAACACATCAGTATTCCTTCTGGGGCTCCCAACCAGCACACAGAAGAACCCCTCCTACCACATCTTTCAGGGGGTTTCAGGACACTCCTTAACTGCCTATCAAAATCATTCCCTCCTGGAACGAAGGTGAAATAAAATGATAGACAATGTGGCACAACAGAGTAGAGACAGAAGGACTGGGGGCAAGAACTTCTCCGTTTCCTTTTCCAGAATAGAGGAAGAAGAGTTCATACATTCATGTAGACGTATGTGCTCTTCCAACTCTTGTGCAGTGTTAAAGACCGACCGTCACAGAATGCTCTTACACATCATGAACTGTGGAGTCTACCAAAGTCTGCAGAGAACTGATGTGCGCAGTAAGTACATGACCACAAACATGTACAGACATAGCATCTATCTAACAGTGGAACAACCCAGCAACAAGAATGTTACTGAAGATAAGATTATGGACTGCTGTAAATTATGAAGACCAGCCACAGCAGCAGAACTACCCGTGCTGATAAAAAAAGTCTGATCCAGAAATAGCAGAAAGCTGTTTCCTTTTTGCTGGAAGAGAAGTAGTCAAAGGAGTTTGAAGACTCTCACTACAAAAAGACCACCTGCTGCACCTGTTGTGAGGAACTGCTGAGTATCAAAATCATAAACATGAATCAAACTGTTGCTAAGTGTTTACTTGTGCGTTTATATGCATGCTTTCAACTATACGTAAAGCTTTATAAAGCTTGATTGCCAGGTTTTTCATTAAAGCCAGAAGGTCCTATTCTATCCCTACAGGATACAGTTATTGATAAGTTATTTTAAGATCCTGTTTTGTGGCCGCAGGATAAAACCAAATTAGCCTTAAAAGGGCTGTGAAGTATTTTGAAATTAACTCTTCACTTATCTAACTGTGGGGTTGATTTCAGAATTCTTCTTTCTGCCTCTCTCTTCAACTTTTAATGGAAAATCTGTGCTGGCAACTGGTAGGGAGATGTACAGTAGCAGTCGCTGAAAGCACTTTGCTTACCGCAAACACAGAGCCTTTCTGAAAGTACATGGAGTGAATACTTGCTTATCCCACTGGAAATGCAGTAAAAAAATGAACAATAGCTGCAGTGTGGGATGCATCAGACACCATAATAAGAGGAGATGGTGATGGTGATGGTGATGGTGATGGTGGAGGGGAGAGGGGATGTAGCCTGCAATACCCAGGGAATCTGACTGTGCCACAACAACCCTTTCTGACCTTAACATTTATAAACTCCCATATGCATATTTATCACAAAATAAGTTCTTTTTATATTCCTCTAAGAATATAGATCTCACTGTTAACACCGCCCAGTGTGAACACTCAGTTATATGCTATGTCTGTGTGTACTCCTCTCCTTCACTTTCCCATCCAGACTGTGCCTGGACTTGGTAATGCTTCACTACGTTACTCAAAATACTTTAGCAATTTGCATGGGGCTTGGCTCAGTACTAGATGTAGCTCTTTACACATTCTCAAAGCACTAAGACAAAATCTATTTGCAGTCACACAAGCGTGGCACATACCTTCTCCATCAATTTAGCATGATGCCCAGGTGTCCAGCTAATTCTAAGCAGCTTGGTAAATCTCCATAGCAAGGACAGCACCATGCAAAGGTACTAGCACAGGTTTGGAAAGCAGAGGTTGTGTCAGTGATGTACTGTACCTGAACTAATAAGCCAGTGCAGGTGTCTTTGCTTTCCCTATTATCTACCTGTAGTCATGTCCGTAGTCTACTGAACTCCAGCAGGGTAAGCTAGGGTAGCTGAGAACATGTTCTCTCTTGAAGAATGAATAAGATTTGCTAGAGCCTTTCCTGTAGATTTAGGGATATCCAAACAGATATGGAACAAAAATGTATTTTGTAAGTGTAATTAAAATATCATAACATTAATATAATATACTGCAAATGAAATGATTGTATATTATTGTTCATACTTCACCTGAAAAAAATATCATTAACTTCCTGAAATTCAAATATTTTGAGTCATTTGATTTGAGACATTTGTGTTGGAAAAATAAAATTATTTGAACTCTGAGTCTATTATTCTAAGACATACATAGGCCATTACCTTTCCTAAGAGTTAAAAGCTCTGTGCTAAACATGTTAAAAATAACAGACAAAAAAGATTGCCATGTTTATGTCCCATACTAAGGACAGGTAGTGAAAGGAGGTAAAATGAACACATCAGTAGGAGCCAGTAGAAGATTTGGCAGCACTTACGAGACTGCTACATAATGTAATTACACACGCCACTGGTCTGAGATCAATTATTTATATCCTCTTTTACATACTGCAACTCACATTTTATTGGCAACTGTTATTACCAATTCACTTCAATAGAGGGCAAAAAAGACTGAAGTTGTCATCTCAGACTGGAGGTTGCATGCTAGAGTGAGAAGAAGTCTGGGAGGATTAAGTACAACTGGAAACATGACCAAAGTAAAAGAAAATACTGGAGCTGCACAGGGTTTGAGTAACTTTAATTTCCCCTAATGCTTCACTGCTCTCCCTATCTGTGAAACATACTGAAAAAAAAACCAAAAGACCTTGGTGAAACAAAATGAAATTAAGAGTTTTTATGCTAATTTTTCGCTAGACTTGAACAGTTTGTAAGCACGCAATTCACAGCACCAGGAAAAATATATGGCTTGGTGAACTGGAAGTATGTTCTCCTAAACCTTCTTTTACTGACTTTTAATGCAGTAAATTTCTGAATAATTTGATGTACTTATGGGAATTTCCTGTGGTGGATGAACATTTTATTTGTTTTTATTTTCTCCCTGATTTCATTTCTACAAGAGAACATAGAATCTAACATCTAACATAGAATTTCAAACACTATTTTCTGTTACTGAGTTTCACACTGTTCCAGTGATATTTTAAAATTCACTTAATATAAGTCACAAATGTAAGATCCCCCAGCAATTATTAAAAAGGCTTATGTTTTATGTAAGATGAAATAACACACTTTGGACTCAAAGATAATTACTTCTTTCATTTTACATAAGAATGCAAATAAAAAGAACGGAGCCTTCCCAGTTTTGCAAAGAATTCCACACTGGTGGACCAATTTCATTTTCATAGCCTTAAAGAATTCCTCATGTAGTGGTATTTGTCTCCTATTATTCTTCACAATCTTTAGCATTGAAATGATTTGTTATAGTGGCCTTAATGCAGTTTCTTTTAATAATTGATATCTTTCCCACAAAACTCTTTCCCTCCAAGATTTTTTAAGTACACTTGACCTACCACTCCTCCAAATTTGCTGACTGCCTGCTTTCCTGGTGCTCGTGGTCTTTATTCTGCTATGACTATGGTTTAAGCAATATGCATTTTGTCCCTCAGCAGTTCAGAAGCATGGTGAAAGAGAAGATTTGGATTCAAAATTATCTTGACTAATGAGAGAGAGTTGATTAAGGGAGGGAATGTAACAAAAACAATGGCAAAAATGCCCACATAAGAGCAGAAAATAAAATTCAGAAATACACAATGGAATATAGCCTGACAAAGAACTGAGCTGCAGAAATTAATATACAGCTTACTGCAGAATGAGACACAAATACAAATTGACAATGTTATACTGCTGCAAAAAAGTAATTGTCACTCTGAGATTTGTCAGAAGGAGCATCAGATTCAAAACAGGACAGCAATTACATTTGGTGTGGATGAATTCTTACCTGGAATTCTGTATTTGCTGTCGGACACTGCACCTTAAGAAAGGGTTAGGCAATGAAAGAAGCTGTACAGACTTGTAATAGAAATATTAAGATTGTAGGAATGAAGTATGAATGGGTATATCTGTGTAAGGACCAGAAGAAACAGCAGAACAATGTAGAAAAAATGGCCCATATTCATAACCAAGAATACGGTCCACAACAGCAAAACTGAGGAATGTTGCCTGTATCAAGCCCAGAAGGCCTGCACTCCAGTGAGACCAAAGCAGACTACTTGTCAGCAGAAGACCCTACACTAACAGCATGAAGATGGGAACAAGATTACAGCACATCACACATGCCATTCCTTTTCCTTTTACCCTAACAGGAAAGCAGACTATAGCTGTAGAGAAACTCAAAGTGAGAAACAAACAACAGTCAGTAGACTTGTCTAAAATTTATGGAGGAGGAAGTAAACAAAATTCTGATGCAACAGAATCATGCCATAGTAACTTTTGGCTTCTGAGGCATATAAAAGACCTGTCCAAAAAACAGTTTGTCATCGCAAATCAAGAAAAACCCAGCAGATGTGATGAGGACTCAGTACCTGGTGTCTTTTGTCCTCTGTGTTGCACACAACTGACCCTGGCCAGACCACCTGAACGCATGTCTTGGTTCTTGTGAGGATGTGGGTGTGAGAACGTGAGTGAATTAAATCATTGAAAAAATGAGTGTGAGTGGGTAAATTTAATGTACTTAGAGGTTTTGTAAAATAAGTATCACATTCTCCTTCCATAAGGTCTCATACTGAGTTTCGTTACACTCATTTCTTACACAGAAGAAAGCACATACAGTGATATACACTGAAAGGCTGAAAGAATTGCATTTGTTTAGTCTGGGAGAGAAAAGCTTCAGGGGAAATAAGGTGATAGTTTTCCGTATGTAGTATGCTATTATTAAGAGGACAACTGATTGTTTTGTTGTTTTTAATGGATGCTGGGAGAAGGACAAAAAGAAATCAGCTTCAACTGCAGCAAAAAAGATTTGGGCTGAATATTGGCAGGCATGAAACCATGGAACAGCTTGTCTTGGGATGTTATGGAATCTGCACCAGGGATTTTAAAGAACATGACAAACAAGTATCTGTCAGCAACTGTTTCTATACATTCAAACCTATCTTAGTCCTGGGGTCTGGACTAGACCAGTGATTGACAATAAATTTTTGTTGTCTAGTGCCAGATTTATTGTCAAAGGCATTGTGACTCAGAGGCCCTGGTGCCAGCTCAAATCTGTGTCAGTTATAGGCTTGGTGCCCATGCCAAAGTTTTGTCATCACTGGACTAAACAATCTCTTGATGTCTCTTCCTGACCTATGTTTTTATGGTTGCTATGAAACCCTTACTCATGGAAGCAATTTTTCCACTGGCTCTATGGACTTCTGTTCTGTTTCTCACTAACAGAAATGTTAAAACATTTTTATTGTTTTTCTATTTCCTTTTCAATAAAATTGAAAACAGCCATGCTTGGAGTTGGGAAAAAAATAATTTCTTTTACTCTAACTTTTTCATTTCAACTGGCTTTTGCAAAATCTATCTGTTGGCTGAAGGTTACATAACTGCATTTCTTTTAACAGAACTTTTATTATTATCTGTTTGACAAAGAGATGGCAGCAGGGTGGTGCTGTTGCATTTTTCTCTTCATCTGCTATTTTTTTATCTCTATTTTTCAGGAGTAACAAAACCAAGCTTCTGAAGCTTTGGTACTTTGCCAAGAGCACACATGGAAATATTTGCATCAGGTATAAAGTTAAAAAGCAAATAGCCATACGTTTTCAAAGAATTTTATGGAAATTTAAGACAGAATTCCCACTGTCTTTTCAGATAACTGTGTAAGTCTCCCCTAAGGTAATCTATGAAATTGAACATTCAGATACTGAGGCCTGAATGAAGCCTGCAAAATCTTTATGTTCTCTAATTACTGGGAGAAATCTTGCAGTGAGAGCAGGATTAAGAGGTAGATCCTATACCTATATTTTTAGTAAGATCAAGTTAAAAAGCCCATCTCGTATATGGTTTATCTTTGAAATGTACCTCTTTTCTATATATTTTAATGCACCTTGCAGCTTCTTAATTACATTTTCCTTAATGAAATATGAAAATATGAAGCATGTAACTAAGGGAACAATGATGTCCCTGGCAGGTATCACACAGTCTGTAAATATCATGTCACAGTTCTAAGACAAATTGTAAATTTTCTGTAGCAATCCCTCCTCCCCTCTCATTATTCAAGAAAATGATCTCAACAACAGGGCCACATTCCAGGGGGGGAGAGGCCCACACAGAAGGAGGACAGGTGATTATTACATAATACAGATACAAAAACATGTAGTTACAACCATTTGCCAGACCACATGTTGTCTGTAGCTGAGCCAGTCTGGTGTAAATGCTCCTAGCAAGGAGCTGTGTAATCCACCCTTCCGTTGTAACCTCACTCTGCCAAATCTAACAAGTGGTTGCAACAATGAGGAAGGCACATGTCAACACCTTTCAGAGGCAGACTGGCTGCATCATAGGTCAGCACACCACATTTCAAACTTGGGACACAGGAAAACGTCTTACTATGTGGCATTTCCCCATATTTGGTATACCCCCCATTGTACTGCTTTTCTTCTCCAGTCTGATGGGGAGAAAATTGCTCAGTAACAGCAGGTGCTGATAATGCTAGTCTGCTACTTTAGTGGGTACTTGTATCAGCAAGGTTGAGGGAGGAAGTTCCTGTTCTGATGAATTCACTGATGTCCTTGCAGCCTATTTCCCTTTTTAAGTGATCCGTGTGAGGGGGTCTTTTCTACGCAGAGTTACTCCAAAACTTCCCAGTTAAATATCTCAATTTTTAACGTTGCCAAAAAGTGCTTGCTTTTAGATTCACTGTAATTCTAGGCCTTTTGGTGGCTCTTACCCCCAGCTGCTTGTGAACATACATAACCATATTAGCAAACAAGACAAACTTATCTGACAAATGGCCTTTGGTTCAGCTTCTTGTTTGTATGCTTCAAATATCCTGAGTACTGTGGGCTATAATAGTATCAGCAATAGCCTGGAGAAAAAAAAAATAGATCGCTTATTGGAAATTTAATGCTTTATGCAGGAAAAAAAAAAGTTTATATTGTTCTTTTCTCCTTTCCCCCCAAAGGATCTGCCCATTTCTTCAACTCAGTCTCCCAGTCTTTCTCAGCTAATGTTTACCACTTCACTTTCATTACTTCTAGTTCTTCCTGCTATTCAAGCTCAGCCCAATTCCTTTTTGGGCTCCCAAAACCCCAACAGTCCTCCAGATTTCTTTCAGCTTTAGGAATTCTCTACTTTTCCCCTGGACCAATACATATGAGTAGATAGGTATATTGTGGAGCATTTCAACTCCATTTTTGTGAGTACTTCTGCCCCCAAGAAATTTGTGCATAATGACAATTCTGCATTAAATCATCCTGTTTTGTAATTGCTGGCCAAGATGGAGGTGAGGACAACTTGTCTCACCCACAAAACAGTGAATTGTCTTGAATACTTCAGTAAAACTCTAGAGATGGACTCTTTATCTTATTCAGTCCTTGAGCCTTCCCCCTCCAACTTCTGCCACCTTCTCCAGATAACTTTGCCAGTATTCACTGACTCTTATTATATACGTGGGTTCCACATTTTTAGGAGTATCTAGTGATTGTGAGTTCTTCAACTTCTGGGTGCATAATTTGACATACCTTAAGGAGATATGACCTGATTTTCAGAAGGGGAACAAATGGAAAAAAAAACAAAGAAATCTTTGTAAAATCTTTGTCATGGATGCTGTTAGGAAAAGCTGTTCTCTGATTAGTTTTAAGATGGCATTTGTGTCATTTATGATATGATATGGTCATGAATATGAATTCCATGATATGATCAGCTGCAAAAAGGGAACAATGACCACAATGATTAATATAGTGTTTTATTTACTTTCTCCTTTTACTCATTTAGGATGTTATTAATAAAATAAGTAAAGCGCCTGTTTACAGTGCATTATTTTTTAATGGTCTCTGCCTTTATCTGCCCAAAATCAATAAAAAAGCAAGGCTTTGTCTTCTCCCTGTTCTGACAGCTACAGGTAAATTACCTGTTAGAAGGTGACAATGATGCAAGGACTAAAGGGTATATCTGCTTCTAGTCTTTAATCACATCTAGCACTCATCTTTTCTGAAGTTAAGCCACTTCAGGCGGGAGCTGTACAACGCATACAGCAACGGGACGCAAACGCGCAGGCCTCCGTGGGACGGCTCGGCAGCCACACACAGCCGTGACGAGGCTCAACTGGAGGCCGACCAGCTCCAGCCCGGGCCAAGGCCGGGCAACGCCGTCCCCGCGCGCCTCCCACGCGGTGGCGACAGCCCGGGTGCCCGCAGGATCCAGATGTGGCGTCTCCTCGGGAGTCCCCGGCGGCTCCCATTCCGACTCTCTCAAAGAAGGTTTCTACTTCTTTCTATGCCTCCCTGCGGGGCGGGGTGTGCAACACCGGGCTCCCGTCCCCAAGGGCCACCACAGCCCTTCAAGGCACGGCGCTGCCAGCCGGCTGGCAGGGGAGGCCGGCCCCGGCAGGGACACGCCTCCCCCCGCCCCCGGGGCACGGCGGCAGCCCGCCGCCCACCGAGGGGTCCCGGCCGCTCGCCGGGCCGCTGCCGCCGCCCCTCGGCTCGGCCGCCGCCCCCGAGCAGCGCCGCCGCCGCCTCCCCCCGCGGCGCCTGCGGGAAGGTGGCGGCGGCCGGCCCGCCCGCCCCTCGCCGCCGGCTCCGCCGCGCGCCCCGCGGCCCCAACGGCCCCAACGGCCCGCCCCGCCCCGCCCCGCGCGGCCCCACGCGCCCCGCGGCCGCCTGCGCTGCGCCCTGCCTGCCCGCTGCGCGGCGAGGACAGCTCGGCGCGGGCGGCCGCAACTGTGGGAAGGATGAGCGTGGAGAACCAGGATGTGCTGCTGGACCTGGAGGAGGAGGAGGAGGCGGCGGAGGAGGAGGAAGATGAGGATGGGGAGATCGGTGAGTGAGTAAGGAGTTGGGCCGGGGCTCGCGGGGAGGGCACGGCGGGGCTGCCCGCCTCGGGAAGTTGCTCCCGAGTCGACGGAGCCGGTGCTGAGAGGCACCTGCCGGGCGCGTCGCTTCGTGCCGCGAGCGGCAGCCGGGCGGCAGCGAGCCCCTGCGCGGGCAGCGTGCCCCGGGCCAGGGCAGCGGCGGCAGCCGGCAGCGCGCCCGGGCTGCGGCTTGAGCCTGCCCTCGGCAGCGGACCTCCGTCTCCTGCACGGCGGATGGTCTTCCGACGGAAAAAACGTGATGTGTGCCCGACGGGTTTCACCACGAAGCCCTGTTCCTCCCTTCCTACTATCAGTACGTGCTAGTGGGCAAACTTTACCTGCCCGCTTCCCTCTTTTGGGAGAAGCGCGTTAGATGGCACCGAAGAAGCGCTCTGCGGTAAGCAGGAAGGGAGAGGTCGGTGGTGTCGCCGAGCAGAGGCACAGTCTGTTCCAGGCTGCCTCCTCGCTTTGGAAAATGAGAAAAATGCCATTTCCACAGCACGCCCCCGTGCACTCGGCATCCCCCGAGCCTGAGGAAACCCGGCTGCCGCCCTCTGCTTCACGGCACAGCAGCTTGCTCTCCCCTATCTGCAAGGGCTGCATGTCTTACCGTGACAGCCAAGCAAAGGAGAGAAGAAAATGACCCCCCCCCCCAAAAAAAAAAAAAAGAAAAGAAAAAGGACAAGAAAGGGAGAAAATCGCCAAAGCGTAGAAAGATAGAAATTCTGCTGGAAAAAATGCATGCTGTGTCTGCCAGAAATGCAGAAGAAATGCCCGGAGTGTTTGAAGTTCAAAGAGAGTGCACGATAGTCGTGTACCAAGAGCAAGCAGCCTAGGACAATTACTTTTGTGTTTACTGTGGGAATGGATTCTGTTAAATTATTTCCAGAAAACAGTCAAAAAGGGCTAGTTCTCAGATGGTTCAGACTGAAGGGATCTATTCATGTCAGTAAAGAGACAGTGTTTTACATCAGTTCAGAAGCTGTTTCCAACTAGAATACCCGAGTTATTCTGAAGCCTTTTGTTTCTGCTTACTTGTTAAAATATAATAAACAAGGAATGCAGACAACTGTCAGTTAGACAAGCAAGTAGAAGATAGATTTGTATATATAAATTTCATCAAATAAATAGGCTTCCTGCTCATTCTTGTTCACAAGGTTGTGAATAATTTTACTGACAGGTACAGAATTTTGGTAATTTTTTGAATATTGAGACTGAACTTCTGTACTTGTTAAAAAATCTAGTGACATTAACTCTCTCTGATACTCTTGTTGCCTTTAAATACTAATCCTTAATAATGGCCACTACAGTTTGTCTCTTTTATTCAGTTAGTTCAGTCCAAAAGCGTATAAAGTTTGAGCCTCACCCAAGGTCTGTGGAAATCAGGGAATGTCTTTTCTCCAACATTACTAGCCTATGTTTTAGATGCTGTGGGAGTATCCTTTGGTTTATAGTAATAGTCCAGAGACAAATTCAGTTTTCCATAGGAAGTGAGACAGAGGAATTGACTCCATTCCCCTAATTAAGGGGTGGATCAGCACTGCAATGTATTAATCACCACATGCCTTTTCCTTTCCATTCTTTACCCCAGAGAACAACTAAACTTTTTTCCTACTCATGACTCTGTATCAGATTTGGGGTTGGTTCAGTTCCCAAAGCCAGCTAACCATGAGCTGCATGTTATGTTTGCAGGATACAGCAGTGTGGATCAACACAGTATGTGGTAAACTTGGCTGAAAACTGAGCAGTAATGGTTTCGTAAGTTGTCATGCAAATAAATTTTACTGTACAGCTCTGTCACGTTTGCTGTTCTGCCTTGCGTGGGTAACAATCTCAAGGTTTTTAGATTAGCTATAGAGATAATTACAGGAGAGCTAATTTAATCTGAGAAACTTGTAGATCATCCATTTGCCTCCAGTTTTATTGTACCACTTGCATCTACATTTTTACCAAGAAAGCCATCTCTGCTTCAGTAAATAAGTAGGGCTTCTTTTGGGCTCTTTCCAGTTCAATTCAAGATCAGTCCCAAACCCACATAGCTCATCAGGAAAACATTATTATGGCACATCAAAATTTGTAGTCATAGCACACAAAAGGAGTGCTCTGGCTTGCATTGGCATGTAACTGCTTTTGGTTATCCACGCTGATGAGTAGCAGACCTCTCATGTCAGAAGCAGACTTAGGCAGGAGTCCAAAGAAAGAGCAGGACTCATGAATTCAAATCCGCAGCAAAGCACCATAACCACTCTGCCATACATAGCTTTGAAATTGATTGTTTCAGCCAGAGATTTTTTTCTGAAGGAAAGATATCTTGTCCCCAAACTAGGTTTTTAAACAAGTTGAAAGAAACATTTTTTCCAGTGCTTAACAAGATGGGCAACTTTTATTTTGGAGTCAAACTGTTTTCAAGAGGATTGTTACATTAGTGACATCAATTTGTTTCTGAGATAATCTAGTTACCAGGCAGAAGTGGTGGGAAGGACACTGAGCTATGGTTGCCACAGGAGTTAAAATTCTCCAAATGTATTATTTTCTGCCTAAAAACTGTCAGACAGTTCCATAAACTGCAAAATTTTTCTTTCCCTGGTGCCAAATCTCATACTACATCTAAATTAGTTTGCTTATGTGTTGGGATTTACAGAATATCTGAGTGCTCTCTCCAAGAGAATTAACGTCTGAAGACAGTAACAGAGTCATATATTCTTACTAGCCGTTCTGCATAAAACACTTTTCCTTGTGATATTATGTTAGCACCTTACTAACTCTTTGTTATCTTGGTTTTGCACAGATGTAACTTCTAGTTGTTATCCTTGAACCTTGAGTTCCATCTTCCTGTCTTATGAAACTGCTGCAATAATCACTGAAACCTCTTTTGTAGATGACCAGTTTATGGATGTCCACATGCTTAGGTTTTTCTTGTCATGCCATCCAGATACTGTGCTGTTGAGGAGTTCGGGTCTTCTTTTTGAAAAGTATTTCATGCTATTGTTTATGCATTTTTGCCAGCTACTAGTTCAATTGTTTCCAGCAATTTCTTACTTCATTTTCTGAACAGTTGTTTTCTTTCTTTATTAGCAGTGATATTTTTGTATTTGTGGCTTATTTGCTTTGACTTCCTGTCTGTTTTTGAATCCATCACATTAATCTTAGTCTTTAACTGAAGTCTAATGTAAGGTGACACAATCTGGCGCTGCTGCTGAAATAGGAAGCCCTGCCCTCTTCCTATCTTGACTTGCCCATTCCCAGCCTCACACTGCCCTGTCCTTTACACCAAACCAAATGTTCTGCATGGTGAACTGTCCAGGTTGGATTTTATCTGGTGTATATCTCCAGTTTGGTTCACTGCACAGCACACAACTGTGTGTGCTGGCATGTGGGAGGAGGTGACATGGCCAGAAGCAGGGAGGATGTGGCAATGAACAGGCAGGCTAAGCAGGAGGATGGACTGGTTATTTCAGTGCTAGTTTATGCAAGTAAAATTATTTGTGGAATTGCAGCCTAAAATCATTTGTGGGATAGCATTCTTCTCCAGCCTCTTTTCTTCCAATTTTGTGCGGCTCACTGTTCAATGGGCATCTTGTCCTAAGGGGTGATGTTGTAATACAAATGGTGAAGAACAGACATAGCTATTCTTCACCTCATTACTTTTGCTCACTGTTCTGTTCTCCTCTGCTTGCTTCCTCATGACACGTGCTGAATTTTATCATATTGCCTTCTCAGAGCTTCTAATTGGTCCTACTAGCTTCATTAACTTGACTTGCTTCTCATTTTCACCCTGCAAATGTTATTGATATCATACACTGTACTCCAAACTGAACATACTGTATACTGAAAGTGTTCTACAGATTACTCCAATATATGCATTAAGGGTTTTGTAAAATGGTCAGTTACATATAAAAGTATTCTAAAGCCAAGGAAAAGTCTAAATAGTTAAGATTCCTTGACTGAAAAATGAAGTTAACTTTGTCCTGCAATTTATTAATTGTAATTTCCCCAACTGCGGGATGTTTAAAATTGGTCTACTCAGCAGCAGGTGCATGTATCTGATAATTTTCTAACATGCAAGGATATGTAAGGAGATGTTAAAAAAAAAAAAAGAATTTCTGAAAGGACAATACCTTTCCTTTCATACCTTATTCTATGATAAGCAGGACTGCCCCAGTCCACTCTTGTCACACCTGGTTTTCTTAAGTTTTTCTTCTCTGATTTGTAATCACAATAAAAATTATTGTGGCACATTTCAGTCACCCACTGTCCTGAAGAAGACTGTGGGATGGATATGTCTGATAAGCTGAGAATCAAAAATTTCTACTCCCCAGTTCTAAACTCAGTTGACTACACCATTCTAGTTCGTATGTGAAGACAGACAACTTTGCATGCTAGAGTTTGATCTCTCTTTTTTTTGGTCTTCTGTGAAGCAGAACTTATTGTATATGTGCATTTAGCAGACAAAGAACATAAGTAAGTAGGAACATAGACTCACTGTCTTATTTATTCTGATTTACAATTGAGGCTGCAGGAAAATCTTCATCATGAACCAGGACTGTATTCTACCGAGCCATATACAAATCCAGAATGAAAATACTAGCCTGTAATGCTGTTGAAATTTTAACTACCTCTCATGCCTCCATGTCCTTCCTCATATCTCTGTTACCTAATGGTTTACATACATTTCTTTCTCCCTTCTTACTTCAGTCTTCTTACTTTCTGACTCTTTCCACCCATTTCCCTTTCACTGAATCCAAACTACACACAAGTAACAGCCTTGTTACTGAGTATGACCGTATTTGAACAGCTGTGCACCACTGGTACCACTCACTTTAACTGTGATTTAATGATTTTTCTACAAAAAATCATAATATACATAATACAAAAATCAAAATACATTTAGAGTATAAATATTTAACTACAATATAATTACTGTTTTGTAGCTGTTTATAATTCATAAACTCTGGAGGAGCTCATAAAATTTTAAGAATCAGATGGGAATTCGGGAGAATTTGCAAGATTTTTCTCTTTTTAAACTTCTTGTACTTTGAGAGTATTCTTTGTTCCTAGATGTAACATTTCAGACTTAACTGTACTGAGCATGTGAGTTCAGTTTACAGATAAGTCTTCAGTCTGTAGGACTGAATTGTTATCGGCCATTGTACTAACTTGTGTCATTTGTACAACTTTAATAGTAATAATTTTGTATCTTCTCCTGGTTATTGATCAAGTGATTAATTTTGTCAGATGTATATCACAGGTGATTCCTTAAAGTTTTATCTTTGTTTACACATCTCACAAGTTCTTTTAAAAGGAAAACCACCCTATGAACCATTACGCTAAACATGCTAGATTTTTAAATTACTTTTCAAGCATTATCATTTTCAGAAAAAGAAAATTTATCTAAAATTGGTATGTAGGAAACAATCAGGCTTGCGTTATATGGTACAGGACTCCTGGCTAGTAGTTCCATAGTGTCACACTTACTGAAAGTAATGCCATCGAAAAGTCACTATCAAAAAGTCACAAAAAATGTTAATGCACTACTATTAGTTGATTTGCAACTTATGCAGTATATCAAATTTGTGGTAGAGAGCTTGAATTTCAGGAGACCAGAGACATGAAAGGGCTGATCTGTGAATGGCATAACAGAGTTTGTGCCAGCCAGTGGGTCACATGATCCTTCGAGAGGATTCAGAAAGCAGTCTAGATGCTTTTAAATCATTGAAAGTATTTTTATTGTCAAGAGCAACAACAATTTCACTTCCCTCGTATTTTTACCTTACAGTGGTAATAGAGACCATCTGCCTTGAAAACACAGGCAGAACAAGTAAATGGGCTAGGTTTGTTGTAATAGGTTTTAATTCTTCCATAACATAAGAGATCATGAAAACATCTTGCTTGCCATAAAGAATCATCAATCTAAAAACAATGAAAAATACAACTCTAGCTTTTTGGTAATGCTAGTTCTTAACATATTTTTTTTTGTTTAGAAAAAAATTGTGAGGTCCAAAAATCAGAAATCAGTCCCAAACAGTAGGCATATGTGGAAGCCACAATCTTATCTGTTTTATTAGTCTCAGACGGGTTTACAAAATATTTGCTCAGATGTAACTTACATGATTTTTGATATTTTTGCTTGTATATATATGGGAAAGGAGATGGCGGATGTGATATTTTACTATATATATTGCAGGGAATATTCTATGAATATAACATTTTGAAAGAACTCATCAAATTCTCAAGATTAGTTATAAGCTAGTCTGTCCACAGAATTGAAACTCTCTTTTGGGCCCTGTCAAAAGGAGGATGTTGGCTCAAGAAAACGTTTATTAACAGGAAATGACAGGTGCTGTTCTATTAAATTAAGTCAGTTTTATAAACTATAGTAACCATTAAAAAACAAGTGATGAGAGTACATCATCTTCAACAGTAAGAGTCTGATAAAACATAAATGGACCTTTCAAAATTAATTAAATGTGGTTTATGAATAAGACCTGTTATTATAAGCATGGAAAGTTCATCTAAGTTGTTATCATTTAAATCACCTTATCTTAGTATTTCTTGGTATTTGTCGTTTCCTAGAAAAGGATGGGTCGCATGCTGTGGCAATAAGGTGTAGTTTGCCACTAGACATGTGGCAAGCCCCAAGGGGGAACTGATACTAAAGCTGATGTTCTTGCCACACTGAAAAAACAACAGAAGGGTGATTTTGCACAAGAACAATTACCTTTCATAAATTACATAGTCTTTGTAATGTCTTCCAGCTTTTCCCTTAGAAAGAAAGCTGGATTTTTTTTCCTTTATTGTTTTGTAGTTTGAGACGGTACATTCTGTACCCCACTAAAAAAGTCAAATAAACATTAGCCTGAGCTTGGGATTAACTAGGGTAGGTCAGAAAAGAGTTGTTCATTTTTATAGCATTAGGTAAAGGTAATGAAACTAAACATGCTATGCTTAATATAAGAAACACTTTGGAAAAAAGTGTTGCAGGTGTTAAGCCTATAGAGCCACTGCAGGTGTGTATTTAACAAGACAATGCATTTAATAGGGTGTAAATGTCAAGGAGAAGCACTGAAGAATGGCACCTGGGTTTTGGGTTGTTTATTGTTCTTGTATTCAGAAAAAAAAGGTGGGGACAGAAATATTAAGCAAGTGCTGAACTCTGTAACTTCATGAATAGGTAAAGTCAACTTTCTTTTACTTGACTGTCATCACTGCTTTAGTGCACATTTCTGGCATTATCCTTTCTAACAAATACGAAGTATTGGTCTATACAGTAGATATATTATTAAACAGATATTTGTTTTGTATTGTTAATATAAACTAAAAAAGCATTTCACCAAGGCATGTGCCTGACATCACTTGTAACTTTTAGTAAGTTTTTGATTCAAGTCCAGGCCTCACTGTGAATGTAGATAGAAGTTTTCCCACTGAATAGAGTGTTTGTTCATCTCCTGAACTGGCTGACATGAAAGCCCATAAGTACATTGTTAACTTTTTGTGCTAAGAATTCAGATTTGATGAATCTGAAAGTTGAAATGAAAGACTTAGGCTGTAATGTCAGAAACATGCCAAGCCAGCATAAATTGACTCGGCTACCAAAGAAGAATTCACCCCACAACCACCTTACAGTGGCAACTTACGTGTTCATGGCATTTTGGCCATTATTTGAATAATAATTCATTGGGGTGTATTAGTGGCAGCATGGTAGGAATACAAAGCTGTAAAGAGCTACACAGTACTCTTGAAGTTTTTATTGCTATGGTTTTCTGTGGGAAATGAAAACTGGCAGTCATACTAAATGTCATCAAAAATAGATTTTTTTTGATAATAAATCTAAGAAAGCAAACATTTGAGTGTAGAATCTTTTGTCTTCTGTACCCTTCATGATGTACTCAAGCATCCCACATTTGTCTGTATGCTTCATGACAGGATGAGTATATTGCTTGCTTCCTGGGGAATTATATGGCCATCTGAAATATACTTTTGTTTGTTTCAACAACTTACCTGTAATTGTTGTTTTCATCTGTCCCAAACTCTACACATTTGGTGATAAGAACAGTAAGCATGATTTCCTGCATGGACTTCAGGAATGAGATCCGGAAGCACCAGTAGAACTAATTAGAAAAACTCCCCTTCAGCTCAAGATGGCCAGATTTCATCTTCGAGCAGTCCCAACTCTTCTGCAGGATTCAGAATTACTTCCCAACCTCATTCTGTACGTGTCAGATACCTTCCCCAAAGCAGTCAGGAGGTGTGCTCAGGCCCCTTGCTTGTGTGTACATGATTTAGAACTCTGCCAGTGAGAAGGTAACTCTCCTAAAGCAGTGGCTGGTTTATCAGGGATGGACTGCTGGGTGGCAAATGGCAGGGGAAAGAGAGAGCTCACTTTTTCATTTGTGTCAGGCAGCCTGGTACATGTTCTTCTATCACTTAATACCATCAAATGGCAGCACCATCCCTTTTTCCCATTCATATGCTGCATATATGTCAGGACAGCTTCCTCTTCATAAAGCTTTCAATTCCAAACCTTATCAGTACAGATGGTCTGTTTCCTATGCAGCAATTGAACTGTTGAAGGGCATAATATTACTGAATATGAAATAGGCAGAGTCTAGTTGGTTTTGTTAATGGGAGTAGCCATATTAATAAAATGCGTATGCTGTGTTTGTAAAAGGGTAGGATTCAGACCAACATAGACCCTGTTATCAGGAAGAACCAGCAAGACCAAATGGTTTTGGGAAGAGACCACATTTAAATATCTTTAATTAATACTAGATCCAGATTGGAAAATTAAGAAAAATATATTAAAACACAAATTGACTGAACTTTAAGCAGTGCAGTTACAAGTCTGCTGGAGCATAAACATTCTTCTTTAACTGATTTTATGCCTCATGTGGTAGAAATTGCAGCTTAGTTTCAAAATATTGTATAAAGGCTGAATAAGATTGAACCCTTCAATTTAGCATTTACGTTAAATACTTTGCAGCTAAACCACTAATCAGCAATACTCATCTGACATTACTGAAAATCAAAGTTTTGTAGTAACTGCCACCAATAGCAGGTTTTCTTTTTCTTTTACAATTTCTCTTCCTTTCAGTTTCTTGTGGAGAGATTTCCCCAACTCCATTAATCTGGTTAGTCAGGTTATTCAGCATTTTTTAGTTGTGATTTACCATGGGACATTAAATATTTGCATAGGAGACTGCTTACTGTACAGTCATCTGAATGAACTACTACTCCAGTCTTGTAGAAAACAGTCACCACCTCTTTTCTGTCCAATGGCTGTTTGAAAACGGTTGCTGCAGCAGATACCCTAGGTTGAGTGTCTGATAACTTGGGCATTTACAGAGTGTTTCTGTCCTGTGGGCTTGTGGCTTGTGTGGATCTTTTGGAAATGCATCTGACCATCAGGATGTCTACACGAAGATCTCAGTGCTTGCCTTCACTGCTGCAGCAGGGATCCATGGACAATTCCTAAACTGTTACTGCTTTGGGAAATTTCTGCCAGAAGAGGAAATCTTCGCTGGGTAGAGAAGAGAAGGAGGAGTGAAAAGAGTGCAAAGAGGGAGCCCTTCTGTTAAGAGGCACTGCGCCTCCTGTGCTGTGGTGGTGCCAGAGCTAATGAATTTTGGGCAGGAGAAGGGGATGTATTTGGTGACTTCTCAGTGGGTGAAAAGAGATTATGGGTTCTTTGTGGGACAAATACAGGAAATGTCATCTGGATCAGGGTGGAAAGTATGAGAGCCCATTATAAAATGTTGTCAGTGTAGCAACCCTGGTGGAGGTGCTGGGGTTTATTGCTATCATCAGAGGGAGTCTGAAGTTTGCAGTGAAGAATAGAACTTGGAGCAGCGTAAAGAGTCCTATAGCACAGAGCAGGGTCTTGACTGAAGAATCTGGCAAAATAAGGAATGCTGAAGAGATGGAAAGAGGTAGTTTTAAGTAAGGATATGGAAATATCCATTGAGACCTGGGTACACACAAAAAAAAAGAAAAAGAAAGAAAAAGGGAAAGAATTAACAGTATTCATAGGAGTCAGACTGACCAATGTAACTATTCACCTATTTATCTGGTCAGGAATTTATAAGCACTAGAATAATGATTCAAGTCAGTTCATCAGGAAAATAAGATGCAGCATGGGAATAAGGTAATAGAACTGTATGTGTAGGGAACTGAAATAATTGATATTTTTAATGTATAGTAAAAATCACATTGTGTCTGTAGGTAATTTATCCGGCAGAAAAAATAGACCATACCATAAATTATTTGCAAAAATTTTCCATTGCTCTAGGTTTAGTAGTGCAGTTAGAGATAATAACATTTAACAAAACAAGACTGAGATGATGATCCAGAGGGCTCTAACATTGCCAGAGAGTTTTATTATCTTGTGTGTCATATTGCTAAAATTATTTGTTCTCTCTGTGTGTTGCTTCTTAAGTTGACTAATGGAGTTTTTAAAGGCAATAATGAACAAAGATCGGGAGAAACAGTGCATACTACCCTTGTGAGTAGTCCCATTGACTAGAGTGGGAATAGGATTATTTTTGTAAATGCTGTTCATAGTAGAGGATGCAGAACTTGTCCCTAATGAAGGTAATATCTTTATTAAATCTTTCATCATCTCAGTGTATACTGATAAATTCTAGGAAAAATAATTAAATCCATTTAATTATTCTGTTGTCTATAAAAGACAGGTAGGAATATGCACATAAGGACAGTTTATAAAATGATGGCTGTGCTTAAGACAATCAGCTCAGCAAATACCCCTATATTATGTGGTAAGTCTAAGACATGTAATGTATTAAATAAAAAAAGTGAAGAAATCAATGTGACTTGAAGGCTAAATGAGTTAATGCTGTATTTGGGGGCTTTTTTGTTTTGTTTTGTTTTTTACAAGTGCCTTACTGCTAATAAAATGAGAAGAGAAAAAGTTTCAAGGACAATGCAGTCCAGCCAAGTAGAGTTCCATATGTTTTTGTAAGGTTATTGGTGTTTGCCAGAAAAACAAACTATCTTTAGACCTCTCATTCAAAGAAGAAGAAGGTTTTATGTAGAAACTGGTTATCTTGCATGCTGTAGCCAGTGGACGGAAAGTCTGAAGAGTCTTTTAATAGCTGAAACTACAAAATATTTCTTGGTAAGGAAACAAAAGTATATAGTTTCCTTCTAAACTCTTAGGTCCAACACTGGGAACATGTACAGACATGAACCTATGCACATACACACACAAGTAGCTCATAAATGCCTATAGCTTCAGACTTCAAACTTAATACTTTCATAGTCAAAGTAATTTAAAATATCTTTTGGGGACCCTCCTGTATACACACAGCATAACAGCTGAGTGAAGAAAATACTTTAAAGCAAACATTCAAAGAAACTCATTACAGAAATTCAAATATCTCTCCTTTGAGACATGTAAATTTAAAAGCAATGAGCATAATTTTATGAACATATTTCAGACTACAAAATTAGATAGCTCATTGATCCATGGGCATTAAAGTCTAACCAAACACCCGTTTGCAATTACGATTTGCTTGATCATTTCAAATCTTCATGAAAAGGTTCCACAGCTGCATGGAGGCTTGACATTGGTGATGAACACCATGGGCTCATCTTTGCTGCTGAAAAAGCTGTGTTTGTAGCTCAGGGCAACTACTGTGCACTGGCTGTCCTGCAGTAAAACACCCTGAAGGCAAGGCACACTAGGTTTCCATGCAATAGGGCAGTAATTTTGCCAATATACTTGGGATTGATCTTGGCAAGTCTTTCTCATGGCAAAAGCAAAAGTGCCTTGCCTTCTTTATATTTCCTGCATAAGAACAGCTGGTTTGGATTAGTTGCTCTGAGGTAAAAAAAACATTATTTTAAGCAGTGAAGAAAACCCCTTCACATTCAAGAAGACACTTGGACTGGCAGAAGTCTAGGTGCATTTATGGAATGATGTACTTCAGCTCTGGAGTAGGTGAAAAAACTAGCTTATCATACTCTTGACTGGAGGGTTAATTATGCTGTCCCCACTGAAGTGTATATGTCAGTCTTTCAGCAATTCAGTGATTGGAAATATGCCTTTTTATTAGGCCAGGTTCTGGGCACCCCTTTGATCTAGACAGGGAAGGTGGAGTGCTTGCACAAAAATGCCAAACAGCTTATGCTGCTTCTTGTTTCTGTCCTTTTCACCTTTAAAGCATCAGCAATATTATGGTTTAATATGAGCTGGGTTAGGTCAGATATCACCAGCAACCCATCTGAAATTTGTCAGGGAAAGGAAACACAAAGAAAAAATGACATCTTATGATATTTGACCCAAGTAATTTAGTGCCTCTCATAGCTGTTACCTTGTCAAAATTTCACTTACTCCTCTCAGCCCATGATAGGGATTCTGATGTTTACAGGATTACCTACAGTTTGCTCTTCTTGTCTTCACAAATCAGCTTAAACTTCTGAGCTAAAAGTTTTGACCAACTAGACAGAAGCAGCAGGCTGCTATTAATCTCTGTGCAGCTGTCTCAGTAGGGACAAATTGCAGGCCTGTTACACAAACATGAGAACAATCCCTCTGAGTTAAGTGGAACTGTCAGCATTCATAAAGTTATTTAAGTGTGTAAATGTTGCAGTCTCAGCCCTCAGGGATTACATATTGCTGTTCAGAGTGGTTTTTTTCAGTGGTTTATCTTCAAAAGTGTAAGCTATTCATGATGGAAGGATGAATATCTGTCTAAATAACAATACTCCATTTATCAGCAGTAGTTGGTAGATCCTGATCTTTCTGCCTGTTTCCTCTAAGCGGAGAAGAATTTAATTAAATGTTTTGGGAGTAGATGTTTATCCTATATTCTAAGACCAAATGTGTGTATCAGAGGGGTTTCTGTTTGTTTCACTGTATAGAGTTCACTAAATAAACCCAGTGATCATTCTGCTCAACAGGATTTTTCTTATGAATTCCTCACATGCAAAAATAAACTGCAGAGCAATGCCATTTCCTTTCTGGAAGAGTCTTAAGTTCTTTTTCATCCCCTTTGCTATTTCCTTCACCTTTTTATTCTGTCACCTTAGAGTCAATGATTCTCTTGGCCTTCGGCGTGCTGAGTTTGACTCCTTAGGAGCTGAGTAGGCTCACGCAAAACAGAAATCACTCAGAAGTGACATAAGGTGCTTTTAGTGTCCGGACTGCACAGGCAATGTGCCAACCTGCAGCAAAGAGCAAGAGAGGAGAGTCATTCCATGATTTCATGTTTCAGGGACTGCTCCACTTTCCAGATAAATGAATTAAACCAAAGTCTGTGACTAGAGGGAAGGTGACCATTGAAATCTTACATTCATTGAAATCTTGAACATATCCCATCTGTGCTAAGTCCAACAGGGGACTGATATGGCAAGTGCTTAGAATTTCTAAGGTTTTGTCTGTGTAGAATACAGGCCATAAATGATGGCTTGATGATAAGTCAGATTAAAAAAACTTTCTTTTACATGATTAGGCAGCTTTCTAATTCTAACTGTGCTAATATAGGTAACTAAAGTCTACAAAAGTTAGAAAATATGTATTTGATATTAAAAAAAATTGCTGGCAGTCTAATGAGCAAAGTTTACTTTCAAAGATGTTGAAATGTTGAATTATATGTGTGGCTTGGGAATCAGCCTTGCCCTTTTTCTCTTTGTCTCTGAAAGTGTATGAGGAGAATTTTCCACCTTTTTTTAACTGAACATCTGTTTGCTTCATTTCATAATATGAAAGAAATGAAAGTGGCAGTACATTTCTAAATGCATATTTTTCTGTATCTGCAGACCCTCCTCTAACATGTCACCTTGATATAGGACAGTAAGAAGAGTCAAGCAAGGCAAATCCCAGCTAAAAGTTTCAATCCCAAATTTATATTCCTGCTTTTTAGAATGTACATTGCAGTTGAAATCAGTGCATTATTCGTTCGAAGAATAAACATTAGCTTTTCAGTTGTGAAAGTGTGGCTTGGAATTTAGCACTCCCTCCTTAAGTGTTCCTCAAGTGTGTGATATTTTTGTTTTTCATTAAGGGCTAGATCATGCCTTGCAGGCACAGCTTGGAGTTAGGGCCACCAGAGGCTCTCTGCCTGACAGAGACCTAAGTCTCCTCAATACGTGATTGTGTTAAAGAGTGGCTGGCACAACTAACACGGTCACCTACTTGCTGTCTCTTTTTGATGTCTGCTATGAGTCATCATCTCTTCCTGAGGCAAAGATTAAAAGTGGTTGTTCTCCAGGTACTCTACTGCCTCCTCAAGCCCTCTTCTCCTCTTTCTCCTCCATTCTACCTCCCATATTCCTGGGTAGGGGTTAGGCAGATACTTCTGCAGTGTGAAGAAAGAGCAGAATCTATCATTTTCTCTGCTGCAACAGAATATTTATGAGATTGATTTGTATGATGCAACATCTCCATCAGTCTGTTACTCTAAGGACTTTCAAGAAAACTATTAACCTGGTAGAGTGGCTGAATGCTAAATCTCTCCAAAATGGAGTTTACATTGTAAACTTAGAGGTATAAATATAATGTCACTATGAGTTCTGCTTTAGAAATACAGTTAGGCCTAAAAAACCAGCATAGAGTAAATGGATATTAATTTGTCTTGGGATTCTTCTGCTTGCATAAGTTTGCTTGCAGTGTCTGTTTCAAAGCTTGTGTAATTTTTCTCTGATTTATGAATGAATATATCCATATGTCAACCTCTTTATTTGTTAATTATGTACTTAGGGTAATGTATAAACAGAAGATTTCCTTGATGGTTTCCTGGATCCTAATTTGCTCTGAGTTTCAAGAGATCTCCTTCTTGCTCTTCTGTCACTCTGTAATTCTTTGAAATCTTTGGAACTAAGAAGTTTGTTCTCCTTCAGCCAGAAGTAGCTGGAGTTGACACAAGAGGTAGGAGGTGAAATCCTCTGGCTTGTACTATAGAGGTCAGACTGGATGATCTTTTTGGTGCCTTCTTGCCTTAGAGTCTATGAGATGGATTCACACATTTCAGATGGTCATTTTTATTTCCCTCCACACACAAAAAAAAACAGAATCTGCAGTAAAACCACTCTGATCTCCTCTTAAAAATAAAACAAAACTCAGCATAGCCCATGTCAAAAGATTATGACTAGTGTCCTAACAGCCTGTCATGCTTGCTTTTTGCCTACTGCCAGAGATGTACAAGCTGTCTTACCTAAACTTAAATGAAAAACAACTCTATAGAGGCTGCTTTGCTTTTTTCGGATGAAAACTGTGGTTTTTTATATCCTCTCACTTCCACAGTTTTAAACAAATGGATTATAATCCCAGTAGAACTGATTTTGTGAAGGAGGATATGGCTGGGCCTCTCAGCACTAGTTACAGTTTTATGAAAATCTCCATAATGTTGAATGAAATGAGCAAGCTCCATGTAAGTCCTGTGGTTGTTTCCATGTTACTGCTATCTAATATATTCATAACATTGTGAAATAGTTTAGCAGGACTTTTAGATACCGAAGTAAAATGTCTTTCCATGCATTCCAAAGCAAAGCTTGTGTTTCCTCTTTTGTGGGGCTTTTTTTAATTTTATGGAATTACGCTGTGGTTTGGCTGAGATAGTAGGAAAACAACAGGATTTCTGTCTGGCTTTTTTTCTCTGTATTATTCCTGTTGTTTGGTTTTGTTATAGCTGGATAGTATCTAAGATTCAAAGCGAATCATTTTTTATCAGCATCATTACTGTGTACTCCTGACTTCTTTCCTCCTGAAATAAACTATCAAAATACATATTGTCCATATTTGTATGGTACCTGCCAATCAAATGGAGACTTGTGCTTTTAAATTCACCTGCATTCTTTCCATATGATTTCCTACCTTGACCTTTCTCACTCTGGGATGGCTAATCTTCTAGGAAGGTGCACCAGTTGTTAGAGAAGTCTACAAATGGCACTTCATGCCACACTGTCATATACTAACTTTACACGGTCTAAAGCTGCCTCCACTGTTCCAGCTCTGAACAGCCTATTCACAAGAGTGGCAGGTCACCGCGCTGAAATCTGAAGTATGACATTACCCAGGGGATGATCCTACTCTATGTGTTGTTTATAAGTGTACATCTTTAGGTAACATAATAGATAGGTAACATCTAGATATTCAACATGTTATTAACATCATTGCAAACAGCAGCAAATGAATGTAGCATTTATCTCTAAGCTGTCTTGGCCATTGGTTTTATTCAGAGCACTCACAAAGCACTCACTATCCCATGTGCAGCCCTGTTGATGCTTTTCCTCAGGTATCTCTGGCAAATGCCTTGGAGTATGTGGCAATATGTATGCCCATTACATTTGAGAAGATTTTATTTCTACTGTGCCAGCCCCACCTCATGGAGCAGAGGGAAAGCAAAACTTACTGGTCCTTGCTCTTCCCACTGCCAAAAATCATAAGAAGAAGTTGCAGGTTCAAAAGGTGTTGAGAGAAATTCAGGGATTAAAAAGATGTCAAATGATTTAACATACAAAAATACTGCTTCTCTCTGAACATATACTGTGGGTGTTTCACTATCTCCTTGCCCTCATCTGACACTTGGAACATGAATGGTTATTTTGACACAGGGCGCCATTTGCTCTTGGGGACAGGGGACGGGCTAGATGGACCACTGAGATGACCTATAAGAATATTCTTGTGTTCTTATGTGCCCTTTTTATTCCTTGGCTCTGTGATTAAGCACTGACCTTGTACAAAACTAGTGAACAGCCTTATAGCCAAAAGGCAGAGCAAGAACATGGACAGAAGGCAGGCTGTAGGCCAAAGGCTCATTTATAACATAAAGTTGAGGTTTGAGAGGAGGCAGGCTGTCCAGGAGCAAAAGCCAGGAGCTAGTGCTAAGACCTGTAGCTAAATGACCACAGGCAAGTAGTGAATTTCCTTCTTATATTTGCTAGATAGGACAAAGCACTAATCAGGCTCACCAGCCAGTTCGCAGATGATTGCAGCCAAAGGTGCAGCCTGAGGGTGGCATTAACTTGGAAAGCTTGTGGCATTCTCAGCCCTCCCTAAGCTCAAATCTTGGTGCTGTAGAGGTGCAATGTCTGATCTGTTCATTCAGATGTCACCTAAAGCTGTTGGCTCTTTACCAGTGACGGAAGTGAAATGACCAGGATCTTCAGTGTGGCATTCTCTCTTCAAAGGAATCCACTGCATTTTTCCATCCTTGCCTTGTAAAAGGACTGTAATGACTGTTGTGATGCTTCTTCAACCTCCAGGTTCTCAAAGTCCAAAGTCTGGGGAAAACGTTCGTCATCACTCTGGAGTTTGCTCTTATTGCCTTCCTATTTTCCAAATGTGTTTGTTTGTAGGTTTCTTGAGTTGGTATTTTAATAGGCATATGTTTATTTTTCTTTTGCTATACCATGGACTTTTCAATGCCAGGCAGCGAGAACTTATTTACCTATCACGCTGCCCACATTAACATTACTAGAAAGCTGTGTGCACACATACGTCCTTCTTGTTGATGCCTCTTTCCATAGAAAGTAATTTAGATCCCTTGGTGTTTTCAAAGCCACAGCTGTTTAGCATGAAGCTGTCAGAACTTGCCTAGCCCTAGTTGCTGGGTGTCATGAATTGAATTGTTAACAGCATCCAGAACTTTTTATTGATAGTGATTAAAATAAGCTAAAACACACACCGGTTTTCCATCATGATACTGAATTTCCACTAATTTGATTATTCTGTACTGATTTTTAAAACTTAATCAATTTGATATGCAAGTTGCTAAGGAAAAGTGTCCATAGTTATTAAGATTACTTTTCTTACAATACACTTTAAAATTACTCATCAGCAGTTCAGAGTGCTCCTACACATGGAGCACTAATCAAATTGTCTGATTAGGTGAAATTCTAGATTTTCAGCAAAGTTTTCTCATGCCAAATTGCAGTAATAATTGTTCCATCACTTCTGCTCAAGGGAATCTCTCCAGTGCTTCAGATATAATTTCATTTCTAAACTGACTGCATAATTAAATAATACCATATAGCCAGCAGTAATCTTTCTCCATATTTAAATGTAAATATTACCAGATACCAACAGGAGCCATAGCATCCCTAATTGGCTGTGGATAATTATATATTACATCTAAAAAATGTTAACATTAAGGTTGCGAAGTCAAGCACTTAGAAGTTGGGCAATGTCAGAATTAACGTTGCCCAGGCAACTTCAATTTTCCTCCCATTTGTTTGCATGCGTGATGTTAGGTTTTAATTACAGAATCATACTGTTCTTTTTTTCCTCTAAGTCCATTGCCTCATTCAGTAAACTGGTAGTAACTGAAGATTTCTTTTTATCTTCCTCATTAAGAGCATGGCTCCAAGCCTTGTTTAACTCGGATTAACCAAACATTGCACAGCACAGATTTTTATTAATTTCCTCTGTGTTTCTTTTACATTCTTACCATATCTGAATGCTATATCCAAAAGGGATGTGAGTGTAAAGTTGCCCAGCTTCCCTTTTTAGGAAGAGCTGAAGTTTCAGGAATCTAGACTCCTGTGATAAGCCTGCAGGCTACTGAAGTGATAAGACTTTAAAACACCTCCAAATGGGATCTGCAAAGTCCCAGTCTGCAGAGCCCCAGTACCACCAGCAGCAATATCACACATCTACTGCAGGTTCACCAGAAATGAATTTTCAAAAACCTCCATACAATCAAGTATTAACACCATCCTGCTTTTATGGCTGATACGGCTCTGATATGATATGATATGATATGATATGATATGATATGATATGGCTCTGTGTTTGATACGAAGTTGTCAAAGTGCTCACTAATCACAAATACTTTAGGAGTAATTTTTCTGAAATAAGAGCATTTCCATATCTTATTGTTCCAAGTACTGCTCCACACTTCTCCAGCTAACTTAGTGACTACCACCCTACTGTAAAAGTGCTGAGTTTTCCAGTCGTAACACCCTGGGAAGTTAGCTTTGCCATGGCAAGCTAGGCAAAGTTTTTCAAGTAGCTTGATCAAGCATCACATGTGAGTTATCTGCAGAAGCTGGGGCAGAGGCCATTTCTCCAAGGCTGTTCTCAAATTTTTTGACAACCTTCGACAATCCTTTTTCCTTTCAGTCTTACTGCAGTCACTATATCCTCTCCATCTTCTTGGAAAAACAAGGTAAGGGTCTGGATAGACAAATCCTTCTTGTTGACCAAACCTGGACTCATCCTCAGAGCAGATCCATCTTGTGTACAAAAGGAGGTAGGGTCCTGAAGAAAAAGAATAATAATCTGGGCTTTATAATGAAACATTATATCCTTTGCTTTAAAATCCACCAGCATCTCCTGTGATAGATCGAGTGCTATTGCTGTGCACCTTTTACCTTTCATGTAGTAAGAACCATTTCTGGAATGGGAAGACCGGGACCCAATCCCTTCCTTTGTCTCCTTTAAAATAAGCATCAGTAACAATAGGCAGTCTTGAGAAAGAAGTATCTTTGTGTGTGTGATTCTGAATTTGGAACCTTACTGATCTGTTGACACATTTGGCTATAATTTTCCATTTTTTAAAAAAATCCCTGAAAACCAGATTCTACAATGTAGAGCAATATCAACCAAAGTGGAATGATTAAAGTTGGTAATTTAATTTACTTCAATTTCAGTCAGGCCATAACAAGTAGGCAACCTGTATCCAGTTTTAATCTTGTTTTGAATTTATATTTAGAAGGATTTTCCAAGAGAAATTCTTGTTGATTGGTGTAGCGACTAAACCAGTAAAATTGCATTCTGTTTGATAATGATGTTGCAGACTGAGAGGGCACGGTACGGACTGCACCGAGCCTGCACCCTGGTGACTCACCGGGGGCAATGCCTGCAATGCATTACAGTTAATTAGGGAGGGTCCTGTTAACCAGCAGCTGCACACGCATGGTTTTGGGTTGTAGTTTTGGGCCTGATGTTTTGATTACTCCCAAATCCTGTTTTATGTGCCTACCTCCTTTCTTTAATCCCATTGACACACATTCATTTAAGCAGATATATAGTTCAATATACATTTGCTCAGATTTTAAATTTCTTGTTGAATGATTTTTTCTTATTTACTAAATAATAACTATTTACTCTGGGTTTGTTTTAAGATACATTTGGTTGGTAACTGGAATTCAGTTAACCACAGAGAAAAACAACGTTCAAAGATGTTTATTAGTTACATTACACAAATATGCTGTATACATAAGAAGAAAGTGCATCTATAAAATGTATTTTGCATTTAAAATAATTTAATAAACAAGAGAAATATTAACTGTAGTTAATGAAATTGAGAGGTTGGTCCTGGTCACTAAGGACCATATGCTGTGTTTGGTAGGTGTTTGATATAATTTTGCTTAAAAACTGTCAGTGTTCTTGGACACTTTTGAATACCTCAGCAGGAATTTATCTGTAACTTTACATGCCTAATACCTTCTGCAAATCTGTCCTAATGTCCTTTGGGTTTTTAGAATTGGTGTGTCTCATTCTCTGCCGCCTGGACTTTATTCATTACAAGAGAAAAAACGTCAACCTGTTCTTCCTGGTTACTTTTTCAACCTTAAAGGAATTATTTTAAGTAAAGTTTTTTGTTGTTTTTTTTTTTTTCTGAACCTGCCAGCAAAACTAAAGATCAGAGCTGTCTGTAAGCAGGTGCTGGACTCAGTGACCCAGCTGATCCCTTCTGTCTTATATTCTTAAAGGGATTGAGGTAATTGTTTTTCTTAGCTCTAGAAACTGAAAGAACTTATGATTTATTTGGACAGCATGAATGACAATGTTTGCACCACTGAAAAAATGAAAGAAATAAAGATTCTTTTTTCAGTATGTAACACTCTGACATAGTTTGAATTAACCTTGAGAAAGACTCATTTGATAGTCAACACTACAGCAGCTTTCTACCTGATTCTGTATATAATTAAAATGAAGCAGCCCTCAAATCAAAAATTTGAAGAGGACCATTTGTTACATCATTTTAATATATTTAAATTACTTAATAGACTGTAAGAAGATACATGTGGAGAAAAGTGAATGATCATCTTTTCAGGAATTAATCTCAGGTTGGAATATGGGCCTGGATCAATCTGAAGCCTTTTGAAATTGTCAGTTTATTCAATTTTTGGAATATTTATTCCATTTTCGGGATACTCCATATTCAGAGTATTTCATACTCTGACAAAGCTAGCTATTTGCATGTATACATTCAGTATACAAACAGAAAGTTAAAAAAATGTTGCTTAAAATTATAGCAGGCTAGATGTGCTAGTCAACATATTCTAAAAACATTTTTTTCTCTGTCTGTATATGGCCTGCTGATAGACAAAAGCTGACATAATTCTTACTGACAGCCATTTCAGATGAAGGTGGGTAAATTGTTTAGCCTCATAAAAAGCTTTTAGAATAGTCTAATTAGCAGCTGAATTTCTGCACTGATATGCAGTCAACTGATGTTTTGTGTACAAATGAGAGAAAAATACATGCAGACAGTTAGGTTCTGGTGTGCATTACACCAGTGAAGACCAGGAGCCAGCATTTGTGTTTCAGTGGATTCTTCTCAGTCCACAGAATTTTAACTAAAAAGACATTAGCCCAGTGCCTGTTTTCTAAACTGAAGTTGGGGCAATAACAGGTCTCATTGAAATTATTAGGATTTTTGCCATAGGTTTTGGGCAAGTGTCCCACTTTCAGTGGAAAGTGATCTTTTGTCCATTTGAGCTCTGGACACATAAGTACTGTGTGACAGTTTGGTTACTGAGCCTGTAAACCTTCTAACCCAATGCCTCTTAAGTATTTAGACAGTGCTATCAACAGAATAATTTCCGCTGAGTCTAACTTGTTATTTTATAATTGTCTCCTAATTGCTTATTCTTTTTCTTGAGAGCTACCTCGACACTGAGCTAGCTGCTTCAGGAAATGGGGTGTTAGATTAGCAATATTCTTTACATTATATTAGCAACTAAACATTCCTTCTGTTTAGGGTTAGTCATGAAAGAGTATTTATTTTTGAATGCCATACCACATGTTCCCAATACTTTGTTTGCACAGCTGTAAGAAAAGATAACTTAATGGAAAGAACAGTCTTTCAAACAAAAAAGAATCATCTTCCAAGACAGCCATTTCACTTCCTTTGTGATTCAGTAGTGTCTGTATAGCTTCATATTGGGTATGCTTGTACATCTGAAATTAAAATCAATGCTTTTCTTATGATGTGGCATAGATTAGGTTTGGGTTTGAGAATACCTGCAGATCTGCTCTGTGTGACTGCACAAAGAACATAATTTATTTACAGCTTGAAAAGCCATTTTGGCATTGCTAGTAGTCATCTATTTTTTCATGTACTGTTAGACTTCAGAGGACCCTAAGAAGAGAACAAGACTTTCACGCTGAAGGCAGCTATATAGATCTTCTATTAACTATAAGTAATAGATCATAAAGTATTGTCTGTTATAAAAGTAATTCAATTTCACTTTAAATACATAATTTTTCACAAAGTGAAGAACATGGGTTTCTGTAGCTTGTATTCTTCAAATAAGATCTACAGATACAAAATAGAGCAAATAATTTAAACACACTTCAATAAAATAACTGAACTTAAAAGAATGGATGCTATTAAGTGCAAGCTTATAGTATTTTGGTGGAATGAGGTGAACTATAATCTGTGATCATAATGACTGGCCTTGTGTGTGAATGGAGAAATGACTGTAGCCCAGAGAACAACTAGTCTGCGAAAGTTGCTTCAACCCAGACAGAGCCTTAACAATGGAGAAAATACTGATAATAATGTTGATACCTAGCAAGGAGTAAGGTAGAAAGATCACACCTACATTTTGAAAGGATAACCTAAGGCATTCTTTTCTTTACTGTTTGTGCTTATTTGTTTACTCTGAAAGGAGACAGAAATTAGATTTGGATATCTTCCTAGCTAAGGAGAATTTGATTTTTGGGGGTTAAAATTGTTTTTGCAATTTAATGAGGTTATTTAATGTGTGACTTGATATGTAAGAATCAAGTCCATCATGAATATTTTATGCTTAAAGCTGATATATTTAACAAGGAAAGTACATGGAAGAAGTTAGTTGCCTTGATTAATTCTGTTTTAGAACTGTGGATCTCATTGTCTCATTCCTTGTTTGATTCATAAATTTGAAGAGGAAAATACATGTTCCTGCTTTTTCAGCTCCCAATTAGTTTCTAGATCTGAAAGAACTCCTATACATTCAGCTGAACATATGGAATAAATTACAATAAAGAAATATTCTGCACTAGCAAAAGAGATTGTGGCCATCAAAAACCTGCATATTGGTTCACCAGTTTCTATTTCCAGAAAAAATTCGCTTTTGCAGTGGTTTTACTTCACTTAAAATTTCAGCAAGTGTGTGGCTTGAATATTTATTACATTTAATTGAAATAATTAAAATAAATTGTGCTAAGATTAGCCCTTAAAATAGGTTGTGATCAGTTCTGAGAGTTTAATAATAGTTATTAGATTAATTTAGAAAAAAAGTATTAAAATCTGATATAAATAAAAGAACTGGAAGGAAAGCAGTTGTTTTCTACTCTAACTAGTATACATTCAAATCTTTCTTTGTTTATAGCCACAGAGCTCATTGTAATGTTTATAATGATAGCTTCACCCTTCTGGGTAAGTGTAAAGATTTGGAAAAGCAAACTCTTTCCTCAGTACAGAAGCTCCTTTGTGGTGTCAGTTCTCCACCTTTTTGATCTTCCAGGGTATTTAAAACAAGATATCATAAATCTGTCACCCTCCTCTTTCCCCAAAAGTCAGGAGAGAATTTTTGGACCAAGAGACAGAGGCCCGAACTTCTTAAGAAGTTGACTCCTACATAAAACCCCTCTTGGGACAGTGGCTTTAATTCCAGTTACAGTTGGTTGTCAGGGACTACTCCAGCTCTTCAGACTTACCCACCTATTAATGGTACTCTCCCCTCATTATTAGTATTTCCACTGTTTCGATACAGACAGTAGTTGCCATTTCCTCACATGGTACTCTGTCTTGTATTTGTCAATAATCATCCTTTTTGAGAAGATGAATGTCTCTGAAACGTTAGTCTTATCCCAGACAGTGATAGTCTGTTCTTTTTGACGAAATACAGTCAGAGTAATTTGACTTGATTAGATGATGGGATTCAGAGTAGTTTTCATTCCTTTCAGGACTCAGTTCATATCCAAATATTTTACTTCATCCCTTCTTATGGCTTCTGAGAGAGTAGATCTCAGAAGGTGGGAGGTGGGGCTTTTTGCTTGTTTGCCTCTCAGGTGCCTACACAGAAGTGATCGTATCATAAAACCGATCTGCTGCTGTCATGACTGCTGAGTGCTGAGGTGAGGAGACACTGCCACAATGTTTAGCTGTTTCCTAAGGAGCTGTATGATGCAGGATCAGCTCTGCTCATTTTGTCCATTTTCCTAAGGAGCTGTACAATGCAGGATCAGCTCTACTTAGTAAGCAGTATCCTGGCAAAGCCTGCAGCCTTTGGATCTTGTTGTTTATCCCAGCAGATAGGGAGAACCTGACTCTACCCAGTAGTTTGAATCTCTTGGTGAAAAACCTGATATGATGTTTTAATTTAATTTTCATTAGGACAGTTAGACTTTACTTGATGAGGTTTTTTTTCTGTTCTAATGTGGTGAAGGGGCTATCATATAAACATTTCGGGGAATCTGTCAATTCAGGTAGGAATTGCATGTAAATATTTCCTGATATTTTCCAGTCAGTGGATTATTTTATTATTACATTAATTTTCTTCACAACCTATTTGGGCCTAAAAGACTTAACTGTGTCTAACTGAGTACTTTTACTTTTACATTTTTATATGCAGTGAAACACTGAACATTGTGGTCTAAAGCATGGCTACATGAAGGCATTACTGTGAGCTAAGCTAGAGTGTGGGTTTGAAGCACATCATCTGTTCAGTGTAGCTTTCTGTTCCCCTTTGGTAAATGCATGTTATCCTGTTCTTGTATGCTCTCTGCTTGCCTTTGCTGTGGGATCACATTGTGCATGTAGCCAGTTAGTGCAGATTGGTTGATGTGCCCTGGCACTGCATTCTAGCTTACTTTGCAGCAACTTGTTTCTTGTAACCACACTTTAAACTTTCCTGTGTACAGAGGACAGACTGTAAGCGGCATGCAGATCCCACCAAGAGGCTAAACAGATATCTTGGGCACATCGGTATTGTGCTTAGGAGAGCACAATGTTTCATTAATTTATTTTTCCCCTGTAAGGAAAGGATTTAGGATTTATACTTTTTAAAACTTCTGTGACAGCCTGTTGATACTCTCACTTACAAAATACTCTGAAGAAAGTGAGAGGTGATATGACATTTATAACAAGGCAGCAATGCCTGAGGACTCTGGGGGATTCTAGACATAATTTCTTGGCTTTACATTCATGATTACTCACAAGGTACCTTATTCACTGTCAGGGCTGAGATGTTGTCCTTTACAATGGCTCACAGGTTTGTTGAGGGAAATGAAGTACCAAAGTACTGTTTGGTGTTGTAAAAGCCCTTTTTTTCTTCTCAGAATAATTCTGTGTCTATTAGTTTGACTTATTTACGTGATTTACAAGCTTAAAGAAGGCTGCTGCCCTTTTTCACCTTTGATTATTTCCATTAGAGGAAAATTGATGATAGCCAAGGATTTCTTTGGCACAATAAATTTGGCATCTTCAGGCATATTTGGCAATGTCTTTGCTTATAAAGCCAAGCCCAGTGGCCTTTTCAAATTTCAGCTTTTCCAGTATCTTTGTGGTTTTCTTCTCATTAATGTGTTTTTGAACAGCACCTCTTCATTTTTTTTTTACGACTTTTTCCCCATTCTCAGCCTTTTTAATTAAACAGTCTCAGAAAAACTGTTTCATCCCCATTGCCTGTGCTTTAGGCAGTTGCTCCTATTATTTTATTATTCAAACTTCAAGGAAAAGTTTAATTCTCCTGTATATTTATTCCAAAGGGAGAGCAGCTTTTGTGTCTATCATCATTGTGCCATTTTCTCTCACCTCTGCCATAGCAATAGGTAGAAGTTGCTAGTAATAATATTCGTGAAAGCCTATAAAATTGAATTATTCGATGGAAAGATCATTGAATATCCAAAACCACTCACAGTCAACATCAGTTAACTAATGCAAAGACTAGACAATTTACATTGGCTTTCAAGGAATTTTAGGAGTTTTACTCAATCTAGCCAGAAATGTTGGCCAACTTGTGAGAAAACTAAGCCTTTCCTATAGTCATAAAGCAAACCACTAGTAGAATCAACAGCAAGATTCAAGTCTCTTGGCCCAGCCCAAGATATGGGAGGTACACACGAGTTATAAAGGAGAAGCATGGGATGTGTAAAATCTGGGCCTAGTCTTAATTCTCCAGAGTATGCTTCTAGCTTCTGGTGGGGTTCAGATCCCACTGAGATATCCTTGTAAAGTATCATGCACAGATTTATTACTTACAGTTTATACAACATGCAGCACATTTTGTAAGGACTAGGAAAAAAAAACCAGCTGCTATCACCAAGCAAGAACTTAAAATATACTATTACAATTCAAAGAAATTTGATCAAATGTTCTTACAAAAGTATATGTTACCAGGATTGCTTGAAGATAGAACCTGCTGTATCAGTCAATTAAAATCAGAACATGCCAGCACAAATCTAGTAGGTTTCTTTGCTCCCTTATACTTTCTTTGGCTTACTTGGCTGAGTGATTAAAACATAAGCATCTACATTTCATGTGCTCTGACCCAAACATTAACAGGATTGGTAATGCTTCTGAAGAAGAAATAGATGAGCAAAATATTATTTTAAAATAAAGTCTCAGTGCAGTGATCTTTTTTGGCCATAACTGAGAACGCTATGGCCAGGCTTACGCTCAAAGGAAACTGGGTCTGGAAGGGACTTCAAGAGCTCATCTAGGCCTCTAAAGTTCATGTCGGGTTCAACTTGACGTAGATTGTTTCATCATGTTTATTTAATCTGTACTGAAGAAACGCTGGTGTTGAAGACCTCACAGCCTCCCCAGGTAGTCTGTTTTACTATTAGAAAGTTGTTTTAATGTCCAACCCAAAACTTTCTTGTTGCAAATTTCTTTCTTGCCCGCTCTATTTCAAACTGGTCTTACTATAATGCTGGAGTGGAGGTGTGAGAAATAAATAAGATGAATTTGGGGATAGGAAAAAGCCCTGTGTGGATGCAGCTTATTTTGTCAAAGCTGAGTTGTTGCAGGTACCATTTCTATCTCTCCATGAGATTGGAATGATCTCTTCCAGCTAAAGGCACAACTGTGCAAATTGGCATAGCTATCCTAGCAAAGCACTGCTAGAACAAATCTGACCTAAGTACACATTCAGGTAGTGTCAAGGCACTGTATTGAATTTGAAGAGAGAAGTTCTGGGCTAATGTCGCAGAATAATTGAGAGTGGCAGGTTCCCTCTGCATGAGTCTTTTCATTGTAACAAAGGTTCAGGGATTGTATTGGGCAGTATTTCAAGTAAAAAGGCATTAAGAGGATAAGTATTGGTGAAATAATAAAATATTCATGACACATATCATGGGGAAGACATGCTGGTGAGAGACACTGAGGCAGAGGCAAATTCTACTCACGTATATATATTTTTCCAGAGAATATTTCTGGCTAGCCTCAGATCATCAGGATTTGCGAGAATAGGAGTTATTCTTCCTACTGTGAATGCCATGCTTTCCCCCTCTCTTCAGTTCGGGCTGAAGGGATTCCTAAGCAGCGCTGTTGAGTGCTGTGCGATCACATATAGTGAGTACTTAACGAAGAGGCCATTTTAACGCATGATTCTTGTTCTTCAGTTCAGTGGTTGGCATAAGTCTTCTTGTCTGGAGCTTCTGCTCTCCACATCTGTTTGCTCCCTATAATGACATGCAGAGTTTCAGAGCAGAAGTTTATGTTTCAGAGCTTCACCCTGCCTGTTATATGTGGGCAGTAACATTCCCTCCTCTGTGGGTTTTCAGAAGCATTCTGTATCCAGACAGAGAATAAAGAATGCCCTAGGGAGTGTAGGGTCAGACCCATTACAGTGACATCAGGGATTTATATTTGCCCTTCTCACACTTGTCTGAATTGAGCCCATTAAAATATAATGACCTCCACATATGGCAATCTCGGGGTAGCTGCTGATATATACCCATGTTTTCTGAGTCTGTATATTATGAATTCATCCTATAATGTTTGTGTGCTGCACTACTCCACACTTTCCTGTTCTTTTTTTTGAATGCTGGCAAAAGTTTCTAAAGATTTTAATGTTTTGAGATCTCACTGACTTTGATTATCCAGCTGGGCCAACATGTAGGTTATGATTTAGATGTTTCTGAAGCTATGTTGATGTAAAAATTCATTGGAGTTGCTTTTGCCTCTTCCCTGGAGTATACACTATCGCCACAATAGAGATCTGGAAACTGACAGCTCAACATATGGAACAAAGTCCCTACCAAACTGTATGACTTAGTGTTTAAACCAGGGAATTTAGCAGGTTAGAAACCATGAGCAGATTCTGTTGATTTGTAGAGAGAAATTTTGTTGTGCTCTATCTCCAAGTGTTTTGACAGATCTTCAACTGGCATAAGTGAGCATCATCAATGGAACAAGGCCTTTTTGTAATTCTTGAGAATCTGGCCACATATCAATGGCGTTTTTAAGCCAAAAAAAAAGTTTGGGCATATCAGTGATGTTGGTCCTACTAATGTATATAACAGGCATTTAACTATCCTTCTAAGAGTACTATCTGTTTGATTAAAGAGTATTTTTGAGAAGTTGAGCTGTCCTTTACAGGCAGCACTGGCATGCAGGTACCCTTTATATCCATGACTCTTTCCTTAATGCAGGACAGATTTGCCTAAAACACCTTTCTATTTAAGGGTCTAAAAATAACACGTGGAGTCTGTCTACCTGCCATGCGTGGGAAGAAAGCAGCCTTCTCTCTTCAGCCACTTGTCTTCAGGCTCAGGATGTTGTCTGCCCTTTTCTTAAGACTCAAAAAGATTTGTTAAGCTGCTATAAGGATGAATTTATATGTTATCCAGTGCTTAATCTGGTGGCCAGTTTTCCCAATATGTAGGAAGCTGTCAGACAGCTGTGGTAGGTAATGGTATCAGAGTAGCATACTTCACAAGATCACTTTTATTTTACACTGTATTTGCAGGAAAGAAAGTCAGTTTGCCTGTAGTTTTTTTTTAGTGGGAATCACTCTGGGGAAATGGGTGAGAAGTCACTGGGACACCAATACACACTGAACTTTTAGATGTGATATTAGGTTACATGAAAATCATTCCTATTATGTAGTGAACGTTGTAGCGTCACTGTCTGTATCACACCCATTCCAGGATTTCTGTAGGATTTCCTGGTAATGTTGTTGCCTGACAGGTACAGTCAGCATGAGCCAGGGTTATTTGTGCAGGTGGAGCCAGTTCCGGTACCCTTATTCATTGAAAGCTAATACTAACTACCACTAGCAGATGAAGTTTTCTGAAATGCTAAACAACACATACTGACCACGGGATGTTTTGAATCACTGTAGCTTTGTCCATATGATTTCCAAGGTTGTCACCCTGGTGAAATGTATGCTTTGCTCTCTCGCCATCTGTTGACTATAACTGAAGTCTGAGACACAAACATGCTTTTTCTGAAACACTAAACAAGTGCAAAAAAATGGCATATCCCCAAACCATTAATTAAAAATCTTACCACACAAAATGTTGAAATGTTTTAATTTTGTATGTTTATTTTTAGTCTTGGAGTTGAACCAGGTGATAATTCCCACTTACGGAACTGTGCCAGATCTGAAAAACCTTCATACTCCAGAATGGGTGGGTACTTCTTTACTTTGACTATGACTACCTAGAATTTTTCCTCTTACAGGTATGCAACAATAGGTAGCTATTCCAAAAGAACAGCATTTTCTTTGCACTTGCAGTATGTGCAGTTCATTTACGTGATTAAGTCTGGACTGCTATGTCTCTATGTCCCTAAGGGTACTTGAAGTCATTGACTCAGATGTGAAAGTGTATGCTGACACAGATATTGAATTTGATTGAAAGTGGCAGGTCACTAGATTTGTTACAAACATATATAAACTGATACACACATATACACCTCCACTATATATATGCTTGTATGTGCATGCATGTATAGGATTTGTGTGTTTGTGTGTATATAAGGATACAATATATGAACACACCCTACATATAAACACCCATAGCTTATAAATTCATACACATTCAAGTATTAGTTGGCTGATGTGTGAGTTCATTGGCTTTAGGTGTGTGTAGATATCAGAGTAGCATACTTCACAGGATCACTTTTATTTTACGCTGTATTTGCAGCAAAGAAAGTCAGTTTGCATGTAGGTTTTTGGTATTTTTTTTAAGTGGGAATCACTCTGGGGAAATGGTTGAGAAGTCACTAGGATGCCAATACACATTGAACTTCTAGATATGGTATTAGGTTACATGACCTCTATAAGCAGGTCAGTCTTACAGGAGGACAAAGCTTAAAGAAGCAGATTCCACAGTGTCAAGCATTGCTTTTTGGAGCAATTAATTTTGAGCACCCAAGAGCTTCTTGATGGTTTTCAAACGCAGGAATCTATTCAAGAAATTGCTGTAATGTTGCCACCAAGAAATGAGGGTTGGAGCAGGTTACCAGTCAGCCTTGTCCAAAATATTGAAATTTAAACTATTGCCTGTTAACAAATAGCTGAAACGCACTAAGTGGGTTTGCCTGTGTGTTTCTGTCATCTCTATCTACTAGATACTAGATACCACTTACCCTTTAGCTTGCATGAGGGAGGTGTGTGTTGTGAGTGTGGAGGTCCAGGTCCTGTGGATTTCTCTGTGTTTATGGAAATTTGTTGTTTTCTTAATATATCTAGGAGAGCATATCATACAAAAAAAAGAGCTAAAAAATTAAAAGATGCAAATGAAGCATTCAAATTCAGGGGTCTGAATTAAGCCTGCCCTGTCTTGTATATAGATATTATGACTGGAGCTGTGCAAGTAATTTATTTCTTGGCTTGGTCACCAAACTGAAAGCTATTTTAATTTGTATTAAACTGAAATTATAAACAGAATCATGAAAGAAAAAGCCAAAGAATTTCTGTAGTGGTAGGGAAAACATGTTGTTTCAAAAGCAGTGGAAATGAAGGGGTAGGTTACATTTTAACTACACCAGGGTGTACTAGGGCCTTATGGGAGCTGCTCTAGTAGCTTAGCTGGCAAAGCACTTTTCATAGTTAGTACTTTTCATGTAGGTTTAGTTCCATCCTCTGTTGTAGGAAACAAATATCCCAACTACCAGGAAGAGAATTTTCTTCTGGGAGCTGAATACGCCAGCCTTACCTGACCTTACCTTAGAATGTTTTGACATGGTGTTCTCCATTTGATGCTGCTTCAGTTTCTGGAAAAATATTTAAACATTTTTGGAGCATGAAGTGAAACCAAGACCTTCTATTTCCCAGTTGAGTGCCATGACTAGGATATTATAAAAACCTTAGACTCTCTTTGTGGTTCAATGAATATTTTTTAATGTATTTATATGAAGTGAAATAGTATCAAAACAGCTAGAATGTCATATACCTTGTGGTTAGAGCATTATTCTCTGAGCAGTCTTGTAGAATTATTTTTATTTCTACTGAAAATTAACCTTCAAAATCAATTTTTATTTTTGGTTACTAGTGTTTACCAGCAGTTGTAATTTCTGCTCAGTTTTAGCAGCATCTTTTCTGCACTTCTCCCTCCGTGTCAAGTCCTCCTTCCTGTCCATGTCCGTTGCTGGACAGTTTCAGTGGGTCTGAGGGGCCAGAAAGATTGAATAAAATTGAGCTCTACCAAGTCTGTCTCTGAAATGGATAACATGAGAGCTAATCCATTCAGGTATAGCTAGAAATTGAAACTGAGTGGGGAAGTACTGTGCCTATTATCTAAACTTAGATTATGCTTTCCAGCTGAAAGTATTCTGTGAATTTGATGTGATTTTGCAGGTTGTCTTGGAGTAGCCAAAACTGTGAATAAACTATTGACTAATAAAAATTGCCCCAATCTTATTATGATGCTGTTTCCAGTTACAGGATCACATCCTATGTTTGTCACAAGATCCCTGCCTCATTCAACACATGAGCTGGACATAAATTTGCACAAAAATTCAAATTCTGTGAGGAAGGATGTTGTTTGTAGTACTTCAGCAAGGTGTAAATGTGAGAGGAAATTATAGGAAAAGAATGAATGGTCTTATGACTGGCGAAACTGAATGCTGTCCTAGATAATTGGATTTTATCTCTGTTGCTGCTGCAAGATTTCTGAGAGACTTGTTAAGTCACTCATGCCCAGGATTTATTTTCTGAGTGTCAAAGGGGAGCATCTGTGGCCTTGTTTGCATTAGCACAAAATAGTCACAAATAGACCTAAAAGTGAGTGTAATGCTCTTTGAAGAGATAGAATTGCTAAGCACTCTGGAGGAAAAAAAAACAGTTTCCAAGTGTCTCAAGCTAGAAGGCCATATCTGGGAGACAATCAACAGTACTTGGCATTTATCTATAGATGCCTCATGTGACCGCTGGTAAAATTGGGATTATACGGTTACTTTCTCCCCTGGGGCTTTGTAAAGTTAAATTTATTAACATTTATAGAATACTCAGATTTTATGAAGAGAATTCCATAGAAATGGTCAGAAGGAAACCAGTATTTTAGGAGGTTGGGCTATTTAGATCAAGTGTAACAAGGAAAGACATTCTGAAAGGGTGAGTTTCCCAGCTTCTGCACCCAAAAAAGGATGAGAGGTGTTGAAAAGCAGATTTTCAGTGGAGTGCTGTCTTCACCTTTATTTAAAAGTAAGTATGTTTGGTCTCTCTCTAATCAAGAGTAACTGGAATTCCTTGTGCAACCAACAGTTACATGCAAACTAAAACAGGAAGTCAAGTGGGTGTCTAATCTAAAGTTAGCACAGGGGACAAGGCATCCCAATGTCTGGCCAGTTACCAACTGTTTTGTGCTGACAGAAATATATGACTATAATGATGCCCTGTATTTTTCTACTTTGTAAAAAAACCTTTAGTCTCAATTTATTTCCATTTACTAGATATCAAATATTTCTCTCTTTGCATGTTGAGGTACTGAAAAAAAAAAATCTTTTGATTCATGTTTGCTAATAATCTCATTGTTGCTAAAAACAGAACTAAAACAGTCCTGTGTTGTTATTAGCAAATATGAGTCACAAGGGGAAATGTTAAATGCATAACAGTTTTATTGCCCTTTAAACACACCAACATTAGCTTCTCGTGGTATGCAAAGCAGTTTGCATCTTCCAGAAGTAAATGCTTTGTTGGTCTTAATGTCAGAAAAGTTGTTGTGTATATTGGTCACTCTGAATATAAAGTAATAAAGGATCTCTTTATATAGCTGTGATAATAATAAAAACTTTACATTTTGTCAGTGTTTTCACTAGACGATCTCAAAGCACTTTGCAAATAGTTATATTTCATGATATCCTTGTAATATTGTTTGTTAACTTTTAAATTATTGGATTTGAAGAGAAGACCTGTAGCGAGAAATAATTTCGCTCCTAAACATCTACTCTGAAATTATTCATCTGCTGGTGCCCAGAACTGAAGTGCAGCCTGTAGGAAATGGGAGTCAGCAGAGGGAATGCTACACCAGTAGTTCACTGCTCTCTTGTTTCCCAGTCCTGACTTGATCTCTGGCATGCTGCAGGAAGCTGTTCTGAGCTACCTGAAAACTGTATGAGGTTGCAGACAGGTAGTTTATTCCTCCAGTAATGATTACATTTGGCACTATTGACAATCACACCAAAAGCTCATGTGGACAAAATAAAGCACTTCTGTCCTTCCAGGTAGATAAGTCGCTTCTTCAGAAGCTCTCATTATTTTAAAAAGTCATCTTACAATACTGTGCTTGTTCAGAGTATAGTAAACAATAAAGAACTGCAATTCCTTTGCACACATTTTTCTTCATTCTTGTCTCTGTGCTGCCCTTTCCAGTATTATCCCCACGTATTTTAACATTATAATGCCCTGAGAAACCTGTATAAGTGAAGACAGGTTTCTTTGTAATGCAAGTTACAAACAAAACCAGTTTTTCTCCCCTGAAATAGGGCGTCACTGTTGCTGAAGGGAGTTTTTGGTTAGAGTGGTCTCCTTTCAATTTCTGCTGCAGAGATTACATGTAGCCATGACTACAGGAACTGTCTCAGGAGTAAGACACAGCTACTCCCCTTAGATACTGAGATACCTCATTATAGGATATACCTGCAAAAGAACACACAGTAGTCTCCTTCCTGAGAAGCTCTGAGGTGATGGGGCTGAGGGTCAGTACTACTACTGTTTTTTTCTCACTTATTTGGCAACACTGCCAAACCAGTTACCTCAGCCTTTACACCACTGTTTAGAGGGACAAGCTCATCCTCATTTCCCACTTGTCCCTGATCAATTTGCCATTCTGTCCAGGGTGTTGGGTGAGCAGATGCTATTTGCTGGTCATTGCTTGTGCTGGATTAGGAAAGAACACAGGAAGCTCCTTATTCATTTACCAGAGTGGTCAATTGGCCACTGTGGGCCCGAGTCAGGTAAGATTAAGAGAAGGTGGTTCAGCAGGGGTTTGTGTGCATGGCAGAGAGCTGTTCAGGGCTATACAGAGACCTTCAGTGAGCTCAAGTATCAGAAGCAGTATAATTGCATCAACGCAATACTTCCCAGCCTTGCTTCTCAGATCTGGCAGAGTCCCACTATGTCTACATTAGCCAGTTGTGAGGATCAAAGAAGTGGGTCTGTACAACGATATAGTTGGTGCTGAGAACCTGATGTCTTCATTATACATGTTCCTGGGCTTTTTGTTACTGCAGACCAGAACAAGATTCCAGTCTCGTTCCTTGAAGTGAGTGTCCTTTTGAGGCCGGACTGCACTGGGTGAACTCCTGGAGAGCATCTTCCAGTTTAGTTTCATCCAACAGGAATGCAGCTCATGGACTCTGAGACCATTCTGCAGTGCAAACCAAAGCACAAACATTGGAGACACTAGGGAGATTCACTTGAAAAATGTACCCTGGTCTGAACTAAAACACAGAGATACACCCACACTAACATGGCTGTTCTGCTTTCAGGCTAGCTCATATAGATGTACCCTAAGTGTAAAATTTCAGAAAATTTTATCCACAGTCTGGTCCTCCATTCCTTCAGATTCCTTCTGTTAATAATGAAGCTAATAGTTCCCTACCTTACAGTTGCAGGCAAGCAGTTGGTTTTACAGCACTTGAGAGTTCAGCAGCACTACAGAGTATGTACTAAATACAATTACCATTCTACAGCTAATGTATTTTTTGTACTTATTAATGATGTTAATCAATATTAACCTGCTATCCATTAGGGTATTATTATAACATTAGAATGCACAACCAATTGTCTGCATCAGTACTTAAAATGTGATTATGCTGTGGCTCAGAAAATTAGAAAGTGTGATAAGTAGAGCCCGTGTTTTTTTCTTCCAAAACAAAGAGGTATTAATGGGCTTGTTCATTATCTTGGGTTATAATGTGCCACTGATATTTAAGTAAAATTATGTATTGGAATTTCAGCCCTATAAAATTGCTTGTCTGTGTGTGTGTGTGTGTGTGCACGTTTCTATGATAATAATGTTTGTAATATTGTCAAGTAATATTATGTACTTAAAAAAACATTGTCTCAAAGGAATTATTAACTCCAGTGCACAGCTTTTTTTTTTTTTTTTGGTTTCCAGTCCTGTTCCCCCCTGCTAATTATGTTGAATAATATATGATTTTTCATTACAAACTATCCCATAGGGATTTTAAGATACACCACACATCTAAGTTAATGTGGCTTTTGGAACCTTAACTATTTCATTCCCTTTACATTTTACTTCTCACATTTTAATTGAGCAACATTTAATGTTACATTACAATTGATTTATGTGGGTCTTGATCTTGATGTCTTAAGTATTCACAGTTAGAGTCAATTTTTTATTGTTTTATTGATGTATAAAGTGTCTACTGACAGGTCAGTTGCACATTGCCTTAGTAATTAAAAACACTAGAGATTACATTTAGGAAATTGGCTTCATAAATGTGAGCTTCTGCATGGTCATACAATTCAGTAAAACTGAGTAATCTTTCAGCTATACTGTATTATATATATGCATAGTTTCACAGGTATATAAAGGTGTATAAATATGGTAATATGCATATACTTGTGTATAAACACACACACACATAAATAAATTCATGAATCAGAATGCTGATTAATGGGCAGTCTCTGCCTACTTGCAGTGTTATTGGCCATCCATTAATGCCAGTTATCACAAAGTTACACACTGTTTTTATAAGCTTAAAGGAGACTACATTTAAAGGAAAATTGTTTAGATAGTGAAGTCATGCAATTGCAGATTGAGAAAAGCTTAATCTTAGGTTTCTTGCATGATTGTCATTTATTTCCTTTCTATCCTGTGCATAGGTCCTGTAGACAAAATAACTAAAAACTATAAGGGAAAATCCTTAACGCTTTTACAACTTTCATGCTTTCAAGAGCTTGAGTTTCATAACTAAACTTTCTTTCTTTAGACTCTTGTCTGGTTTATGCAGCGGTAACACTTCTTGTTATTCATGATCACAAGGTTTGGTCTCTGGGTTTCCAGCGTTGCAACACAGAGCAATTTTAGCCGGGGACAGAGATTTCTGGTGTCCCAGAGAAGATCAGCGGCGGTGGGGGTTGTGCTCTGCGTCTGGGAAGGACAAGGCTGGCTTCAGCTCTCTCCTCACTCTGTTTTGCTACTGCTCCAGCACCTCCCAGGCAGTCTCCAGACAGTGGCTACTGCTGGTTGTTGGTGGTGAGCCTCAGCATTAAATCTCTCTCTAGTCTGTCATTATGGCACAGTGCCATTGTGCCTGCGAAAAGAAAGTGTGAGAAAAATGGTGACTTTCTTACCAGTTTATATCAGACTTCTGTCATCGACTTGGTTCATATCACATTCCACCACAGTGGTGCCCAGACTTAGTTTGTTCCTGATGCAGTGCCACAAGTTTTCCTGAGGCACAAGTATCCAGCTTATAAACATAGCCGATTCACCCACTGACCAGCCCTGAATACAGTCCTGGAGCTAGGGAGAGGCATCAGCTCTGTGCTGCAGTCAGGGCACAAAGTAGTGGCTTTGTACTTAACAGGGCTTTCTGGAAGTCGCCCTTTCCCTGACTGTGGCTCCTAAGCATGGGACATAATGCTCAGACGGATAACCAAGAGCAGGACTCAGCTCACACGTGAAGACATATACAGGTGTCCACACGGGAGCTAAGTGTCTTAATTGTCCTGTTAGTCTGAATTATCTGTAAATACTGGTGACTGAGTTAATCAGTTTATCATTTCTTGAGGCTTTTAAGTGGAAATACTAGTGGAATTTTCAAGATAGAAATTCATTCTGACAGAGCTGTGTACTCTACACTGAGCATGACTCTAATCTTTTTATGAATTCCAGTAAATGTAAAGAAAGTTTCAAAATACTGGCAGAGTTTGCTTCAGTGGGAAAGCAAAAACTATTTCAAAACAAAGCCAGACCTAGCAGTTTGACACTTTCCTCCCACATGAAAGCTAGTCAACATGAAATTGTCTTAACTGTGTTTGAAATGAGACTGTAAATGGTAGTAGCAGGGCTGCATTTTAAACTGTGGCTAGTTTCAGTGGGAAGAGATCTTGTCAGGGTCAAGTCTGATGACTTGGGGGGACTCTTCCAGCTCTAGTTCTTGCGAATTTAGGAATTCATGCTTGCGGTTGCCTTTAGGTGACAGAAATACTCAGTGCCATTATTGTGCTCTGGTGATGACATCTGAAAGTTTAAAGCATTTTCCCTAAAACTTTATAGTGTGCAGTTGTATGTTGATTTGGTGACTTTGCTTAGGTACAGTTTCTGAATCGTAGACCAGGTTCTGAAACTACTCTATGATATATCTGTATATCAACCATATGTCAGTATATATTTATATTTATTCATACATATATATTTATATATAATGTATGTGTATATATATATCAGCAGCAATTTGCTGTCAGGTTTGTCACAAATGTCTCAGCAGAGGGACAAGCTGAAGCACCTTCAGACAGTGAGATTCCAAAAAAAAACCAATCTAACCAAGAATCTGTTCAGACTGTTTCAAGCAACTAAGTTGGCAGAACCTTTTTTCAGCTGGTCATAGCCCTTGCACAGGCAAAGTAAAAAATAATGAGTTTAAGCTCCCATGAGTTAATTTAAAATATGGAATTTTCATCAGAATTAGGGGGAGGTACATCCTGGTCAACGGTTTTGACTCAGCCAACAAACAATAACAAAATAGGTTACAGGGTGGGGTTTGGAATAAAACTCCTAGGGAAAATCTGTTTTGGAAAGAGGCACAGGTTATTCCTAAGATGTTATATTCTCCCTGGGCCTGGCATGCTCCTGACTGAAAGCTGACACTCTTGTCAGTTTTATCACAGCTGTTGAAGAATAACCATTCAGTCTGCAGTTAGGGAGTCTCTGATCCCGTGACCATATTTCCGTGCACCTTCCTGTGAACCAGACATCCCAGATTCCCCAAACTGCACTCAACCTGTTCAGAAGTCCTCGTATCACTCATGAAGTTGGGTCTACACTGACAGGGAAATTTCAGAGCTATGAAACCTGGAGACCTTTTCTATGAACACAAAGGCACAGTGTATCCTGGAGATTACTCTGGGTTATTTTGGTCTGAGTCCACCCTAAGCCATTTTGCATGTCTAGCCATCTGGAAGTCAAGGCACCAGACATTGCTGTGTGCCAGTCTTGCTATCTTTTGAGAACTTATCTTCTCTGATGCAATGCTGAGTCCTCTTTCAGTTATTTCTTATCCACTAACTCCAGCGGCAGTACCCTCATTAACAACATGTATGAATCTGGCTAGTGCCTTAGGATTTGACACTAGTGCCATTACATAATGTGACAATCCTGATAACATCACAATTTAGATATTAACTAAAAGGAGGAGTCGTTACATGTGATAGCGCCCACAGAATATTCAAAAAAACTACAAAATCATTATTCAAGCGTTCAGATTCCCCCGTCATCAATATGTCTATATTGTCACACACATGAAATAACACATTAAGATGTTATTAGTGGATATGACAATCTATCCTGCTTTCCTCCAGGGACTAGATAATGGCTTATAGATATATTAATCATCTTTTTGATTTTGGCATCTATTATAACATGATGGATGAGTGGCATATAACAATGTTCTTTGGTTGCTGAGATTTTGCTAATAAAAAGAGAAATAAATCCACATAGGATGTGTTCCATTTTGAGAGTTCATCTGCAGCCTTGCCATGTTCTTAATTCTCTGGGCACTGGTGTTTTTGGAAATTGGTGTGCATAAAACTACTGCTTTTTTTTCTTTTTTAATTGTTGAGATGCTTAAACTTCTGGCAGGTAATGGGACAGATGGGAAGGCACAAATTCTGAAGCTCCCATCAGGAGATAAAATATCTTGTAGACAGAACATCTAACACTGTATCCATAACAGCATGCAAATTACTTGACAGATGCCTTATTCAGTAATGGTACTATATCCTAATGCTCCTCCCATTGCCAAAAGCTAATATGCCATTTTTAAAAAATAAAATCAGGTCAAAGTTTTGTTGCCCTTATGTCATGCAGAGACCTGCCAAACTTCTCTGAATATGTTTTTTTCCAGTCATAGAACACAAGTTCAGTGCTAATTTTGTTGTCACTTTGGGCTTCTTGTTATATGTGTCCATAGGTGTTGAATTTCTCTGTTGCTGAAGTACTGTGTTACAGGAAGCAAGTAAGGAACTAGCTAGTAAAGTTCTTCATATTAACCTATTCTGCCTGCCTTCCAGGCTGATTTTGATAATAAGCCTGACTCCTTGTTCTTCAGCGATGGGCAGCGAAGAATTGACTTTGTTTTGGTGTATGAAGATGAAAGCAAAAAAATGACTCACAAGAGGAGTGATCATAAAAAGCAAAAAGTAAGTTATTGTTAATAAAATCTGAATCATGTTTTGTGTTAGAGCGATGGGTAGAATGAGTGCTGTCTGTCAGTGTGCATTAGGTGTCCTTAGAACATGCTTGCAGGAGGGAACCCTTTAGGAAATGTAAGCCAACAAATGCTGGTTTCAAGATCCCAGTAAGAATGAAGCGCCAATATCTTCAGACTGTGGCAATTTTTTATAAATACAGTAATTGAATTAGGCCCCTACTGCACTTCAGAAATAAGGGTATTCAGGGAAGCTTATAAAACAAGGCAGCTAAGTGGGGTGCTCCAGGTCACTGTTCTGGATATAGCTGCTGACGTTCTGCCCACTAACCTTGCCTAAATCCTTCATGGGAGCTATAACTCTACAGTGCTCTGCCACCAGAACTTCTCCAAGTACCACTTTTTCCCTTGCCACTCCTCCCTAGCAACCTGCAAAAATTTTCTGACTCAAGCCAGTGACTATTTGGTGCTTCTTAAACACTATGAACAACAACAAATGGAGATTATTTTTGAATTATTTCAGTAGGTCTCACAGTGGGTTTTATCCATAATGGTGACTAGAGCCAGGAGAACAAGCTCAGCCCTGTCACTGAGCTATTTTAATCGTGAACTGCCTGAAAGATATTGGCTGGATTGTAGTCCCCCTGGAATCTGTGCTCTCCCACCCACTTCCTTCCTGTGATTCAGCAGTTCTTGTGTTCCAGCAGCCTCTGGTGGAGACAGGCAAGGACCGAGATATCACTGAAAGCAGCTTGTATACAAATAATGATTTGCCATTAGGAAGGGAAGAGTAGGAGTAAAAAGCTAAGTTGGTTGATACTCATTACACAGTGTTGTTGTTGGCATTGTCAGGGCAGCCATAAGGAACATCATTAGTAGGGTTTAAGAGAGTCCTGCAGTGGGTGGATGTTACATTACACATGATCACAGGATCAGCAATAAAAATGAATTGAGAGGTAATTAGAAACAAAAATCTGCCCCTTTGGAAACAATTGTCTTTTTCAATTACCATTTTACATTTATGTTTGTAATATTTGGCTATTGCCCAAATGTATTTAAAAATATTATGAGTGTCTTTTCCAAATACTGATGGAAATTAACTATGAGCAATGCATTAGTATTTTTAATGCAGCATTAATGTTAGGACATTAGCCAGAACTAAACCATGAATGATTAGACCAGCAGATTTTGCATATTCTGCTATGTGCTTTTAAAAGAGGAGGTTACTTTCCAAGGCCTCAGTCCTGCAAAGATTCTCAGCCAAATTGAGTCTATTGGGGTACTGAAGAAGAAGAAGCAGCCTACCTACATGTAACAAACATAAGCATGAGGTATATTAGTCTACTCTGTAGACTAACATATATAACATGTATATTAGACTAACAACCAGATAAGGTGAAGACTGACTTGCTGGGAAGTAGCTCTGTAGAAAAGGCCCTGAGGGGGTCGTGGTTGGCCCTGCAGTGTGCCCTGGCAGTAAAGAAGGTCCACAGCATTCTGGACTGCAGTAACAGGGGCACAGCCAGTAGATCAAGGAAGTGATTATTCCCCTTTACTCAGCACTCATTAGACAACATCTAGAATACTGTGCCAAGTTTTGGGCCCCCCAAAGCAAGAAAGTTGTTGATAAACTAGAGCAAGTTCAGAGGGCCACCATAATCATTGGGGTGCTGGAGCATTTGCCCTGTGAGGAGAACCGAGGGAGCTGGCTTTGTTCAGCCTGGAGAAGAGAAGGATTCAGGTGTACCTAACAGCAGCCTCACAGATAACAAGGAGATGATCAGGAAGATGAACCCAGGTGTGTGGCAGGAGGACAAAAGACAACAGGCATAAACTGAAACAAGAGGTTCAGACTGGATATCAGGAGAAACTTTTTCCCCGTAAGGACAGTCAGGCATTGGAACAGATTGCCCAGAGATGTTGTGCAGTCTCCATCATTGGAGATTTTCAAGATCTGACTGGATCTTGAAGCCCTGAACAACTTGGTCTGACCCTGCTTTGAGCAGGAGCTTGGGCTAGAGACCTCCTGAGGTCCCTTCCAGCCTGAATTGCACTATGATCCTATGAGCCTGAGGTCCAGCTGACATGTGTCCAAGGTGGAGGTTAGTCTTTTTATGATTGGGTATGAGGGTTTGATTGGGTATGATTTCAGTATGAGAGTTTTTTTGTCTGTGTGTGTTTTTATTTATCTTTCTGTAAAACCAAAGACTGTTTTCAATTGCCTAGCAACTCTGCCATTACCAGTCTTTGAGATCCTAAAGGGTGACATAGATGTGTCAGGAGAAAGCTGATTACAGAGACTAATAGCAGTTTTCAGAGCCAGGATTTCCATGAACAAGGAGAATCTGTAGCCATAGGAGTCCTGTGGAAGGTATGGGCAAGAATTTTGGTTTACAATGCTGAAAAAAGCAGTAGAAAACATAGAAACTAGGATGAAAAAGTTGCAGAGTTATGGAGTATCTTCAAGGACAAAAACAATGGATACAAGTATGATGACACTGAGCTGGAGAACTAATGAAAAAATCCAAAGCTGTTCATGAAACAGATAAAATATTATGCAAACAGAGGGAAGGTACTAGAAGACACTGAAAGATGAAGGAAGAAGAAGAGAGCAGTGAAGGAAGGATTTTATTCAATGAGTCTTTTGTGCTGTGACATGAGCTGAAATAAGTCACCTGGTCATAACCAGACTCTTGTGCTACAGTTCAGAAATACTGGCTTCACATACAGGTGTCATCAATTTAGAAATGCATTTCCTTTATCTGTTAGTCAAGGAACAACCCTCTAAAGACTTGAATATATACAGGTTTTCTACCTTTCTAGAATGGGATAGGTGCAGGTCAGCTCTAAGCACACAAGCACTTTAGTCACCTTGAAGATAGAGAGGGTTGGTCTCACTGAGATCAACAGTGGTTGCAGCTAAAAGAAGCCATGTGGGCTGCAAATCTTCATACCCTAAGTAAATGCTGTACAGAATTGACAGCATTGCTAACATCTTTCTTCCTTCAAAGCAAGATGCAGGATTCTGCCTTGGGACCTGCCTAACATTCATATTAGAAGTGAAAGGAGAGAGACTGAGAAGAACCAAGAAATAAATGTGAATAGAATATTTGAAGAGAAGAAACAAAACACATATACCGTATGTCTGAGGTGGAAAGGAAGATCACATTTATGGTGCATTTTTTCAGCCTGGGAAAATACTAATAGAAGGTATACTATATATGGAGAAGAATACTAGTAGAAGGTATAGTGATAGAATTAACTTTTTGGCTATCAAAATTCTCAGAAAGGTGTGGAGATGATGCTGCCCAAGATTCATAAAGAATTTACTAGTACTGGCATAATATCTTGTTGATACCTTGTATTTACTGACATTATTGTTTACTTGGTTATATTTTCTTCTGGTGCAAATGGACTTTTGCTCTTGTGGTGAAATACAAGGCACCAGCCTAAGGAATATTGTCATTTACAATCAACTTTAAGTACTGAACAGTTCATTGTCTGTCTCTGATCAATGATGAGCTAAAAAGGCCAAATTTCATAAGCAGTAGCATGTGTAATTCAAGGTGATGACTGAAAAGGTTCCTTGCTCATACTACTCTTTCTTTGACTCCCATGACAGTTTTATAGAGCTATTATCCAGGAGTTCATTGTTCACAGAACTTTCGAACTCCAGCTTATTAAAGGGTAACAGATCCAGTGAAATCTGTTCTCTTAGGGTGAAATTCTCACCTCACTGAGGTCAACAGCAAAGTCTCCACTGATTTCAAATTGGCCAGGAGCAATTTCACAGCTCTGTGAAATGTAGGGACCCTGAAATGTAGTCACTGGAACAAATTCTGTCTGACTTGCACTCTACCCCACTGACTGCATGGCATGTAGGTTAGGGCAGAATTTAAATTATTAGTGGGCATCATAAGTGAAAAGTTTTGGGTGCTGCACTTTGCAGTCCTTTTGTATGATATAATGAGAGTGGAGGAGCCCCCAGATTAGTGGGAATGATTTGAAAGTCAGACCTCAAGCTAGATATCCAATTTACTGGATTCAGAAAAATGGGGCACAGATCCATATATTCTCCTGCAGCAAGAGAACTATCCAGTCCTAGGACCATTGTTCTATTTAATTTGAATGGCTTTCTGTCCTTATTCAATAGGATTGCATGAGTGTAACTGAGAAAATGGCCCGATGTTAGCTTGTATTAATTAGTAGCATTCTTGAGCAAATGGCTCAGAGGAAAGAATGAAATAAAATATCTAAAAATATGTGGTTGATTCAGAAAGAAGGAACAAAAATCTGGGTTTCTGAAGCACTTGGAGATTTTCATTGCTGTTGTGCTACCCTCATTTTCATGTGCTTTGGAAATCTGCTTTAAAGGAGCCAAAGCCAAAGGACTGAAATCACATCCTCATGAAAGTATCTAACATAGTTTACAAACTCAAAATTTAGCAGATAAGGTTCATGTACACAACTCAGTTTGAACTCCAGAACTTTTAAAGTTGTTATACAGTCAATTTTGGAAGCACTAACAGGTTTCCAGATTCCAGAAATTGTAATGTGCAGTACCTTGCAAACAAATCCCAAAACAGGGGTGCAGCTGTCGTCTGAAATTCAGGTTCCTGCCCAAAGCATGCTTTTAAACCTCATAACTTATGTACCCCTTTTGTCAGGATAGGTTACTGTCAAGATAGAAATTAAATATCACCAGTCTTTCATAAAATGCTCCAAAATGCCATTTTTTTCTGTTGGAATTCTCAAGCACCTTGTTCTTGAAAGCTAAAGGGTCAACACCAGAAAGATAAATTCAAAACAAATCAATGCTGAATGGCATTCTAGTCCATCTGCTTCCCCACAACAGAAATAAACTGAAAGACTGTCAATAATTTAAATAGGATTTTGAGCAGAACTGTCATATCTAGCCATTAAGTAATGTGCTTTGCAGAAATTTACAGTTTTAAAAATTAAAAAAATAGAGTTCCCAGAAAATTTTACATACTCATTGATTTTTTAAAGTACAATTTTACAGAGAACTTTAGCAAGGCCAGAGAAGTTGCCTTCACAAGCAAACAATGAGCAGTTCCTGCTACTAGACTTGTTTAGTTTAGATAGCCAAAAAACAAAAAGCTTCAACAACTTTTAACAAACTGGCTGTACTTCTCCCATTGTTTAGAATGTGTCACACCTGCAGAGAAAGAACAATATTTGGGTTTACAGAAAGAATGATACCTCGGTGCCATTTTAGGGTGTAATTTGACACAATAGAGGATGACAGGCTCTATATGCTAGTGGTTTGCCCAGCTGACCTACCCAGGAAGTCTGATAACAAAGATGAACGAGACCTTTGAAACTGGGAGGAGGGCAAAGCAACCACACCTGCTTGGGGCTCTGCAGGATAGATTAGTTTTGAAGCAGGAACACACCAAAATAAAATCTCTGTTCCTGAGGTAACCCCAAACCCTGCTCCGCGTTTGCCTAACAGATGGAAGGAAGGAAAGGCAGAAGGACAGATGGAAGGACAGAATTATCTAAATTTAGGGCATGCATTCATGGGGCCCGAAATGGGTCTTTCCAAACACAGTCATTAAAAGCCACTATTGAGAGTAGGGCTAGACTGCAGTATTGCCAATTTTGTGTGGTCATGAATCGAGTTTCAAAAAATCACTATGCTGGTGTAAAATCAGAGGGTATCTCAAAATATATATATATGGAGGTTTTTGCACTTACTCTTTTGTTTCAGAGTCTTCCTAGCATATTTTGCTTCATATTTTTATGATTATCTTCAAACATAAAGGAAAGAAGCTTACATTAAAAACACAACAACAGAAACAGAGCTTCTCAGTCAATCAGTTCCTTGATGCTGACAGCTCGGGCTTCCAGAAGAACCTCCAATACCACCAAAGAAACTCAGGGTTAGCAACCAATATTGATAGTGGTCCTCTCCACTCCTTTTCACTGATTTCTGTGGGGGAGTCTTTGGGTCCAGTGTTCTCTCTCCAACTGTCTGTGCTTTATCTGTTGACTCTCAGGTCAGGCAGGGCTATTCAAACGCTGCTCTCCTTGTTAGGATTGTTCCCCTGAAGCCACACTGAAATTTTTATGGGGAACTTTTCTCTTTGCCTAAAGAAACCAAAAGAAGATATGAGTTAACATTCTTCTATCACTGTAATCAACACAAGTTCTCCCTAACATTTACAAAACACAGAGAGAAACCTGCTAGTGGTCTGTTACCAATTTCCAGGCTCACAATCTTGTTAGCCTGCTCAGCTTGGCAAGACAGTGATCAGATATTGAAAGCATTATGGTGAAAAAACAGCTGCCAAGAGTTAACCCTTCTACATGCCTTTAATATTTCATATTTATCTATACTGTGCTTTCAGTTTCTTAAGACTGTCTGTGATTATGTATCTCATAGTATCTTATTCTATTGGCTAGGCATTCAGTCATCAAAATCTATGTCAGTTTTACATCAGCAACTTTACCATGTTTACATTATTACTACAACTTAGCTTTGCAGGTAGCCTAGCAAAATGCCGGATACTAAAATAAACTTGAAACAGTTTCTGTATTCCAACCTAATAAGCTATTATATCTTTATGCTGTATTCCCTAGTCAACACAAAACCACTATAGACTCCTCTGGGTAAAAGTCTAGCTGCTCCATAGATCATTTTACACATAATTCAATCATTTATATAAAATAGGAAAACCCCTAATTAGCAAAGGTTCCCAGGGCTTTGTCTCTCACTACTTGCATTAATGCATTATTGGAAACTTTATATTGTCAACATTCCTCTAAGATTTGGAGGGCAAAATTAATTTGGTGAGCTCCTTACCATAATAAATTATTGAAGCAGTCTGAATGGTAAGATTAAAAAAATGTATTAAACATACATATAACTGAGAATCACCCTGTATCTATCTTTGCACTATTTAGGAAGAAATGAAACAGTTATTTGGCCCTGTGCCTTTTTTATTTGCTGAAACACAGCAGGACTCTAGATCATGAGTCAGTATTATTCATCTTTCAAAGAACCACATGAACACGGAATATGCAAAAAGGTAGGATTAAAATAATAATTTTCAGCATGGAAAAGAGGTAACAGTGGAGTGAAAAAAACCCTCCTGTGTTGTTTAGTGCATTTATTAATGATCTGGTAAGGGGAGTGAGTTATGATGCAGCAAAAATTGCAGAGGAAATAGTTATGTAAGTTACTCAGGAGCCAAGATGACTCTGAAACTTTAGCTTTGAGAGTGAATGAAGAGCACTATTACCCATGAAATGCTGACAAATGCAAGGAAATATATTGCTGCAAGGAAGAAACTCATTCAGTCTAAGTTAACACTGTCAGAACAAGGAAGAAACTGGAATAAAAAGGCAGGAAATGCAAAATAGATACAAGAAATGCCTTTTAACAAAATATGAGATTAGTCCATTTAGACCATTACTACATGCAGACGCAGCAATTGAGAACTAACAGTATAAAAGGGATGGGCTGTTTATATGATTATTCAGTATCATAATTATTAATTCCAACAGTTGTTAGAGTTTTGGAAGATTTTTTGTTTCTGCTTCAGAGGCTTCCATCAACACTAAAGATCTGGATGAAACTTATGTGCAGACACAATTCTGGAAGATTTTTGACCCTTTTGCTGAAGTCTCTGATATTTGCCCCCCTAGAGACAGGCTACTCAGTGGGTGGACCTTGGGTCTGATCCTGCAGGCCAGTTTTTGTGTTCATAACAAAGTTTCTAAGACTTTATCTAAAGGATCGTTAGTTGAATTTCTACCAAGGACATTGAGTTTGGTCCTTCACAGTAACAAGAGGACTGGATCTTAAGCACAGAGGTTTTTCTGACTATAGAGAACCAGGCTACAGAAACCACTGGCACACCTTTATTTTAAAAAATTAAAGTTTAATTTTAAAAAATTAAAGTTTTCTTTCGGCTCAGAATCCCTTAGGCAGAGGAGAATATAAACAATTAGAAAAATTGTCCAGTGGCATGAAAACAATCTGGCAATAAGAAGGTAGTATCACCAAGTCACCATGAGAACGGTGCTGCATACAGCACAGCTGGGTTCAACAATAAAGCAGAGTCCCCACTGAGTTGTTATCTGCTCCTGGCAAACTACTCACAGAGCCTCTCCCCTGCCCCAGCTGCCTACAGGTGCCCCTTCTTGCCCATACTAATAGTTTGATATACAATCTTAAGGCCAAGGAGGGCTGGCCACCCTTGACTTAGATGAACAAATAGCTCATTGGGGAACTCTCTGTTTGACTGCAACTAACTTTTAAGTTGGATTACCCCACATCAATTTTCAAAATTTCTTTCACACCCCTTATAGGGTTCTATACTTGGTATTTTGGGGAAGAGGGGCTCTTTGTGTGTGATTTTTTTTTGGGGGGGGGGGGAGTTGTGTGTGTGGAGGTTGTAAGAGAGAAGGACATTCAGGATCACAAAGACATTTCAGATTTTTTATAACTGACTAACCACCTAGTGCTGCCTGGTACAGCAAAGTGAAATTAGAATGATCTATGAATTACATCTTTCTCAAGGGAAACTTGTTATGCTCTTCTGGGGATGCTGAGTGCTTCTAGAACAGCACCACTGATCCTACAAGTGCTACAGCTGTCAACTTCTTCCTTTGGGGTTGCACATCCATGGACTAAAATGTAGAGGGATACTACAGTTTGAATCATTGTGTAAGCTCATATTACTATGAAAGAAGAATACAGTTACAAGCTGCTGGGAGGAAAGTGGGTATTGATTTTCATGGAAAGTCCTTGAGATGAAGAGTATTTCCTAATGGACAGATTAATGGGAAGCGAGAGGCTGCCCTCAGACATTCAATTAGTGGCTAAAGGAGAGAAGATCACTAGTTTCAAGTATAGTTGTTGTCACAAAGCCAAAATTTGGGGCTCACTTTTACCTCTGTAATGTGCCATAAACTGAACCGGTTATGAGTTCCCCCATCTTGTAATTGTAATCCAGGAGGGTGAAGTCTCCTCCACAGTGGCATTTGAGGACATTATTGCTTATTGGACAAAAACAAAAAAAATTGATCTAGATTAGTAGTTAAGAATGTACCCATTGCCACAGCAGCTGCCAGGTGGGCTTTACAGATAAAGACTTAATGATTCTTAATTTTGGGAAGCAATTCCATTCTTCTATGCATACATGTTTGTGAAATGCATGTTGGAAAAGTTGTTTTATCATTTTCAATGCCTTTCAACAGAGGAAGAGACAAGTTTATGAATCCAATCTGATAAACAATGGCTTGCAACTTGAAGCCACAAGATCGGTGAGTACTATTTTCTTTGTGTCGATTGCTGTGTCTGAGAGTAGCTGGCCCTATTTGAATAAGGAAACAGGATGTATGAATTTCCTGTAACTTTATTCTCCTCTTGATATAGGGTAACAGGGAAAGCTCACCTTTTTTCTGTCCTTAAGCATCTCTGTGATCTCAGCAAGATCCTTTAAACTTTATGTCTCTTTCTTCCTCTACAAAATGAAGCATGTGGAGTGGGAAGATTAAATAGTTCATGTTTGCTCAGCATTTGGAAGATAAAAAATTACTGGCTACATTCTGAGGACAGATTCTCCCCCTACATCTTGCTATATAGGAAGTGTAAATAAGCCAGTGGGTGTTGAAGGTGCAACTCCCCTACCAAAAGAGCACTGCAGGGCTCCTGTAAGTGACCCAGCTCCTCACAAGGCCTGGCACAGTGGAAGTAGTTGTAACCATCACGCTTTATTTGGGGCTACAATGTAGCCGGTAGGCAGTTCAAGAGAGCTATTATAGTGTACAACAGCTGCTGGAGCTGCGGGCTCTTGCCCTGAGGGTTATTCAGCCCCCACATTAGTTCAGAATCCAGACAGAATAAAAATGGCATAAAGCCACTTTTCCTTCCTTTCCTGCAGGACTACAGCTTTAGGGCTGGATCTCCTGGGAGATGTACAAGACAATCTATTCCAGTGTATATTTGTTATTATTTCACAATTTAATCGGCTCTGGAATTGAACTCGGAATCCATGACCTCACAGTATTTATTAGATTTCTGCAGTGAAAGCTCTTGTTGCACATCCAAGGATGCGGTCTGGCTCTTCAGATTCGTGACAAAGCTGAAAGTCTAACATGGATCCGTTGCTATACTTATATTTTGCAGTTTTCAATAATTCTGCAATGCCTATGACTGAAAAGCTTTTGAAACTGGAAATTTCTTCAGTCTAGATCAGAGATATCTGACAGACAGTCCTGAGCCAATGAGCTGCATAATGTAATTTCATGTGGCTGAGACTCCCAGATGCAGGGAATCAATGGGAGAAGGAGATATACAAGTGCTGTGCAGACTGGAGACAGTAGCGGCTCCCAGGATTCCCACTGCATGCTGCTGCTAGGTTGGGCATACAGCTGGGAACAGATGTGTCCGGTGCGGTCTTTCTCAGTAGTCTTTGCTGGTTCCCCTTACCCTCTCCCCATTCTCCATGCAAAATTCAGATTACCCAGAATCACCCACTGCAGGATCACCTTTTTCCATCAAATAACGTAACCCTGGAGTTGTACTTGAACTGCTGGGGAGAGTCACTTACAGCTCCAAAGCCACAGCTTGGCCAGCCAGTGTAGGTGTACAAACACTCCTAATTAATCCATAAAGGGTAAGCTTTGTTAAACTTAAATTGCTTTGTAAAGTAGTTTGCAGAGATGTTAGCATTAAAGGAACATTTAGCAGTCTTTTTTTTTTTTTTATGCTGTTCTCTCCTGAATATTTTCACCTTATGTCAGTGCCTTTACAGAAGCTAATGATATACTCACTAAGATGGACAAAGAATGCAACTTTCAATGGGTCATCTATGAGCTTTAAAGAGACAGAAAAATCTGTGTAGTTTTAAAAGTGTTATGAAAAATCCTTTACTTTCGTTTTCTTACACACATGTATTTTTAATATTCCTTCATTTTAGGTTTTGGATGAAAAACTTATTTTTGTAAAAGTGCACGCACCTTGGGAAGTGCTATGCACATATGCTGAGGTTATGCACATCAAATTGCCTCTGCAGCCCAATGACCTGAAAACCCGAGATTCAGCTTTCAACTGGTTTAGTAGACTGTTAAGAGTGGATGAAAATATCATCAAACCTGAGCAAGAATTTTTCACTGCCCCTTTTGAAAAGGAACATTTGTCCAACTTTTATATTCAAGACAAAGACACATTTTTCAATCCTGCAACTAGAAGCCGAATTGTAAGTACGTAGAGTATTTCTAACCTTTAATCTTAAAAAGAAAAGGTTATTATAATTAGATCAGTGCAATTACCATTATGAAAGCATCCTGAAATATTAGAAATATTTGGGAGGCAATAGTTCTGTGTCATTTATGAAACAGGCTGGACAATCTAGAAGGAAGGCATTCCGTAACTTTGTCCCATTTCATTCCACCTGAATACAAGCTAAAATTTAAAGGAAGGATTTCAATGGTTCATATGCCTTGTTCAATTAATCTTGTCTACACTGCTAGCCCTTTTCTAACTCAATTACACATTGAAACAGATATCGTTCTATATGATTACTTGCAGGTTGCAAGAGATACCAAGCGTTTTGTGTGTTTCAGGTTCATTTTATCCTGTCCCGTGTGGAATATGCAACAAAAAACAATGTGAAAAAGTTTGGCATTAACAAATTACTGGACGCTGGAATCTACAAAGCAGCATTTCCCCTTCATGATGTAAGTACAGTGCTTATAATAGTTATCTAGTTAGAAATAGATGTATGGAGCTTGAGAGAATATGTGGGTTTTTTTATAGCAGAAGATACAAGCACTACTGATTGTCCTACTTCTTGACTGGTTCTTATATCCACATAACAGAATGGTACATAGTTTGGCTAAAGAGATTTTTTCCCAAAGCACATTCGTTTTTTCAAGATAATGTAGATCTTTCTCTAAAAAAGGATGCTCCATAACTGAAAAACAAAGTATTTCATTTAGGAGATGTTAATCTTCTATTCTCTGGGAGATATAGTTCAGTAAAGCGCCTGGCCAGTAGAGGAAACTGAGGGTACCTGAGCGATAGTTCCCATGACACACTGTGTCATAATTTCTAAATCAGAGTTTTTGCATAGTTCCTTTTATTAGGATTCAAATTTTCAGTATTAAAATTCCTATCAAATATCAGAATTTTCAATAGAGATTTAGAATACAAATCTCATTTTAGGCTGTGTTACAGTCTTACAGAATGAGGTGCATTTTCACAGTTTCCAAACATTGGCACACATCTGCAGTAAAACTCACTCTTTTGCAGGAAGGCTCTGTAGGACCAGTACAACACTTCAGCAGATGATGTCAGAGTCATATGGAGATATACTTAAGAGGGGTGAATTTAACCATAAAATAATAAGAAATCCAGCTTTTGTAGCTACATTTCTGAGATAACCTTTTTATTTTTAAGGTATATCATTTAAGGAAGCAAACTATATTAAAATCATTTTCCTTATAAAGGCTAGTAATAGCACAGAAAAAGAAAATGAAGAAGAAAAATGTCAGATTTCGGAGTATTTGACTAAGGAAAAACTCAGTGTGAGGGTGCAGATGGGATACAGTAAGTACAGACCAAGATCTGATTTTCTATATTATCTCTACACCCACTCATCTCCTCCCCCATCAGAACCACTGTTTTGTATCCAAGGTGTGTTCTGTTGAAAAGAGATTAAGAAAATGGGAGATCAGGAATGGTAACTACTTGAGATATTTGGACTCTACATAAAATATTCAGGAGGCCTCCAAAGATTTCAAGAAAATGTTTAAGTCAGAATCAAGACAAATCATGTTTCTTCTGAGTAACCGAAAGCTTTATAGGATAGAATAAATAAAATTCATGAGTATCCATTATTATGGTTTTCTTTTAAAGATTTAAAACCTGCCTTGCAGGCTACTTCTGTCACGGCATGGGGAATTTGAGCTCAGTATGCCTGATAATGACTGTCTTTTCATACAATTAAAAAAATATAACACAGCTTCTCTAAAAAACAAAAGTAGCCAACAGATTTCTACAAATGTCACTTGTCTTGTTGCACCACAGATTGAGAATGGGAAATTCCATCAGATAAAATAGGTTTTATTGAAATAGGTTTTCAAGTAACCTAGTAAAAAATACATGCATTATCTGCATGTGAATTCTCTTTTAAATTTAAAACAGAGACTAGAAGCCCTGGATTTATCCTCCAGACTTTCCAATCTTCATTCCAGTACAATATTGTCCTGAAGCAAAGCATTTTTGCATGTTACAACTACTTAAAATCCATTTTAATTCAGTCCTATTCTTTAGTTAGAATGGATCCTTTTCTATTTCTATTCCTAAGTGTCAAGGCACTGACATATGCTTAGATTTAAGTTCATGATTAGTGTCTATTATTTTTGGCTCACATATGTAAAGATAAGTGCTCGCTTTAGTATTCATTGCCTTTCTGACAACCTTCTGTCCTGAATTCTGACATGCTCTCAGAGCTGCCCTCCTGCTCCTTTCTCTGGCTTGCAGTGAGACTGGGCAAAAAGGCTATTCCAGACTCTGGTTTCATGACGCAGGGTCTGGGGAGATGATGGTTGATCCATGCTGGTTAGATTAAATGTATCTTCTTCCCGTGCTCTTTCTATTTTGCAGTCTAGTTTCAGGCACCCGTCAACTGATCCTGATTGTCCAAGTGAACGATATCTTCTCTACAAAGAATGGGCTCACCCTAAAAACATTTTCAAACTGCAACCCCTGGATTTTATCAGGTTGGTGTGACTAGACTGGACTAATGCAGAGGAACCTAGAAACTTACATAACAGGTCTGGTTTGGGGGATGTCAAAGAGACACAGCTCAGTTCCAAGGGCAGATATGTACACCTGTGTCAGGCCATGCATGGAAGCATACTTTGAGCTTGATTTCATGACAAAGCAGTTCATGAAAAAGCAACCAGTTAATTTTTTTTGTTGCAAAGAATCATTTTTCTCTTTTTCCTTTCTTTTTTTCCCTTCTTATCCTCTTGTATAAGCATAAAAGTGGCAATAGAAATGCCTAGAAATTACCTGCTATAACACTTCTGCAATCCTAAAGCTCAAACCAGAGGAATATGACAATGAGTGCTGGCACAAAATGTATGAAATGAAGAGCCATTTGAAACAGAAATGTGAATTTACTTGCATTTCAGAAGAAACCTTTCCCCTCCACAGGAAATATTATGGAGAGAAAATTGGAATCTATTTTGCTTGGCTGGGCTTTTACACTAATATGCTGACCGTGGCTGCAGTTGTTGGAGTTGGCTGTTTTCTGTATGGGTGCCTGGCAAAGGACAACTGCACATGGAGGTATCTAACCAAGCCTATTTTAATATTGCACACAATTTTGATCAGTCCCCTACTGTACAGAGTTTGCAAGACATTGCATAATAAAGTCAGAGGCAAAATGAAAGACCCTGAGAACAACAGTCATGGATTTGAAGGTAAAGACATAATATATGAGATAAAAGAGTGATAGATGTCCAAGGACCATTACAATGATAGACATTTGAGAGTTTGCTGTTTCATCATTATCTTCATACTTTGCACTGGGTTCACCACACCTAGTGTAGAAATACAAAGAAAAGAGTGAAAATCAGCAGTCAGCACAAATTGCTGTAACACATCCTTTTCAGTATGGTAATCCTTAAGGGATGTATCCAGAGACCCTGATAAAAACCCCAAACTTGCTTTTCCGAAGTTTGAGAGAAGTGAACATGAAGAGCAACAGCACAGCGGGCTTCAGCTGCCCGGGATACATTGGGAAGAGAGACTGGCATAGTCATAACACAGGTTCCCTTATCAGAGCATGACAGAATTCAAAGAAAAAACACCTGGGTCACTGAGCAATGTTCTCTACAGGCTATCATGTTTTATAGTCCCCTTCAAGAAGGGTATTTCTCCTTATTAAATATGGTGAAGGGCTGTTCTAGAGCTCCACTCCTATGTTGACTGGACCCAAGCTGTTTCATGACCAATTTATACCCATTTAGTCTTATGCCAGTATTATCGTTTAGATAAATAGTTCATCTCTCTCCCTGGTGTTTACCTAGCTGATATATTTGTAGAGAACAAGCACATCACCTTTCAACTTCCACTGCACTAGGTTACATAAGTCAAGCTGTTTTGTCATCTGTTAGCAGACAGTTTTGCCATTCTTCTAATCACCCTACCAGTCCTCCCTTTCCATTTTGATCCTCTTTAGAAGATCACGGAGACTAGGTAGCTGTTTTAGATCTGCTGCTATTCTATGTTCTGGTAGGCAGTGTTCCTCTCCCTTCCTGTCGGACCTGCTGTTGTAGCTGGTATGAGCATGCAGGTGTGGGTTTCCTACTGGGGAATGAGAGATGAACTAAGATCTTTGAAGAGCTGTTTTATTTTTGGTGCAAACAGTTTTGAAATTTACTACCAAGTGTATGGGGCGGAAATTATTTTCCCTCAGTGTCATCCATTTTTGAGATGAGGGCTAAGAATGGAAATAGGGGTTGTTGAAGGAGGGGGGGGAAAATTCTTGAGAGGAGATCACTGGTAAATTATTTCTCAGTTCCTTGAGATTAGCACACTGTCTTCACATGTGAAAAAGGACTTTGGAGGTTAGTGTTGGTGAGTAACTGACTAGTTTTCTTTTTAGCCAAGAAGTATGTGATCCCAACATAGGAGGTAATATCATAATGTGCCCTCAATGTGATGAAGCATGTACCTACTGGAACCTCACCATCACTTGTGAATCGTCCAAGGTAACTACATATACAGCTTATAGAGGTGCTGTTGAACTTCGGTTGCACTTTCTCTAGTACCTACTACATATAAAACATTGTTGTTCCTCCAGTAGTGTCCTGCATGATTAGTAAAACTGTGCAAATAGTTAGGCTTTTTGGTTCAAGGACTGAACTTTAAGTAAAAACAACAATAATAATAATTGCTTCACTTTGATCTAAAATTAAAAGAAAAAGAGGATTTTTTATTTCAAATATCCCCCAAATGTTTGATACTGGACTAAACATAAATTTTGTTTGATACAAAATGAAACATTTTGGCTTCATTTTGGAGTATTTCCTTTTGAAAAAAAGTTCAATTATTAAAGTGTTGATTCAGAGTTAAATAATTTTGCTTAAGAAATTTTGTTTAAAAAATGTTCTGACATTTCTAAATTCTCATGCCTCCCTCCCCAAACTAATTAGCTGAATTTGTGCTTTGAATTTGACCTGAGCTGTCAAGAAGGAGGTGGGTATATGGAGAGATTGATGTTAGCCATGACAGAAGGCATGCTGGGCTCCTACTCTGAATTCCTGTCTAGCAGAATCTGTCTTTCTTTCTCCATTAACTTATCTCACTAGGCTAATGTTAGCCTTTGGTCATTCCTTTCCATAGTTTCAATCACTCCAAAATTGCAAATTTTCAGCTACTCATGAAAAATATTTTGCCCAGCTTTAATGAATCATGTTGCTTCAGCCCACTTAAGATAAAGGGTAGAAAAAAACAAGAATATAGGGAAAAGGATATAATGGGAAGAAAAAGCAAATTGTGATCACAGGCGTATCCATCAAAATATGTTTTTACTAAATAGCTTGATTTGTTTTCATCTGACTCAGATGACAACAGTTCACAACAACAGCTCAGTTCACATCTGAACCAGATGTGTTCATTGCCTTTTTGTGGCTGTATTAAAAATACATAACTAAGTACTGAGTTCCCAGACTAGAAGCGCTCTTCCTCTTCCTATGCAACAGATGGAAGGAAGTTTGATAATATACCATTTTACTATCCTCTTTCTGCATATTTGGCTTTTACATTTAATGCTAGTTTTTGCACTTAATTTCCATAATTTACTGAAGGGTCTTGCACATTGAGTGAAATTGAGGGAACACTATCAGTAAAGATTGTTTATTAAACTACAAGAGAGCTAAAACTCAAGATTTTAGTAAGCAACTTCTGTTCTTGGTCAGTGTAGAAGAAAACACTGGGCCATTATATTTTAAGACTTTTTTTCTTTTCAATTTTTTCCAGAAACTCTGTATATTTGATAGCTTTGGAACACTGGTGTTTGCAGTATTTATGGGAATATGGGGTAAGTCATTTTCAACAACTGTGGTTTGTCATCTCATTTTGGCCAAGCCTAAAGCATCAGCCAAGAAAACATGAATAAATTCACAACTACTTCATTTTCTACTAGTCAGCAATTCACCATACATATTTGCGGTAACTCTTTTTAGCATCATAAGAAAACAAAAAATTTTAGAACTTAAAGGACCAGGTGAGAATGTTGCTCTTCAGTATTTGTTTTGTTTTGTTCAACTCGGAGAAAAGTAGGAGAGAAGTGATTAGTGCTTCTTCATGTTCATCCAGCAGGATCCACACACTTAAGTATCTCTTGGCAAAGGAGCTGTTTTGCTCCAAAGAGTCTTGGAGCTGTTTGTTCCTACTAACAGCTCTGCGACTGTGCAGGGCAGTGGAAAAATACAGTAATTTATTGTATTTTCCAGTAATTTTTTGCTCCTGTCTTCATTTAGGAAACTGATCTGGTAAAAATGCAGTAATTACAAGCACTAGAGATATCTTGTAGCAGAGAAAATGTATATGAAACCAGGATGTTTCCTCTGGGTGAAACTACTTAGTACTGGATTCAAGGGATTATGCAAAGTTTATTTTTGCAGAAAGAGTTTCATTTGTTCATATTAGGAACTTTGTTAACTGGCTTTTACTGCGCTATCTTATCCAAAAATTACCAAAAATAAGTTGTATGTTAGGTCTGTATACAGGGTACTGTAGAGAAAATAACTGATAAAAAATTTTGAATTTGTATGTAGGCTAAGAATATTTAAATTGCGCTTTTTTTTTTTTTGTAAAACACAGTATTTTGATCTTCCTATAATGACTTAACATGCTTTAAAGTAACTGTATCTTTAAAGAATTATTAGATGAAACACATCATTTTTAAAAGGTTCTTTCAAAATATGTACTAAAATCAACACACCAGCAGGAATTTCTCTAAAAAACTAGAACAGCTTGTAATGTAATCTTCTAATGTAATCTTCTTCTGTCTTCTGAATAGTTAATTTATTTGTAATTTGCTTTTTAATTAAAAATTGTGTTTCCTGTTTTGAAGAACAGTTCCAAGAGTAATAATTACAATGTTAAGCTGCATGGTTATAGCAATGGCTGCAAGGTCTATTAGTATTCTCATCATAAGTCTACTATATAAAGAGGTGAATTGTATTACACTAATTCAGTCAAAATTGTACTGAATCCAAATGACCCATGGTCCTGGTGCAATTTCAACTGTAATTTTCATCCAGCTCTAATACTTTTGTAGACCTGCTGGTCCAAAATAATTTAAGGACTATTAAACTTTTAGATATTTTATCGCATCATTATCATCAATAAACTTTTTAGTAATTGTGGTTTTTTACTATATTCCCTTCAAAGATCTTGAAGCATTATAAAACATCAGTGAATTTGTCCTCAGGAATTAACCCTGTATATAATATTGCTCTAGATCAGAGCCTCTGCCAATTCTGCTGTAATGGCATGGCTAGATTGGCAGAGCTCCTGGACGAGAAGCAGCTTCCACTTCACTTGCTGCCATCACTGGATCCCCTCCCCAGGCAAGATCAGTTAAACAAAGAAATGTTCTCTAGTAGAGGCATTATTTTGCAGTCTTTGATGATACAGTTTAAGAGCAGAACTTACTAGGCCATATCTGGGTGGCAGGGTTAAGTGACGTGCTGAAGGGAACACTGCAGGTTCCTATGTGAGATGGAATTAGCACTTGAATCTCCCAATTCTGGAACTTCATTTGTTTCCGCTGCTAAAAAAAAAAGTTGTTTCAAAGTAAAAGGAGATTGTTAAATGCAGCAGCATCTCCTTCCCTATTCTGAAAGATGCGATACAGCTGTTAGGTTGTTTTAGCTAGCAGGAGAGGTTTTCTGTGTCACGGGGCTGTGAGAGCTGCCCTTACGTTGTGTGCCCTTCTGCTGTTATTAGCACAGAGGCTATCACAGAAGGAAGCCCTGCACTTTAGGACTCCCCAGAGCCTTTTGCAGCTGGAACAGATCAGTATAATACTGTTTCCTGTGATTTGGGCTGGGGCCCCAACCAGCAGCTAGAAGTTCATGGAAGAGTCTAATCTCCTTGCTCTGCAAGCAGAGGCAGATGTGATCCTCTGGCCTGCTGTTTGGAATGGTCTTTGTGCTTCCCAGCATGAAACAGCAGAGAAATGCCTGTGAAAGACACTCTGGAACAACCAGGGGAGGAGGATTTCCTGAGGTTTTGCCTGTATGCGGATGCCAAGGTCACCTCACAGCCCAGCTCATGGAGTCTTCTGGGTTTTAAATGCTTTGGTTTTGGATTTATTGACCACACCTGATTTTGGAAATAACCTTTGATATTTGGACTTGTAACTGCATGCCATCGATGTTCCATCATTCAGGATGAGGGGCTGAATTAATAAAAAAAGCCACTTTTAGGGTCAATTACTCGTAGATGATGGGAGTGCAGTGAAGAGATACTAAGTCCTCCTGGAGGCAGTGCTGCAGAGCCACACCACTCATTTAATCTGTAGGGGCACTTTCTTCAGCAATAAAGCATCCCAGCGCACTGGGGAACATAATACTGATACCATGGTCCTCAGCTCCTCCCAGCCTTCTCAGGTGGGTCTATCATTGCCTCTGCTGCCAGATCTACTTGTGTCATGTCTCAGGCCAAGCTAATGAGTTTGACTGGATTGATGTCTATCCAGCATCACTCAGGCATCTGTGTATCTGGTTCCCTAGTGCTCTCAGTTCTAGGAGCACAGCCCAGGGAAACTGCTGGCCCAGCCCAGAAACCAGGGTTTCTTAGCCCCTGCACGATGCCATGGAAAAAGAGCCACAGTCCCTTCAGATTTATGCTAGCAGAGGAGGAAAAACAGCTGTGTTTAAGCAGCTCTACCTGAACTAGCATCTTTGGCTCTTATAGTCTTCAGACTGATAATTTGTCCGCACAAAAATTGCAGGTTTAATGAACATGAGCTTCTCCTGTGGCAATTTTCAACGTACTGAGTTTTTCTTTTCTAGACATCCTACACTCCCCAGCATTTTGTCTCCAACCATCCAAACAAACTGCTTTCTTATGCATCCCGTGATGAACTTTTTCAAAAAACAGTCTACAATGTAAAATCCAAACTGTTCATATTCTAGCCTTATCCAGAAAGGAATTAATCTTTTACATATTCTTTAGCAGGTGCCTACAACACCATTTATATCCAGGTTTCTCTCGTTAAAGCACCTACTATATCCAAAGCAATAATTAGATAAAGAAGTAGATCCAGTTATTTTCTCCCTCATAAACACTAGGCACCATCCCACAAGCCAAAAAGGATTTTATTCCATGTCTGTGGAAACTATATAGAAAACTAATGAGGCACATGTTACAGCCCAGGGGGTCAAGCAATGTCCAACACTCAGATGATATTGCTGACTTTGTTTATCTTTTGGATAGTTACTTTGTTTTTGGAGTTTTGGAAGCGAAGGCAGGCAGAACTGGAGTACGAATGGGACACAGTGGAGTACTTGGAGCAGGAAGAACAAATTCGCCCAGAATATGAAGCACAATGCACTCATGTAATAATGAATGAAATCACACAGGTAAGGAGTATTTTGGTAACTGGTCATAGCTACTCTAGTAGACATGTTTTGAAAGGATGCTATGAAAATGGTGAGTCTGGAGCTGTTTAAATCAACAGTGATTCAAAGAGAGCTGATAAACTGGCCCAAAAATACTGAACTTGTTTGAGGCTCCTTGAGGTTCCTCTGGCATAAATGAACAAAAGTTCACATTGTAGCTGCCTTAGGAGACTAGCTCTACCTTACTAAATCCCCCAAGTAATGATCCTGTGTTACTTCCAGAGGCCAAGATCACAGAGCATGTGCTATCTTTATCTAAGAATACATCAGAAAAACAAGGTGAAATGGAGAAAAAGATGTTATACATAATGCTGAGACTTTTTTTTTAACCAAAGGTGTTTCTGTTTGAAAGATGTATAAATAGGTATTGTTGCCAAGTGCATGTGGATGCAATTACAATTAGTAACAGCAAACTCACAGGAACAAGGATAATCCTCATTTCAATGAAATAGGATTCATATTTATGAGGATCTTAGTTTAGATTTCTATTTATTATACATTTTTGAGTAGCTTTAGCTTCTGTGGCTCACTCCAGCTCAGCTTCACTTTTTTATTTTTCTGTGTTAATATATCACTCTAGCATTTATCTGATCATTTGCACTGCATCCACATTCCATCCACATGATACTAATGTTTATTAGAGGGCACTTGAAAAGTTTCAGAATTAACTGGCATAGCTGAAACTATCCTGTATCTTGTACTATAGAAATCCTGGTTCTGTTTAAAAGCTTATGAAGCTATGCTACCTTTAATGTATAAAGTCATTGCTAGAAGGTTCCTTTCAGACAGTTCAAATAATGAAGAATGTGCTAAAATGAAATGGCTTTGCTCTTCAGAGATCCTATAAAGATTCAATGATGTTTCACAACACCATATTGAAGTAGGCATTTTTCCTGGGAGATTTGTCCCATTGTCCCAAGGGGATAAACTGAGAAATGCAGAGGCCAAGTCCCAAAATTTTGATGCCTGCTAATTTTAGCTGAGGAGGTTTGAAAGCTAAGGATCTTGGATGCCATGATCAGCCAAGAAGGATGGGCCCATTCAAAAGGACGATGCACGCTATCATAGCTGAATTCAGTAAGAGATGAGGACACTCAGCCTCTCTGGAAGTCATTTTTGTCTTAGAACAGACACCAAAAATGACACCCTGAATCAGGGAATACCTTTTTTGAAATCATGGATCACTGTGAGTTTCAGGATGACAAAGCAGGAAAGGAAACAGAAGTAGGGAGTTGTCCTCAGTCTCATAAAGTGTTACTTGGAGCACACAAAAAATATATGAAAAAAAAAGATTGAATGCAAGCTTAATCTCTTTCTAAATCTTTTGCAGCAAAAAGAACATGTGCCATACACTGCCTGTGGAAAATGCATGCGTATGACTTTCTGTACAAGTGCAGTCTTATTCTGGGTAAAGTTGTCCTCTTATTCTTTCACCTCATTAATTCAATTCTCTAGCAGATGTCTAAAAAATGTCTCCTCCTGAATTTTACTAAAGATAACAAAGGAATAGGTTTAGCTGGATTGCAATCTGATGCTTAATCCAAGCCCATAAAGTAAGCACCTACATGGACAAGGTAGTCATAGTCACCAGATACTATTAGGATACACAAGGGAAACCCTAGTCAATAGAAAATATGTCTCAAAATGTTCTGTAGCTGTAGCTAGTGAGTGATGCTTGAAAATGTGGTCCATTGGCTTCTCCCTCATTATTTTAAGATAAATGCCTTTGCTTCTGGGGGGAGTAGGGGACAGACTTTGTTTTATACGGTCTCCTCGCTGCCGGTTTCTCTCCTACTTGTTCCAGCCATTTGGTTCAATATCATGTTTCACACTACTGGTTGTCTTTCAGGTTTTTCGTTTCACTTAAAAGAGCAAAGCTGGGAGCTCTTTAATCTTCCAGTGCTGCTGTTTTAATTAAAACTAAAACTTGAAAGAAGTCCAGTCATCCATGAAACAATACGTAACATGGTGAGCAGGCCCAGAGAGGCTGCCTTGAAAAGCTCTGTGTTTTACTATACAGCATGTTCTCCTAGCCTGTAGCACAAACAGGAGCTGGAAAAGAACTCATCCTAGATAATAGGAGACAATGACAGAAATGAGATAGAGTGGTGGCTGGCAGCCCAGAGGGTTCGGAGTTAACGCATCTGAAGCACAACAAAAAGAATACTGTCTGGCTGCTGGATTTAAATAAGCAGAACTTCAGGCTGAAGGGAGGAGATTGGGTCTGGTTTTACTGTTTGTGTTACTGTGCTCTCTTACTCTGCATAGGGTGTGGAGGGGGGGGTGGATTCATGGCAGTTTAGAGATAGTTAAAAAAAAAAAAAAAGAATCCTGGCCTTGAGGAATTTAATTTGAACAAATTTAATTTGAACAATAGCTAGACACTAGCAAGAAATAAAAGCAGAAACAGAAGCAGAGATGACAAGCAATATGAGATGCATGGAACCTGATTAGAACTCTTGCAGATCACATGATTTGGCTTTAAATTTGCCTATTTCATTGAGGGGCCCATAGTCTATAATATTATCATGTGAAAGAGAAGATACAGCCCCCATCATCACTGCAGACCTACTAGTACATTTGCCATCCTGCCAATTGCCCATGTCAAAAGAGGGAGATTCCTTCCTAACTCCTAGAAATATCACATGCCTTGAGGCATAAGACTTGATTACCCATCTCATTATCTTAGCTAGCATAGCTGCAAACCTTGTTATTAATCATAAAACAGACTATGTCTTTTCTTTCCTACAGATTGACTCTGCTGCACAAAAAATACTTTTCTGGATTCTAAATTTATTGCCTTATATCTTATTTCAGCATCCTCTTGCACTCATGTAATGGAATAAAAGACACATAATCTGTTTGCTTTTGCCTGTTGCGAAATGTGTTTCAAACTCGCTGTCTTTCCCAAAGCCAATGGTTCAACATTAACACATTCCTTATATTCTCTTGGCAGATTCTTCTGATTATTGCTTCAGTTGTTGGAGTCATTGTCTACAGACTTTCAGTTTTCCTGGTGTTTTCTGCACTGTTGTCACAGCACATTACTGAAACACAAGCAATCCACAAGTACCTGACTCCACAAACAGCTACTTCAGTAACTGCTTCAGTCATCAGCTTTATAGTCATTATGATTCTGAACATCATCTATGAGAAAGTGGCAATCATGATTACTGACTTTGGTATGCCTCTGTTTTACCTCAGATAGAAACTTTATCTAAAATAATGAGAAAAAATAGCATTTACACGTATAATAAGAACTCCAGTAAATGAATACCTGTACCACATACTTCAGAATTTTCCCACCAAATCATGCAATGCCATCTAGAATTTTTCAAATACAGATTTTCTCAGTATCAAAGAAATACGATATTCAGCTTTTTGCCTGAAAACTCCTTGTATAGCCAGCATGAAAGATCAATTGTTTACAGTTTTGTGCTTGTGAAGCAGACAAAGCAGAGAATTACTATAATAACCAAGCTTTATGATCAGTAACGCATAACACATTCAATTACATTAGCTTTTGTTTATGGTGAGAATAGCTATTTTCTTGTAAATAAATGAAATAAGATCATTGTTCCAAAGCTAGATACTATCCCCTTGTTATTAAATAGATAAACAGTCACAAATATTATTATTCTTTATATCCAGGCCATCAACATTAAAGTAGCTATTTTACTTCAGATGTGTAAAGTAGTGTGGTGTTTTAATATTGTTTCATTTTCATCAGTTCAAAGTGTTACATTTGCTTCCTTCCTGAGTGTGCTGGATTTGGGAGATTTTTTCCCCTGGGTTATCAGAATTTCTGCTTGCTCTTTTTCTTTAGTGTCAACGAACCAATTCTTTCCTTTTTATAACCCGTATAGTTTTAGCATTAGCATAATGGCTACAGTATACATGGAGATTATGTACAATCTAATTTATAATGCTCTCAATCATAGTAAGGAATACAAGGCATACACATACTTTTCTGACTGAAGGTCCAAAGCAGCTTATAGGTAGTAACCTCCTTGTAGGTTGGAGGTTTAAAAAAAGGGTTTTTTTTTTTATAATTACAGAGCTTCCAAGGACCCAGACCGATTATGAAAACAGTCTGACCACAAAGATGTTCTTATTCCAGTTTGTCAACTACTATTCTTCATGCTTCTACATAGCCTTCTTTAAGGGTAAATTCGTAGGTTACCCTGGAAATCCAGTTTATTGGCTGGGAAAGTATCGCAATGAGGAGGTAAGAATGTATCAAAATGTTTGTTTTTAAACATCAGGAGACATTAGTCCAGGTCTTCTTCTGTAGTTACGAGGGTATAATATGAATGTATAATGTAGTTGTACATATTTAATGTAAGGGTTCAAAAAGTGACTGCCTCCCAGGTCACATGCCTCTTATAGCAGCCCCTAGCATAAATGGGATTTACTCAAGACCACTTGGGTTAAGAAATGTATTTTGAAGACCCAGACAATCTTACTTTCCTATGGCCCAGTCATCTGTAAGTAGCATAGAGAAGAATGGGAGAACATCATCAATATCAGCTCTGGTCCTGCAAAGCCTCCGTGTTCTGCTGGGTGTTCCTTGCGTGATGACAGTACAGTACAAAGCTGCATAACTTTGCCTAGTATTTCAATCCTTCAGTGGTGTCCTGTCAATTTGCACGGCAATCATATATGGCCTGGAATTGGCTTTTGTATAAATTATGAAAAAGGTTTGCCTAAATAGTCTTCTTGTATTATTTAAAGAAATGTTATCATGATCCACCAGGAGTTCATTATTTTAAATGCTTCAGTTGTGCCTGAAAATTTTCCCAATTTCCAATTTTCATATCTCTGCCAACCTTTAGTGTGATCCAGGTGGATGTCTCCTTGAACTCACAACTCAGCTTGCCATTATCGTAGGAGGTAAAGCAATCTGGAATAACATTCAAGAAGTGCTTCTTCCGTAAGTTCACATTATTAAGTATTCTGCTTTTTCATATTTGAAGGGTGAGATACTGCTTTTGCTTGATGCATGCAGGTATTAGGTCATTAAATCTGATAGGAGCATATTGCATTCCAAAAGAATAAGAATAGTCTGTCAGGGCAGTTTTAGACAATTTGGATATCTTCAGTCTGGTAGTTCTGAGCTCCTGTCTCTGTCATTCCATTGATTTTAGTTCTAAACAGAAGTGCTTCCCGCCTCTGCAAATCAGGCTCAATGTGCTTCAGGCTGGATACTTAAAACACGAGGCAATAAAAACTCTAAAAATGTTAAACTAAATACTGTTGCTTAATATTGAATTGAATGACTTGTTATACATAAGGCTTTTTAAAATCATGCATAATTTACTTATTTAACTCATTTAGTTTTACAATCATATTGATATTCATAGTTCCTATATATTCTTTTTTAGTGATGCAGATCTCTGGAAGATCATGTTTTAATGTAAACAATAAGGAAAGTACTAACAATGAATGCCCTCCATGTAATTTAGATGAAGATACTAGCCAGTACTCTGTTCCTATTCCCGGGACTTGTTCTTTATTTTATGCTGATCAGTGATTAGTTATCACTTGGAGTCGGGAACTCACAGTTTGCTCACCCCCTGCTGAATGCCACAGCATCGCATTCCCTCTGGCTGTGGTTCTTCTGAGCCCATGAATTGTGCCCCTTTGCTGCACAGTGACCCCAATTCAAGGTGTGTCCCAAATACTGTACAACATTGAGGCTAGGGTGCTTTGCTGAGATATGAGTTCCTCCACACCCAAATACTCTGTATATGCAGCAAGTTACAGGAGAGAACTGTGAACCCATCCTTCTTTTCAACATCCATTAGCTGGAGAAGGCTTCCGAGGACTCAGCATGCTTCCGTCAGCCATAGACAACTGATTGCCCCCATTCTGTGTACAAGAAATGTATTCACTTAACTGGCATTCTGAATTTCCTTCCTAAGATGGCAAATAACATTTAGGTGCTGAAACGCTAAGTATCACTTCTGGATCTGGTTCTTGACTGATCTCTCATTCTGCATTTCTGCAACTACAAGTAGAAGGATTTTGGTTTTGTCCTTTTTAATGGACATTTCTCCCCCTCGACATTTTTTTTCTATTTGAATGTGGTCATTCAACTGCTGAAAATAGCTACACCCAATTCATCACTTTTCTTAAATTCTCATTCCAGCCTTTCAGATCAGAAGGAAGTAATCTTTCTAACCACAGGCCTACATTTGATTTGATTTTCTTGAATTTTACATGGTCATTCACCTGTACAACATGAGTATAAATCACTGCCATTCCAATATGCTGTCCTTTTACACTCTTATTTATGGTTAAAAATAACTGCATTCAGGATAAGGCAACAGAAAATCATCCTCATGTTTGAAGGAAGTTTTCAGTAATTCAAGAACTCAAAAGCCACTGTTCAAAACTATAATGGCACAAAAGCCAAATTTTTCCATTTATTGAACTTTTTAGGTTATTTTACCAATGTTAGTTTTTTCTCCCTGACTGATAGTTGGGTTAAGAATCTAATCGGAAGATATTGTGCAGCTGCTAGATCAGAAAAAATTGTTCCACGCTGGGAACATGACTACCACCTGCAGCCCATTGGAAAACTTGGATTGTTTTATGAGTACCTCGAAATGGGTAAGTAGCAATTTAGTTCTGCTTAGACCAGAATCTGTGCTGTATGCAAGTATGCTTTAAAGAAAATGTTCATACAAGCAATGCTTAATAAGCTTATAGACAGAGGAGACATGAATGTTTTAGCAATCCAAGACAAGTTTTGATGAGCTGTTATAGAGAGCTTTGCTAATTAGTTTTGCTAGCTTTTATTAAGCAACTAAACCTCAATTCAATTTGTAGCTAAAAGACACAGCAACTGATTGTACAAGGAGGTGCATTCTTGCTTCTTTTACACCATCATTTGGAAAATGTATCCAGAAGCCAGAACACTACCATCTTCTACTCTAATACTGCAGCAGCAGATGCCTGTATCAGGCTAGTGGAGATTTACAGTCACTTACTTGTTGCTGTTTTCTTGGGGGCTGGCAAAATTCAGTTTTGTTGCCACTAGCCATTCTCTAATAGAATTGTAAGCACACTTGTTGCAGTGCCTGAGCACAGTAACGTGATTCTTGATTCAGGCTTTCCAACACAGCATTGAGATAGTCATTAAATTTCCAAGTCTAAATGATGAAAAGATGTAAGAAAGAAATGGATGTTTAAATACTCAGAAGAGTTCCTTTTGATGAGTTATGGCTTTTAACATTTTCCTGTCCCCTCCATCTGGCAGGTTTTTTCAGTCTTTTCATTCTCAGTACCTTTCACTATCTTTCCAAATGTTATTGTATTATTCTGCTCATATGTCCTCACAACATAGATTGTCTGAACATAAGATTTGCTAGGAGCTTAACCACTCATCCTTGTTGCTCTTTCTCATAGTTCAATGTATGTATTCTCATATATGCTTATCTCAGGTAAGTTAAAACCTCATCAGTGTATGTAACCTCTCCCTTTGGCAGTTATACAGTTTGGATTTGTCACTCTGTTTGTGGCATCGTTCCCACTGGCTCCTCTTCTGGCTATTATTAACAATATGTTGGAAATCCGACTGGATGCTTGGAAGATGACAACCCAGTTCAGACGCATAGTTCCACAGAAGGCACAAGACATAGGAGCGTGGCAGCCAATCATGCAAGGAATAGCCATTTTGGCTGTGGTTACCAATGTAAGTATTGCGTCAACAATTCTGAAAGGTAAAATGCCTTCACTTCAAGTATTACATCCAAATGTGGGAATGCCATGTGTATCAACGCATATCGTGCCAAAGTGACTATAGGTGAAGCACTTAAACTGTCCTAAATAAATTATGAGCTTAAGTCCCTTAAGACTTTAGCCCCTGTGAATTAAGCTCTTAGTTACTTTTCAGATGTTTTGGAAACAGAACATAGCTACTGTCTAAAACATTACATTTAAATAAAAGAAATGTTATTTAGAGTTACTAGAGTCTTCAGAAAAATCTGTGTTACAAATGAAGACTAAAGAGCATCTTTCTTAAAATTATAGCACATAACACAGAGATATTTTTGGAGAGTCTACAAGTAAATGCATGAATTTAAAAAAGTTGTAATTAAGTTATTAATGATGGTTGTTTCTAATTGTTACAATTATTATGGTCATGTCTTCTTAGTTAAGTTTGACTTTAAGCAATTTTGCATTTAAAGCAGCAGTTCAACTTCTTTCCTATGTATAAAAAAATACAATGTATGCTCAAAATTACAGCACCTACCTTTTGAGAACAGAATGAATTTTTTTTTTTGAGAATTTTCAAATGAATCCATTATTTAGTTGGTGCTAAACCTAATTTTAAAATGGGCTCTTTAAAATATTAGAAAACCTTTTTTTCTCATGGATATAGTCTTAATAATGAAATTCAGACATTTCAAATTTCCCATATAATTGTCACCAAAATCTTACCCAGAGGCTGCATTGTGGGGGGAAAATAGTGCTAATGGACTTTACCACTGTAAATATTTGATTGTTTATTCTTAAGCAGCAGCTAATATATATTATCTTTCAAAAATTTCCACTGCTGTCCTTTCTCAAAAGAGCAGTGACCGCTGTTCTCCTCTGCAGTAACAGTAAAGCTTGCCCATACCTAATGTGCCCTTTTCAACATGGTCGCCATTTTTTGCTGTTATCACTGAGTTTAGGTATTCATTTTGACATGATAAAAGATGATAGTCACTTCTTCCAATAGCTACTCCTTGCAGTAACAGTACCATATTGCACTCTCTTAGGAGCTTCTGGTGAAACCAGTTAAGTCAGAAGATGGGGTTCATCTTAGCCTAAACTTTCACAGGAATCTGCCTGTTTTGAGAATGATGGAACTGGGTAAGAGAGGAGACAGAATTGAGCATTCAACCACAGTTAGTAACCTGCTAGTTAGGAGACTTATTTCAAGTAAAAGAGCAGTTCAAATTCAAACAAGGACATGAACTTACTTTCCTGTATCTCAGGTGCCTTCTATAGTCATTAGGCGCTTGGCTGGTCTGGAGTCTCAACTACAGTGCTTCTGCTTTTCAGAAGTAATGAAATAGAGACATGTACCTTTTTTTCCCCACACCCAGATGAGTTTTCCTGCATATTGCTCTCTCTTTTATTTTCCATTCTGAAAAGTCTTTGTTTTGCCCTTGGAAGGGTGGGAATACTTTCAAAGAACAGAATGATGAGACTCCATGACCTGACTGCCTATTGAGCTACCATCTTCTCAGTAGCTTGGTTTCGTTACTATCAAGGTTGGGCTGGTGACCATGTTGAAATGAGTCCAGACTGGATTTCATTGAAGAGGAAGATTTTATATATTAGCCTCTGCTATCAGATATGTTTTCAGGTATTCAGTGGCCTCCCAAAATGGCAATTATTCTTTTTTAGAATTTTATTTCACACTATATCTGTTTGATAGGTATGGTAAACATGGATGGCCTGTAGAGAGGGGATTTGGGAGAACATAAAGGCAGAGAAGTAAGCAGAGAGAGAAATGTCAGAAGAAAAAAGGGAACTTGGGGATGGAAAATTTACAAGAGAATCTGGGAGGCAGACAACAAACTAGAGCATGTGCTGTAGCTATTTTGCACTGCTCTGCTGAGGCAAATCAGTCATAAATTCAGCTGTTCCACAGGCATGTGAGACAGCCAAGGCCTACTAGTAAATCTTGTGTTAAACTTTAAAATAAAATGATGCAATTTTGGTAACACATCTTCAGATTGTTAGAAATATCAGGTGGCAACAGACATACTCTGGCTTTTTGTTTTAGTGCGTGTACAAAAAAATCGTTGATGATACCTCTCCCTGCAAATTAGGGAGATAGAGCAAATTCACAGTTGAAACATAGCTATAGTTAAGTAGAAGCAACATTCTCAGTGCATCAATAGCTTCCTTTGAACTATGCTGCTACAAAACTTATACAATAAAAGACAAAGAAGTTTCTGGTGCCCTAGATGAAAAGCAAATGCATTCTGCTATTGGATAAACTAACAGTCTTAGTCAATCCAACCAAGTCTTGTAATACTACTATGAAATAAAAAGTTAGATATGCTTCTAAGAATTATTTTAAAATATTGCTAGGAATACCTTAATCATAGTCTTGATGACATTCAGGGCAGAGTTAAAGTTGCTTTGGTGGCCTAAAGGTGACTCTGACATGTGTAGACTTCTCTCTTAGGAAGGTATTCGTGCCCCTGCTTTGGATTCTGCAGAAAAATGACCCAACAGTAGTTTCAGGTATCTATCACTATCCATTGACAGCCCAGCTGAGGCTAATCAGAGATTTACAACTTTAAGAAGCTTAATTGACTCCAAATTCATATTCCTCCCTCCATGATTACATACTTACACCCTTCAAGTGACATCTGTGAATACATGGAGTCCTTGATGTGGAAAAGTAGATTTACATCTTGGTTTTACTCTCTCCTTGTCCTCCTTGACAAGAACTCCATCCCCATGTTTGTATGACTGTTAAGAACAGGCATGTTTCTTCTAGCATAGCCCTTTTTGGAGACCTCACATTCTAGAACAGTTAATCTTAGTGTAAATGTAGTGTGTTTGCCACTGATGTCAGTGAGGTTATTAGCATACAGGGGGCACAGGATGAGAGATGGTCATGTTTTTTTCCTTTACCTTTAAATATGTTTTTTTCTTGTTTGACGTCCAGGATCTAATATAGGCAGTCTTTGTTTTACCATGCCTGCCTTAGACTTGATTGATTTTTTTCTTAGTACACAGAAGCTGTGTCTGTTCTTTTCTGTGTGACTGTTACAGCTGATTAGCAATTACACTTTTATATACTGTATCCTCTTCCCCTTCATATATTATCTTTGTAACACCTGCTAGGTTGCTAGTAACTTTTGCATAAAGCTATCGGTTTTGAGACTTGCTGCTCAGGCATTGGACCTGCTATTGCATGATGCCAGAGCATCTGTTGTTGATTTGAGGACTGATTTTAATTTGTTGTAGTATAAAAGGAAAACTGCGCTAAGTATAGGTTAGGAAGGAGAGAATGCTCTATTTGTTTGTACTTCTCCAGTGCAATATTCTAAAATGCAGCCCACAATTCAGGAGGAAAAAAAGCTTTTCCTTTGAGAGGATGCTGTAGAATTAGCTTTCGTATTTCTGCCCTTGTAGCTCTCTGGAACACATCTAGAGATCATTCCAAGAGAGGGAGAGAAGGAGACGTACGATTAGGAGAGACCTGGGGCCTTGCAAAAAATTCAGTAAGAACAACCATTAACAACTGTATTCCAGCATCTTTTTTAAACAACACATAGAAAAAGCAGCAAACTCATTTGGTCTGAAGGGAGAGGGGTTTCTTTTGCCTTACTGTTTAGTTGCTATTAGTTCATTTGTGGTCTGGCTGGATGCAAACCTTATGGGCTAATGAACAGTGGGAAATTATATTTAACTAAAACTTTTTGTTCTTTTGCTTAAGTTAAAAATAGAGTAATTTAGGTGTGACATATTTTCCCTGCAACTGCAAGACACAGTAATATCATATATTTCTTGTCAGCCAAAACCACTTACTCCGCAGGTAAATATAAGCAACACATACTTTTGACTTCATTGCACACTGGTGTGTAATGCTTAAAAACAGTTTTTAAAAGTGCATGCCACCTACATTTGATTTAAGCCAGAATACACTACCAAAAAATCCTTTTTAATGTACTCATCCTTGAAAATTTTAAGCAAGTTTATTGTAGTCTTAGGCTGCCTCCCTTTTCTTTCTCACCAGCCAAATTAATGTTCTCTCAATTGAACTAAAACCTAACAGTCTTCTGGGGAGCCAAATGAAGACTTTGTACCACAGTCTCATGCTTAAATGGTGTTTCTGCAACTTTTGTCTTATGTTAACTAGAGTTTTGCTTGTTAGGTGCTTCAAAGTAAGCCAGCTTGAAAGGTAAGACATTAGAGTATTGTTCAACATTTGGCAGCAGTGCTACTTGAGGTGGGGTAAGTCTTGCCCCCTTTTCAACATCTTTCCCCCTTCCATTTCCCTTCTTTTCTCCTTGCTACTCTCTCTTGGTCTGTGCTGGCACAAGCACTTTTACGCGCACATGTTGAACCAGATCAGGGAAGGGATCTAGCTGAGTTTCCTCCCAGCCAGATGAGTGCCATGATCTCATCCCCTGCACAGTTTCATGAACCCTTGAGCCAGCACAGGGCATAAGTGAACTGCTGGGGGCAAAAGGCAGGAGGAATGGTGGCTGTTTAAGCTGGCACTGCCACCAAAGTGTTGTTTGGGGAACAGCCAAGAGATGTCTGCAGATTTCTTCACCCCTTATCCTCTCTCCCCTCCTCTTTTTTACAGCCATTACAAATACCTCTTCAGGTTGGGGCTCTCCTGCTGGAAGTCCTGCACCAATGTGGACAATTTTTGCCTCATCCCATGAAAATAAAGAAATATAGCCTGCAGCAATTGCAGACTGGCATGAATGGGAATGAAATACAGATATTCACCAGCTCTTAAGTTCTTCTAATTCCCATTACTGATTCTTAGCTTTGCCCCTTCCTCTGTCCCACACCTTTCCTATGGCTTTTTTGCCCCTCTTATGTATCTCTGCCTCCCTCCCTCTGATCCCATTAGCTCCCCACTTCACACTCTTCCATTTCTCTGCATTGGTTCTTTCCATTCACATTTTGAAGTGTTTTTTTGCCATAGGACAAAAGACTACTCTTGCAGCCATGGAGCGCAAATAATCACTAGATCCTAGATGCTAGGCGCTACAGATGCCTGTAGTGCTGAATTGGCTGGGCAGCCTCTTGCTAGGCACTCAGTTGCATATCTTGCCAGTGGAAAGCCTTCCCTACAGGGAAGTCTTCTGAATATGCAATAGCAAAGGAGGATATTGGAATAAACATAATTAACCTGTCTTCCAGAATAGGATGTTTTGGGCAGTTCATGAGTTTAAAAAATACTTCTCATGGTAAACCCACAGAGCGGATTTCCTACCTAGTTTGTGACAAGTAGACTGAGGAGGACAGGGACTCTCTTGGGAGCAAGATAGCAACAAGTGGTCATGTCATATGTAAAACAGCACTATGCAGCTGCTACTGAGAGAGAAAATTTTTCTTGGCATCAAGAACAGTTTCTACATGTACTGACATGGAAACTTATGAGGCAGCAGCTGCCAAGATGAATTTGGGCTAGCTATCACCTCAGAAAGAGCAGGATGTTTCTAGGGTCAAAGATGGATCAGCTATATATATAATTTATCTTATTCTTTTACTCAAACTTCAGGATTCTGGGTGAAATTTAATTTACTATTACTCTTCTGTCATTTTCCATAAGATTCATCAGGCAGGATTTCTCTAAGCATATCACAAGTACATCTGATAGCCAGCATATTCGCTGAAGGTTACCTTACAGTAGTGTAAGGTGAGTGACGAGCGAGTGAGTTCATAGCGTGACAGTGAGTTGGGTTGCTGACCTGCATAGCATGTTCATGAGGAAAAAAGTGTATTACAGTATGACTTTTTAAAGGCATGCAGCATAGCTAGTGTAATTTAAAAACTATACAGAGTGCACATTCCTGAAAGAGATTGCTTTATGCTTGCGAGTGACTGCATGCTCATTTACAGAGGGAATCACTGACTAGAAAAGCATGTATTTTCTATTTTTCGCTCAGTATGGGAAATTTTGAAATACTAAGCGTATGGAAAAGCTTTGCGTATTAAGGCTTGTTTCTTAAATGCTACTCTGCTTTTGTCTTCTTTTTCTGAAATGCAGGCCATGATAATTGCTTTTACATCTGACATGATTCCTCGTCTGGTTTATTACTGGTCCTTTTCAGTCCCTCCTTATGGGAATCACAGCACTTATACTATGAAAGGCTATATAAACAATACACTCTCTGTCTTCAATATATCAGACTTCAAGAATGAAAGCAAGCCATCTGCCCCTCAGGTTGGGAACCAAACAACATGCAGGCAAGTGTCAAATAACCATTCCTTTCCAATGACAAGAGCAGTAAATACCATTTAGTACTGTCTAAATAACCTAATTCTGTTAAAATATCCAGTAAGAAATGTTAAAACACAGTAAAAGGCAGCATAATTTGAATGGAAGAATTGAGCAGCAGTCTTTACCATAAATCTGTGTTAGTCAGAAAATATTTACTTCATTTTATTTTCCCCATAGTTGATACAGTCTTCAAAAAAACACTTTAAAAGTGATTTAAGCCATTTTTAACACAGTGGCAATAAAAGGCATTTCAGCCAAATATAGCTCATTCTGCAGACAGAAAGTTTACCCATCAGTGTAGTTACATGCAGCTAACTGTTCCAGGATGTGTTAAGCAGGGACATGTCTTGCTCCATCCTCTGGCCATAGTGCATTACTGCAGAGATTCCCAAAAGTAGTTCCTGACTTTCTTACATTGCCTTCAGATACCGTGATTTCCGCTACCCTCCTGGTCACCAGCATCAGTATGAGCATAACATTTATTACTGGCATGTCATTGCAGCCAAGCTGGCTTTCATCATTGTCATGGAGGTAAGTGTATGGAGTTTTCAGCTTTAGTTAATTAGGTTCCTCTTCACTTTGTTCAGAAACTCCTTCAAAGACATTCTGTCCAGGCAGACCTATCAGAGCTTTTAGTTAGCAATGTCAGCTAGCATGGACAAGATCTTAGGAGGTGTAAATTAAGTGTAGCATTATTAGAAAAAAAGTCTCTGAAGTCATGACATCAGCTGAGGATTGCCTCACATTTGCAACTTTTTCGCTCAAGAACTGTAAAATGATTTTGAGTATCAGAAATAGAGAGAGTCGTACCAAAAATATTTTTACATATTCTTAGAGGAAGTTTGTGCACATCCTCATGAATACACATACATAATACATGTGCACTGACAGAGTGAACTGTGTAAAGACAGTCACTGAGAGAGGTGAGTCTTTAGACTTTGGTTAAAAAGCAATTACTCCTTTCTGTGCAGCTAGAATCTGGGCTTATGGAAAGATGGGAGTCAGTCCAAGATCAAGAATACTAGGTAAATATTAAATTATAAAATATATTTAGGGCCTGATCCAGAGGCTACCAAAGTCATCAGAAACACCTAAATTTTTAGAGCAGGGTTCTGATAGTGGAGAATGTTTATAGTCCCAGGGTCATTTGAACAAACCTGAAAAGGTTTTAAAAGAAACTGTAGTCACATATTTCCACAATGTGGGGGAAAAGGAAAGCACTGGGTACTAGGGTTCCCCCAAAGCAAGCAGAGAAGTCAGTGTTAAAATCAGGATTAGAAATCTGGAAATTCTTGCATATTAGTCTATTCTATTCTATTAATTCTTGTGATTATTCTATTCATTAGTCATTGCTGCTTTTTAAAATACTGTTCCACTATAATAGTTAGATATTGGTACTGGACTCAGAGTCTTAAGAAATAATGTGACATTTCATCTATAATAATAATGATGTCCTGTTCAGCCTGACTGACATTTTTTCATTTTCACCTTCCCCAGCATGTCATATACTTTGTGAAGTTTATTATTTCATACGCAATACCGGATGTATCACAGAAGACCAAGAGCAAGGTTAAACGAGAGAAATACCTAACACAGAAACTCTTGCATGAGAATGATCTCAAAGTTGTGACAAAAAGCATGGGGAAAATAGCCGGCAAAATTTTCAGAGTAGATAGCCCTTTCCGACCTAAAGCTGAATAAGTACTTTTTTATATGAAATAACAGTATTTAGCCAGCTTATACCTATCCACACATTACCAACAGCTAATCAAACACTTTGGATTAATTACCATTACTAAACACTGTTTCTTGAAACTGTCCCCTGCACATTTTCCTATTTCCCATAGGCAAATACAACCACTGAGACTCAGTGAAGAATTATCAATTTTTTTTAAGCAAACAGCTTTAGTATGACATACTTTTCTAACATGTGAGGATAAATATTATTTATCATCTTAAGAAGATGCAGGTTAATTCTGAAATGCATAGAGTACTTTCCACTTCATTTAGGCATTGGCTATTTGATCTGTTGTAGAACTTGACTAAAACTTTAAGAACCAGAATTGTTTTCTGTCAAGACTAACACCACTTCCTGTGAAGGAGTTTTGATCACACGATAAAGCAAACACCAAAAGTATAAAATGAAGAAGAAAATATGAAGGAAAAAGAAGGAAAATACAATTCAAAATCATGTTGCTAAGCTATTGCAATTGATATACTAAGCACTGTTGTGTGCTGCACTGAATTAGATATGCAGACTGGAATTTAAATGGATAATAAGATATTTCAGTTAATCATGGACTTGGATCCCAAGAAGCAGCAAGACTGGAAGCCCATCCTGTTCATCAATCTCTATGTAAACAGGAGAATTGCCTTTGAAATCAATGCATACAAACTGACATTACAGCACTCTGAGCAAGCAGAAAATCAGGTATTTTGTCCTTCCCTAGTCAATGTGCTTTCATTAGTTCACTTGGCCATTCTGTTCTGAATGAGTGTAGCCCTGAAGGTCTCTAACCTGTAACAGTGGTAAGTGTTAAAATTCTTTCCATGTACTAAATCAATATTTGTAGAGGGCTCTCTTTTGCATTTCTGCCACACCAGAGGCACCGTTCACTTCCTGGGTAGATTTCAACATGCAGAGAATGTGCAGCTGGACCTGTTGTGATACGATATTGTATGATGAATTGAATTTGGACATGACCGTGAATCTATTGAAACTTCAGATTGGAATAAACAATTTAACATGCCTTAACTGCGTTATGAAGCTCTAAATAACTAGGAGGATGTTAGAGATGTGGATAAATTTACTAGGGCCATCAGTCATCTTCAAATTAAACTGCATATCTCCTTGGTGATTTTGTGCATTACAGATTAAGCACGTATGTAGAGCTCCACTTTGAGTCTGCATCAGTGATCTTCCAGATTATTAACTTGCTTTGTCTTTTAATGGTTATAATGGACGAATTCCTACAAATCCTGAAAACAAAAATCACGTTAAAAAAGGCAAAAGTGTGTCTGTATTCTGTAAACCTGGTGATTACTGGTGGTTTTCTAATTTTGTACTCTTAAACTTAATTCATATACAGAATTTTTAGGCAGATTATTCATGTAGCTATTTACATATTATGAAGTTTGCAGAAACTAAGTAGCATTGATAAGGTGTACTTTATTCCATTAGTAATCAGAAAGAATCAAACATTTGAATTTTTTAGAAAAAGTTCAAAATAATGCTATGTACCTCAAGCCCATCCTTTGAAATGACATTCAAGCCTGAATAGACAGCACATGGCATGAGTTCTCTCTGTATTCATGATACACAAGCTTTCATTCAGCAAGACTTTGCAAAATGATTGCCTGGAAGAACATGAGAGGTTCAAAAATGAAGCTAAGGCTGAAAGATGAAAAAAAGGAAACTCACGGGTTCAGGAGAACACATTAGAGGCAGAATAAAAAACCAAGATAGACTGTAACTGTAAATGATTGCCAGCCAGAGCAGTGCTAGAACCAGCACTTCTTTTCACAGGAAATTCTACTCTCTGCCCTTTGTTTTGGTTTCCAGTCAGAATCACAGCTCCCAAGAATCAAATATAAATTTGGCAGATGGACAGACAAACACTCCTAACTTTCTAAACAGGACATAATTTCTTATCAAAGTATGTTACCCCAGTACTGATTTGACCTTTTCAGAACAAAATACCAAACTTCTTTTTAAAACAAAATTTTGTCCAAAAGACCATCTCATGGAACAATTCTATTTAAGTAGTCAGGATTTTCTTGTGCAAAATGAGTTCTGTTAGAAAGCCCAATCAGCTCCATGCAAACCTGGAGCTTTTGATTTTAGCTTTGTACTGCCACTTCCCCTGCTGCAGTAGTATTCAGCTAAGAGATTTCATTTTCCTATCAGTGATCACAGTGCCAAAGTGCCTTACACATCCTTTCAGGTGCAGTGTTGAAAGGCTGGGGCAGACAAGAAGGTATCCACACATACCAAGAAGGTATAGTGTGATAAAGGCAAAAAAACCCCAAAACCAACAACAGCAGGGAATGGACCATCTCAGGTAATTCTTTGGTCTTAAAGAAACACTTAGTGCCCTCTTTGACAGGTAAAGAGACTGGGAAACAAAGGAATTAAGTGCCTTGCTTGGGGTCACACTGCAAACAGTAACAAAGCTTAAGACTGGTTTTAAGGAGTGCCTGATTTTCTGTACCTTTTTGGTTCCTGCAGCCTCTCTCTTTGTCCCTTTCTACATCAGCTGGCAGCATGTCCTGAAGAGGGTGTTGGTCATCGAAAATATATATTCTTAGCTTTAAAATAGTGGTTAAAAAAAAAAAAAAAACTTGCTACATCACCAAAGCATGAATCTGTATGAACTGGGATCCTCCTGTAATAAAATCCCAATCACCTTTAGGTGTGTGTCTACATTAGCATTTTTGTTCAGATCAGGAGTGTGTTTTTGAAACTAGTCTTCCACTTGTCCCACTTGCTGGGCCATGGTTCACATCACAGCCTGGTCTCAGAGCACAGGAATGCATTCCTTTTAGCTGAAATTAAACCAGAAGATAGATACATTTTAGATGTGCACATAATTGTCTCTAACAGTCAACGGGCATATAGTCCACAGGTCTAAACCAGAGCTAGTGTGAAGAGAGCAGTGAGTACTGGGTGGGCATCAGCTCCTTAACATCAGCTTCTTGCTGTAGTGATTTGATTCTGATGTGCGATGCTACTTGCTAATGTAGCTGTAACCTTTAATTTCAGAAAGCATTATATCATACAGCACAGTTCTGAATGAGAGAGAAAAGAGGAAAACTACCAGAGTGCCTAATGATTGCATTTTTAGCAGTTTGATCTCTTAAGCTGTGCAATTTATGCAGGCTCTACCTCCAGCTGCTAAGATGCGCACTGGTTGTACACAGTGAGTTCTCCTCAGGTTCATCAGGATAAAATGCTTGGGGGGGCAGAAGCCAACATAAGAGTATTTGTAACTTTTTTTGGAGACTAGGTCACTTAAAGAACATTTAAAGATCTGCCTGAAGGGAAAATTAACATTTGTTTAAAACTGTGAATCAGTTTTACACGTTTTAGACTTTATATGTGGGCCAAACATGTATGTGTATATGTCTGTTGAAGTCGGGGTGAATTTGGGCTAGTGACTGTTTCATTGCCTTGGAGTAAGCTAAGAGGAACATAAATTACAGAACATTGCCACTGTTTTAGATTCTGTGTATGTTGATAAAAATCAGAGTGTAAGAATGTATAGTTTGTATTTTCTTCTAAGAACGTTTGCTATTAGTTTCTGAATATTAAGTTTTTTATATTTATTGTCATTAAATAAAGTTTATTTTAAAATAATAATACATCTGATGTTGATTAGCATTGTTTGTTTTTAGATGAATGATACTGCTGCTGCCAAATGCCACATTTAAATTCTTATAACATCAGCACTGTCTAATTTCCATATTCCTCCTCTTTTCAATTTTTTGCCATTAAACTGTGTTACTGCTGCTCAAATTTCTCTTCTGCTTTTTTGCTGCATCCTCTAGATGGGAGTCATTCCTTTCAACACCACGTTGATGACAAAGACAGGAAGGACCATTACGTTCTCCTACAAATTAACAGTTTAGATTTTTATACCCTTCCACTCCTATCATGATAAGGCCTGCATTATCTTTCAGAGTTGTGATTTATTTCTTCATCTGGATCCAGTCTGTAAGATGTTCCCACCTCCTGGCAGTCCAGCTTTTGTGTTCTGTCTCAAGGAACGCAGCCCAAGCAGCAAGCGCCTATTTGCAGCATGGTACATCTGTCCTCCACTGGGAAGGTGAAGGGCTTCATTTTGACTTAAAAGAGGTGACTGGCAGAATGCAACTAATTTTATTTTCAAACCTGACTCCATTTATCACTCTCTCTGTCTTGCCCTATCATCCATCCATCCAGTCATCTAATACTCTTCTACTCGGACTCTTCCTCTCTGCTTTGAGGAATCCCCTTTCTAAGGCTTAGAGAAAAGGGAGGTTTGAAAGCCATTTTGAACACAGGCCTTCTTTGCATTGACTTTTTTCCTTTGGGATTCCCAAGATTTGTTTTAAGTGTAACTCTCTTGTAAGTGTAAGTGTAACTCTTCATTTGGATAACCAGTGTGTGCCAGATCAAAGCAAGCTGTACTGTGTTGCCTCTGGTACACCCTACCAGTTCATTTTATTCTGCCTGTACATCATAGGAGAGTTCAGCAAAGGTGTCCCCAAGAGAGTTTCACCATTTACACCACATCTGGATTTTTCTCTGTTATGCCCACCTATTGTTTCCAATACAGTAAATAAGCTGGCATTTCCTATGCAGGGAAGCAGGGCTGGTGGCTGCAAGCTTTATTTTTATTTGCATTTGTATGGACCTCAACCATGGATAAGTAACACGTACACAAAGCATTGAAAAGATGTGTATGCAGTCAGTCCTAGATAACCTTAACTTCCACATGCTTGGGGGCAATATTTGCCTCATAAGAAAATAATATATCTTAATAGCCTGCTAATAGTACTGCATTCTTTCCAGGAAAGTTGAAGAAATAGGATTTTATTTACAAGCTGGAAGTGCATCAAAACAAGAACCTTTTAAAGTTTTTTTCTGCAGTGTTTATTACATTCTTTGACACAATTATCCTTTAAAAGCAATGCTAATCTCTGGTATTAACATTAAATTTTATCAGTCAGCAGTGATGCAAGGAAATTAAATCACTTCTCTTGCTTTTTGAACCTATTCATTAATTTTCTAATTATTCCAAGCAGTCCTAGCACTGTAGCAACAGGATTACACAAGTGTATGCATGAACACATATTCTGTATCATCTTTCAAACACACACACGCGCACATGCACACGCATACATGTGCTCTGCCAACTATGAAGAATGTAACTCATGATGTCTCACAACGCAAGATGCTCTTTTCCAGTAAAGAAGAAAGTCTTCCATCCACTTGTATCAAGATGCATCATTCTATATAAACACATATGGTAATCTTCTAAATGCTGGCATGAAAGAGAAAGCACACAACATGCAAACCCTGGGCAATATCTCACCGAGTCCCATGGTGCAGCGAGCACAGGCCAGGCCATCATAAAAGCGAGAGTTTAGAGAAAAAAATAAAAAAAAGAAATCAAACTCAAATTCCTAAACTATACAAGATTAGGGAACTTGCAGTCAACTGTGATAACTGTGAGTACAGTATTTTATTTTTAAAATACCCAGTCAGCACCCTCGTGAGCCTCTCATTTGGCTGCTCCTGGGCGGACGTGGCCCAGTGTGGTGGTAAACAGGCGCTGCTGCTGCTGTGGCCACCCGCCGGCTCTCGCGTTGCCTCCCCGTTCCTGGGACCTGGTTCAGCTCCCGGGAAGCAGGCTCCTGTTACAGCCGCGTTGTGCTCATTCATGCAGTCATTTTCTAAACCAGTCGGGCTGCTCTGAGCGAACAGAATTACTCTTAAGCCCCTACGACCAAGTCGCTGCAAGATCTTTGTTTGCTTTTACTCTGTCCCCTGCCAGAGGCTGGAAAGTCAGGGACAAGTAGCGACAAACATCTCCAGCCCAGTGTGCAGCCCTGGTTATCCGCCCACGCCACCGAGGGTCGACAGCGTTGGGGGTTTGCCAGGTTCTCGGGTTTTGCGGCACGTAAAGCAGGGGTGCCACCACGGGGTGAGCCAGGGGCTAAGGTTATCTGTCCCATGAAAACATTCAGGTGGCAGTGCCAGCGTAAGCAGGCCCGGCTCCCACCTCCTCCCAGGCGCCTTGGGCAGCCTGGTGCCAGCGTGCCTGTTTGGGCGGCTGCGTGCGGAGCGGGGAAGCCGGTGGGAAGCTGCGCAGGGAGCGGGGACAGCCGCCTTCGGCCACGCCACCAGCAGCCGCCGAGCCCCAGCCAAAGAGGGGCAAGTCTTGCGCTGCCTCCCCTCCCCAGCCCACAAAATCTACCAAAACGTGGCCAAATGTGCTCTGACCCCGCAATAATTTTTCCTGAATTAGGAGCAAGGAGAATTCCCGGGCTGTCAGAGCTGGCAGCCGCTGCGGGGCCCTGCTGCACCTCCGGAGGTCCCTGCACAACTGCAAGTGCGCCGGGCTTGCCTTGCACCCGCGTTCGGCCTGCCGCGTGTCCCCGCTCAGGGGCAGCGACTGCGCCTTGGTTTCAGCCGTCACCCCAGTCCAAGCGCACCGGCATGTCTAGGCAAGCCCCCTGCCTGGTCAGAACTTTTAACGGCGTGGCAAATCATATAGACTGCTAAAAATTGGCAGACTGGGCCCTAAACTATACTTTTAAACATAGTTTGGAAGAAAATGCAGCGCCATTTTTTCTGAGTCAGCCAGTGCAAAATATAAGCCGGTGCCTGCCAACAGCGGGAGGCCGAGGACGTTCAGCGACTGTAACCTGCAGCGGGCTGCTGGCGGTTCGGGCACACGTGGCAGCAAACAGGACTTTTTGCAGGAGGTTTCGGTAGGAGGCAGAGGTCGGGGCTGAGGGGGAGAGCGGCTCCCTTGCAGCACCAGAGCGCCGGCGTTACAGCCCTGGCGGCTATTCCGGAATAACAGCTGGAAAATTCTTTCCGTATCTGCTGTTAATTAGTAACTACTTATTTAGATCTGGGAAAGGCAAACACTGCTTTGCCTCTCGCAGAGTGCAGTACTTCCGGATTAGTGCTCAGACCTATTGCAGCTCACAGCAATTTTCCTTTAGAGACACTAATGTATCTTTTCCTTCTCTCAAACAGGGACACACAGTAAAACACATTGCATAACATATTGCTGTTTCCACACACCACTACAAACAAATAAATAAATAAATAAAATGCTGCGTTTGTGCTCTTTGTAACTTAAAGCTTTAACTGGGAGGCATAGATCCAAAAAATAACCTGAGCAGATTTCTTTCCTTGCTGGTCTGCTCCCATATTTTTTCCCCAATGGGCTACAAGGAAAAAAAAAGTGTCACCATCCCCCAAGAGGAGCCATTAACAAATCCTTTCTTATCTTGCAGCTAAAGTAATGACATCTTATTGACAGCCCAGCAGAGCAAACAATGTCTTATTGAAAGCCTCAGTGCTGGAGGATTTGGGCTGTCCTCGAGGCTTGAGACCAGGTAGTAAAAACAGGTTTTGCTACTAAATCAAGGACAAGGGCTGCGCTGGCTCTCCCATGGCCCTTCGCAGTCCCAGAGCCGCAGAGCCGCGCGCCGCTCGCTGCGGTATCACCCGCGGTGCCAATAAAATCAAATGTGGGGACCCTGCTACAGGAAGGGTGCCCAAGGTAGAAAGCAGTTAAAGTCAGATCTGCAGTACATACGAGAGCTGCGCTGCAGCTTTTTCTCATGACTGTACATGACATATGGATGGGCCTGAGAATACAAATCCGTCTGTTTCTTACAACCCGTTTTAGCCTTATATGAATTTGCCAGGTATTTGCTAATTTTTGTCTCATGATTCTACCTTATCAAATTAATTGGATCAGCTGCAGGCATTTCTGAGGACTGAACTGAGATAGTGAACTGGGGTTTGTTTTTCATGATTGCGTAAGATCTTATTAAAATTATTAACGTACCTTTGATCTGTAAATAGATACTTCTTCACGTAGGCTCCTCTCAGCATCCTGGGGATAAGGCGATACTGTTGCAAACCAGATATCAGAATTAGGCCCATTGTATGTATATGGCATTGTAGAGCTGAAAATCAGTCAGACATAAAATGTAACCCTACCTCTCAAATTCTTCCAGGCAGCAGGGCGATGCAGACACAGACGTGCCGCAGAGCCGCAGCCCACGGTTTAAACCGAGCTGAGCCCCGGAGCATGCCATCCATCAGGCCCGTTGTGGAGAAGGCAGGAAACCACACGCTTTTTTACCTCCTCAATTTTGTTCTGGATCAGCGAGTCCAACTGGCTCCTCACCGGCCAGGCCGTTTCCGTTGCAGCGGCAGCGTGGTGGGAGCCCGGCTGAGCCGTCCTCACCCTCCAGCGGGACAAACCGCGGCTCCCGCAGCTCGGCCGCCTCGCCGGGACGCGGCCCGCTTTGCCCGTGCTTTCTCTCTCCGGAGGGGAGAAGCTATTCCTTTTGTTTATGTGTGTGTTTACAGAGCCCATGCATCACTTCTGTATGACACTAATACATAATGGACTGACAAGGCAGAATGCGAACATATATTAAGAAAGTGGTCAATTTATCGGTATTAAATTTAATAGATCTTAGATTAAATACTACATTTATTGCTGAGTAAACAAAGATTAATATTAAACCCTGTCTTTGCTAGAGCTGGAGCAGAGCCACATGTGATGTCCTCACTTGGGAGTATGCATCTTCAAAACGCTGCGGTGGGACCAGGAGGAGAGGGAAAAGGGGCAGGATTCAGGTCCCCAGAGGAAGCTGAGCACCACCACAGACTGCTAAGGAGCGAGGCTTCAGATCTGGGAAGGGACTTTATAGAGAGGCACTAACAAGGTTGTCCTTCTTCCCCCCAGCAAACAGCTGGCCCAGGGACAGTGCTTCCATTTTTCAGGTTTCCCTCTCCAGTCCAAGCTAAATTCTGAAGAAAAGAAAAGTTCACTAAATATTTAAATACTTTTTTAATAAAGAAAGAAAATCTTGCAATAACTAGGCAGGGCAATTCCGGTGGTTTTCTTTCCATTTTTGTTACTGTAGTTCCCAGCCATGGACATCAGTGGCTCCTCCTAAAGGATAATTCCTGTGCTAGAGGGCAAGGGATAGTCTGCGGACTCAGACAAGCAAACCCAAAGAGAGAGCCTTCAGCACGATGGGCTCTCCAGCTTCCATCATCTCCACCCAGGAGACTGCTGGATAAGCACAACCGAAAACTCACTTTGACCCTGAAGTGGATTTATTTTCTCCTCTTCAGATTCAGGATTGTGCACATGACCTAATAAACATATTTTAATTTGTCTTGTTTTTAAAAAGATCAGGACCACACATTTCACCCACTTCTAAACCCTAGAATGGGTTAGATTTGGCAAAAAAAGCCTAAATCTTTGCTTGCTCCTGGTGTTCCTGGTTTTCACCTGGTCTTGCAAAGGAAGAGGCCACCTGCATTTGCAGCTTGTAGTTGATAGTCACAACAGCACCGGGGCAGCTCTTCTCCTCTGCCCCACACTGGTGGGCTCTCACGAGCTGGACATCCCAAAGCAGCAGCACATACGTAAAAATCCTGCACCATCAAATCTAAATCCCATATCTGGCCCCATCAGCCTTAGCCATAAGCCTAGACACTTACTGCTTTTTATCTCATGACCCTTGTTTGCTTTATCTTTCCACTGTGACAGGAGTTTCAGCTCTCTAAATACAAACATCCTCATTTGGTCTATCCATAATTAACCACTATTAATTTGCTTTCATTTCACAAATTAATCTCATAGTTCAACATGTACAAAATCCTACAAATTAATGCATCACTCTATGCACTTGTTTCACTTATTACTGTTGTCTGGCCTTAAACAGGATTTTGACTTGAAAAGTCAGGGTGTCCTGTATATAAACATTTTTGTTTATCCAGTGCTGGAAGGGTTAGAAAGTTGCAACCACATAGTTCGAAGTAATTTACTTCTCAAGAATCTCAAGCATTCAGTTCATAGGACTCCTTAAATCCAGGTTACCTAATAATTTATCCTGAGCCATCTTTCTAATATTTGAGTGGAAATATTACATTTGGTCGCAGTTTGTAAAACTGTTAAAGATGAGATAAGACTAATCAAATCTATTCGACAATTCCAACTGCAGCAGCCTAAGGTACATCACTGCTTTCTTGATGAAGACAAATAGCTTTCCAAAGAGGATATCTCATGCTCAGTACAGCCAAGTATTATGAACACCCCCACACTTTTTTTCTAGCAGAAACACTGCAGTTGCTTGCACTCTCCATTTCCAAAGCATCTTCCTAATTAATGGGGCATTTCCATGAGGAGCAAAGTTCTCCAGAAGTGTCTGGAAATATATTTTGCAGAACAGCCAAAAAGTCATTTTTGCTTTCATCTTCTCCAAGTGCCAGTTAATGTCATGGATGGTTTTGGAGCTGAGGGACTCAAAGAAAGCCAGGCTGTGCTGCCTTCTAGGTCAAGAGCTAACAGCTCTATTAAGCCATGGTGGAACAGGACATTGGCATGGATTTTTATTTTCAGGAAAGAAAAACTGCACACAACCCTTCTAAACAAAGAAGATGATAATCACAATTATTAATGACCTGATGTTATGTTAAAAATATAAACAAAGCACCATTTACATGCATTTCTAAACTAATCATAACTAAAGAAAAACAGTTGTTTCACAACAAAACACACCAGTGACCTGGTGACTGGTAAACAGTTGTACGCCTCAGCCTTCAAGCATTAAGGACCCTCTCTCTAAAGTAATACAGAAATACGTAGTCCAAGGGGTTTTGGTTTTTTTACTTTTACTGTAAAAATTATGTTACTAAATGTCTTTAATGGCTGGGAAAACAAACTTTTCTTTGAGACTGTTATGTATCTTGATGCACGTGGAAGCCAGATCAAACATGACGCTGCCTCTGTGTCCTGTTCTCCAGATGCGTTTTGTGCACTCCTGGAGCCTGGTGGATAGTGCAACTACTTAAAAGCACAATGAGAAAAAATGGGCAGTGAGGGCAGAGGGAGAGACAAGCCAGAGGGCCAAGTTTCACCTAAATCAGCATGATAATCACATTTCTTTGTAGAACGTTGTCCTTAACGGAGGTTGTTCTTAGCTTGATCCTTAATAAAGGGGATAATAGCTGATGAGAACAACAGTCACAGGAGATATTTCTAGTCAGCTTTTGTTCATGTACTTGGCCAGTTTATGTGCAGCCTAAGGGTATAAATAGAGAGACTATAGAGATTAACAGACTTTCTTTGCAGCAGGACTCATGTGCCAAAGCGATGACTCTATTAGCATTGCTTCCCCTGAAAGGTTTGTTTCCCTCCAGCCAGCACAAAGGCACCAGGCGCTTTCCTGAGGCTCCCTTTCCTCCTCTGAAGAGGAGCTCGACTTCACCTCTCAGAGCAGTTGCAAAGCTAGACACTTTGGGGTTTATCCAGCCACCTAGGAAAGCCCAGCCCCATTTTCCACCTCCCATTTGCAGACTATCACCAGAAACAGGTTTTCTGTGGGGACTTTACTCCCCTACAAGCTCCACATCGACAGAGCAGAGTCACTTTTAACTTTGACTTTATAACACTGAATATTATTTGATGAGTAGGAAGTTAATGATGACTTTGGCCTTTCAAGGGCCTATGATAAGAAGAGAATGTGTACAACATCTCCCTGGCACTGTCACACCAGCACCAGGTGATAGAGGTTGGGAAAACTGGGGAATTAAAGGCTGGCCTCACCTCCCCAAGTTTTAGACCTCTGGAGCACAGACATCGATATCTGAGCAAGTGACCCTGGGATCCCTTGGTAATTAACAGAGAAAAAAACAGGCACTTTTCAGGTGTGATCCCTCCAGTCTTTTTAATCCACATCAGGATGTGATGAATCACATCTAGAGGCAAGCAGGAACTAGCTCACTTGTCTGTATGTAACCAGATGAGGTTGCAGTTCAGCTCCAGTCTATCACACATGGGCAATTTAACCTATTGAACCTTCAGCTTAGCAGGCTTTTTTTTTTTTTTTTTTTTTTTTACACAATCTCATCTTTGCAAAGCTTTTCAAAAATGAGGCATTCCTTTTTGAAGGGCAGGTCTCAGAAAAATGCAGATGTCACAAGAACAACAACGGAGGTGTCAGAAGGACTGAGCCCTCGCAGTCTACAGCTAACAGCATTTCCAGAGTTGCATCATTAACCAATTTGAAAAATGGACTATTTTGACTTTGACCATTCATGTGGTGTGCAAAGTCTCACTGGCATGCCATAATCAGCTGTATGATCCATTCGGATGTGCCCAGCGCTAAATTCAAGCAATTAGAAACAACAGTGTGAATTACAGGGCAATAATTTATCCCGGGCGTGTTGTGCAACACCAGGATGGAGGCTGAGAGCCATCTAAACAGCTAAGTGTGAATTACTACATCATAACTCAAAGTCAGTGGTATCTTTTATTAATCATTTATGGAGCTGCGTATTATTAATATATGCAGAAGCAGCTGTCTCTTTCTCTGGTGGAATCTGCCTTTGTGAGCGATCTGGGGGAGACCAGGGAGAGGAAGAAGCAAAAACCTAGCCGTCTTCCCGAACAGTGAGGAGGAGGGCTGCAGAAGTAGGTCACAAAACCTTGCAGTAGGTAGACGGGTCCTTCCCTCATTAGTCTATTTTTAAACACACAGGACTGGATCCTTAGCTGATATAAGAAGTGCGGTTCCACTGACTTATATGTAGCCAAACGTATTGACACCCCTTGAAAAATCTGGCCTGGGCTTATTTCAATGTAAAGAAATGAACCCCCAAGCAATTAGAAGCCCCCAAAATATTTCAAGTGTTCAGCGACACAAATCAGGACATGCTATGCACTGGAATAACCGTAAAACTTGAGTATTCTTCAAGACACAGGGCCAAAGTGCTTTTACTGCTGCACAATGAATACATTACAGAGTGGAGCTGTCTCTATGTATTTATAAAACAGATCTTGCCTTCTTATTCTCTGGTTCGTGTTCTTTGCTTACCGACACATTAGCACTGCCCTCTAGGACTTCTTCCACTTGAGGACTGAATCTCTGAACCACTCTGGAAGATTAAAAAGCACTCTTGGTTTTGCAGAAATCAGTTCCTCTTATTTAAACACATAATTAATTTCATGGCAGGCATTTCCCAGCCTTTTTTTCTTTTCAATCTATTTACAGTGCCTGCTGTCTGCAGTGCTTTCCAATACAGCAAGACCGGCTTGTTTAATCTGCTAACATTTGTACATCAATTACTCTGTGAAAAAGCAACTTTCAGGACTGAATTATCAATCTCCTAGCTACCTTTAAACTCAAGTAAAAAAAGAAAAAAAAAACCCTCCTTTTTTAACAGAGCTGAATAGGGGATATTTTCCTTCTCCAGAGAATTTTTATGATTTCAGAGTGGTTTATATTCCATAACTAGACAAATCCAAGATCTTGGAAAGTTTTCCACAAACAGATTTAAAAGCCTGGAATAGGCTGGAGTAAAGGATTTTCACCTGGGATTTGGGGCAAGCAGACTGAGGTCCCTATGCCAGTGAGTAACTAGCTAAAATGACAATACAAAATGATTTCATCAACAGACATTCAGAGATTCTTTCCCAACTCCCTCCCCTCCCCAATAGCCCCTGCGCAATTTTGGGGCCTGCTCCTGCGAAGTTTGGAGCCAGCGGGCCCCAGGTTGAATCAAGGCATTGGGGACCCCGAGATGCACCTGGACGCTTGCCCACCTCAGGGGAGGGAGCGAGGGAAGGTCCTTCCCTGCCTCTTGCTGCCTCCTCCTCCTCCTCCTTCACCTCCCAGCCTGGACCAGAAGCTCCCTCCTTTAGCTGAGAATCTTTTTGCAAGGATTTGTGTGTTTTAATAGAAAAAAAAAAAGTATTTTGTATGGACAAACTCAATTTAGATTAATCAGCTAATTGATGAAAATAAGGGTCAAAAAAATGTCACCGGGTAAGACATTTACTCCCCTAGAAATGTGTGAATGAGCAAATATATGCTTATATTGATTTATAGATCTTATAGTGAGAAATAGAGAATTGATATAGTTCTAGAAAGTTATAAGACTAAAGTATTGCTGCTAAAATGCATATAAATCTACAACATACAGCAGGTAATGCCCAAAGTGTAGCTTTTCATAGCTTTATCATATGATGTGACTGAATCCTATAGTAAAAATACAGATTTTATGTGACTCTTTCCCATTAGTGATGTTAACATATGATTTGAGATCATTTATAGTCTGAAAGATGATATTGGCTAGGACTGAGAGTTATAAGTGTCAAAGAGACCCTATTTTAAGACTGTTTTCATTTCCCTTTAAGCTGATTTTCTGGGCTTTGTATCTGTCAAGAAGTGTTTTGGGGTTTTATTCTTGCTGTGAGGTTTGAGGAAAACCTGATCAGTGCTTTATTTTTCATACATATATATATATATACACACATATGGGTGGAAAAAGTACCTTCAGCTTTGCAGTAATCAGTAAGAAAGCTGCTTTTGAGATTCACACCTGTAAACTTCAGCGATTAGACAAATTTTTACTTAAGACATCTAAGTGCTTTTGGATCTGTATCTTCACTTTGTATCAGATGTGACTGAACACATTTTCAGGATTATAAATTAGGAAAAAAACACAGTAGAAAAATAATCTTGCCATTTTTCTGAAAACTTGAGTGCTTGCTACACTTACAGACTTATGCAGTATTTTCTGATGTGTATTTTGCATTTGTTACTGGTGTCTTTTTTAAATTGGGAATAAAATGGGGAGTGAGATACTGCACTGAGTGAACCACCAAGTTGCAGTGCTTTTTAGAGCCTGGATTTGTTTTTAAAACTACTTTGTTCATTGTAAAACCAGATTAAGTTTAATAGTACTAGGGCAGGCATTCTCAGTGCCGCCGCGAGGCCGGTGCTGAGCACACTGCTGCCATGGGACAAGGGGCACGTGTGCCTGCACACGGGGGTCCGCGGGTTGGTTTCCCCTCCACTTTGCTGCAGCAGCTCCCACGATGTTTGCACTGCCTGCAAAACTGTCTGCGAGCTCTCGCCACAGGCCTGTTGCGCTCCTGGAGGGCTGGGTCTGCAAGGTGATTTTACCAACTGCGTGCTATACCGCTAGTGGGACTGTCTTTTTGGGAAGTTTTTAAACCATCCTGGATACAGCTGACTGGGAATTTTTTGACACCACCTATTTTTCTTAAAAAAAAAAAAAAAAAAAAAGCCCAATTCATCAAAGGGGAAAGCTTTAGCAGAAATCTGCCCGTAGGAGCAGAGTGGAAGGAAGAGGAAGAAATGGCACAAAGAAAAATACCCTTTTTTCCCTGGAAAAGATGGAATTTCTGGTGAAGTCCAGAGAGACCTGGACCCCCACACAAAGACTCTTGCCTGCAATAACCATCAGCGCCACAGCTGTGAAATTCATCTGGAAGACCCAGCCTGAGGCTGAGTCCCCCCGTCAGGCAAAATCCAAATTAGGTCTTAATTCTCTACAGCCAGATAGCTAGCTAATACCAGCACAGCGGCTAACTGTATACACCACTAGGCTCAACACTGCAGGTTTCCCAGAACATACCTGGCTTCCCACCTTTAAAGAGTCATTGCAAAGTTGCAAGGTTTTCCCTTGCTCTGAAGTTTCTCCTGTATAAATACATCGGAAACGATTATCATGGGGAAAATTAACTGCTTCCAAGAGCTTATTTGCAGTAATCATTTCAGAAGATTTTTTTTTAATGATAGAAATTAAAAATTGCATTATATAGATGCTTAAGCTGTAAGAAAAAGGAACTTTTTACATCCTTGGTACTCTCTTATTCTGGATGCTATCAGTCTGGAAACACCAGCATCCGCAAGCGCTATGAGGGCGGCTCTGAAACACAAGGACACAAGGACCAGCGGTGGGAGAGTCTCCACCTCTGCAGACATGGCGGCACCCGGGCCGCTCGCCTTTGCCCCCCGCCGCTCCTCGCCCAGCAGCCGCAGCCTCCGCCTCGCAGCGGCCGGGCACTCGCAGCGCCTTCCCCGACCTCGTTTAGCTCACTAACCCTGCAGAAAGCGCGGCCGCAGCCGCGCGCCCAGGCAGTACCAGGCAGCGGCAGGTCAGCGATAACCCAGCCCTTAGGCTTGCAGACGGGGTGGCTGCAGGCTGTCCTGGCGCGAAGGCAGGCTTTGCTTCGGCTTTATCCCCACTTACCACATGCAGTTTTGAGGCTCAGTTGTGGAAAAATCCACTACTGCAGCCAAGGTGTCATCTGTATATTATACGTGATATATGTAGCACACCTGTATGACCTGTGTCGTAATGAATAAGAAGATTTTACAGGGACTTACTTTAATGTTTGCGACTCACCCAGCAGTGAGCACTGCCATCCCTTTTCCAAACTGAAAATCAGGAATGATAAGAGACTTGGTTTTTCTCTCCCACCTTTGCGAGCCATTTCTTCCGAACATCTCCCCAGGACTAGTAAATGGTAATTTAATGGGCTGTTTCCTCCAATAACCACCTTTTACCGGCTAAATGTGATACAATTTACCTGTCTGATGGATTAGGAGAGCAATTCCTCTTTGTGTAACTCAAAGCCCCTAAGTCACATACCATTTGTCTGTTCATTTAAAGGCACAGGATGGAGTTTCACTGCATTTGCAAAAGACAGGGTGAACAGGAGCAAGGCAGCAACTGAATTGTTTTTTTCTGTATTCATCTATTTATCTATTGCACTTCCGATTTTGGGTGCTCCCTTTTTGCCTGTGTGTCTTAGTGAATTTAGCCCCCATCCCATCTCTCATTTCTTCTTCCCTTTAGCTCAAGTGAAAAGCAGCTTTAATGAAGTTCCAGACTGCCTGTATGTCAGAGGCAAACCTGCTGTCAACCATCAACACTTTCCAGAATAACCTGCTGTTAATGACAGCAGCCCAGACTCTGCTCTTGGTTGCAGAGAGTAAGCAAGGAAAATACTCAATGCCAAGGGCCTCCCTGCGACTATTAATAGTGAGCAGGTACAACAGTCTACCCACACTTCAGCAATCGCAGTCTCACAGTCCAAAAAGCTAGGAGGAAACAGTCTTAAAGTTGCACAGATAAGCATTCACAAAGGCAATAATGAAGTTATTTAAGCATCTTTAATTCTGCCCATTTGGATATATGTAGTTAGAATGTCATCTAATAACAGGGTCTAGTTGTAAAATGCAGCATGTCCTGAAAACAGGCTGCAAAATAATGCTGTTAGTGAACTTACTAAAGATAAACAGTTATTAGTAACTGTCTTTCAGCTGAGTACTAACTACACAGTATGGAATACTTATAAAGGCAAGAGAATTCCCCAACTAAGGTAGCACAAGTTACGTTATAAATTGCAGTCTGCTGCCATGCTATATGAGTTGCATTAAATAATTATTTTTTCTATATTTAACCTATCAGCTGCTCCTTTTTTCTTTAAACAGAACATTGTCCCATGCAAAATCATTAAAAGCCCATTAACATGAAAAGGCAAACCACTCTGAATATTAATAAAATACAAATACATATTGTTACACTTGTCTTCATTCTTCTGTTTTGGCCAGACACATTTCTAGAGATTGGCTGGTTTCACAAGAGTGTTAAATAGCTGTCGCTCCTCAGTTCCAGCAATGCAGGACAGTTTTCTAATGCTATTATAAAAATAATTTGCCAGATATCTCTATACATTAACCTTTGCATCCATATTCTGAAGGGAGGCTTAAGAGTCTTTCAAGTTAGGAAAATCCTACAAGATATGAAGAGGATTATGATATGTTTTCTATCATTTTCCTATTCAAGATCACTTGAAACAATTTTGCTCTGTCTAAAAGCAAGTTATTTTATACTGGAATAGGACAAACATTGAAGGCAACAGCTTAATAGATATGAGTCAGAGGTTAGGATGGAAGATTCTTAATTATAGATTAAAAATATATGTATGTATAGATAAGGCTAAATTTCAAAAGTTTACCTCAAAAAATATTACAGCTGTTGCATGGCACTATTACTGCTGCACTTGACTTTGCAAATGGTATTTCACTTCCTCATATATATTAAAATTTCCAGAACTGGCACCTTGATATTTGGGGCCTAAATAGGCATTCCTACACTCATTCACTGGAAAGCTTACCTGCTTCTTACATGCTTTAGGATACACAAACCAGCTATTTTTGTCTGGATGTTAGAATCATGTGATTCCTTTACATAGTCTTCTATTCTACTATTATTTGTTTCCACATAGATAGTAGGTTTTCAAATAAGCATCCCAAAATACACCAAAAAAACCCCCACATAATCTGGGATCTGCATGACTGCCTAAATTCCTTAGATTAAGTCACCTAAATGAAGTTAGGATGCGCAAAGGCCTCGGAGAACACAAAGGGAAGTGGCCACAGAGGACTAGCAGATATAAACCATCCCAACTCCTACTTTACAACTGGCCTCTTTCCCCAAATCCCATCGAACAACTGCACAAACCATTTCCAGTGAAATGATATTAATTGGATCATAAAAATGAGAAAAAAAATAGAATAAATAGCAAAGCACATAGTAAAGGGAATTAAAAAAATAACGAAGGGAATCACATTCCCATCCAGCTCTCGCTGCTTCTCTTTGAACTTTGGGAAATGTCCCAGTTTGTGCAAGGAGCTCACCTGCAAGCCTCAGACAGTGCCAGAGTCGGGCTGAAGTGGCTGGAGACTCTCTGCAGCTGAGCCTTTTGATATTAAAAATAAAGACACTCTGCAGGAGGAAAACAGGGAGTCCCCTATACACCTACAAGCTGTTCTTTTTGGGGGAGGTTGCTGATATTTGTTTGAAGTGATAAGCACGATAAAGCTCTGCGTCTAGGGCTCCATACTGCACACTTAAGCAAAAATAATTTTTAAAAGCTAATAAACCTCAGCTAGGCAGTGCAGGGGCTAGTTTGGTAGTTTTCCTTCCTCTGAATGCTTGTAAGTTTGGGTTTGCTTTGAAAAACTAAATGGCACTTCAAAACACAGGAGATTTAAGAATAAGATTCCCATTAGCAGCTGTTAACAGGAATTATCTATGTAAATCCCTTCATACTAAGACAAGAATAAACTTACGAAATTCAAAGACTCTCTAAGGAAAAAAGAGGAGTTAAAAAGAAAAACCCGGCAGAATCAGACCTCCCCACTTAAACTGAAGGCAAGGGGCAAGCGAGGAAGCGGTGCCGCCGCCGCTGTCCCCAGGCTGGGCCCCTGCAGCTGGAGCCAAGGTGGCACCTGCCCTTTGGACCTTCTCGTTTACCACATTACCCCAAAGCTCCCTGGAGCCCTCCCTGAGGGTGACTGCTGTCCTGCAAGATAAGAGCTGGAGCATCCACCACCAACACAAGAGGTGCATTTTTGCTGCTTTCTGAGGTCTGACCAGCTGCAAATCTCCGTATCCAGTGAGCTACCCACCGGGCACAAGGCTGGAGGTGGCACGCGCCATCCCTCCTGTCACAGCCGGGCAGCAAAAAATGGGAAATCCATAGAAAATGCACAGAAGGTACATTGAAATTAAATTGAATTGCCTGGGAAAGTACAACACTATAAGCTACTGGCTAGATAACTCGTTTGAGTGAGTCTTACTAAATTTGTTTCATATAAAATAGAGAAGCATGAGGTGGCAAGTTTTTTAGGACTTAGGCTTGTGATATCTTACTATCACCCACAAGGTTGCCAAATACCAACTGAACCATGGTAACTGTATGCTGTTAGCCTGCTGCAAATTTGTGATAAAACGTGCTTGCTCTGACCCGCTTTCATCCCTTTGTATGATACTGTTTTTCATACTGACCACTGGTTAAATGCATAAGCTAGGTTAATTATCGTGGCTCAGCTGATGCATGATAACTGCTTCAATCATGCAGCCTACTGGTGTGTCTGAAACCGTAGCTACCCCAGCCGCTTCTTTCCCAGGGAAGTGCCTTAACCAGTCCCTCTTGCGCTTTCTCCCTCCAGCCCAGGGAATCTCGAATTTGGCAGGACGAGTGAGGCATGCTCCCACGTACTGACACAGCCTCTGCTGGGTGATTACGTGCTTCCCTAGTAAGCGAGAGGCAATTCAGGGAAGTGAACTTGTCCTTCAGCAATGAAGGCAGCTGAACGCAGGTCTCCTATTTTCCAGCGGAGTGTTATAATCATATTGTATGAAACAGGGTACTCCTTTTCTAACCATACAAGAGTGTCCTAACACAGTTCTTGGAAAGAAAGCAATGCCCACTTAGCGTGAGAATCTTAATCAATGAATTAATTATCCAAATCACTTAGTCAAATTAAAGCAACTTACTGCATGCTATTGAAACACTGGCCCAGAAACTGTACCCTGGGCCTCTGTCAGCCAAGGTGAGTGCCCCAGCTAGTGGGCTACAGTCAGCCTGCTCCGGCTTGTATGTGCTCTTTTGGGAGCAATGCATGCTGAAATAATGAAAGTGGACAGATTCCAGCTGGGAAAGGTGCATCTCATAGTGCCTCATCACCTGCCTGCTTATCAGAGCACTTGTGGAAGACAGGTATGTGGAAGACAGATATTTTAAATTTCCTCAGGCAGCAGGAAAAAAATGAAGTTGGGTATCTTGCAGGTAAAAGTAGCACCCAAGGGTCACTAGCTGCACCTACAGTCAGCCAGTTCTGACTGTCATCCCAGCAGACAACTATTCCTTTTTTTTTGTTGTGATGTTTTTTTGCCCACACAGTGAGTAGAATCAGTCCAACAGAGCCCAAGGCAAACACCAGAGGAAGGCACAAGGTGGAGGCGGGAATGGCAGGATGCAGAGCACACCTTCATTTGTGAAAGCAACAGACTGCTAGATTAGTTCAAGACATACCATGTAATTTTAGCTTCTTTCCTTTTACGGCTTTCAAACCTTGATGAACTCAGTGTTATTGTACCCCCTAACTGACTGGAGAATGTACCTGGTGGTCTTCTCTGCCATCAGGATGGATGGCCAGAGACATAACAAAGAAAGTATGGAGTTCAAAAGAGCACAGGAGGACCTCTTCTGGAAACACAGAGCCCTCTCTGAAATAAAATGATTTGCAAAAGCTTCTCTTCCAGACAACACATTGCTGGTTTTCTGGATTCAGATGAGGAGCTATTTCCGTACCAGGAGAGAAGGTAATGAGGGAGTCAAGGTAGCCATATGGAGCCACAGAGCACAGGAGCTGCCGGGTCCATCCCACCATGCCCATCCTGCCCTGACAGCGGACAGCTGGTCAAGGTTGGACGTTATGGGATTTCTTGCATTAAGCAGGGGTGGGGTGGGGTGCCACGCCACATTAAGATTCCTCCTCAGCCCCAATTGCTGTAAGCAGTTGAAAACATGATAACATATCTGTTAGCAATAACCAGGAACAGATTTACTGGAACAGGCTGGGAGAGCAGTAGCCCTCTGACCACCACCACCCTGTGGGACACCCAGTCTGGCTCACACGATGGAGAAACAGCTGTGCAGCCTCCCCCTCTCCCGAAACAGCTGTGCAGCCTCCTCCTCTGCCCTCCTTACCCTGAAGAGCTGCACCCAGCTTTGCCAGCAACTCTTACAACGCAGGAGAGCCTGGTTACAAAGTACAGTCTCTTTAAAGGTTATTCGTTTCTTGGCTCCGGGGTGATGAGTACCACTGGATGTTTGTGTATTATGTAGCAAAGTATCTCTTTTTCCACTGGCTTGGAATTTGTGTCCCTCTTCTGTGTCCCTCTTTTCTGTGACCATCCTTATATTCATGGGTAGGACAACTGCTGCCCTTGCCCTGCCTTCTCTATACTAATGGTTTTCAGCCTTTTATATCCCAAAATGTAAAGGGGGCACAAGGGAGAAAGCAAGACTGTGCCGTCAGCAAGAGGGGAGAGAGGCAAGAGAGGCAGGTACTGTGAGGTTAATTTGATTGCGTTGTCTTGGACCTCCAAAGTTCCTTTAGAGAATTGCAAGGGGTGCATGGACAAGTCCTTCTAGACTACTTATTATTTTGTCTCCTTTTTTTATGTCTCCTTTTTATTTGTCTCATTTCTAAGGGAAACAACTCCAACCTTATCAATCTCCCTTGATATGAGAGTTTTCCTCTACTCCAGTCATGTTTGTCACCCTTTCCTGAACCCTTTTTAATTCTTCTGTTATTACTTTGAACAAAGATGGATGGAACGGCAGAAGCAGAAGCAGTTCTCCAGCGGCACGACTTGTGAACTGCAGAAAAACTGGTCAAGGCTAACCTGAACTCTGGAGCAACTCTAGTGAGGTCAGTGGAGTTACCTCAAGAACAAATGTACTCCCCTTCAGTTAAGTTTTCAGCCAAATTCAGCTTCTTTAGTATTGCTTAGGCTGTGAAAAATAACTGTTGCTGAAAATGGGTTGTCCATAGTGAGTGAAACTGAAATAATATCAAACAAATTTCAGGTGGAAATATATATATGTACAAGCTGTGCTGATCATTTTAGCAAAATCATGACTAAACCTGTCTGTACATGTTTGCAACACCTGATCAGAGAAATGATCTGGCCATCTCAGACTCCTGTTTTGATCACTCACAAATGAAGTGACGAGAAACCTACTACCAAATAACTGAGGGCCTGCATTTTGTCCCCATAGCTTGTACCATACAGTGCTGTCAAACAGGGTTCGGATCTTCTCATTCTCTATACAAAGATATTTCCTTATTTTTATTTCACTAAATCCTTCATTTTGATGCATCATCAGTCAATACCATAAATTAATAATACACCACTCAGGATATGCTGCTTTTCACTTTCATTTAGTATTCCCTTATTTTTGTATTATGCACAAGAATAAATAAGAGACCTTGATTTTCTATAACATGTATTATTTTGTGCCTCTGCCACTCCATATCCACTCTATTCATACACTTACTTTTTTATCTGCTTTCTGAATTAAGCAGCTGTGGTCCCTCCATCTCTCTTTATACAGAAGTATTTCCAGGCTCTTAGATGATGTCTGTTGGTGTGGCAAGATTCCCCTTTGTCCGGCTACTCTGTAACATAAAAGAAACCTGATGCAATACAACCAACCTCCATTCAAGTATAACAATGACTTATCTTTGTGTAAATTCTTGGGCTTTAGTGACTTTCAATCAGGCATATCAATTTGAACCAGTATCTTGAATGGTCCATCCTACCTACCACCCTGTAGCCCTTGCAGTGTTTGATTTAACCCCATGGCAGCTGACAGTAGCTATTGTAGCCCTGCTCAGATCCTGGGATGCTTTTCATCCATCTGTTTAGGAACACTGTAGAAAAGAAGTAAGAACCATCAGACGAAATGAGCTGAGCAGAGCTACGTAGCGGGACAGTGGTGGAATAACTCTTCAATAGCCTAACTCATGGTAGCACCTTCAGGACTAAGGCCTGCAAGAGCTTCCCTCAGACAGATATTTTCTGTTTCATGGTGATTATTTTGGGATGTATTGTACAATATGGCGATACGCATTTTGAAGACTTCTATAGAGTCAATATTAATAGATGAATAACTACCAAAAGGCAAAATAGATAGCTAGTGATATGTGTGTTAGTGATGAGCTCAAAGAGGATTCCACAATCTTAAATTTCTTCATTAAGAACCAAATAAAAAGTCCAGAGTAACCCAGTCTCATGGAACAGATCCAGGTTTTGCAATCCCCTGTAGACAGCCCAACTTTCTAACTGCAGCATCAGCCTTACCCAGCAAGCACCCGCTCACTTTCCTACCTTCATCGCCCACTGCCAGTACATTGTCACCCTTCCTGACTGTGGGGCTGGGGTGGGCTGGACCCTTGCTTACTGCTCAGAGGGCTGTGCTCCTTCCCTGCCAGGGCAGAAAACAAGGCTGCTCAGAAGAAAACTGCTGGTTGCCAGCTGGACGATGCTGAATAAGATCGTGCCATGAATATGTGTAAGATTTGCAGCCATACCAAACGAAAGGGATATTCATGAATTCTCACTTTAAATCCTATTCCATGAAAAAAATTGTGTCCCCTTGAAATTTTTTTCAGTACTTGCAAACCTGCCAGTTTTTTATCATATAAATAGGAGCATTTAGTGAGAAAACAGGGACATGATTTTAACTCTATCAAAATACATTTGATAGAGAGAGCTTTTAGGAGAAAAAGAATTGAAAAGATTCACTGCTTTTAAAGAACGGTAAAAACCCTTCTTTCACTACAACAAGACATAGAAGGAATGGCTTTGATCCCTCAATATTATCAGAGCAAAGGCAGTTAATACCTGCTTCTAGAGTAGCAGCATTAGCTTTTGTATGGAATTCTTTAAATGAATTCTAGGGCCATTAGAGTCAGTTGGAAAACTCCACTGCATTTACCTAACCAGAATTTCCCCATTAGAAGATCAGTGCACAGAAGGCTTTAGATGTTGTAACAGCAAGTGTTGCAGTTCTGAACTTTTGGCACTTCTGTCCAGCTTCATCCCACTAACTTTAGGAACCTTTGCCAGGAACGTAATCTTGCTAGTCTCCTCTAAAGTCAAAGGAAAACTCCAGAGAATAATTTAGGCTGACTGCTATAGGGGATGAGCCCAAGATCTTGGCACCCACTGAAATGCACAGACCTGAGTTATGCACATAGGCTCCCTATTGAATACATGGAGACATCTATGTGCCTCTGAATGGGGCCAAAAACGCCACCAGAAGGAATGGGGAACCCTTCAGGTAGCAAGCACTCAGAGGCTGGGGCATGAAAGCCTCTTCCCCCTGAGACCCAGGAAGCCACTGACATTTTCTTCTTGCTTTCCTTGCTGTCTAGTAGCAGCAGGGACGCCCATCCGGGTCTGTGGGCCCTTGACTCCACTCTCTTCTCTGCCCAAGGCAATTTTAACCTAGACCTTGTTGAGGCCACCAGAATATAACTTGGTGGAGCTCTCTCAGTTTCTCCTGATGAAATGGTTCCAGGTTTTATGAAATAATTAAGTGTCTGTTGGGCTAGCGAGCCAGAAAATTACTCTCTAATCTAGTCACTTGGAGCAGGAGTAGAGGATGACTGCATCCCAGTTTCTGCTCCCATGATCATTCAGGCACTTGATACGAAACATTAATCAGAGATGAAATTAGAACCTTCATTTAATTGACAAAACAGTTGTGGTTAGGGGAGATCTGAGAATGCCTGGTTACTCACAGCAATGAGCCGCTGTCGGTCATGTTCACAACCTATCATTCAAGAAACTAAGGACTTTCCTGGCAGAAACATAGGTAACTAGACACTTAACATCCTGCCAGGGACAGATAGCAGCAGAGACAAGATTTTAAGTATTTAGATAATGGTCTAAGAGCCCCATATGAATGTAGGATGTACTAGAGATACTACTGCTTCTGGCTCTCCCTACAACATAAATCCTATGGGGGACTTCAGAGACTGCAAAGAAAGAGGACACCTTAGACTCATTTAGTCTTATTCCCTCCCCCACATGTAAATGGAGACATATGTGTAGCCCATTGCCATTAATAATTCTGAATTATAGAAATACCTATGTCAGTTTTGAATGACTAAAGAAATGAGTTGGCCTGCTATCTACATACTACTCACCATAGAGTACTGGCGTAGCATGTTTGCCAGATAAAATAAATAAATATGGCTTTATCTAGTGGTCTGAGAAATAAAGCTTACGATGAACAGACCTGCTTAAAAAATATAAATATACTACTAGGAGACAAGTGTGCCATCTGTGAGGTTATTAATTAAGGTTGTGTGTGAGACTGAAAAGAGGCTAGACAAAATAATATGAGGACAACCACTGAAGGGAATGGAAAATCATGTATTTTAAGCAGGGAAACAGCCAAAGAACAATGAAACATCAACATAAAACAATGAAGAAAAAATAGGCAGAACAAAAAAAAAATCAAGAACACAAGAAACAAAGAAAAATTATAGAAAAGGAGAAGAGTCATCAAGGTCATCAACTGAGTCTCTGAAATGCATGTTCATGCATTTGTGCACTGGAAATGAGCAGTATTCTGTTCATTTACATGTACAGTTTTTTTCTAACTGCAGAGCACTATAAAATGCTTTTGCAGAATATAAAACTTTTTGTAAAGCTCTCATAGAAACTATATATACACACACACGCACACAAACACACTTAATATGCTTATAAACATGTTTTATATTAAGATAACTCATTTCTTAACTTCACAGTGAAAATGAAAATGATGTGGTTTTCAATAATAAAGAGGAGAATCAGACTCAGGTTAATGAGAACATTTGTCTGGTTAACCTCCTCCATAGTCAATGACTTGTAATGGTCCATCAGTCATCCATGCCTAAGTAGTGTTGCCAAATGAATTCAACCCATGTCCAAACACATATTTATAGAAGCAATCATAGGCCACTAAATAAAATCTGGAATCACCTGCTAGTCAATGATCATCAGGAAAGCCATGCTTAGAGCACTCAGACACCTAAAGATGTGCCCTGCATGACCAAATTGTTAGAGTTCACATTCTTACTGGTATTAAATACCATGATGAAAATTGAATCACATCAGGAAAAAGAGTCACGAGCAATAGAAAATCCCTGAAGATTTTGACGGGTTAATGGAAATGATTCAGCATAGTAGTGACTGAAAGATAATAGTGTTCATCAATTGTCAAATAACGTTCCTGCATGTAAAATTGTTGGTCTTAATCCAGTTAGCTGTGAGAAGGTAGCTGTATTATTAAAACCTATTGTGCTCTGGGCCGAGGGAAGAGGGGCTGGAGTCTGAGAAGCCAAAGTGAGGAGGTAATACAGACTTCATTCGCTCTGTTAAGGCTGTGCTTGGGGAAGTTAGTTCCCTTTCCCACTACCTTTCTAGTATCTGTTCTAAAGATAAATACAGGCTTTCTTTTTCTGAAGCTACCAAGTAAATACCTGGAATGCCATTAACTCTTCTTTAAAAAACAAAACAAAACAAAAACACAGCGTGCAGGTGGAACCCAGATGTTGGTCTATAGTCTTGCAGTTACTCAATGGGGTCATTGTGGGAGAAGACAAGTGAGACCGTTTGGGATTTGTGTTGCCATGCTTGAGGGCATAAATCAGGCATTAACTGCCAGAAGTTAAGAAGAACGACTCCTGTGGGTGGGTTACTACATAATATTTTTCATAGGATTTGTTGAACCTTTCTTTGAAACATATGGTACTGGCTACTGTGCAAGAAATGGTAATGGGCTCATCAGACTAGCAGTCTGTTAAAATATGGCAATTCTTCTGTGGCTGTGATATTTAATATAGGTAGGACAATTCATCACCAATAATTTATTAGATAACTGTTGATTTTTTCCCTTTATGATCTACCACAGACAAAAGTCCAAACTTTCAAATATGGCTACTATTCCAAATTACTTGTGATTTTCTCTATAAAAAACTCACAAAGATTAGAGTGTCCATTAAGATCAAAAATTTGAGAACGAGCACTAAGAGAAGGCTATATGTTGCTTCAGGCTCCAGACAGGCTCATATCTGCAAATAAATATCAAAGTTCAAATTGAAAATATTGAATATTACAAATGGATGTATGATGAAAAACTAACTTTTGAAACAAAGTGGAACATAAATTATGCTTTTTGTGCACACCTGTGATACAAAGTGGTTAAAAAATCAAAGGTTTATAAAACTAAATTGTAATATGTATTCAAGTTCAAATGCCTTATATTCAGCCCTGAAAGACTTCTCATCCAAATTCTGTTCTAATTTTACTTTTCTGCACGCCACGCCAACGGGCAGACCCCACCTCCCAACCCCCCAGGACCTTGCTCTCTCAGGGCAGACTCTGGTCTTTAATATCAGGGATACACACACGTCATCCATAGCCCCACAGTTCCACCAGTGGTACTGAGGGAAGCATTTGGCCTGCAACATGTTTCTTCAGCACCACTTTCTTAATTATGTTTTGCTAATTATGTTATTGACCTTCCCCTGAGGAAGTTCCTCTCTTGTGAGAACAGTATTAACTCAATTAATTTAAAAATGGAAGGTGCTTTTTTTTTTCGTGGAATAGAGAACATTCTAAAAATGGCATAGAAAGGAATACTATCAGAGCACAAATATATGTGCTGCATATATTCAGCCATTTCTGACTAATGGAAATTATTCTCATTACTGAAAATACAGATTTGTGAGCAGAAATGGGTGAACTATCCCTTCCCCATAATAATCAGGGAAGAATATGTGCCTAATGTAGGTCATTGATTCACGTAATCTGATCTGTTGCAAACATAATATTGCTCTTCTTTTATTACACAAAAAAGAAAGAAAATTATTTGCTCAATATAAACAACATACAGAACAAACTGCTAGGAGGCTGATAAAGACTAAGTTCTGGTAAGTTAAAAGTAAAACCACAGGAGGCAGGTCAGAAAAACATTTTGAGAGACACCTGGCTAAAGGCATGAAAACTGGCTAATGGTAGCCAAACCTTCCTCAAACACACCGGAAGCAAGAAGCTTGCCAGATAATTGGTAAGGCCTATGAGGCTTTCAGAAAGAAAAAGCTAAATAGACTTAGGATTCATTAAAGAGGGTACCAGGGAGATTCCCATATCACGGGCTTTCCTGGAGAGAAGAAAATAGAGGGAATGTCTCAAATTTAGTTGCAAATTTAGGACAGATCAATAAAAGAGGTAGTAATGAACTGGCAGGACCATATAGTATTTTCCCAGGGTTGTCAAAGAACTGCTAACTGTAGTGGCCAACTTACCACTTAAAAGGTGCTAAGGGAAAGAAAAGGCAAATGTGATCCCAGTTTTGGAGAAGAAAATTAGAAAGAGATCTACAGACAAGCAATTCTGACTTTATTCCAGGTAAACTGGGAAATTTGTAATAAAGCATAGAACTAAGAGACCTATAGATAAATATGATACAGTAGGAAAATATTACTATGGCTTCTGTAGGGAGAAAGTCTTGCCTCATAAATCCATCCAACTCCTTTGAAAGAGTCAGTGAGAATATAGATAGTGGTGATGTTGTTGATACCGCATACTTCTGTTTCCAAAAAGGTTTTGACAAGGTCCCTCCCTAAAGGTTTTTAAATAAATACAGCTCTCATAGCCAGTCAAAAAGAAAGGGTAGAAATAAAAAATCATTTTTCAAAATAAAGGGAGCTTTCCAGTGGAGTCCCACCAGCAGCTGCATGGAGCTATGTGCTCCACTTACCCATAAATCATCTGGAGAAGAGTGAATAGCTGCGTGGCAGAGTTCGTTGATGATACAAAATAGTTTAGGGCAATATAAACAGAAGCTGACTGCAAAGCGTCACAGAAACATATCACAATATACAACACATGGGATTCATCTTACCTAACTATGGACATCTACAGCACAGCTGTTAGAGAAACTGAGAGTCACCGGAGGCTCCTTTTGCACTCAGTGGAGAGAAACAGGCACTTTTAAGGCTTATTCCTCTGATCTGTTTTAGGTAATCTACATTAGAATTTGACGAATCACAACCCTAGAAATGCCTCTTTCTCTCCACTGACTATAAAGGGAGCACACAGTGACTAGCTCAGCTGCCGTTTATCTACATTTAGTCTGATGAACCTGCTCTGAGTATGCAGGCAGTAAAATAGGAAATGAAATTCAGTGTCAATAAATGTAAAGTAATGAATATGGAGGGAAACAACCTTAAGTATCCATATATAATTTAATGGATTTAAAATTGGCTATTATCATTCAGAAAAGAGAACCAAGAGTCTCTGCTGATAGGTCTATGAAAACCTCAGTTCACTGTTCAACAGCAGTCAGAAAGACTTATGGCTTGGTCAAATTACTAGTAAAGAGATTAAAAAAAACAAAACATAAATGAAATTAGGCCATTGTATAGATGGTGGTACATCTACCTCTGTCTTACTGTGGACTTTTCTAATCCCACCATTTCAAAAACACGGTAGAAAAGGTAAAGGTGTAGGAGAAGGACCAGGAGGATGGTCCAAAGGCTGGAACACTTTCTGAATGGGGAAAGATTAAATTGACTGGACACGTTGATGTAGAAAAGAGATGTCTAAGGTCAATAAAATCATGAGTGGCATGAAGACGATGAACAGGGCACACAGTCACAGTTTTTTGTAATTCTCCCAACATAAATGGAAGGAAGAAAAATTCCAAGTCTCAGAACTGACTAGTTATTGTAGGTGTGTTGACAACACCATCAGTCTGAACTTAAAGTAGGGAAACTAGTGAAACACTGTACTGTGCTGCAGCCAGCTCCCAGGCAGTGATGGGTGGGAACAGCAGAAGAAAAATCCTGAAGGGAAGCCTTTAGGAGAAACTTCAGATGAAAAAATGAACAAAAAGCCAAAAGTGGGTCGATCCAGTTCAACGGACCACGCTGCCGGGGAGGCAGGGAACTGCCAAGAGGTGGTGTAGGGCATGAGGGGTTCGGAGAGCTCAGGGAAACATAAAGCTTGGAGAAACCTCCTGAGTAATGGCAGACAATTCAAATAAACGTTTCGTTTCTCAAACTGTTCTTAATCCTCTAACAGCATAGTGACTAAGTAGAAAGACAGCATATTCACCAGGCTGTCAACTTTGAATCACAGGGAAGCGTGTTCTGTCACTTCAGTTAGATTACCAAGAGTTGCCTCTCTAGCATAAGGCCAGTGAGCGATCCCCTGGGGCTTCACTTAACTGACAAAGTTTAAAAGGGTCCTATTAATACACAAGGAAAGGGAAAATTGTGACAGAGGGCAGGAAAAACTGAAACACTGCAGTGTAAAGTAGGAGATCTAACAGATTTAGCACAACTGTGGGTTTTTCGAGCAAGTGACCTGAGAAAAACCTTTCAAGACTGAATTACATATGTTTATACTTGGTATATCATATGCACTATAAAACTGTTTAATATTTTAAAATTGTCTGAATACAGGCATTTGGGAAAATGTCTAACTCGCTGATTGAAGATCAATTCTTAAAAGCTGCCAAACTGCAAATCCAATAACGTACAACAGAAAATTGTGAATTTGCAGTTTCTGTCTTGGAGAATTTCCAAACACAGAGATAAGATTATGAGAAATGGCAGAAGGAAAATTAAAAAAAATACAAATCTTCCTCCATGTCCTCCACAATGGATATATAACAGCTCAGTGTAGGAAAAAAAAAGGCAGAAGTTTTTCATGGAATTGCAACATTATTAACTGTTTAGAAATGCAGAAAACAATATTCTGTGCTGCTTGGGGAAAAAAAAAAGCTGACTCTGTAATCAACAGACCTGTACTAATTTGGGGCTAAGTGGTGTGTTTAAACCACAAGCTCAACAGGGTTTGGAGAAATGCAGAGGCAATCATCCGTCTTGCTAGGAAGGTGCACGCGCTCCCTGTGCCCCGTAGAGCCCCTTGCATGTGTCAGTGTTCGTTGTCGGGGCAGGAGAGGTGGGCCAGCAGCAGCAGGTGCCCACACCGTGTCCACCTCCATTGTCCCCAGGCCCCACCGCTGCCACTAACATTGAAACGTTCTGGCACGTAGACGGGAATTTGCCTGGCCCCTCCGTGGGGACATAAAGCAAGACGTCTCTGCATCTGGTTTTGGTCTCTCCCTTGTTCAAAACTCACACCGGATGATCTAAAACGTTATGTTTAACAGCTTATTTAATAAAATATTGATTTTTTTCCACATGCTTTAGGAAATAAGATCTTCAAGCACTTTGATGAAGCACTGTAGTTTTCTCAAACTCTTTTCAAGGTCTAACTGAAATTCTAAATCCTAAAGTGAATGTTTCCTATTAATTTATACGCACATTTCCTACAAGTCCTATAAAAATAAAGTATGTCCACCAAGATAGCTAACAAAGAACACCACAGCTTTTCCTATTTCTCCAGAGACAGAGGTCCATCTACAGTTACACATGGAAAAATGACTGGGTGTTTTTTGAGAGGAACCCCCCACACACACAAAAGATAGAAGAGTGAAGAAATAAAGTTTCTAATAGTTACTTGCTAACTAAAACTAAATAAAGTTGAAACTTAATGCTATGTATGTCTTGAAGAACAAAAAATGTAGCACATGCAATTGGGATAGTATAAAGTAAGTATAATTGGATAGTTTATGAAAGAAATATGTACATTATTTACTTCTGATAAATGATTTATAAACTTAGTTTTAGGGATGAAAATGTACAAACTAAGGTATACAAGCGATATAAATCTGATGATTGATCTACCTCTAAAATAAAAATTTTGAAAATGGAAACCATAAATACTTTTGAATCATAAAAAATAAGATTATCTGTAGGGTTTTGAAACAGAATATAAATAAAGACCTTAAGCTATAATAGAAATATGGAAGAAACATATGTTTATAGAGAAAAAGTTTCAAAATACACATGGTATTCCTATAAGCATTCATTATAGTGTAGTTAAAATAGAATCATATTAAAGACTAAGAGCAAAATGTGTTCATAATACATAGGAATTGTAACTACAGACTGATAAGTTCTGAAATGAAGTACTAGCATCTGAAATACTGGCTATGCAAAATGCATTTTAAATATATCTCTAAAAATTCTGTCACTGTTAACTTTTTAATTTAATGTTTCACATAAAAGTTTATTTTAAATCTTTTCCCTAGAATTTCTAATCTTTTCCACATGAATCCCCCAGGAAAAAAAAAGGATTTTTTTTTTCCTGAAAACTTCTGGAATTTTTCTCTATTATCTCTACGTAAAGTGTCAAACAGACCGAGCTACTGAAGATATGCGGGAAGTGTTTCTGAAGTGGTATCTTCAGTTTGCGCACTGAAAAGCATACAGCTGTGTCATGCTTTAACCAGCTTTGACACTTCTATCACTGGAGCAGAAATAAATGGAGCCTTGGCTAGAAGAGCTTGTGATCTTCACTCATCTTTAAACTTTGTTTAAAGATGAGATAAACATGACTTTGGTGCACATAATTGAAATCATTTTAAAGTGTACTCTACACACCAATGCCAGCTTAAATGAGCGGAGGATGTAGTCAGAAATATTTTCCAAAGCATTCACACAAACTTTACACAGATTGCCTGCCTGCATATTTTCAGTATGCTCTGTAAGAGATTATACTGAAGAAAGTCATAGGTAAATGCCACAACTATCTCCTTTATGTTATCTGCATTGGCAAAACTAATCCTTTATGTTCTTCTCCTTTTAACTTTACACATATCAAGGCCTCCAGATAATAGCAGAGAAATCTGGATAGATAAGAGAAGAAAGTCTAGCACACTGTGGTACTAAATAAAGCTGAAACAAATGTGCTAAATAGTTAAACCAAAGGAAAGTGAAAAGTCTCCAAAATATTGACACTGCTGCCAGAGGAAATACTCAACAGCTTTGAAAAGTACCTTCAGGCTATTTCTTTTACCATGGTCTGAAAATAATTAGAAAAAAAAAGCTATAAATCTACATGGTGTTATAGTAGCTGAGCTGCTAGAAGACAGAAGGCTTTACTTATGGCAGAGAAAAGATGGGTGTTAACTTACTTTACTAAGTTACTTTGAAAAAAGTTTAAACTTAAATGTGCGTTTTTAAACCGAAAATTCAGAGACTGCATCTGGGCAAGTTCCCCATCAGTTCTTTTGACTCACAAACTTCAGATGCTTATCCAGCAGCCAAGATTTCTGCTCAAATTCACAACGGAGGAAAAAGTTCATTCTATATAAAATATAATGGACATGAGGAAACTTCTCTAGATCTTCCAAAACTTAGATTAAAGCCATACTTTACCAAGAAAAGAAACAATAGCCCTTTTTGTTTTCCCTTTCTGTTTTAGCTTTGACTGGCAATACTGACCACCACAAGGAAGAGAAAGGACATGGCTGTCCCAACTGTATTTAAAATAATGTCTTTGGTTGGTGAATTTTGTGTTTGCGGGAGAGGAGGAGAGGCAGGAAGGAGTTCATTTTGTAAGGACAACACGTGTGGATCTGAACCAAATGATCAGAGTTACTCCTGAAGTAAGCCATTCTCTGAGATACAAAAAATATTAGTAGTCCTAGTTTGATAACAAAAGGTAAACTGTAGCGTGAACAGCTCCATAAGGGAAAAATGGAAAGGAGATACTCTGCCACATATCGAATTATAAAGCTTCATGCATCAGTGCAGAAGAAGTTTGGTCTGTGACATGCTACTTCTTCACCCATGTCATCTGCTCTGTGCTGAAACTCCACCTTTAACAGTAAGAAATAATTTCCTGGCACTCATTTATAAGAGAACTGCAGCTAAGGCTGGTAGGCAAAAATCCCTAAAATTCCACTGATGCAGCTCAAGGATGATATTTCGTGGCAGACGTATGCTCTGCAGGAGACCTGATTCAGAGGAGGAGCCAGGGCCGACCCCAGCATGGCGAAGGCCCTGCTTCCTGCCCCACGTTGCATGCTGAGGCCAAAGGCTGAGGCACGAAGGGCACAAATCCAGCTCCCGATGGCAGGGACAGTCAGGATGGGGAGTGCAGCACCACTCAGTACGATGCTCTGTAGCAGCAAATGCCAGCATGTGCTGCGCCCTAGGGTTAAACATGCCAGGAGCTTTCTGATGCCTGGGTTAGCAGGGGTGAGCGGGGTGGGGGGATATGCAAGCAGAGAGACCTTTCCTTTCAGCATCCCTGTGCTGCCTCTCACCCCCAAACTTTCTTTTCTGCCTCCAGAGCCTCTCACCTGAACTCCTGAGTTGCAGGGATGACCTCCATAGGGCAATCACCTTGACACGGGATGCTGAGAGTCCTCTGGATACTTAAAGCTTAATGATGATCTTGGTGAATGCCAGTCTTTACATTTCGCCCAGTCCCATTTCCAAATGCAGCATCAGAGGCCCTCCTCTCTTTCCAGCTGATGAAATATAGCTGTTGCAAAATGCTAGCTAACCACATTTAGCAAATGGAGATAACAACATAAAAATGAAACTATACTTACTAAAGAAACCTATTTTCCAAAGCACAGACTTTGGCTAGAGATTGTGTTTTGCTTAAGAGTCTGCCAGATCTGTGGACTGTCTTGTAAACAGTTCTCAAACTCTTGCTTGTGGGGGAGACACACGGGAAAGGGATGAGACAGATGGACATATGAAATGTATCCTGAGGAAACTTCAGAAGAAAATGCCTGAGAGCTGCTTTGATGGAGGCTTATGAGAACTATGTATGGTGGAAAGAAGGTGAATAGGGAATTATTATTCATTGTTTCTCATTACACAGGAACTAGGGGACAGCCAATGACATTACTAGACAGTATTTTTAAAACAACCAAAAGGAAGTATACTACTCACATAACACATTGTTTGACAGTGTAATTTATTATTAGAGGATGCCAAAGTTATAAATTAATTCCAAAAGAAATTAGGTGAGTTTGTAAAGGATGGGGTCATCAGGACTATTTAGCACAATGGTCTAGGTGCAATCTGCAGCCATCAGTCCAAAATCACTAACTGCTGAAAGATGAGATGGTGCCTGAGGTACCAGATGGTGTTCCAGACAGAGCATCCTTAACCTGTCTTCTTTATAATGCTCAAACCCTAGGCATCCTGTATTCATCACTGTAAGATTCAGCATTACGTGACAGAGCCTTGGTTTGACCTAATTTGTTTGTTCTTACATTCCAGAATACAATAAAAGGATCTTTCTGGGTTCTTTCTGACCTTCCAATAGCTGTAAATCTCATGCATACGCTAAAGTTTAAAGTGGTCTGTTCCTCTAGTTCATTCCTTCCACTCTGTTTCTTTTAAAGAAACTAAAAGGTTTCTTTTTTCTTTCTTCCCCATGTATATATAGAATAGGCTTGTGGTCAAACTCAGAGATGGCTTGAAATACAGAGGATGGTTTATTGAGTGCTAACTTGTAAACCATCCTCATATTTTATCACTTCAATCCCTATTTTTAATGTTTTGCCATGCAGTAAGGGATAACTTCTTGATTCAGGTACTGGATGGGCCATAGACAGTAGTGCTTTCCAGGATCTGCTATTTACTAACAAGGAAGAAACTGTTGGGGATGTGAGAGTCAATGGCAGCCTTGGACACAGTGATCGCTCAATAGTGGGATTCAAGATCCGGAGCAGAGTGAGGAAGAAGTGCAGCAGAGCACAGAGCCTGGGCTCCAGATGAGAAGACTGAGGCTTATTCAGGGTTTAATTGGTAGATGGGATCCTGTAGGGCAGCTCTGGAAGGGCAAAGGAGCTCAGGAAAGCCGGCAAGCCTTTAAGGACAGCATCCTCCAAGCACAAGAATGGTCCATCTTAATGTCCAGGAAGACAGGTGGACATATGAGGAGACCAGCTTGGCTAAGCAGGAAATTCATGGCACAGCTCCAACGCAAAAAGGCAGCATACAGGAGGGGAAAGCAGAGACAGGCTACAAAGGAGGAGCTTAAAAACATTGCCCAGGCAATGATATCAGGAAAGCCGAAGTTCAGCTGGAATTGAGACTTGCAAGGGATGTCAAGGACAACAAGAAGAGCTTCAGGCACTACATCAATGATAAAAGGCTAAGCATGGAAAACAAGGGCCTGTTGCTGAATGGGATAGGTCAACTGTGACAGTGGACACAGATAAGTGTGAGGTACTCAGGACTTTCTTTGCCTCAGTCTTCACTGACAAGGTCTCCCATGATTCAAGAAGGAGAACAGCCAGCAGGGAGTGAGGATCGGGTCAGGGATAACTTGCAAGAGCTTGACCTGTAATGTCCATTGGACCACATCGCTGCATCCAAGCGTGCTGAGAGAACTGGCTGATGTCCTTGCAAGGACAGTCTTTGGAAGGTCATGGAGATCACTGGGGGTCCCCAAGAGTTGGGGAAAGTCAAATGTTGCAGCCAACAAAAAAGCAAAAAGGTCAATCCAGGGAACTCCAGGCCTGTCAGCCTCAGTTGGTCCCTGGGGAAAACATGGAGCAAGTCCTCTTGGGACACAAAGGAGAAAAAGGTGATTGGGAACAGTCAGCATGGATTTACCAAGGGTAAATCATACCTCACCATGACTTTTATGATTTGTGGATGAGGAGAGAGCAGCAAATGTCACTTACCTTGACTTTAGCAAGGCTTTTGACACTGTGTCTCACTGTATTCTCATATTCAAGTTAGGACATTACGGTCTGGATGGATGTTCAACCAGGTGGGTGAAAAACTGATTGGACAATCGAGCTTGGAGAATAGTGGTTGGTGGGTTCTACCTGATAACAAGTGTACTGTTTAATATCTTTATCAATGACCTGGAGGAGGTGATGAAGGGCACTCTCATCGAGTTTGCTGATGAAACCAAATTGAGGGGATCAGTTGATACATGGGAGGGCAGGGCTGCCATCCAGGTGGACCCAGACAGGCTGGAGGAATGGGTCAACAGGAACTTTGTGAAATTCAAGGAGAAAAGCACCACGCTGCCCCCAGAAGGAAGAGTCCCCTGCAGCAGCATTGCCTGGGAACAGACAGCTGGGGAGCAGCTCTGCGGAGAAGGCCCTGGAGGTCCTGGGGGCAGCGAGCTGAGCATGGGCCAGCAGTGCACCCTGGCCACGAGGAAGGCCCACAGTGTCCTGGGCTGCATTAGCAGGGGCACAGCCAGGAGATCATGGGATGTGATTATCCCCCATTTCTCAGCCCTTGTTAGACCACATCTAGCTATTGCATCCTGTTTTGAGCCCCCCAATACAAGACAGACATGGATAAGCTGGAACAAGTTCAGCAAAGTGCCACCAAACTGCTTGGGGGCTGGAGCACTTGGCCTGAGGGAGAGGCTGAGGGACTGGAGCTTGTTCAGCCTGAGAAAAGGCAATTTCTGAGGGGCCCTAGCAGAAATCTGCCTATACCGAGAGAGACGTTAGCAAAAAGACAGAGCCAGGCTCTTCAGTGGTGCATGGTGGGAGAACGAGAGACAGTGGGCACTAACTGAGACAAGAGAGGTTCACATTCAATATAAGGAAATACTTTTTTCCCATGACAATCAGGCAGTGGAGCAGGTTGCCCAGGGAGGTTGTGCAGTCTCCATTCTTTCAGGTTTTCAAGACCCAACTGCATAAAGCCCTGAGCAAGGTGGTCTGACCTCAGAGGTGACCCTGCTTTGAGCAGGAGGCTGCACTAGAAACCTCCTGAGATCCCTTCCATCCTGAATTATTCTATGATTCTATGCAACTCTGATTCTACGATATTAGTGACACTATCACCTCTCCCTCAGGTTTCATTATTTTTTTCTGTCCTTGAGACTTTAGATTAATCACTTTAGTTTTCCAAGGTAATACATTTTGATGTGTACCTTTGTCTGAATTGTGATTACTTTTACTGTCCTAACTTTTGAGCTATCAATCTTGAAGCCTTGCTATGTAGCATTGCCAATATCAAGTTTAATTGTTGTGTCCAATTACAGTAGTGCTCCCTGTTGCTGAAGTCTACCGGCTAAGGTAGGAGGCACTGTCCTCTGCTTTTGTAGGACAAGGCAGAGATCGAGCAATTCAGGCTCCAGGTCCAGCGCTGAGTAGTGCTCCAGCAGTGTGAACCTGTTGCTTGTAGACACCCCTCGCAACCGTTGTTGGCTTTTCCAGTTCTGTGGGGATACACTTACAACACATAGTCAGGGACTACCCACCACAATGACCCTTTCCAGGAGGCTTTTGGGGACAGTAGAACTTTTTGTTAATACAGATTGGGAGTGTGTGCTGACTTTCCAGCTCTGCTGAGGGTCCTGTGCCCTGTGCAGGGGAAGGATGCTTCTCTGGCAAGAACTTTCCCTGCCTGAGCTCAAGAGCTACGCCATCCTTAGTCATCAAATCTCACCCTGGAAGAAATGCATATATGAGTTGTGTTTCAACTTCTGTACACCTGTTTCTCTCAAACAGGGAAACATGTAAGCCATAGGTTATTCATAAACTGAAAGTAAATTCCTTTTCCTGTCATACTGCTCTGGCAATTTTATCTATTTGAATTATATGAAAATAAGAGCAATTATCTTTTAGACTGTTGTTCATTTCATTTATTTCAGCTGCCCTTTTCCCATTCTTCTTTATAGGGCAACTAACAGCACATGTTTTTATCAGACAGCCTTTAAGAACTGGAATTCACAGAATACAAAATAGTATTTTCTCTTTACATTTTTTCCCACTTCTCAGAAGGCTGTGCAGCACACATTTCATGCAGTATCTGCTTTGCTTCCTCCTTTCATAGTCTTAGAGCTCTGTGCATTGGATTAGTTTCTAAAACATACAATTCTTTGGCAAACAGACAATGGGCTGTTGCATCACAGATGAAGATTGTTGGCATTGTTCTTCGAATTCATGAGGTTTGTGACTAGGTACACTTTTGATGATGTTTTCCTGTCACATGAAGCAACCTGTTAAAGGATGAAATCAGATACATGGAAGGCTCCATCTACTTGTGTACGAAATAAGTTGCAAGAACCCAAGAATTTCCTGGTCATTCAGTGCACCAAAAACTAATGTTTTCTGTGAAATTGCATTTCAAATCTTAATTGTGCTTTAGATTTTTTTTTTTTTAATATAATGGCTTGGAACCTCCTAGGAAAAGAGGAAACCTCAGCAGCACAAACTAGCTATGAAAAAGAAGTTTTCTCCCTGCAGGTGCTGTGCCCCAGCGAACCTGCAGGTGCAACGCTCCCTGAGCAGGGACTGCAGGGCAGCGTGGGGCAGCCTCCCTGTGCCTGGCCACGTGCAAGCCCCTGTGCAGCCTGGGAGCAGTACAGCTCAGCGCTGTCGCAAAAATGCAGCCTGCTGCCCCAGGCCTGAGCCATAACCCTACAAATCCTCCTTCCACATGGACTTATTTTCTTGATGAAGCAAAAGGTCAGGGACCTGTGTTCCACTCTCTTGTGTGCAGCATGAACAAGCATTTTGCCACCAGATAGCCTGGAAAAGTGGGTTTTAGAGCTTCTCCATTACAGCCCGGTGGACCCGCAGTTCTGCACTTTTCCATAATGCCAGCTATGGTTTGACAGAGCTGCCCAGTTTAGTGACACTAAAATAGTCTCCTGAACACCAGAAAGACGAGGCTTACTAAGCGCAGGCAGGCTTTACAGAAATCTTAACAAAAAGCTATCTTCAAAGAGAAGGATGGTGGAAAATCAGTAGCAAATGTCATGTCAACAAATATATTTAACGGTGAACTTTGCTTGTATGTGACTCTTCTTGGGCTGGGGGAGGAGGGGAAGGAAGATTATTGCAAGATGTTTTAATAAATTGTCTTGAAATTAAAAGATTGCTGCTGTGGAATTTGATCCCATTGTCTTGGGATTCATGGGGGTCTCATACATAGGGAAAAGCTACTATACATTTTTCCATAGAAAATCTGAATTTATTTAGACTAGTGTATAAAGAAAATTCCAACTCTGCTCAGTTACAAACATCTTTAATTTTAGAAGAGAAAGACTTAAGATGATTATTGTCACTTGTAATTTAAAGGACCTGCTTCACACTGAATGCAGTTCATCCCCATACAGCAGATTGCACAAAGCCTGCGGGACACTCATAGCCTGGACTGTGGTGTGAGTTTCCAAAACAGGATCCAGACTTGGAAGAGGATGGTTTTACGGACATGAATTTGTCCACTGTGTTCCCTTCACCTTTTCCCTCCCTGTCACCTCAGCTCTTTTGATGGGGCCAAATGGTGCTTTTCCGTTTATTTATTTTCTGTGGCTTCCTGCTTGTCAAATGGTTAGCCGTGACTTCTTGTATTATATCTACAGTTTGTAGGATTTCCAGGTGGTCCCTCATCCATGTACTAGACAGGATCCACACTGCTTACCTCTTATGGAGAAGTCTACAAATGCCCAAATATGGTAACATTGTGCTAGCAATCACAAAGTAATTTTAATTTTGTTACTTGGTTTGGACTTTCTTTATGGTAATCGCAGGAGAAAGTAGCTTTCTTAGGGAGAAATTCTAGTCCAACTGAAGTCATTAAGCATTATTTGTACTGGTGAGTTTGGGGGAAAATCTGTAATGCTTCCTTTTCTGCAAAACAGGATAGATCTTTTGTGTGCTACCAAGACCAGCATTATGATCTGTGCTGTATGAGATTTCTAAATGCATAAAACTCATAATTTTTATATTTTTTCCTTTGTTTTTTAATGCAATAAAATGGTGCTATGGTATTTTGGACACCAATCCAATTATCTTCAGTATTTAATAAAACTCAGCACCACCTAGCTTTTTAAAAGGATAACAGGTTATTCATGGCTCCTTTTGTGCTCCTGATATTAAAGTGCTTGTAGCCTCTCATTTCAAAGAGTTTTTCATAGCAATATGAAAACAACTTTAGATGTGTTTTAGGCATCAGCCAAGAAGTACCCAAGGGGTGCAATTATCACTTACTCTATTAAAACAAAAAGAGAAGGTGTTGTAGCAAAAGTATCCTGAGATCAGCAAGGATTCTAGAAGAATAATTGCTTTAAATTTACTTTTTATTTTTTTCTACTAAATAATGTGAGGTTATCTTTCTACACAGCTTCTATTCTTTCTTTTGGAGGCATGACTAGCAAATATGAAACATCTTGGACCAAGAGGGATTTAAAAAGTTGGATGATTCAAGATACCTGCCTTTAACAAATAACTTCTAATAAAACTAGATAATACATCCAGGAGTGCACAAGGCACATAATGGTAGTCACTGCCACGAAGCTCTTACAGTCTGCAGTTCTAGTCCTACAGGAGTGCCAGGTACACGGAGCCTTCAGCCCACATGGCACTGATTAAACCATCAGGATCTAAAAATAATTAATACAGCCAAGATTATGGAGGAAAACCAGCTGAGGCATTAGCACTTGCTGACAGTACCTTTGTACATCAGAAACCACTATAAGTTTTCCGATCACTGTTCATCCATATCTTCTTCAAATAAGTCGTTCTGTGAATTATTACACAATTCCTTGCTGAGGAGGATCCAGGACGTGAGGGAGCTGCAGTATTTGCAGCATTGTTATGTTCACTAATGTAGCCTCACTACAGCTAATCACAAGACTTTTCACTTACCTTAGATCTGGAAGAACAGATTTACGTATGAAAGGCAAAGGCCTAAAATCAGCTTCCATGCCAATGTAAGCCATGAATAACTTCATTAGAGTCAATGTATTCAGCCAGGGTAGTTTAGGTAAAGTTCAGCTCAAAAAACTCTTAATATGCCAGTCTCAGTATGCCTGATAAATCATAGCTGTTTTGTTTTTAGACTGGACACAGATTTTGAACTGACAAATTGTTGATAGGTTAATGGATATTCTTTTTCCTTTATAGTTTGCTCCAAGTTAAGAGTTGGAGAAAAAGTTCAGGAGGGATGACTGATTGTATGCTATTACTTTATAAAGGTATATGGGCTACAGAATGCTTTAGATGGGTAAGTGCACTGTGACCTCAGTTCGGATCCTCTCTACTCCCCAGAGTTTGAAAGTGCAGTGAAACTACAGAAAACACATACACAGAAAAAAAATTAAAAGGTATCTAGTGAATTAGGTTAGACAGAACAAACTCAGTTTCAACAGTCTGCCAAAGAGGAGGCTCAGGGGAGACAAGATCACAGAATATAAATACCTTCAAAGGAAGAGGATTATTCGCATTACCAGAAAATGACAAAACAAAAAGCAGTGTCTTCAAACTCAGGAGCACAAAGTGCAGTGCAGTAATTAAGCACTGAACTGAGGAGCATGGTGCCAACGAGGAAGGGGCCAAGAGGGAAGAAAGAGGTCAGGAGAAGGGAAGACTTAACATGATGGAGAAAGAGATGATTAAAAACATGATTAATTTAGTATTTGGGAAGCCGTGAGATTAAAAGAAGGTAAGAGCAATATCCTTCCCCTCTCCAGAGAAGAATTCTTGGGCCTGCTCCTGCAAACTGGCCCACAACAGCAAAACCTCATTGTCTTCAATGGTCTTCTATGTGCAGATATTAGGAAGAACCTAAGTACAAAATCAGGGCCATCATGTGCCCATGCAGTGTCTTCAACTTTCATGCAGTCTGCATCTCCTGACCCATCCTGATGGGGAAGGACCATTTGTGGTCTAATATAGTATCACGCTCACCTCGCACAGGCAGGAGAGCAGGAGCTCTTAATTCTGTCTCTAACTTGCCACTTCTGCTTTATAAAGCTTAAGTTAGCATAAAAAAAAAAAAGAAGAAAAAAAGGCTAAAGAATCATCTAAAATGTCATCATGTGAAAAATATAATTTAATTTCTCTAATATGCAAAGCAGAGATGTACAAGAAGCTGGTATTACAGCTATTTTGAAACTTTGAATGGTACAACGACACACAGTGGTCTGCCCAAACTAAGTCTTAAAAAAAAGGGGATGCCTGATTCCCAGCACACCTTTTTGATAAAACGAGGAAGTGACCTGACTCGCCCAGCATTCAGAGACAAAAAAATGAAACAAAAAACTGACAAAACCTGCCCCCTCGCAACTCAGGCTGGGGACCAATAAAGTAGCTGGAGAAGGAAGGAAACGCTGGACTCTGTTTTCATGTAAGTTCACCTACTGCATGGATCAGTCGTTCTCTTTAATTAATCTTCAGATATAACTTGTTGTCCAAGGAAGGAAGTACAGGAAGTAAAAAAAGCCCCTTCCTGGAACCCCCGGGCCCCCCAACGCTGGGCAGGGGACACTGCTAGCCATCAAGGCACTTACAGAGCTTCAAATCCCACAGCCCAGCTTCTACCGCAGAAATCTCTTCAGTCCATTCACAGAACGGGCTGCCCATCTAGGAAGCTGTGATAGAATTGCTTTCTTTTGACTTCCCACTCCTTTGTGAAAGCTAAAGGTTTTTTAACATGTGCTACATAATAGTATTTGATTAACTACAGCAAAGCTGGTCATCTTCTGTTTTTAATGACTTACAACATTTTAAGATTCATTCCGATGCTTTTCCCTTTATGGAGAAAACTAGATATGCAAAAATGAATCTCTATTAAAAAAAAACTCAGAAAGAAGGAAGCAAGTTTTGAAACAAATCATAGAGATGGACAAACCATTACATTTTAAGACAAAGAAGGATGTCTAAATTAGCTGATAATTCAGAACAACAGTCAGAAATAGTCACATGCCTGCAACTACAGTATATTCTTTCCTCCTCAAAGCAATGTCAAGATGAAGACAAGTTCATTTTCAAAATCCTTTTCACCTTAAAAGTATTGCTTATGCTTACTGGAAAATGGCTGTGGTCAAACAACAAGACACCTTGGGAATATCAAGAGTTGAACTTGTGTTCAAACAAAGGATTATATATTTTTGATACAACATTAATAAAAAAAAGTTATTTTAGGAAAATTTTCAGTTAAGTAATTTGTTCTAAAACAGACATAAGTTTAAAATATTGACATGAACTAAATATTTACTTTTTATACTTGCATTTTGACAAATAAAGAAAACATCAAGAGATGGCAAATTACCATACTCAAAAACTATTTCTAGAAGACCAATGCCTGATTAGTCCATAGTTTAATCAGGTAAACAGAGGACAACCAATTCTAGAAAGAATATTGAGTTTTATGTCAGTAAAAATTAGCAGGATGAGATCTTTACTGTCTCAGTTGTTTTCAGATTAATTGGAATGCATAACAAAAGTAATTACACTCTGATATTTTGGTGCATGTCTCAGTGTTTCTTGGAAGGAGTCCAGTAAGTTGTCTGTCTGTAACTGACTTAGAGAACAGTGATTTGTCATCTGAAATTGTTCTTTATGAACAATAAGGAGAGAGCATTTTTACAAATAGCAAATGTCTGTTGATTTTCACTTAACTGATTTTCTTTTCTGTGCCCTAAAAAGAGGTATTACTAAGAATAAATTACTGAAAAAAACCTATGTGTGTTTACCAAAAATAAAGTCCATCTTGAAGCTAAAAAGTTAAAATTGGCCTAATACTCAACATGCCTGTATATACTACAGACTGTCTATGTGCAAGTCATGTTACATTAATGGAAACATTTTTGTATAGGGGGCAAAAGAGCCTGTGCTGTGTCAGAGCAATAACTTACTAAAGCCAAGAGAGCAAGACATCTTTTTTTTTCAGAGTGGAGCAGAGTTAATAAAGGGAAAAAGGTATAAAAGCAGATTTTAAGACTGAGTGAAATCAGGGCATGACATGGGGACAAGAATAGTCCTTCACAGCCTTTCAGGCATTCATGCAGAATATCGACTCCTTTCCGCACCATCCCTTTAAAAAATGATGCAGGGTTGGAGATGAAAATTGAGTATTAGTAGGCTACAGCCCGTGCACACGTACCTGGGCAACTGAAAAGCTTGGGGGGTGGATAGGGCTATTTGCAGTGGCCTCCGGACCGCAGAGCAGGCTGGGAGGCAGCTCAGAAAAGGCAGGTGTCATGGGCCAGGAAGAGAATAAACTACCCAGAGAGACCCCGCATTTTTTCCTGTTGCAACCCCTTCTGGCTGTGTTTCCCCCTGGCTGATCAGGCTCACATCTGGAGGTGTGATTTCGGTTTTGGCTGGCTTCAAGCATACTGCTGCAGCCTGGCGTTCGGCAGCCAGAGCAGAGAGCTTTCCAGCGGGCAAGTCAGCGCCCACAGGACACGGAAGACCCCAAACCAGCGTCTCCACCTTGCTGCGTTACAGGTCACCTGTTACAGCAAGTTTTTACTAAAAATGTGAGCCCTCCCCCTCCTGCTCACATCATAAAATCTGAGTTTCAGCCCTTTGCTGGCCACCAGGTGCAGGATAGAGGCCACATGGTAGGAAGGATCGGGAGCTTAGAAACTATGCTGGGTTTGGCATTGCCTATGGACTTGGTCAGCACACATCCGGGCTCAAAATGCTGCTTGTTCTGCTTTCTGCAACACCCCAAAGGCTGAACTCCCTCTGCCTAACGGCACAGTCACGTTAGCCTCAGTAGTTATTTCCTGAATAAATTCCCTCGTTGGTTGAGGTGATCATTTGCAACATTTATTCCGAGTTTGGTATTTTCATAATAGCTATCCTATTTTTTTTTTCATCTGTTTCTCATATCTTTATTCAGGCTCTTCGTTTTTATACATTTAAGTCAGAAAATAGTGATGGACATGTTTTTTGTGACAATTTTTGTCTTGGACTATTTTTGACCACAGTTCAGATGAACTAAAATTTTTAAAATGCACAAAAAGAGCTTGTTAAAATTGTTCCCTCTGGTAAATATAATGATCTTTTATCTGCTGTCTGCATGGGAAAAATGTTAAGTTGTTAAACTAGGTTTTGTATTCAGAACTATTTATAGTACAAAAGAAATATTAATTGGCGTTAGTGAACTGACAGATTGTTTCTGGTCATCATGGGCCTGATTTTCAAAGGTATTTGGTGCCTAATAATGCAGTTCACTACCTCTGGGGAATCCAGAAGTTCTGCAGGAGGCCAGCTGCTTTCTTTCCATTGAAATGAGTGAGAATAAGGTGCCGAGGCACTTCTGAAAAGCACTTACTTGCATCCATCCGTACAAGAATATCTTTGTAAATATGGCCAGATATTCTTTAGATTTCAGATTCAGTTGATGTTGTTCTTGTCCATTTATTTTTATTTTTTTTGTAAATTGGAAGATAAAGAATTTTTTTCTGCTATTCTAACTCAGTTTCTCAGCTCTACATGAAGTAACCCAAGAGAAGAAAATACACTATTTGCATCTCACAGTGAAAACTTCCACCAGAAGTAATTCAGAAAAACTTCTTCTGTACAGCAGAAACTGAAAGTTCTCCAAAGTTAAACAAGAAAAAGCTCTTGTTCCATTGTAGAGACTTACACAATGCAATATATAGTATTAGGATAAAACGATTTCACTCAGGGTGATCATAGTAATACAGAAGATACTTTTCCCATTGAAAAAAAAGCACTTTTCAACTCATGAACATCTGAGAAAAGCTCATTCTTGTAGCATATATTTTTATTTTAATAACTATAGTAACTATAGGCCTTATAACGGGCTGTCATTGTTTTAAATTTAAATGCTATTTTTATAGAAAAGTGTGATAATTTTAAATCAAAACTTCCAATTTAAAGAAAAAAAAGGTTGGCTTTTTGAAGTTGGTAAAAATCAACATAAAATCTGAAGTTTATTTGTTCTATCTTGAGCACAATCTTGGAAAAATCTTTTAATCATATGTGCTAATATCCACAAATCTGGAATATATCCAAAGATGCATTCTCCTGAGTATATGATATTGTGCACCAGACCCCAATAATGTAGTTATAGATACATGGATAGTCACAGCAGCAATAATCTTTCAACACCAGCTCTTATTTTCTTAGGCAATAAAGGACATGACAACAGAAGCAGCTGCTTAGACTACTACGGAAAGAAAAAAAATGCTCAGTTAGTGATTCTGAGGGAGCGTGTGTCTTTTATTTAGTTTGGCACAGCAAAAGCCCTAGACAGCCAGCTGCTTATCGGCTCTGCAGGTAAAAACACAGAAGGTGGAGCGCAGTCTCCGGGCTGTTGGGTTTTATGAAGGGAGTGGGATGAGCAGAAGGGGTGGGCGCCCTGCCGCTTTCAACCACTGGTCCAGACCCTCAGCCCGCTTCTCCTTCTTCCGCGGGAGAGGACATGGTTTTAACAAGGGGTGCGCGAATCTGAGCAGACCGAAGTCAGTGCTGTCATAGGTGCTCCAACACAGCTTGAAATACATTTGGATTTTACAATTTTTCAGCGTGCTTCTATTGTCCTAAGCCTGTTTTAATGTCTTGCCTAAGATTTTATCACTCTCTTCATAAACAAATACTCGTTATTAGAACCATTTTGTCCATTCAAGTTCTAAATCAGAGGAGCAGCTAACATTTTTAAGACTTTAACATCCAGATACACAAGCTACCTAACATCATTTAGATAATGTGTTGGGGCTGAACGTAAGTGATAATAAACTAATGTGGATTCATTATGATGACTCAGAGAAACAATATTACATTATAAATTCTAGATAATCTGTTTCTGTTTAGAGTGGATGTGGTCTTGCTATGAAAAATATCTATCTTAAAAGTTGTTCCTTTGGGCTAAAAAAGTTGTTTGAATTCTTAAAGATAAAGATTACTGAAATACATTGAAAAGTCCTCTAAGAGGCTTAAAAATGAGGAACACAAAAAGAAAAAAAAGGGAGATTTGGAGATTTTGTTTTAACATGCAAGTTACTTTTTTTGTATCCTGTCATAAGAGCCTTGTTACCACCTGATTTTGGATTGCTTGTTGGTAAAACATCCCTCAGGATGGTGGATGTCATAGTTTTGTCATGTCCAATCAATTCTGTGCTATCATAACAAACTGACTTTTTTATTTTACCATGACACATAGAGTCAAAGAATGAATGTGCTCATAGCCCAAATCTGTTTTCTGCAACATACTGGTGTAATCTTCTCAGTCAAGGAGTTCACTGGGTCATCCCTTCAAAGTGCAAAGGAAAAGACCTACTTGCTGCTTCTTTCCCCCACCCCCTCCCAAATATACACACCAACTATTCTGATAATACCTCAGTATATAATAATGTCTTCCATGCTGTATTTTCCAGCTTCTATTGCCAGGTTTCCTAACAGCAGGTTGTAATTGGAATCTGACTGTGAAATAAACAGGTACAAAATGACTGACAAATCCCAAAGATGTAAAAATACATACATTTTTAACCTCATGCTGTTAAAAGATTTCCTGGACTGATCCTACAAAGTATTGTCTTTACCTGAAGCTGAAGAAACACTTCAAAAGACTGGACTGTTTTTTTTTTTTAGCATATCCAACCAGAATTAGAAGCTTATAAAATAAGTTGTGGTATTGATGCACTTGGGATTTCTTTGAACAAAGCCAAAGAAACAGCATTTGTACCATAAGTACCTAATATTCCTCCTATACTCCCTCGATAAATTATTTGCCATAACATATTTTTATTTGAGGATAGGACTAATGTTAATACAACATTATAGTCTGCATCTTTCTCACATCAGACCCACATAAATAAAAAAACAAAACAACAGTGTGTCACTGTAAATACCTTAACTGATTCTACAACTGGAAGTTATCAACTATTCCAATTACATATGATGGAGAAATAAGAAAAATAACTTTATTTGCTATTCCTATTCGTTCAAGAGATATAAATAAGCTGAAAGATTTCATAGCAGTCACTATGTACATTGTACATAAAATGCACTTGCACTTGTTTTATTATCATATGTTTCTGTATATGTTTTCAGTTGTGTGGTCTTTGTACACATACTATAGACTAAAGCTGTTCAACCTCTTTATCCGCATGTTTCATTTCAAAAGATAAAAATTCCTGGGTCACACCAGCAGCTCTTGGGGGATTTAGGGGTGGAGGTGATTTGCACTCCCAAACTGAGAAAAGCAATTACAGACTGAATGGTTAAGGCTTTCTGTAGTCAATGCTGCCAAACACTTCCCATTAGAAACCCTTCAGTTCAGTCGTTCATAACTCTTCCAGAATTTAACTGTTGGGGCTGAAATTTTCCATGCCTGGTTTCCAAAAGAACGTCAGCATAAATTGTCCAGTTATTTCCAGTAATAAAGTCAGCAGAAAATACATTATTTGCCAATCATACTATTTACCAGTGATTATTACAACAGTTTTTTCAATAATCTCTGGCAGGAGGATGACTTGAGGCAAGGAAGTGAAATCTGGCATTGTATAGTCTTTATGTGATGGATATGCCTTTTGCTGTGCATCTATATGTGTGGACGGGTATAATGTTCAAATGTAGCCAAGTTATAAATAATTGAGAAAAAATCTGATTGCATATGCTTAGTAGAGGTTGACAAATAGCATTTCCAAGGATTCTGTCCATGCTAAGCATATTTTCTTTCTGACCCCAGGAAAAAGGAGGCTAAAGCAAGACTTTCCCTGCAATTGCTGCTCCCAGATGCACTGGTGCAGGAACTCCAGAGGAAGGCAAGGTTGTGGCTGCAGAAGATGGTCAAGTAGATCTAACCACCCCCCACGGCACAAAAGGGGCAGGGAGGAATCAGCCTCCTTTCAAGCCAATTTAACTAGTTAACCTCACAAAACCATCCTTCCCACAAAACTACCCTTCTTTACTGACTGATCACTGCAAAAGAGATGCCGATCCTCAGAAGGCAAACCACCCCAGTGCCCTAGGCTGGTCTGAGCTGCTCTGTTTTTTCCATGGAAATCCCTGAAGGTTTTCAGCAAGTGGCCTGTTGTGAAGCCCACTACTAAAATCTTGAAAATGATCAAGGCACTAGAAAACAATTTCCTATCTAACTCCAGGTGGAATGCACATAATACTTGAGAAAAAGAACTGCAGGGAAATAAAGATTGATTTCATAGTTCAGACAGCTGAATGCTGCCCTGGAGAACTGAATTCTGCCCCTGACTGACAGAACTGCGGTGTTAGGCTGGGCAGGTCACTTAACAAAACTTCCCAGATTTGCTCTTAGAAAGCTCTTAGGCTTTCTTCTTTTTCTAGGTTCTCGAAGGAAGATCCAGCATTTGTCCTGCAGGAGCGCAGAGCGCTCACACCCACATAAGCGAGGCTGTACTGTGAACAAAGTGCCCTATAATGCTACAGAGTCTGAGGAATAGTTATCTATGTTTTTCTTACTCAGTGTCCAAAATTTATGGTTACATTCATTATTTATATCTCTCTGCTTCAGCTTATCATCTGAAAAATTGGGCTAATAATATTCTTCATTGCATCAAAGTAGTATGACAATAAGCTCAATACTGTTTGTGAAACATTCAGAAATTCTAATGATGAAAGTGAAAGAAATGGTCATAAGGAAACAAATAACTGCATTAGAGCAGGCTTGCACAATGTGAAATAAATAAGGCATTGGACACTCGCTGAACACAAGGATAAAATCAAATATTGAATTAATTAATGGACTATCTATATGAAGCATGTTTCCATGCCAGGTGTCTGATTTTAAAGAGTGTCAGCAGAGGAGGTCCATCAGCAAGGACAGAAAATTGGATATGTTCTCATAATTAAAGACTGATCACGATGCATAAACCCAAAGGAAGCAAGTTAAAATTGCACAGATTAAAACCAAGACATACCAGAATTAAGGTTAACTGCTTGAATTTCAAAGCCTTGTGTCCTTTTAACATTTCTTTTAGTACATAATGTGAACATCTCCAATTAAAGCAAAATGCAGGATGGCTGCACTGAAAACTATAAACTTATGGCTTTAAATGCTGACATACTTTCCTGGGTAAAGACCATCATTTAGACCATATAATTTTAAAATATGTAAACATAATTCATTTACTCTTGAAACCTACAAGAGAAAAGAACAAGATCAACCTCACAACTCCTACTGAAATCAGGGCTTTAATGTAAAGAAATGTAAACAAAACTTGGGATGACAGCAGTGACTCATTTTCAACTTTTCCCTGACAACTTTCTGGGGTTGATGTGCTTTTGCGTTGAAAAAAATCCAGTGGCAAACAGTGAAAATCCTTCTTTGATGCGACTTCACAGCCCAGTCCCTCTCCTTAATCGCCTGCTCCATGAACGCAGGGTGACGACAGAAAGCAGCTCAGGCTATGCCTCTCTCTAGGCAGTCACTTTGGTTTGTCTAGCCCGGTAAATAAGAGGGCCTGAGTTGATCCATACTATTGAATTACTCCGGTATTTCCCAGAGTAGTTTTGGCCTGTGCTGGTTAGTCCTCTTCCAAGAAATGCACCTTTTGGAGGCCAGCATGGGTCCAGGACACTTCCCAGTAGATGGTATGGATAAGGCAAGCTCTGTCTCCACCCTGCGCAACCCCCCCAAAGCTGTCCCAGCAGGTTTTGCCCCCCAGGCCTCCCCACATGCCCCACGCCACAGCCCGGGGGGCGTGAGGCATACCTTCAGCCTCATGCTGCAGAAACACTGCTCTAAAGGGCTGTGACACAGTCCCCACGTCATTTCAGACACTTTGACCTCAAAAAAGCAAATGCAAAATAGCTCGGTGTTAAGGCCATAGGGATAACACACGGGATCGGGGAGAGGCCTGGGGCCAAAGGCTTTGCAGGATGGATATGGGCAGCCTGCGTCCTGTGGCTGCAGGGCCCAGGGGCCTCTCTGGTCGCCTTTCGTTGAGCAGCACAGATGTAGCCCGAGGGACCCGTCCAGTCCGAGGGACCAAACTACTTTGCCGAAAGCTTTCCAGTTCCTCTCCTCCAGTTCATGCCTCTTACTCAGCAAGCTGGCACCCTTGGAGGCTCTGCTCCTGCCTTCTCCTCAGCTCAGATTGTCAGTAACTGATTCTGGACACAAGTCTTGAAGGATTTCATCTTTTTTGCCACCACGACCTTCAACAGAAAGGAGGTTTCTGGTAGCTTTACCTGTCTTGACTTCCTTGTAATCAGAAGATTCCCGGGACACTACGCACCCCAGCATGTCTGTCCTTGAGAGGCCTGTTCTTGGAACAGGGATCTGGAATCCACACTTAAGAAATTAATCCTGTGACTTGCAATAAGAAGATTTCATATACTTCTGCTATACTTTTTTTGAAAATTTTCCTTACTGTCCATTACCATAAAGTTCTATATAAGTTCTGTGCTATGTGGATGATATTCATGCACTACATTGGGCTCTGGACAATGCCTTATACACATCATAAACCCTTCTAATGTGTGGATTTTAGGCTGCATGTGCAAGATGATCTGGTTATTTCAAAAACTGTGGTATAGTTTGGCCTTGCCAGTGAGGTTAACAGACACTTATAATCATGAAGAAATTTAGGCTACAGTGTATTTCTGACTTTAAAATAGCAAATGAGTATTAACCAACACACTACATTTTTACATTGCTTAGGGTTTTTTTTCCAAGATCTCCAAAGAACTTTCTGGATAGTAAATTTGCCACCATAATTGATTTTGATACACAATTACATCTTTCTTCTCCAACTAACGTAATTCTATTCTATATGCATTCATTGACATATTTATCAGTAAGCCAAAGAAAACTGTTAATCATAATCCTGAAGTGATATGTTAAAAAAAGATCTGTTATACATGAGTTCTACATGAGAGTAGAATTCTAATCACTCTATAAAGGAAAAAAAAAATAACACTACATAGTAATACAGCAAAGGTATTTGTTTTCTCTTCAGTTTTCTTACTCCAGCTGAAAAGTGTTTTTCTTCTGTGAGTTTGTCTACATACTTTGTCAGCGTGGGTTATCTGAGCTTCAGATCTACACACCTCTCCCCTGTTGCGAGTACCACTGTCTCCTCAATTCTATAAGAAACAGAGTTTCAACAACTGAATTTTCTGAAATAGCAATAATCAGCTCCTTGTACTTGGCAGCTTCTGGGTCTAATGAGTGGCCAGTGTTGGATCAACCAGCCTCACTGTTGAGTTGCACTGGCTGAAATAGTGTGGGGAAGAGATGCCAGCAGTAAGGGAAGAGAGCATTCAGCTGTCACTATTGCTAGAGAGCAAATCTCTGAATCAGAGTGGATAAACCAAGTATTTTGTCAAAAGTTCAGATTCAATGGGGCTGGATTTTATTAGAGCAAAAAGTTACAAATGTCGTAGGATAGAAAAATGACCTTTATTTATCCCTTCTGCAAACAAGACCTGCAATTCTTTGAGTATTTGCATTGCTCAAAACATTTTCATATGAAAACAGTTTTTGTGCTCTCTGGATATTTTTTAAATCTAAACCCCTCTAAAGTTTGACATCTTGAATAGTCAGCGTTTCAGCAGTCATGCTCTGAGCCATTAAAAGCAGGCTTTGGTACAGGTCTTCCTTGTGCTATGCACAATACCTTAACTCATTCTGTGTTATAACTAAACTCTTTTTCTTTTAAGAGACAGCATTGACAAGCATTTTCTACAAAAAAAGTTTATATTTGAAAAAAAAATGTTTTTCTTAAACTTTTTAATCCCAATACCATTTTCAAGAGTATTTAGCACAGACATTCAAACCATATATTTAGTTCCTTGTATTTCTGTTTCTTTCTTAATCCTTGTCTTAAAATTCTTCATCAAATCAAGAATATCTATTGACCCAGGAACAAAAATTACTACGTCACTGGTGCTCTGTTTGCTTATCACTGGGTGTTGGTTTTTTCCAACTCAGTTATCAGAGAAAGTTATTGAATATGGGAGAGTAAATAAAATCTCTTAAGACTGACTTAGACAAGTTAGTTGATCATATCAAATGTGCTGTCTATCTTACTGTCCTGTTAGTTCCCACAAGGCAAAGAATATATCCTAATTGTGGAAAAAAATGGATTACTCTTGCTGAACTCATTCATACAGTGCAAATTTGCCATCTACCATGACTAAAAGGTGGGATGAGCCACACCATTTCACAGGCAGAGTAAGAAAAATTGCATTGCAATCTAATCATTGTAATCACTGTAATTATCTAGCTCTATAGCAGTGCTGGGGAAGTGGTCAATAAGTTCCTTTACCTTTTAAAAAGAACAATGGACTCACTGACATGAAGTAAGGATGGCATCAGTTGTGCCATACGTTTTGTTTCATGCTTCTGGCTGTACCTGCGTGACACTGCTAACGGCAACTCAAGGCATGGAAACCAAATGCTCTCTAACGCAAGATCTGCAGTCATTATGAACATAAGCTGCTCTCCTGGCTTCCAGTGCTTTGTTAGCAAAGACAAGATTAAGAATGAGTTTGTTATGAATTGAGAGGTAATTGCCAACACTCAACTGCCATTCCCTGAATTTCTGTAGAATATAATGTGCAATTTCTCTCTGCAGTGACATCCTGGTTTAGATAATTTCAGAACCATTTTGTCTGCTCGAATACACATGTGTTGTATACACCTTTACTCAATCAGAAGACAGCTAATTTCTTAGCTGCGTCAATTATGTCAGCACAAAACATAGCATGTTTATGCTTGTTCTTGTCAGCCAGTTTAAGAAAGTAGTTCCCTTTGACTGACTATATCACCTAGTTTCTGACGTTTTGCTGTGGACTACCTGCTGTTCAGTTCCTAAATTTCTATAGACCTGTGCATGCGGTTTCTTGTAGATAGTGCATGTATATTCCACAGAGGGGCAGGGTATTGTTTATTACAGCCTGTATATAATCAAACTGCAGAGTAAGCTATAATAGTATCAGTGCTTGATATCTATTCGTTATTCCACATGCCTGTGATTACATGCATTGACTTGCAGCATGAATCACATAATGATGGGTTACATCTGTGATACACTATCATATAAGCATGGCACAACAGTGTTAAGGGTAAAAATTTCAGTACACTTTAAAGGGATTTTTATGGATGCAATTATATGATATAGCTGCCCACCTGAGGAGTGGGCTTCTTGCCCCAGGAGGTCCTCTTAGTCATATATTCTTAAGATGGAAAATGAAGTTCCTTTGGAACAATGGAGTTGGCTTAGTAACTGCATGAAGCTCATTACAATATATAGGAAATAAAATGAGTTTAAGAGAGAGAAGGTGCACCAGCTGCTTCAAAAGAGCTGAAGGATCCAGGGACAGAAGGAACAGGTTAGATGCCTTTTACAGACGGAGTAGTGAATTCTAAATTTGGATCAACAGTGAGCACAAACACATAAAAACTTAGAGATGATAAAAGCCCTGAGTAAAGCTAAAAGTCTCTACTGGCACCAGGGCAGCCTGACCACATTGCTTCTAAGCCTTGATTTTGGTCCTGCTTTAGCATGTTTCCATGCCATCTTTCAAGCAGGTGCATGAAGGTGCATGTGTCAGTAAACTCATAGTTCTACATCAGTAAGATCATTTTTATCACTTAACAGGATAGAAATTCAGTATTGTTGCTATCTGCAGTGATGAATGCTCTCCTGCTCAGAAACCAAGTTTCCTGAGAAGGCCAGGCCCCTGACAGGGGGTCTGTCTACCCACTGAGCAGAGCCATGCGGGCAAGGTCCCCTCATGGAGATGCACCACTGGCCAGTAGAAGAGGTTTTCCTATGAAAATGGCAACATCTCTCCTCCCAGAGAAATTATTTTGTGTCCATGGAGGCATCTTATGACCACAGATGTATTGGGGCAGGGGAGCTGGTAGAATCTTCAGGGGCAACTGAAACTTTCGAGCCCAGAGAGCAAAGGGAAAACAGTTCAGTGCTCTCTGCCCTGCAGAGATCTGGGGATTTGGGGTTTTGCTTTTTATGAGGGAGATGAAGACAGGAAGATCAGATAGATAGGAAAAGCAGATAATCCAGGAATTTCAACAATTAAATTGTCTTCAAAACTAGTTTTCCTACTGAGATGAAAGGAGCAGTTCACACATGGCCCAGCTGTAGCTTCACCAGTGCAGCTGTAGACTCAGGTTTCCTCTCCACCGGGGATTTTATCATCTACATCTTCTCGAACTCAGTATAACTTTAGATAAACACAGTTTCATGTTTAAGTAGTATCTACATGATTTAAAGTTTTATTTCTTCCAGAAGTCACATTTCTTCCAGACAGTCTGCACTTCTGCTCCTATAAAAAACTTCTCCTGAACAGTTTCCATGCAGGTACCAAAACGCAACTTCAAGCGAATGTGGCAGATGTTCACAAGATCTGAAGTGCCCAAAAGCTGTAGTTTTTCTAAACAATGTAAGAATCGGAGGGGGATGGGGGAGGATACATATGCACTCCTAAAGCTGCGGGGTTCTGTCCCCCCCACTTCACAGGCGTCAGGCGTGAACCTGGAGTCTATCTCGGCAAAACAGTTTGACATATTTGCGAGTGGAAGCTGTAACCAAGTTATTGTATTCTTGTTTGGGGGTGAAAAAGCACCCAAAACAAAAGAACTAACAGTGAAAGCCATTGAAATGCAAATGTTTACAGGCAAGATTTCTGTGTATTTTTTTTGTTCTATTATCGACATACATTCACCTTTTATGTTGTCGCTGTATCATTTGATGCATTTTTCCTCCTGTGCTTATTTTTAGTTGCCATAGGAACTTTCTTATTCCCTGTCAGCTGATGCAGTTATTTAATACTATTAATTGTATAAAAGGGTGTTGATTCTGGTACTCTAGATGCTGAAAAAAAGCTTTAGGATGGCAGAACACACAGTTCAGTTTACTCAGTCATTTATTCATTTATTTCTATCAACATTTAATTCAAAAAGCTATATACTGTAATAACAGCTGTTATCACATCAGTGTAATCCCAATAAGATCTTTCCTAGTCTTTTGGGGTTTTTTTTTGGTCTGTTTCCCTCCCACTAGCAGAAATATATTCATTTGAAATAGTATATTTTGTCTGTTTAGTTTGTAGATCTATTCTACCTCACTCCCCACGTATCCTGTTCTATTTTTTTTTCTGAAAGAAAAAGTCTGATGTTAAAATGAATGGGAGTGAAAAGAAATTTTGCCATCATATCAAAAAATACTCTCTGGAAAAATACTGGGATCTGAGGGGGGGCAGTGGCAAAGCCCAATTCTTCTTCTCTTAAATATAATATGTTATTTTGCAAAGGATGATTTTTCTTCTATTAAATCTGTTGTGTGACTGTAAAGCAATAAAGAATGGCTGGAACTGACTGAGAACGACAATAGCTTCCTTTATTCATATCAACCTTAAAATTTGCAGAATTTTTCCCATGAATTGATTACATATTTGGCGAAAAGACTTGATCAACATATAAATTCGCATTTGAACTAGTATTATATGGCAATGATGATGTAAAGTAACTCCAGCCATTCTTCAGAAAAATTTAGAAAAATTGTCGTAATGTACACTTCATGAAATGTACACATTTCATCCCTTTTATAAAAACATATTCCTTTCTCCATTTCATATCATTGCTCTTCCTGAAATCGAGGAAACCTGATAGCTTGGAATAAAGAAATCAGCAAATAAACTAACATTTATAGCTTTAGAAAATAATTCCATCAGTGTGACTTAAATTATGCAAACTCCATCTGAGTTTTATCTCAAAGCACACTAAAGACAAGATGAATCTCTTCATTTACTTCTGGGGCCTTTGGATTAGTCCCACTGAATGGAATAACGGGAGCAGCAGGACAGTCACCATCCCGACTTCAGTCTACTGAAAGGATTAATCCTAGGCCAAGTAGTTCTGCAAATGGCTGCGCTGGTTTTGCTTGGGCCCAAGTAAATGTAGATAGAATATTTCTGCAATGGCACGTGCTTTTAATATTTTAACAAAAGCCAAATGTACTGACCATCTATCTTTCCATCTGAACAGGAAAAAATGAAAGTTTTAAGAATGGGATGTTTATTCTTTTAACCATTTTGTTCTTTTAGAAAGGGTTTAAAAAAGCAAAATCTTTGGAAAGGAAGATGCACATGTACATGGAAGTAGCTTTTATTTATTAGAGCTATTCTTAGAAAAGATAATCATGTCGATTATTCTAGGACTGTTTGGGGGAATCAAAGACTTTGAATATTATTTTATGTATCTGGAAATTTAAATTTAAAACTGACTACAGAAAAATTTTCTTAACTAGAATTTATCTGTAATGCCTTTTCCAAAAATGAGTCTCCTATTTAAAGCAGTAATCAAATGGTTGCCATTTTTATAAATAAGTTATTGCCCCCATAACTGGTAATTTTCTATTTCTTTTCAGCAATATGCTGCAGCGTGATCTATATTGAAATACTGGAGTGTTAATTCATCAGTGCAACCAAACTGAAGTTGAGAATAAATTCCAGCTCAATTTCATTGATACACAGAGAAACTTATAATATTGAATTTCAGGGACATTCAAAGGTAACATAGCACAGTATCCAGCTTCCCTGACAAACCAGGGCATGAAATCAGGGAAGCAGCTGTTCAGATGGGCAGATCACCTGCAGAGCGACTGAAGTGGACTTTTAGTTTCCATCCCCTTTTCACACGATCGATCAGGTCAGTCAGCGCAGCGAGAAGGACAAGGATGCTGCCGGGCCCAGGGCATACAGGACAGCTGGGTGGCACCGCAGCCGGTGAGGCCACCTGGAGAGAGCTGTCAGAGCTGGGCTGTTGTGATAGGTGTGCCCACCACTGCCATGTCCCCATGTGATGGGAAGGAAAGAAAGCAAAAGGGAGCCAAATTCACTGAGTGAAAGCAGTGGGAGAAAGGTGAGCAGGAGAGTAAGCCCAAAGCACCATGTAATGTGGAAGGGCACAAAGTGAAAGACCAAAATCACCTCTAGAAAGAAAACTGGAGTGCTGCTGTTCCTCTGCTTGGTGCGCCGTGGTGGTGCAGGGGAAGGACTGAGGTCTGCCTGCCTTGCCCTGAGGTCTGCACTGAGAATGACAACAAAGTTTGTTTTCCCCATTGAGCAACCGCTGGCCCAGCGGTGACTTTGCAAGATTCAACAACGCATAAAATGCGTTATGAGAACCACTCTGCTGAGACTGAGACTCTAATAACATTGTGTGGACATCTGAGGATGCTGTAGTACTTACCAGAGTATGAGAATCAACATCATCCTCTCTCAGATACACAAATGAAAGAAGGTTATTTAGTGCCCATCTATTTTTTTGTTCAACAGATAGTAAATACTTGCTCTTCAAATGTCCCCTATGGGGTTTCGATTGCTCTTAGCTGCCAGGTAACAGGATTTTTCCTAGCCTACAACTTCCACGTCATCTGAGACCAAAATGAGGCATTCCCACTTTTCATATCCTTTCAGTGAGACAACATGATTGCTTTGTTTATAGAACGTTGATGCTAGTACAGCTCAGGGAATAAAAAATTAATAGATACTATCCAGCAGAGGGAGCACAATAACGAAAAATCCCTTTAGCTATAAGGTGAAGGACTTTTCCTATTAAAATCTACAATATTTGGCAATCTGACTTTACAGTTTTAACATATGGAATGGAAAAGACAGAATTTAAATAAAAATGGAGAGAGAGTAGAGAAGCATATCAAACAAGTGAAAGTTGCAAAATAATTGATTTCCTGTTATTACCATTGATAACACAGCAAATGTAACTTACTGCTGGAAAAATAAAGGTTTAATAAGAAAAGATCAAGGATAAAAATCTTAGGAAGAGTAATAACATTTTAAAATGCTGATTTTAATTTAAATAGAACTGGCTGCTCTGGTTAAAAGATTCAAGTGCTGCTTTCAGTTTGACTGTGCACTTCCTCTTGTTTTTAATGAAGTCATATATCACAGAAATAACTGATGTACTCATTCATTCGGTTTATGTATAATTTTTAGAGTCCGATATGACGGAAGTCTTACTAGACATGTTCTCTGTTCTGTAACTGTTACACTTTCTAACCCAATCATGCTCAAATAATTGTGAATTAAAAAAAAAAAAAGCAAGAACTAAATACCTATAAGAAATGATCATATAACCGAGAAAGAGTTCTTCACATTTTGACATGACTTACATGAACTACAGTAATTAAAGAAACAATCTAATAGTTTAAAACTGGAGCCATCTTAAATGCAGACATATCTCAGGGTGCATTTCATTAATGTATTTATACCACAAAGTTTTTAATTAGGACATCTAAATTCTAAGCTCTGCCACTGACTGTTATTTGACCTTTGGCAATTCACAGTCTTTCTAAGAGAGTTTCTGTTATCTTTGTAATGAAAATCATATTGATTTCACAACTGGGAAGAGTGTAACAGCACCTTTGCCTGCTGGTAGAAAGTACTGTTGAAATAAAAACATAATTTTAAAAGGAAAGACAGAAGAAAGCACTCGATGTTCTGACCAGAAATACTAACTACACCTAACCTGAGCGGGGAGTATATTTTGTTTAATTTGTACATGTTTTCTAAACAAAAAACAAAGCTTGATGAAGACTGATTAGTATTTTTCTGTTATGCAAACGGAAAGTTTTCCCCACAAACTGGCAGTAAGATTAACAACTGAAACAAAACCTCTATGCTGTTGAACACTGAAGATGCCCACATGCAGCAGACTGCTAACTTTGTTGTAAAATGTCCAAAGGAAATGAGGTTTATGCAGTCTCGTTATCTATTCACTCAACGGTCATCCATCTGTCCCCCCTCCACCCTTTTCCTCAGTAATTTTTCAACCTGTTGGACAATTTCAACCAAACTGGGCAGACCAGTGGAAGTCTCAGAGGTATTAAAGTTTTTTGACCACCAGGTTTGGCTTGAGATTGATAAAATTTAATGAACTTTATCTGAACTGAATTACTACTTTTGCTAGTCATACTAAAAATAACTCTGAAAGCAGACTGAAAGCAAGATATTTCTAGAAGTTTCTTATCTCTGTTATAGACAGCATCTTTACCCTAACAGGACAAGCTGACCAACAGATAGCAAAGGTAACATCCTGGGACAAGGTCTGAAGAACTACTTCTTAAACATACCGAAACTCAAACTGTTTAGCTTATATATTTGTGTATTTCACAACACTTCAAGAACACCTTATTCCGTTAGTTAAACATAAATTCATCTATTTTTATATAACACTATATTAATAATATCATATAGGTCACAAAAATTGCAAATATGTTATTAAATCCCTTTAGAATTATGATGACTTAACAAAATTGTTGTAGTCAAAATGAATAACCTCATAAATGTCTTATTAGGAGTTTCTTTTGTTACCGTCGAAGTGTTCTCATGATCCTCTAAATGTATATAAATCCAACAAATTAACTCATCACAAGGTTTTACTGTCATTTCTCCAATTAACAAATACCTTTCCCTAGGCCAAGACAAATTCTTATTACCTCGTGACAACCAACAAAATTTCTAGTACAGGTAGGCTTCTTACGGGCCAGCTCTTTTTTATGTATATGGTTGCCACTATCAAAACCTTTTGTGTCGTCAACAGGTATGAATAGTAGCCAGCAAGCGGATGAGACAATGAATCCCTGCCACGCACCATGCACAGTGCACACACACACACACACACACACACGCACACTCCCAGGGAAAGAGAATTATGTATAACTCGGCCTTTCGCTCATTTTGGCAGCAGCAGACAGCTGGACAATCAGCACCTGAAACCCACCTTGCCAAACAACATACATACAGATGCAAACCGATTTCTTTCCCTGACAAGCAGATAATCCTACCTGTGAGAAGGACCAGATGTGAGAAGGAGCTTAAAATTACTGTGGGGATTATCTGAGGGATCTGGGCTTCATCAGTTCCAGCACTCATAAATGAAAGTTTAATGCAAAGTTCTTCAGAACTTCAGGAGGCATTGAAGAACATTCAAATTGAAGGAAACTTTGAAATCCACAAACTTTAGAATATTTAGAAGGTCCATGACACTCCTGAGGTCAGGAGGCACTGTAACAATAGACAAGAGGAATAATAAGCTGGAATACAAGTTACCTCTTTGATGTTTTTTTTCTGTAAAGATTGTATTTGAGGTAGAAAATAGAGAATCAAAGAGACTTTTGCCTGTACTACACATTAAGTAAGGCTAAAAATGCATTCCCCCATGACTGTGAAAAAAAACCCCCACCAGTACAGTTCATTAGTGGTGTTTTGCAGAAGTTTCCACATCTGCATTTGGGTTTGCACCAGTGCAGGACATCAGCCCAGGTAGAGCCAGACAAAAAAAACACTACAAAACCCTGAGGTGTTGGAAAAGGCCTGTGTTGGCTTTTGATATTTGTCATTTTAATGCACATACTTCTAGGAATTACTGCTACACAAACACATCGGTGATAATGCACATTATAGACATACAAACTTGGTTTTAAATTTTAGTCTTTTTAAACATCTGGCCTTAAAGTTATTATTCTCAAACTCAAGACTTGATTAAAATTTAAAGTCTTTAACTGTGAAGAATTAAGTCATTTAATCTAATTTTCTTCTAAAATTTGCCTGTTACTTTTGTAAGTCTCATTAAGGTTCATGTAAATACGCATCACATATAACCAGATCAAGATATCATGTAGCATATCACAGTATATTGAAGTTGTATTTTTAGAATACAGTTTTACATTATTATTTAGTAAACCTGAAGAGATCCCAAGGGACAAAATTAAGCCCACGTTTGCACTGCAGAAGTCTTCTTACACACCTATGTCATTTAAGGTACATGTGGGAGACAGGAGAAATCACAAGCCTTACTGTACAGACTGTGCTGACACAACGGCTCTGCTGGGAGAGTGCTTCTGTTTTTTCTATGCGAGTGGAGTGGGTGAGGTACTTTTGCCAAACGTATGACATGATGAGAGGTGGTGTAACTTCCTCCAACATTTATTGTTTTTCTTCTCGCAGCAAGCACAGCATCTCCACTAGGAGTCTCTGCTGACACAGCCATTCCGGCACCGGCACAACATGCAGCTCCGGGCTGCAGAGCAGCCCCAGCACTCATCCTTAAATCTCAGCTCTGCATTTCCTGGAGCGCTTGGGTTCTGCCCTTCTCAGGATTTTGCACCACGGCCATCATTCAGGTATCTCAGTACTTTCCACCTTAACATGGCATTGTCAGTTTTTCATGTGCAGGGAACCTTCTCTCTTTTCTTGCAGAAGTTACATGATCTGTCCCAGCAGTGTAAAAGAAATGCATATAAAAAAAAGAATATAAAACTCTCTCTTGGAATTCTAATTGATTCAGTTTCAACAGGTATAGTATCAGTCATTTTAAAATCTTTACTATTTAAGAATGTCTGTTTAGTTGATGTCAAGGTACATATCCAAGTTTAAAAGGTTTTGATTAGCTGCTAGGATGTACTATGACTACTAAGTTCCAGAGAAACATTAATTAGCAAATGCTCTTACCATAAGTTTTTTTTTTCCAAACACAAAAATTCATATGAATCTGCTTTGTAAAACAAAATCTAGAAAAAAAGATTACAAACAGATGAAAAAAGAGAAACAATTTTTTACCCACAGTCCATTATTGAGGCACCAAACTGATACTCACTTATCTAGGTTAATGGCCATCATGAACCATCTGTTGCTATGAAACTGTTTAAAATCCATTATGTCTATTGAATGTAAGAAAATGTACCTGTAAAACCACTCTGAATATGTGCCTGATCTCCATTAGAGAATGTGAATGCCCAGTATAGTGGTGACAGTTTTAAAAATAGGAGAAAAATCTGACAGCATTCTTGCTTCCTACAACTATCTATTTCCTTTTGAGCTTCTTAATTAGAAATTGACTGTTTATTAAACTTTTTTTTCTTTTTCATGTGTTTTTTATATGAACAAATGTTCTTAAGAGTTAGATCCATGAGGAGATTTAAGTTCAACAAGAGGTTGCTGTACAGAGGTTCCCAGTGTGCTGGGCCACTGTTCATCCTTTTTTATGCATTACCATGAACTTTTGTCTTGCTAAACACTATGTTTTAGCATATTTCAGGGAATTTGCTGTGGGTCACAGTCAGAAAACTACCAGTGCAAGGTCCTACTGAGCTAGTTTTAAGCATTTGACTTCAGACAATAGGAGCTATGTGGTCTTGAGAAGCCAGAGCTTCCTGCTGATAAATTTTTATGGACAGAGCTTCCTACTACTGAGGCCAGACTTCTTCCAGTACCTGACCAATCTTATTTAAAATTAACTGTAGATAACCCTATACTGTGCTGAAATCTACAGGACAAGTATGTCTACAGGAGCTTAGGTATCCAAGTCCAACATTTACACACTTGTGAAACCACCAAAATCTTTGCTCAGTTTCCAGTTCATTAAATAAGTGGCTACATCTCTTCAGTGCATAAATTTCTACTGTTACAGCCTTGCAAAGTCACCTAAATTCTAATGTCACTAAACACAAACTCTTGATAAATCTCACTGGTATTCTTAAACAGTGTGTTCCCTATTTCCTTTGCCTTCAGTCCTAGCTGAACCATCTTTCCCAACAGACAGGACACTTAGAGTAAGGTATCTGTTTTCTAATTGCATCTTTTCTTGATTTGGAGCAGAGTTTGTACCAAAGGTGCTCATCTGCCCTTACCTATCCTTTAGGCAACATTGCTAAGCCTTGCCCACTGAACAGGCCTCACAGCTATTTTAATGGCAGAAGAGCAGTGCACATCATATACATATATCCATGCTACATATCTGGTCCTATTGCATATATACACATAAGACAATCTAGGTGTTAGGTCTGGCAATTCATGACAGTTTGAGCTCATTATGAACATGCTAAACCACACCATCTTTCCCTCCCTCAGCTGGTCTTGGGGAAAAACACTGTGCCTGGGAGTGGGCTGTTGCTGCCAGGATATTTCATACTGCACTGCGTGGTTACTCTATTTCCCTAGGGTTGCTCAGAGCAAGACTTCATGCTCCAATATGAAAGCACGGGGTACCTGGGGTCCCCAGGAAAGTTGTCTGCGATGAGAAAGCAAAAGAGAAGAAGGAGGTTTGAAGAAAGTCTCTGGCTAGGTTAAGTGCCCTGGCAGCAATGCTCAGTCCACGTGCCAAAAGTTTGGAACGGATAGGTACAGCAGTCTTCCAGGGTCTGCACTTGAGAAACCTGAGGAAAGGCAGTGTTTCCCATGAGCCTGGCCCTAAAGGCCTAACTCAGCAAGCCTCGGGGGCACCAGAGGCAGCTCGCTGCTCAGCTCTGACTGCTGGCCATGCCTTTCTTCTGGTCCAAGCTCTCCTGAGGTCTAAGTGGCTAAAAGGGAAAGAGGATCCAGAGAGCTGGCAAGGTGCCCCAAGTTGGGCCTTGTCATGCTGAATTTAACCCAATTCTTTGTCCACGTTTTTCCCCAAAGAAGACTTTCCACAGCTGAACAGGCCAAATTATTTAAAAACTAATATTCAAGAAATAGAATAGTCAAATAATTTTTTTGTGACATTCTACAGTAGAAATGCTATGCCCTAGTCATATTACAAGAAATATAAACAAACTGCATTGAAATTATAATGCCAACTGTGAAAAATAAAGAATGTCTAGAATTAAACAAATAAATAGATTCAAAACTCTGTTGGGAGTATGTGTCTGAGAACTGTGACTCATATATCTGGAGTCAGCCTTCTAGACTCAACCATTTGATTCTGGAGGATTCAGTCACAAAGGAAGTAGAGGGGTTTAAAAAAGTTCTTTCAAAATGTCTACACTTCATCTTTTTCCTTTTTAATGTATTTCACATGATACATATAATTTTTGAAAACTAAAGTGCTACTTCTAATATTTCCAGTTAAATGAAATCTTTAAAACAGAAGGAATGATAATATAAAAATCGAAACTATATTTAGTATTCTGAATGCAATTAGGGCAATTTTATTCAGCTGATTGCTGAAGTTCCCACATGAGTGATCTACAGTGATAACATTCACTACAACAGTAACAGGTGCTGAAAAAGTGATTTTAAACAAATGAATTTTATCACATTATATGTTTTCCCCCTATTATAGCCAACTTTCCAAGTACTTCTGCACAATTATCTAAATGAAGGTATATCAAAAAGTACTTTATTCCAAGATATATTTCCATTTTTCATTACAAGAAGATCACAGGAGTAATAGCATTGTTTACTCTCTTTTTTACAGAAGGATTTTCTCACTGCTTAAAGACAAGAATGACATAGCATAAGAAGAGTATATGAAGCCTAACTTTTAAACTGTGGTTTACTACTAGAATAAAATATATAGTAGAGCTAGAAGGGACCTCTAGAAAACACCTAATCCATCCTCCTGCCTGCAGAAAGCAGTTATTCAAGCACTCTGTTCTTACAGATCTCCAATGGAGATGGAAACTCCAAAAGCTCGCCAGACAATCTATTCCCTATCCTCACCATTAAAATTTTCTGTAATTTCTAAAATAAATCTTTCTGGCTGTAATTTAAGCCTATTACTTCTTGTCCTATCAAACATAGGGAAGGAAAATAGATTATTCACTTCCTCCTTGGAGCAAACTCTTGTGTTATAATGTGTCCTCTTTATCTTTTCTTTGCCAGACTAAACTAATATAATATACTCAATTTTTCTTGTAGGTTATAATTTCTGCACTTCTGATCTCTCTTGTCACTCTCCTCTGGACTGTCTCCAGCTGACTCATTGCTTTCTTGAAGTGTGGCATCTAAAAGTGGACATGGTATTCTAATTCAGTATAAAATTAAGATTTGCTAGTCCCAAATTTCATCTGATTATTTAAATCATTTTGAAGCTGATCATCTCATAGGAGAAGGATACCAAAGCTATCATTCTAGTGCATAGTAATTGTCCTGCTGGCAACCAAAGTTAAGAGTAAGATTAATTAAAATGTAGTTCAGTGAATAACAATCTAACAAAACTTGTTTTCCTTTGGATTTGTGTCTTAAGCCTGATTGACTTAATGTCTAAGACAGCACAAACTGATTCAAGTTTTCTGCAGTTATAGTGTTTATATGGATTTTCTGGTCTCCCATTAGAGATAAACTCACATTAAGTCTTTCCTTCAGTGGGGTTTATCTAACTATATTTCCAAACTCATAAAAACAAGAGCAGGTAAACTTCTCTGGTAACAGCCTCTGGATGAGAGCTGGAGTAGATGAGGTAAGAAGAAGCAGGAGGAAACAACAGCTGAGCCAAGCGCAGTTGGTACAGATTTAACTGCTGATTCAGGAACAGGCTGTGATTTTACAACTAGCTATGTTGTACCAGACAAAACACCCTACAGCATAAGCCTACCTCACCAGCTACTCTCACAAAACCTGTGGAAACTTATTATCTGAGAGACTTCTACTTGTGCATGGTTGAAACTGGCTAAACACTCAAATGGTACTTTCAGGGGGTGGGGTAATACAGATGGGTGAACAGCATGCTTTCATAAGCCATTCTTCTTTAAGAGACCAGGCTAAATGGTTTCATTACTACTCTTGTGAGGTATATAAATAATGCTTTATTACATACTATCTTGTTATATTGATTTTAGATCTCCTGTTTAATTAAAACATATTAAAGCTTTAAATGAGACATGCAGGTGAGAACATGTCTACTCTGTTTATTCTTTTCTGTCCTCCCTCATGTAACTGTTCTACTCTTTTCCCAAGAGAAAAAAATCCATACTTTCAGGAGTTGGATCCTGACATTTGATATACTGTCATTTATTTAATTCCTACAGTGATTCTAGAACTAAATTCCATAATACTTAGGTGGAGTCACTCAAGAATTACTTAGCGTATTCATTATGTGAGACACAAGGTCAGTCTATTTAAACGTTCTTAGAGGTCTTCTGCTTATGTCACCAATGACGATATCAATTCTGCAGCAGAGAGTTAGGATTGTGATTCTAGGATTTCAGTCTTAAATAACTAAAAGGGTAGTGGTATTTATATTTACATAAATTTGAAGAACATCTTTAGTAGATAACATTTTATACAAGCACTATTCATAGATGCATTTGGTATTTCAGGTTAGACTGAATACTTTAGATTTCAGGAACTGAAATCTTAATCCTGATTTCAGGTCTGAACACTTAAGATTTCAGGAAAGCATCAGCAATGCACCAGCTTTAAGAAACTGCCTCAATCTATTGAGGAAGTGTCACATTTACTTGTAGTTATTCTGATTAACAATAACTTTGTACTAGGGGGTATTTACACTGTCTGCTTAAAGCAACTATCTTAGTTATTATGAACCACCTCTTCAAAGGGGTCTACTTTTTTCCACAGGAACTTTGGAGGATATTCCTACCAGCAACTACCAACTTCAGGTACTTAATATGGGCCTCCCTTTCTTTCTCTCATAACTGAGTTGGATACTTAAAGTACAGTACATAAAATGATCAGTGAAGGGTAGAGGAAAGGAGACAAAAAGGGAGAGGTATAAAATCTCATGAAGACTCACAACATGTGGAGCAAACGGTGACTGGCCTGACAAATAAGCTAGGGCAAGACCCAAAACGAGACTGTGAAGACAGGTTGGAGGCTGGAGTGGGTGGAAAGAGATAGGTAGGATAAGGTGCAAAGAGGAAATCAGCTTGGTTTGGCTAGGTAAGAACAGAAATAAGGACTGGGATGTTACAGGAGGAAATGGAAGTGATTGACAAGAAGTCTGGAGCCAGGGGCTCCCAGGACAAGGATTTACTAAACCAGGAGATTAGGGCCAAGATAAACAACCTGATAAATTATATTAGGATTGGCTATTTGAGGAAGATGGGAATAGGGCACACAGCCAGGGACGGGGATTAGAGGAGACAGACAAAAGATGGAAAGGATGGGACAGATAATTACACGGTTGGTGGAAAAGGGTAGAAATGGCATCTCAGGCCCAAGATTTATCTGTTGTCAGAAAATGTGTGTGTCTCACCAAAACAAAAGCTGGCCATGTGAGGATAATAGCCTACTGCTAGTAGTTATTCCAACAGATCCAGCTATCATTAAGTGTGGTGTACCCACACACTGCACAGCAAGGCAGAACTTGTTTGCTATGAGAATTTTCTCTTTTTAATAGCTCTTAGTTGGACATGCAGTCAAAGTTTCTAGAGCTAAAAGCCACCATTAGATCATCTAGTCTGGTCTCACATTTAACAAACTCCATAGAATCTCTTGCAGATATGATAATTTATGTTTTGACATCCTGATTTGAAGATGGATCTACTACTTGGCAGTTACACTGTTTAAAATTGATTGCTCCTCTCCTACTTGAATTTGGCTTTACTCTTCAAAGGCTGGCACTTGGCATGCCTTTTTTTTTCTACATATATAGTATTTTTCCCCATGAAATTACTCTGTGTAACCAGGCTGTTGTCTTGATAAAGTGAATTCCTTAGGATGTAGATAGACAGTCAGCAAAGAAGATGCAAACTCACCTTCCATGACATTTTTTCTGGCTTTCAGATCTATTTCTGGGAGTGGGACAAATTCCCAAATTAGGCAAGATTGTGCATAAAGAACCTGTGCAGTTTTGCTCAAATCATGGTAAAAAGTGTTTTATTGAACTTATCTTTAAATACATTGAGTGCATGTAATACAGCTCAACAAAATGTGGGACAAATTGTCGGTATTTTTGTTTTACTGAATGTCATAATGTAAACAGGATGTAATGTTTATTTATTATAAAACCCTTATTAGGGATATTGTACAGCAACATTTTTCAAATTGTAATTAGTTAATGGCCGGGGAAGAGGCAAGTGCACATAAGCTTGTCACAGGTGCAAAACCAGATTATTGAATTCACACAGTGAAAAAATATCCCTGCAATCATAAAACCTGCTTTAACCTGTTATTTTGAACACAATGATGAGATACCACACATTTTTGTTATTTGGCACCAGTCCTTGGAAGGTTCAAAGACACTGCAGAGATTCACCATCAGCTGTCATCAAAACCCTATTGGTACTGAAATACATGTCCCCATGACATACCTAGTCGTCTTATTTTCACATCACTTGAACATTAATAGTTCACACCTCAAGACTGAATGAGATCCCCAAAACAGGAAGCTCCCTCCCTGTTTCACCTGCGGAGACCAAATCAGTAAACATTCTTCAAGCACACCCACTACTAAGTCAGTGCTTCAGCAAAGGAGGCTGAAGACAAGATTATTTGGCACCGGCTAGGATATGCTCCCAAGGTTGCCCTGGTGGCACAGTAATTAGGAAACTCCCCGGGAATGCAGCCATTCCCTACTGGCTTGCTTAGGCAGCTTCCTGATCAGAGGTTTCCGCGAAATCCACTCCCACTTCTCCTCCCACATTGCTAAGGAAGCCTCAGCACCTAATGCTGGGCTGTGACTTCCTTTGGGCAAAAGGCATCCAAAATTAGGTAGAAGAATACAGATTGGAGCAGCAAATAACTAGTTTTGATTATTTCAGTCTTGGAATAAGAGAGGATAGAAGCATGTTCAGAGATCTCAGGAGGAAAGTGTAGTTCCTATCCAGATGTCACGCTACTCCAAAAACAACTGATAAAAACCTAGAGAATAGCATTTCTTTAAATTTCATGTTGTTATTAATTTCCTCCTCTGTTCTTCATTCATGCAAAGTAAACATCAGTCGGTGTGGATATCTGCTTCTACCTCCTCCACATGCTCATGGCGCTTTTCTATTTTTCATCTGCAAGGTAAAGCCTTTAAGGCCTACCCCATCTGTGATGAAATATGGTGTTGATGGTTGCTATAAGCGCCTACAAAGTGTCAGCCACAGCCATCGGCCCTCCATTCTTTCATCTTTTTCGCCTTTCTGCCAGCAACCTGTGAGGGAAGACGTGGAAGTGGGCATTAGACAAATAGGCCAGTTGAGATGAAGGACAGGGATAAAAAAGGGGAGTGTTCAGAGAACCTATATGCATGTTGATCCATCAGACTTGATCTCTGCTCTCTCTCCTTTATCTAAAGTATATGTACACTTCTGACCCAATCTGTAGATGTTTCTCTCTGTTCCTGAGAAGGGGCATAGGAGTAGGAGGTCCACAACTACCAGATGAGGCTGTATTTCTCTTTTCATATGCCAGTAAACAAATCCAACTGCTAGACAGAAGGTGACATGCATTATATAACACAGTTTAGTCAGAATTTGTTTCTGATACTTACTTGGTGCAGGTCTCATACAACATTTGGAAGCATGACATTCTGGAAGGTTTCAAAAAACTGCCAATACCATGTGGAACCAAAATGGCACAGTTGGATGAGTCGGTCAGAGATATTTGTATTAGAAGTGGAATGGTTCAGACCCAAATGTTTCCTAGGTATGCCTAATTGGAAATACGTCTAATCTAATTGCTTTTTTAGAATCTGTCAGTCAATTTGATTAAAAAATTCTGGAGATATTTAAAAAGAAAACTTTCTAAAGTGTAAATATGGCTCTTAGTAGAGCCAGTTTTTAGTAAAGACAACCAAAGGATGGGAACTTGTTGCATTTAAATAGTGATAGTGTCAGAGACTCATGTATACAATATGAAGAGTTCATATATTGGACAGTTCACATATGCAGCTGGCAGTGCTAAGCTGGTGATTGCAGCTGTCCTAGTAAGGCTGAGATTGTGGAGGTCACAATTGCAACAGCAATGCAAACTTCTTTTTTAAGTCCTTCAATTCACACTCAAACAGATGAGCAGAAACATCTAGGGAATGTAAGAGTGGGATCCATCTCATCTAACCTGACACATCTTCATCAGTGGAGTCTAGAGAGTGATTCATCTGACTAAACATAGATGTCTGCTTTAGAATGAGTTGACTCACTTTCTGGACAATATTGACTATTTTGACTAGATCCTCATTGACTGTGACTCCAGGCCTATCAGCTGCCTCTATCCACTCTAAAACAAGAGAGAAAGTCAATGAGTTTGACTGAAGGCTAGGGATATTCCCGGACACGATCAAGTAAACTAGTAGCTAATATAGACTACCTTCCAGTTCTCTTTGTAAGAGGAACTATTGATGATCTTACACAGACATCATTATGGCAGAAATTACACTGAGATAACATGCCCAAAACAGGCAGTAAGTAAAAACAGAAAAAAAGGAGGCAGAAAGGAATGACAAGGGTTTCTTTTAATCTCCAATAAGTATAGTGTTATTTTTTTTACAATGATGTTTTATACTGTCCATATACATACTAGTCAGCACCATTTATGAATATTAACCATGAACACACAAAGTATTTTTATGTAATCAAAGTCCTGGTATGTCAGGAAGATTATTTATTTGATAGTTTTCAGATAAAGGTTGTGATTATCCACTCCCTTACATTTGTCCTGTTACCTATACCCATAGAAGCTGCTGCCAAATCAGAGATCCATACCTATTTTGCAAATTGTGAATGATTATACGGAGAGAAAGAAAAGTCACATATTCTATTGAACTATATATCATAGATATTAAATTTTTAGTGGGACATAAAATAGGTTCATACTATCTTCTTATAAAACATACAGAATTTGATCACAGTCATAGGGAGATAGCTAGCATTTTTCCAAGCACCGTGTTTAGAATGTGCATACTTTTTAACAAAAAGATACTAATATGTCAGCTTTTAATTTTATATAATTCTTCTTGGAATGTATAGCTCTGAATATAATATTGCACAACATTCTGATGCCAGCAACATAGCACTCTCATATAGCTTTTCTAATGCTGACGAGAAGCAGAATGGTTGGAACATGGAAATTAACACCAGTTAGAAGACAGTTCTGATCTAACTCCAAATAGGTGCCACTTGCACTCATGTACACTAGCTAGTACATCTACAGACAAGTATGCATTAACTATTAAATAGATAAGAAACCCACAGAGGAAAACAGCAATTTGCAGTCATATACAGTCTTAGCCTGAAAGAACAGGGCCACTCCAAACCACTTTTTTTCCACCTCCAATCTCTTTTTAGGACTGTAGGAAGGAAAATGTCCCTCAGACTAATCCTGATTAATCATCCTCTTAGGTCTTTCAGGTTTTCAGTGGAGAAGCATGAACTCTCTGAATATAGAGCCATGCTTTTCAAAAGTCAATATTAAGAGCCAGATTCAACCAGAGATTCAGGCAGATTTTAGGGTTCTACATTAAAAACTGCAGTCCTCAAAATCTAAACTCAGCTGTCCTCTTTTGGCATTGAAATATGGAGGTGCCTCAACTCTGACACTTGAGCTCTTTAATGTGCAGTGGCAAATTTAAATTGGAGAGCAGAAACTGTTGCCATCTGTTGCTCTCTGCCTTGCCCTCTGAGGGACAGGTTGGAAGTGACCTCTGGAGATAATCTAGTCCAACTTCTCATTCAAAGCTGGTCCAAATACAGCAGGTTGCTCAAGGCCATGTCCCGTTGGTCTTGCATATCTCTTAAGGATGGAAATTCCACCATATCTATGGACAACCTGTTCTAGTGCTCGACCACCCTCATAGTGAAAAGATTTTTCCGTACATGTAATCAGAATTTCCAGTGTTGTAACTTGTGTCAATTAACTTTTGTCCTATCACTATATACCTCCATGAAGAGTCTGGAACTCTTCTCTATATCCCCCTCCATTAAGTAGTTGCAGACAGTGGTAAGATCCCCTGAAGCCTTCTCTTCTCCAAGCTGAATAAGCTCAGTTCTCTCAGCCTCTCCTCATATGCCTTGTACTCCAGCCCACATGATCTCGCTGACACTCTGCAGCAGCCGCACCGAAGTGTCAATGCCTTTCTTGTATTGGGCAACCCAGAATAGCACTCCAGACACAGCCTCACATGAGCCAAATAGAGGAGAATAATTACTTCCCTTGACCTGCTGACTACACTCTTGCTAGTATAGTCCAGGATGCAGCTGGTCTTCCTTGCCCCAACTGGTGACTCATGCTCAGCTTGTCCACCAGGACCCCAGATGCCTTTCTGCAAAGCTGTTCTGTAGTCAGTTAACAACCAGCCTGTGCTAGTGCATGGGGTCATTCAATCCCAGACACAGGACTTTGTTTGCCATTGCTGAGCTTGATGAGGCTCTTGTCAGCCCATTCCTCCAGCCTGCCCAGGTCCCTCTGAACAGCAGCTCCAGCATATCAACAGCCCCCCCACAATTTGGTATCATCCACAAACTTGCTGAGAATGCACACTGTCCCATAGTCCAGATCATTAACAGTGAAGATATTAAACAGTACTGGCCTCAGAATCAATCCCTGAGGGGGATCTCCACCAGCAACCAGCTGTCACTTGGACTTTGTACTGCAGATCACAACCCTTTGATACTGGCAGTCCAGCCAATTTTCCCTCCACCTTATCACCCACTTACCCTGTCCATATCTCATCTATAAAGATACTGTCAAAGACCCTGGCAAAGGTGTTGCTAAAATCAAGGTAAATAATATCCACTACTCTACCCTTGTCCATAGAGCCAGTCATCTTATCCTAGAAGTCAATCAGCTTGATCAGGGACAGTTTGCTCTTGGCAAATCTATGCTGCCTGTTTCTAATCACCTTCTTGCCCTCATGTGCTCAGAAGTAGCTTCCAGGAGGATCTGCTCCATAATATTCCAAGAAACTGAGGTTAGGCTGATAAGCCTCCAGTTCCCTGGATCTTCTTTCTTGCCCTTCTTGAAGATGGTTATGACATTTGTCCTTCTCCAGATTTCAGGGACTTCCCCAGTCACCATGTCAAAGCTGATGGACAGCAGCCTCACAATGACAAAGACCAGCTTCCTCAACACCCTTAGATGAATCCCATTTGGTCCCATGGACTTGTGTATGTTCAAAACGCTTAAATGCACAATCTTTCTCTGCTATGGGCACTGCTTCACTCCCACAGACTCTGCTATTAGCCTCAGGTCTGGGTGCAAAGCTTACCAGTTTAAAAAAAAAAAAAAAAAGGCAGAAAAAGGCATTGAGTACGTCATCCTTTTCCATGCTTTTTGTCACTAAGTCCACTGCCAAATTAAGCACTCGACCCACATTTTATGCCTTTCACTAGTTTCAACTGCCCTTGCTACCAGCTGAGCTTTGGCTTTCCCAGTTCCCTCCCTGTAGACTCGGACAATGTCTCTATATTCCACCCAGCCAGCCTGTCCCTGTTTCCACCTTCGGTGTACTTTGCTTTTCTGTCTGAGCTCAGTCAAGACTTTCCTGTTCATCCATTCTGGCCTTCTGCCACTTTGCTCAACTTTCTGCGATTTGGAATGGATCATTTCTGTGCTTTGAGGAGGCTGTCCTGAAGATCAATAACCTGTCCTAGAACTCCTTGCCCTCCAGGGCAGTCTCCCATGGGATCCTGCCAACCAGATTCCTGAACAAGCCAAAATCTGCTCTCCAGAAGTTCAGAGTTGCAATTCTTCTATTTGTTTTGCTTGCTTCTCTCAGGATTTTAAACTACTTTTATCAGGTGAACCAGTACATGAGATGACCAACTGGTGCCATATTTCACTTCCCAGTGTGCCTCTCTGGTAATCTCATGTGCCCAAGAAGTCTTCATATAGTGAGAGTGTGAGTTGCTTCCCCTAGGGAAGACTTTTTAGAATGGCCTCTAATTGATTCAGTGATGAAGGCTTTTGCCAGTGCACAGGTCCTGCCTATAGTGTACTGTGGCCATAGGCTTCTAAATCTAATAATATCTTCATAACCTTCTGAGTTTGTAATTCTGCTGTTCAAGCTCCTGATCTTTCCTTGCTCTAAAATAATGACAGTCTGAGCATTTATCAGAAATATATCATCTTCTAAGGCAGTTAAGGCTCATTTGCACAGGAGAGGATAGGAGCCAGCCCTTATAAGCTGTGCTGAGTGAAAAGCAGTCTTTGGAGAAGCCCTGTAGAAGCACATACATATCTTCAGTGTTTAATAAACAGAAAACAACTTACTACCTATCTGAAATTCACTGTAACAGTCCACTCCATCTCAGCAGTGTCACTGAGAGAAACTGGTGTGAGGCACTCCCTGCCTTATATCCTATGCAAAAGGGGAAAAATTCTCTGATCGTGAGTAACAGGCCTGCATACATCCTACAAAGTGAATATAGATGTAGTCTATCACTTAAAATAGAATCTGGGTTTTCTTTGGTGAAGGCTGTAACTTCCCAGGTGATTTATTAGAAACAGGAGGATGACAGCTCTTCCTCCTGTTATCTTTCTTAAAAAATCCATGACTCCTTGTCATATCTTAAGTGAAAGGACATAGGCACCAATCAGGACAGCATTCTAGGCTGTAAATCCCAAGTAAAATAGGCACCAGCTGATAGCTTTATACAGCTCCAAAACCCTCTTTTGCAAAAGTCCTTTGTAGCTAGATTAAGCTGTCCCACTCACTCCTGACTTTCGCAGTTCCTATTCCATGACAATTATCCTGTCCCTGGGTACAAGGTAGATTAGGCACCTAACTTAAAACTGTGGATTTTCCTACTGACTGACTGACTACTTTAGAAAGCTTTTTCAAGCATTACAGCCAAGCTTCAAGAATTTTGGGGGCAGAATAGCATATTTAAAGTTCTTCACCTACAAGTTGGATACTGTATAGACCTCAGGTTCACTTTTTCATCTAGGTTCAGATTTTTCTTTTCCTTCAGACTAGCATTCTTATTCCTTCGGAAACTGGGTTGCTTTTCAAGTGCAGAATGTTCCCTTTGCTCTCTTCATTCACAAATATTACACTGCGAATGTTAAAGGATACCAAATTTGGGCTTTGAAGCAAGAAGTGGGAATACAGTCTCTGTACGGCCCTCTACCACCGAAAAACACAGCCAGGTTCATGAGAAAGGCCATTTTAAAATTGTTTTTTTCTCCTTAACCTCTTTAACCACTTTAAGCCCAGATGCTACAACTTCCTTCAAACTTCATTTAACCACTAACCTTAGTTGTAAATCCCCCCCCCCCAAAAAAAAATATTGCAGGAGCACTTAGATCCCCCAATCAGAATGTCATATTGTATTAAGCATCATATATTCCACAAATAACAAATACAGACTCTACCGGGAGGTGTTTGCATTCTTAAGCCATGCTACTTCAATTATCTGCATGCACAACTTTATACACAAATAATCCTGTAATGTTAATGAGGATTTCAGAGACATAAAGTTAAGACATATTTTTAGATTATAGGCAGGTTCAACCTGAATAGGAAGATAACACATGCGAAAAAAAAGAGCATGGTATCAGTTAAAGAATTACGTGTCTCTATATACACTAATTAGCTGTTTCTGAATTTTTTTTTTAAATTGTAAACAGACAAAAGTTTAAGAAATTATTAGAGATAAGAAAATTGAAGGTATTTTTATCATTTTAACTGAAATAAAAAACTTTAAAGGATGTCAGCTGCTTCTGAGGCATCACTGATTACATTTAATAGAAAAAAAAAAGATATTCTCTTTCCAGTTCAGCCACAGCAATTCTGAAGCACCTGGCTTCTTTGATTTTACATGAAATGCTGAACTGGGAGCTGTTTTAAATGGAAACTGAAGTTGAATGAAAGAGAAATTCAATTATAACACCAAGTTATTTATATAGTGTTTCTCAATTCCCAGAAAAGTACAGCAGCTGGGCTGGAAGACTGTGAACTTTGTCTTTGTAGCTAAAATCTGGAAATTTTACTTTTTAAAAGAGGGATAATCAAGTTATTTTGTTTTTTTATTTCCATTCCTGACTTCCCATATCCACTCCTCTAGCTCACATAATAAACACAGATTTTTGCTTTTATAATTTTTTATTGTGGTAAATAACGTTCTACACTGAAGAACATGAACTTAGTTCATTTTGACTACTCTGAGCCTGTCCCAAAGTGTAACCTGCATGCCATATCTTCTTACTTCATACGCAGAGGCATTTGACTTGCCATGCTGGAGCCTCCCAAAGCTTTCAAGCAATGCAAGTGCCACTCCTGTGCTGGGACTGTAACACATGAGGAGGAGTTGGGCTTTGCTGGTACACAGCAGGGTTGTTCTGCAGAGGTCAGATCTCTAGCTGCTGAAGGAAGACAGTGGAGGTGGTAGACTGATGTTGTTGGATTAACTTGGGCTCCCAGCCCAACTCCTTTCCATCAATGAGACTTCCACTGTGAGCTGTTAAGAGCTCCCTCTCCTCTTGCTTCTCTAAAATGTGGCATAGGCTTGATAGGACTGACATGGCAGGGGAAGCTTTCTAATTGAAAATGAGCAGGTAAAGTCTACACTTAACTTTCAGTTGCTTACGTTTACCATTTAGACTATAAAAATCATAATTTAGGGTAAATTTCAATTTCACTCTTCCCTCTGTACTTCTGGGGGAATCCTTAAGCTCCAAACTGACATGTTGTAGCTCCAGCTCCAAAGGGTTGCAGAGAAGTAGAGGAAGCAGGAGCTGTAAAAGCTAAAATGTGTCAGAAACAAAGGCTGAGGCTTACCAGAAATTAAAACCCATGGGTCTACAGGAAGACAGCAGTACTGAGAGTCAAGGGGAGACAACGCAGTGCTGAAATTCAATTTTAACCAGTATATGTTCATTGAAAACAGTAATTTTACCAAACAAGTCTCTGGTATGGGTCTTTTCTCTCATCTGTATGAAGAGGTAGGGAAAGGACAGCCACTCCAGCAACATCCTGCATTTGCACTGCTTTAGATGTGAAATTCATTTCATATATGTATATATCTTAAAACTTATGCATAGAAATTTTATAGAAAAATAGAAATGTATATGTATACACATTTACATATAGATGTCCCATGTTCCTTTCTTGTGATTCTTAATGACTGAGAAAAACTCCAAAGCCCAGTCTTTAACATATCCAGCAAACATGGCAGCTTCTCTTTAGGTTCAACTTCCCTCCAACCCTGAGGACCACAGACTTCAAATTTTAGGTCTTCAGTAGCAGTGCAGCGTTCTGTGGTATACAGGCTGAAAGCTGGCAAGAGAAGGAAAACATAATAGGGCAGGTTTTCATAGCCAAAATACTTTTTCTACCTAATTTCTGTATAGTATATGTCCATCCCATAAGGACATGCTACATTTAAAATGAAAGTTAGTTTTCTATTTCTGTTTTCTTTAAATACCACGACAGTTGTACCCCATCTGCCCTGAAAAAGAAAAAAAGCACAGTTAACTTTTCAGCCAGGTGCACCCCTTTAAAATGCCTGTGACAACTGGGCAAACTGAACCAAAGGAAAAATTTAGCAGAAGACCCAACACCTCTCTTTCCTCTTCTCCTTTTAAATAGCCACAAGGACAGAAACAGTAGAAGCACCTAATTGCTTGATTTGAGGTTTCTTGGACTTCCTAATCAGAGTGCACAAAAGGGACGGTGCTTTGTCCTGCTGTTGTTATCCGAAAGGAGGAGCCTTAGAAGGTGGAAAAGGAATAAAACATTGGCCTTGGAGACTTTCACAGCTGAGCATGGCAGCAATTGTGGCTTCCATGGACAGGGAGAAGTAAAGGAAAATGGAATGACAAGAGTTGCAGTCTCTCTTCTTCTAAACAAGAACATGAAGTGAAAGAACATTAAGCAGAGGGGAATATAATGGAAAAAAAAAATGAGCTGAGCAAAAAGCCAACAGAAGCAGTGGAAACACTGAAGTGCATCTGAAAAAACATATGTATTTGAGATTAACATTTAACTGCATATAGAGGATTAACACAAATTCTTTGGCTACACCATTTGGTTATTTGCAGTGTATATGACCTACACAGAGCTATGCTCCAACTCCTTCAAAGTCCAACAGCATAAAGACTTATCCTATCCACCAGACTGCAAAACATACTTTTCTTTTCACCATTCTAATACGGTGATAAAGTTTGAATTCCCAAGCCCTCTTCTTTTCATTTCATTTTCATTTGGAAAACTGACTTCTTAATTCCTACAGACAGATTAATAAAGAGACAGCAAAAAATCACCACAAATGACTGTAAGCCAATAGAAAATACAACCTGTATGGTATGAAGATATTAAGAAATCTAGAAAGAGAAATGTCTTTAGTTACTTCACACCGAATCAATACCATCGCTATTGCAAATTTGAGGTCATAATTTTTACAATTGCAGCTCTAATTAAGTAAATTCAGGCCCTCATTTCTTAACAGCTTGGTGTTAAAAGTTTCTTATATGTATTCTCAGATGATATAACCATGGGTAATTCCACTGAAGACTTCTGACCTTATTTATTTACCTTCAGTCTCAGAAACTGTAGTTCATGCTGCCAAACAGTTAAATGGATTCAAATTATATATGGTGAGGAATGTGTGCCTTGATTAGTTCTGTCTTCCAGAATAGGAAACTCCTGGTTACTTCCAGGTTAGTAAAGTAGCTAAGATTTTTAAGAGAAACACTTTTAAGAGCAAAATTGATTTATTCAAAAATCTGTAAATCAGCTGTTTCATTTTACAAAAAGGTGATGGATGAGCTTCTAGGAGGTACACAGACCTGTGACCATAGAGATAGGTAGTAACAGAGAATCAGACATTGCAGATCTAGACATCTGCAGTTCATGTCGTGCTGTGAGTGCTCTGGAGTATGAGCGCTAGTGCTACATCACAATGCAGATACAGGCTGACACACTGACCATAGTTCTGTGCTCAGTTTAATCTGGTAAAGAGGGAGCCCTGCCTTTCCCACACCGTTTTTTTCCACCTTCTCTTGCACTGACACTACCCTTCACACAGTGAATCTTGTTAGGTAACAATTCCATTTAAAAGGTAACTTTTTTGCCCTGTAAATTTTCAGCTGGATTGGTCTTGATCAAGGTTGTGGTGGAGCTGCTTGAATGCTAATGCCAACATGAAGGAAGAAGAAGATGAAGGTGGATGATATCCTCATTTTTGGAAGCAGCACCAATTTAAGCTTTATTAAATTAATTGTAAAGCTATTTGCTAATAACTAATCATGAGCACTGGCTCCAAAGCTTTGCATCTGAAGAAATGAGTTCCAGACAGTTAGTGCATAACTGTAAAAATCCATTCTGCTGCAGAATCAAAATATTATTGCTGCTCGGAAACTAGCTACTCAGACTATTACCAATTCACGGGTAACTAGTTTGGCAAGTCAACTATTATATTAGATCAGTGATGTTATTATGTAAATTATTTACCTGCAGGTTTTCAACATCAGGGATTTGTCTGAAATCTTGGCTGTTCCTAGAACTAGACAGCACCCCAAGACCCACATTGGTCAAGGGGAGATATGGATACTGAATGTGTACATGTTTGTGACTCAAGGGGTGATCTCATGCAACAATTGCCTCCTAAGTTATATTATCTTCCAGATTTTAAGGAAATTTTTGAGAAGCTTTTACCTCAAAACTTGTCCAGTAATAGAACTTGGAGCTGTCTGTTACATTTTCCTTCCCCATTCAAAAGGTTTAAGGGGCTCCTAAACTGCATGGAATATTTTGTTCCCAATTAATTTTATGGTTTGGGGTAAGCAGAATCTTAAGTTAACACATAATTTGGCAGAGACAATTCAAGAGCTACTTCCTGTGGTAGCTAGTTTGTGTTTAATGAGATGTCATTTCAGTAGATTGTATAAATTGCTGGCTCTATTTTTATATTTTAATAAAATGTTTGCATAGCTCCTGCTTTTCCTTTCATTACAATTAAGCAGGCAGAAGTTCAAACAACAAAACTTTATTTATTGTTCATGCCTGTAAGTTAAATAACCACGGCAAATGATAACGTGTTTTTAAACAATATAACACTGTGCAAATCACTGGTAAGTTGTACCGAAATTGCAGTGCACTTTTAAGAAGTGGCTAAAATGTGAAGGAAGAATGCAAGTATCAGCTTCTTACAATTCTCCCATCTCTTCTCCACACACCCTTATTTCTTGCATAAATGATGCATCAAGGAATGTAAAGAGACTGTTTAGGATGTATACATTCTGAGATCAAACACTACAAATGTATATCTTATATTTAAGTCTAGTCAGACAAAAGATTGTATTTTAGTATTAACAATCCACTTCTTTCTTCCATCCCACAGAAAAAGCTGAAAAGTCCTTTCTAAAGAACTCAAAATATGAAATATTTTAAAATACCTAAACCTTAGAAAAAAATTAATTGGCAACACTTGTAGAATATAAATTCAACTGGTTTCTTTGCAAGTATCTTCACCTACTACCTTTGAGTAGTGAATTGGCAGCAGCTTTATCCAATTAACTTTCACAAGACCAAAGCACGATAAAGAGACCTATTTCTCAGTGCTCGAGTCCTGACTACTTTTATCATTCACAAGGTATTACACAGAATACCAGGACTCCGGTTTTGAGAGATGATCCAACATTTTCCAAGCACTACCACTTGAGTGCTGGACTCCAGTTCCAACAGCCTTACATGTAGACACAAACCCCTTTTAGGAACTTGAGTTCAGGTCCAGGAAAAAGCTACAGGAGCTGCGACTTAAAGAGCTCCTGTTGCCTTACTGACATGCGGAGGGCACCAGCACAGAGAATGGTGTGCTCAGCAAGGCCTGCGCAGTGCTGCATTTGATAGTTTGCACTCAAAATGTGCCACCCTAGATAGCTGGCCTGCATTGCCCTGTTCTCTTGTCACACCCAGGCACATGCACCTGCCTACTTACTACCTCCTTTCCCAATGTTAGAGATAAAACTTCCAATAACTTTACTTGCATGTTACAAAGCTGTGTTTTTAAAGTTTATAGTATGTGTTGCTATCCCTATTTAAGATCAGCTGGCTTTATCAAAGCAATAATAAATTAAACCAAAGTAAGTTTTGTTACTGGTGGCTTTGCATTTGCTAATTTTTGTACGTGTTCCTAATAGCCAGTGAGCAGTACTTTAAGTTTCCTCTTTGGCCAGTGTAACAGTAAAGAACCTCCTTCATCAGCCAGGACAACCCATTTTCAAGACACCCGAACAGAAATGGTGGCATGGAGAGCTGTGACTTTGAAGTATGCATGACAGATTTTTAGAAGGCGAGTGACTACACAGTATCTTTTTTAACGGTGTTTTGTCAGGGAAAGATTTCTTGAACTACCTAAAAGGCCAGCCGAAAAACTGACATTTTTTCCTTCAAAAATCTGCAAACATCACATCCCCTTGCTTTCTGTGAAAAGATCTTGAAGAATGCTGAAGCTGCTTCAAGCACTTATTTGAAAACTGCCTCTGTTTCCCTCCAGCTGGCACTGAACCACTGCAGTGATGCAGAACAGCCTGGCCATTGCCACTGGGTGCTTCATGCAACTTGTCATTGAAACCAGCAAAAACAAACAGGACAGCCTTCCTTTCTGCCTCTTCCCCAGGACCAAACAGCACCAAAAAGTAGGTTTTTGGTGAGCCTTCACAATAACAACTTTTCAGTCGAACACCCAAATACCTAATGGAATACTTAATAGAGAATTTTTATAGAACAGTGTTACTAACTTTAAACCGTAAAACTTTTAATTTCATAGTAACTGTGTTTATGAAGACCATATTAAAGGAACTGGAAAGCTTTCCCTCCCCCCTCAGCCATGTTTTCATTTTTACATAACAAGAGCCATGCGACCATGGGGTAGCCCTTTGTGTGGTCTAATTGCATTGCCACAAGACACGTACTGAATATTTTGTGAGAACGGGATGGGGACAGAATAAGGACAAATAAAGCAAACTGCTGTGTAAAGCTTTTCTATGGCTTTCACACCTAACTGAAGTCAGTAGCACCACAATGAGGACGAAATCCTCTTTAACATTACGCTCATTCATCAGACAATCCTTCCTTTAAATTAAACAATTAAACAAACAAAAAAAAGGAGATAGCAGGTAGTACTTACTACAACAAGCCTTTGTTAGCTGTGAAACCACCAGAACCCCTTGAGCAGAGAACATCGAACTGAAGTCATTTGAGAGTTTTTCCAGGACATCCAGTTAGCTGATCAAACTGTTCCAGGTGGTCTGAAGTGAGATGCTGTAACTGCAGTTGAACCGAGGACTGTTCCACCCCCAAGTGCCTCATCCTCTGCTTTGTAACTCTCATCTAGAAGAGCAATACCATAGGCAACACTGAACGTAATGATCACAGCTCTGCGTAGCAAAGGGATACACCTCAGACACATGAGTTCAGCCAGTCCATTTAACCTACCTTAACACTACACAGTTGCTTCAGCTGCTCATAGCCCTAAGCCCATTTGAAGAAGACACCACAAAAATCACTGGTGTAAAGAATATTTTACTACTTTGATTACAGGTACAGCACTTGCTATACTCCTTTTATGTACTGACTATACAAACAGCTGTGTTCTTCTGAGCAATTAGTATTATGTTGGGATGAGCTGTGCATATCAGTCTAAATCACTCAATTGCAATCTGTGTCTGCTTCTGTGTAGCATTAGGAGGAGGATGATAGAAATAGCAGAAGACAAAAGAACAGGGAGATGTACAGAATAGCTAAATTCCCATACTTCAGTGCAGCTTACAGATATGTTGCAATCACGTTACAGATTGTATACAGCGACTATAAACGCAAATGGAGCAAAATAGCTACTAAAATATACTTTCAGGATTGAACTTTCATAGGACTTCAGATTTGAAGACACCTTATTATAAGAAACAACTAGAGATGTTTTTCTGAACTTTCAACTATTTGGGATGATGTTTTCCAGGCCAGATGTCTGCCTCAAGCGGATGTTTTCAAAAGAAACTTTCAACAAAAAGGGATCAGGTGAATGTAAGAACGAAACTGGAGGAAAAAAAATCTCATTTTTACTCAAGTACAAGAAAAACCTTCTTAATGTACTTGAAAGAGCCTACAATTTCTTCACTTTGAAGCTAGAATTTGAAATTTAGTGGGAGAGTATATTTTGAATCAGGGATATACCTTCTGGGCAGTTTTCCTACTGAACATCAAGATAAAGCAATAAGCTTTTGAATCTCATTCTGCACATGCAGAGCAAAAAGAAAAAAGAAAAACAAGACAAAACAAACTTTTAAAGAAGCCAGAAGCTAAGTTTTCTAAAAATTAGGTGGCATTAAGCAATGCTGCAGGGAGGTCCTGTAACACCTGAGCAATATCACTCCTATCTGAGGCTGCAGTGGGGACAGGAATTAAGGCTGGGGCTCCACTGTTCTCAGTGCTCCCTCTTCTGGCACCCAGGCAGTGGAAAGGATGGATGTCTACCTACAACACCAAGAAGGCAAAATGTAGACCTCGTGGGGGAGGGGAAGAAAGAGTGATGTTGGGATGGATGGTAAAGGAAATTAATGCTATATGTATATCTAATGCTAATGTATACCCAGATTCTATCCTTGTTTTTTTTTCAGGGATTTACTCAGAGCAGCAAGTCTCTTGCATCTAATTGGTGCCGTCTAAGGAAGTGCTTCTCATTCTCCAAATTCCAAATTTGAGCCTCTGGAAACTACAATCAGAAATAACAAGCACTATCTAGAATATTTATATTGCTTCCACCACTGCAGCTTCTGAGCACTTCAAGGATTTCAAAGAACAGAACATCACAGCAGTCTTGCAATAGGAAAACCCTAATATTGCAGGCAGGGCAACAGAAATGCACAAGTTAAACAGGAAGCTTACGCCTTAATTTAACGTGGCTCTAAAGTTATGGCTAGCACCTCCATTTCTGAACTTACTCTTGAATAACCTGTAAATTACATCCATTATATCCAATTAAATGAAGAGCACCCAAAGTTAGCAGCTATTTTTGTATTGAATGCCTCTGTGCCTCAGCTTTCTCAATTTTAAAGTGATGATAATGCTATTTCAGAGTGTTGAGAACTCATTAATATATGTGAAGCATTCAGATACTCTCCTAATGATTATTCTATAAAAGCCTGTAAGGAAATGCACACATTCTGTATTCAGATCAAGATTTAACATCATGCAGATAAACAGGCATGTCCTCTTCTTCTTTTTTTAATTCAGTGAGCAGCAGCCATCTCAAACTGAATGAAGGATCCAGTGGTGTGGGGGGGAAGGGGGGAGTGTGTGACCATATAATTGGACTATCGTAATACACATGCATGATGTCAAGCAGATGGAAAGTCCTTAAGTAATGAGCACTGAATTTTTCAATCTTAATATTTTTGACATTGCTTGTATGTAATTGTCACCGATGGCCTTTGGTAACATAATTATATATAATTTTAATATTCAATTGCAGATAGAGACTATTGGACTTTTATTTAAACTCAAGAGATTATTGATAAATGAAAAAAATCCAACATCTAAATAATTTCTTCTAGAAATAAAGAAATTGATCCTGATATGAATTTGGCTCCAGCCACAGTTACCCAAAATTTAAAAATGATAATAAGAAACCCTCTCTGAAAGCTTAACTAGCATATTTTGGCCAAAGGACAGGATTCCTTAGCACAATACTTAAACAACGTGGAAACTTGCATTATCAAATATGTACTATAATTTTTGTATAGTATTGCAAATGTGACACAAACACCTGGATTAAGGACATACAGCTCCATTTTCATACATGCTAAGCACAACTAATTCCAAAGGAACGCAATGGGGGCCCTGTAATAGCTTGGCAACATCTCGAAGGAAAAACTATGACCCACATTATTTCACTTAGAGTTAAAGCAACGAAGAATGAGCCCAGGCTTATTAAAATGCAGGTAGCAGATCAAACACGATATTCTAAGGTGCTCATTCACAGACAGGCTTACTTCATTTTTATTGTCTTATAAACCTAGCTAAACTTGCAGCATTAAAAAAAAAAAAATCCATCTTGACTTTGTAAACTAACATTACAGTAACTTGATCAAAGATAAAATGACACGGAAAGAAGTTTCATTCAGAGAGACCATACTGCAAGCTCAGGGGTACCAAAAAACATACCCAGCACTACTATTTGCACGGGGTCGTATACTACAAGCAGCTCCCTGTGCAGCACATGACTTAGGTCACTGGAAATTTGTATTCAAGTATCTAAAATAAAGTATCTAAAACTATAAAGAAAGCCTTAAGAATACAAATCAAGTGTGAATAACTGCAGTACTATATTACTGAATCAGCAAAAGATGGAAACATAAATTGTGCATTAACTGCACCTAAGCAGTTATATCTGAAGTGGAAGCCACCCAGTACACTGTTGAGAGCCCCTTAGAGATGTCTGCCCCACTTAAAACTTTATCAGAAACTTTTTCCTCATTCTCTTGCCTGGGCCCACATTTTCTTTCATCCTCCTTTCTCCTTCTTCACCAGGACTGAAGGAATTCTTCCAGCTTCTGTACTGTTCTTGGATACATGCAAGGGAATCTCACAGAGAGAAGAAACCTTTCCCTGGCTTGCATAGCTTCCCAGCTCTGTGCGTAAGTTAGAGAAGAACAAAGCTAAGTAGACTATTTCATGTAATACGTTTTAACACTGCTAGCTCTAATATTCTGAAACTGCACTTTTGTCTCTTGGTATGGGGTTAGAAAGTTTCAGGGACTTTATGTTCACTCTCCTCTAAACAGTACTTAGTATATCTCAGCTCAGACACAGACATTCTCCCAGCTCAGTGCATTAGTGGCTCTCAAACATAGTGATCCTGGTACAAGCTCCGGAAGGCCCAAGACCAATAACTTATGGAAGATATGTACAAGATCATATACACCCTATTTCTTTTACTTTTTTTCCCTAAACATCCTTGTTTATCCTCTGTTTGCAACAAGATTCTGGGTAAAGACACACCTTATGTCAAGATTCAAAATTCAGAGATAGCAGCAGCTCAGCCTAAAAAACATTTTTATAGTACCTGGACATAAACACACTCATAGGTTCCTCTAAGAGCTTCAAATACTATCATGTTACTGCAAGTAACAGGAACTGATACTTGACTACATTTGATAGCTCTTTATACGCAAACAATCTCAAAAACTGTTTCCCACTAGCTTTATTCAGTTGTTAGATGCTACTGCAGTTAAACACAAGTCCAATGTTTTAAGTGCAATTTTCAAGTGAGGTGTCCCAACAGCATTTAACCAATGCAGTAAATTTGAGCTTTTTTCCTCTTTCAGTTAATCTGAAAATATGGATACTTCCTTTTATCCAGGCAATAGAACAGCATTCAGTGCAACGCTGCTCGTTTATCACAAGTCTGTAAGACAGAATCCATAAGGAGACTTTTGCAAAAGATATTATATTGAAATGCTTAAATTGTCATATGTATCATCTGTCCACACACTTACAGTTGCATGAACTACTTCCCTTTTCTTTTATGCCAATAAAAGAAGTTAACTAAGGCAACCGCTCACCAGAGAAATTTCTGCATTTAGCTACCTTTGACTGCCACTTAAATGTAAAAGATACAAAGACAACACAGGGCTACATTATGAGCAAATATTTCTGGTAGATGATCCGCAATACTGAGAATTCTCATACTAGGAGCAGTTTATCAAACTTCTAAAAATATTATGAAAAAGTTATTAGGTTTACAGTTTTTGCTTTAAGTAACTAGACCTCTTGGCACCCAGTGATACCACCATTCTTACTCTACAAAAGCTTTTAAAGTTTGAGCCAAATTTAACCTGATAGTTTCCCTATTTCTGAGCACAGTTCCTTTTTAACATTCAAAAGAACTCTGTTTTGCATTTCAATCAAACTTTCACACATTCAACCAGAAACATGAATCACCCTTGTGCTATTTCAGGGAACAAGTACAGCTATAGTGGCAGGAGAGGCGTAACATCTACAAGATCACACAAACACACAGGTAATCACAAACTAATGTTTCAGTCAGGTCATTTATTGACTGCAAATATGCTTTCCTTTTAAAAAACTTGCACCAGTTTGTCATCAGGACATCCATTACTTTTACTGCATTGCAGACCATCCTTGTCAGAACCTCAAAATATCTTCCACCATTCAGGCCCTGATTTGTGTTACAGGTACGATACCCTAGGAAATGAAGCAAGTATTATTGGCCTGATTAAATGTAAGAAACAGATATGAATTTGATAGTCTTTCTAAACTTATTGTTGAAGTTCTGTCAACCCCAAGTGTTTAGAACTCATATGTCAGGACCTATAAAAGAATTATGATTTCAAAAGCACTGCAATTTTGAAATCAAGTAGGAGTGCATTTACGTATTTATTTTTACTTCTCCTTCAGTTGCATTTAGGGTTTTCCTGCTTTGTGTTTCATACTTCATTGCACAACTGAAAAACCCTCAGTTTTGAAGTGTCTTTAATTTACAACCTAGATGATCATAAAATTCCTTGATTCTAACAGCTGGATCTTTGTGAAAAAAAACAGTATTATAAAACTACAATATAATTACAATAGTTACATGTAACACTTAAAAAAAACATTTAATCAATTTACTTATTTAGAAAAGTGTTTATGTAGTCCATTTTTCCATCTGTTTTTATCTCCTGAGTAGTAATAATAAAAAAGTAAGTTGAAATAAGGAAGGCAGACAACACAAAGCAATTTAGGAGGGAAATGTCACAAGTCATTTAAATCAACATCTTAAAAAGTTGGTTATTTTCAACGTAAAAGCATTCTTCAATTTTTTCAAAGAGATTATCTAGAACAAGCCTGCAATGGTAGTAAGTTCCACTAACTGCAGGGGAAATTTTGTACAAGTGTGCAAGTGTACATTTGCTTTGCCACCTTTGCTGTACTGTTTATCATTTTTACATACAAGACGTTTAATTTATGATTAAATACTACAGAATTGATGACTAGCCACTCATGATCAATACCAAGTAATAGCCTCTTTAAAAACAGCTAGCACACTAAAGAGTAATAAAAAAATTTTTAATTATTATTCAGTAAAAAGAGGTAGGACTAATATCTTGCTGAGTAAATGCCCCTTGTTAAAGAGTACATTTGTCACAGCAAGCTGTGTAAACAGTGAAGTCTTTAGCCCAACATATGCAGCTAACTCCAACACTTTTAACGTTTGTTATTAAAAAAGGTTCAGATGAATGTCACTAAAATTCACCAAGTTCCTGACTGCTTCTCCTCTATCAAGTGCTCATCCTGTTATTCTTGTGTTTATTTTCAGATTACACCTAAATTATACACTATCTGCATTCTTAAGAAAGAGTGTATTTACTTTCTTCTTTAGCTCATTTAAAATAATGCATTTTCTAAAACACACACACACACAAAATAACACTGACTTCAGTTTCCAAGGATTTACAGTTTACTATTTAATGTAAGTCACATTCAGCTAGTGATACTAGTTACTCTAATCAAAATGTAATGTTGCCACAATTCAAGAGAAACAAATAGAAATGAAAATGGAAATAAGCAAGAATATTTCACCCATGAGAAAGCAAAAGCAGAGGTGGTACACTGACAAGAGCAATTGTGGCCTGCTCTCTGGATAGCAGCAGTTGGACAAATAGGTAATAAGTATAAAATTAATATTAAAGATTCAGGGGAAAAAATGAAACTACAACACAGAGATACAGCTATTAGGAAAGAAAATTATTTTCATGCAGTTATACCTTTTTTTTTAAAGCACCAAATAGTGATAATTCAATTACTGCATCTGCACTGTCTGCAAGAATGCTGACTCCACACATAACACTTACACAACAAAATCCATTGTATATCTTAACTTTATAAACAGTTTATAGTCATACAGATTTTACTTTTTAAATGAATTCGATTTGCAATTACACATACTATACAGAGATCAATAAACGAAATGTTTTTACAGCAAGATTTTTTTCATTCTTTTTACCTACATTTAATCTATGACTCTTTAATATACAATAAAAAGAGATATTTCATAACTTATTACTGTAATTTTGGTATATTAAATCATTATTAGCACTTCTACCATAAATAGGTCATCACCTTTATTTAGAATCATTAAAATGCATGCTGATTAAGTCTGATAAATTAGGGGGAAAAAAAGTCTTAATTCACTAGTCCTTTCTCTACCCCCAATGGGGGAGGAACCCCTGTCAACATAAAAATAATAAAACCAGCAGTATAATACAAACATTAGCTTCATAATCTTATCATAGGGAATCTGCAACTATTTCAGCTATAAGCTGAAGAACCAAGCTATAAAAATCAAGACATCGTTAAGGTAAAACAGTAATTATTATCAAGCTGGCATCACAAGATTAGAGCCCGATACAGACATTTTGTACCTTGGTGCTGGATAGTGTTACTTGAAGCATCAGCCTAATAGCCGGTTTATTCATAAGGCACGCACTAAAATGAAACAAACAGTAATTAAGTGCTGACAGTGACCTAATTAGCTACACAAGGAGGTAGATCGCCTTGTCATTCAGTACAGGTTCGCCAGTGTCCTGCAGAAACGGTCCGTCTGCCGGGCTGCGCAGGAGGGCGAGCGCGGCCAACAGCGCCTCTTCCCCACGCAGCGCCGGGCTCCCCCGCCCGCCGCGCCGCGGCCCGGCCGCCGGCGGCTCCCACAGCATCCGCGGCCCTCGGAGGCGAGCGAGCAGGGCCCCGGCGAGCCGCGAAGCCGGCGCGGGCAGCGCCAGGGCCGCCTGCCTTCCCTTCCCCTCCCCCCCCGCGCCGGAGCACCGGCAGCTCCGCACTGGGATAACGCAGCCTCTGACTCGCTCGCTGCTCGCGTCCCCCCCTCACCTCCCTCTTCTCCCTCCCCCAACGCGCACACTTTATAGAAAGTCTCCTCTCGGCGGCGGGAGGGCGGTGAAATCCTTCGCTCTCCTCCCTCCGCTCTCTGTAATGCGAACGAGCCACCGCCTTCTGTTCCTCAGCCTTGGCCAAGTCGGCGTTTTGTTGACAGGCTCTGCCGGGCACAAAATGGGGCTGCCGCTTCCATGGGCGCCGCCATTTTGTGAGGAGCCGCTGCGCTAGCTGGAGCCGCAGCCTCAGTAGCGGCGGCAACGGCAGCCCAGGCGCGCTGGAGCGGCGGCCGGGGTCTGTGTAATGGTTGAATAAAGTGACCCCCTCTAGGGAATCCCCAGCTGACAGTTACGTAAGGGACCGTGCGCAATTGCTGTGCTTAGCATGGAAACCCACCTAGCCCTGCTACGCAGTTTGCCTATCCTCCCCTCTGCCTCCCGTTCCCCTGCCGCACGGCAAACGGGCAAAGAGAGCGACCCACCTCCGCCAACTGCCCCCCGCCCAGGGGCACCCCCTGCTCTTAAGTAATTTTACGGCATGATTGAAACCACCGCCCTCTTGTGAAGGCAGGCTTCGCTGTGTATGTGTGAAGGAGAGATTTGCACCCTCAGTCGCTTATTTGTTTTAAACCTCTCTCATTCATATTATCCTGGCTTTGGGAGTCTTATACACGCTACTGCTGAAATAGCAGAAACTCAAAGTGCCATAGACAGGAGCTGCAGATCAGAATCTGTTGCTCGTCTAATTTAAGAAAAGGGCTCTTAATGCAATAATGAGCAGACACTCTGCATTTCTTGCACTGAAATTCACACACCACCACTTGATCCACACAGAGAGGGCGACTTTCAATACTGCCTGAGTATTAATTTGAAACTGAGGGATTTCTTTCCCTCCTCCCCCCCACAATGAGTGTGACCTGAAGGCAAATCTTACCAAGCATCTTACTATATCTCCCTGTCTCTGTGGTTATATTCAAGCTGAAACAGCACTCAAGTCAAAGGAAAAATATCTTCTTTGAAAAAATGTTTTATTTCCTGAACTAAGTTAGTACATGGAGTAGAAAGGAATTATAGTTTTCCTTTAAGTGCTCACTTGGGGCCATAATGTGCCATTGATTTTAAAACACAGCTCCTTACTGACTTTAATGAGGAGTTCTGCTTAAAGAAAACTGAAGGCCTGATATGGCCTTGGATTTCAGCGTATTGGTTGTGAGGGGCAAATGTTTCTCTGGAGTCCCTTAAACTGGAACAAGTGCTCACCTGCAGCTCTTGTTTGCTTGTAAGGAAAGGAGAAATGCCCACCTGGATCACCACTTGCTTTACATGAGGAACAAATTTTAGACGGTAGGCACCACATGCTGCAGAGGCCCTTCCTGGCTCCCGTTTGCTCTGCATGGAGTGGGATTCTAGCACAGTCGGAGTGCAGGTATTCTCCCGGGCTCTCGTGTGTTGAATCCATGTGATTTACAAGTATTTATAATATTGTACAAAGGGGAAAGCAGCCTGCAGTGCCACTTTTGGCAAGTGCCCGTTCAGGGTGAGGAAGGACAAGTCCTTCCTCCTTCTTTAATTTTATGCCATATGTTCCATTCACTGATATAAACATATACAAAATGAAACATATATAAGGCCTAGATTCAGTACGGCAGTCCTAAGGTTCTTTAATTACAGGCCACAAGATCTCCAAGAGAACAAAAAATATATATATTTTATGGAGCAAGCCAGAATTCAATTTCCTGCTGGCATACCTATCCAGAGCATCCTTCGCTTGGGAAAGTACTCCGTGTTCCTCTTCGGGAAGTTTTAAATGTTCCACATCTTTAAATTAGGGGTTGCTGCTCTCCTTCCAACACAGCAGTTAACCCCCTGTCTGATCTGGGGAGATTTCCTGCCCTTTGAAACACCTCGGGCTGGGGGACTCAAAGTTTTTCAAAAGTCAAAATCCACCAGTGCCCCCTTCAGTTGTTGTTTTCCCTCCCCTTGAACTCACTGCGTTTGATTTAGTCCAATTAAAATACTCGGTTCAGCTCTCCAAATCCACCTTTTCGCCCCCCGCCCCGAAGCGAGTAAGGGGAGCGCAGTCGTCCTCTGAAAGCCGGGGAAGAAAGGAACATTTCCCCTGCCCCTAACCCTGGAACAACCGGTAGTAGCCGTTTCTTCCCTTCCCTTCCCTTCCCTCCGCTCCTTCTCGCTTTTCTCTTTCCGCCCGGCTTTGTGTGAAGTTTGCGGCACATTGCAGATGAGCCCTTAGCGGCGAGAGGAGCCTATTGTTCCCCGCCAGGAACTGCTTGCTGGGGCTGTGCTGGCTTTTGCCTTTAGAGCTGCCTTCCGCAGTACCGGGACCAGCCTCTGGGGTCCGCTGTGTTGCGCTCTCGTCCAGGCAGAAGCACGGCGGCCTCAGATCTTTTTGTCTGAGAGAGAAGAGAAGTGAATCCCGCTGCCGCCGCCACCGCCGCCGCCGCTGCTGCCGTAGCTGTACAGTGTGTGTGTGTGAGAGAGCGAGCGAGGGAGCGAGCGAGGGAGAGGGAGGCTGCATGGAGCCGCGTCTGTAACACACACACACTGTCAATACCTCACTCCGGCTCCCCCCCCCACCCCACCACAACAGTAACCCAATTCATTGTGTGATCCAGCAGCACCATGTTGAGTCTCATGTGCAGGCTGGATCGGTTGGGTTTGTGGTGCTGAGAGAGGCAGCAGCAGCAGGAGGAGGAATTACTGAGAGGTGCCCCTCTCCCTCCCTGCCTCTCTGCGTGTGTGTTGTGTGGAGACAGGACTCGCAATTACCACACTCTCTGGGCTCCCTTATTCCTTTTAAACTTTTTTTTAAACAAGCCCCTCTCCATGGCTGATCCCCGGCCGAGCACGGGCACCTGGGTCTCTTAAAGACAAGGAGGAGCCGGGGATTGTTGTTGTTGTTGTCGGTCGTTTTTTTTTTTTTTTTAATTGGATTTTTTTTTAAGAAAACCTTTTTTAATACGAAAATGGCAAATTCGACGGGTAAAAACCCAGCAGACCAGCGGAGAAAGGGACTCGCTTTCCTGGACGAGCTGCGGCAGTTTCACCACAGCAGAGGGTGAGGAAAATGGGGAGATGGAACGGGAGGGGGGGAGGCTTTTAAACCGACTAGATCCAACTTCCAGCCCCTTCCCTGAAGGACACGGCAGCCCCAGCGAGGGGAGAAAAGGGGGCAGAGCTGACAAGTTGTGGTGTTTTGTGTGTATCTCCTTTGGCAGGTCTCCTTTTAAGAAGATCCCTGTGGTGGGTGGGAAGGAGCTGGATCTTCACGCTCTCTACACCAGAGTCACCACTTTAGGCGGATTTGGGAAGGTGAGTGGAAGTTTTAATTTGGGTTTCCCTCCCACTAACCTCTTCCCAAAAGTCTCCTCTGACCCCCGGGGGCGGCGGGGGGAGCTGGGGTGGCCGGGAACGGTGCTATTTAAAGCCGGTAAGAGAAGGTGGGGGGTGGAAGAAGGAAGCGAGCAGACAGGCAGGTTGGTGGCTTGGCCTTGTCGGCGGAGCGATGAAGGGGGGATCCGTGGGGGTACAGTGCACGCACTGCCTGTGCTCCCGGCCTCCTCCGGAGCCCCTTTCCCTGCCCCCCTTCCCCGCGGGAAGGCGAGGGGAGAGCGGAGTGCTTGGGTCCGTCAGAGGCAGTTTTCTTTCGCTTGTGATTGCAGCTCTGTGTGCGTCTCCCTCACACACAGGCAGAGAGGAGAGAGTCTGAGTGCAGTTTTAGTGCAACTCAAAATTAGCGGGCATGTTTAACATCGATAATCGGCACGGAGCATGGGCTAGGAAATGATCCTCGCAGCCGGGGGGGGGGGCCAGGCGCTGCCCTCCGAGCCCTTCCCCGAGAAAAATAACAAAAGGGGCACCCAAGACGGTGTGTAATCAAATAGCCATCTTTAGGCTTCAAGGCTAGGGACAGAAATGTAGGCCTCAAAAGAAAGGCCTCTCTGTGTCTGTGGATGTGTCTTGGGGGGCCGCGTCGGGCCGGCTCCCCCGCGCCCCCGCACCCCGGAGGCCAGGGGGCGCCCCCTCCGAGACTTCCGCCCATTTTTTTAAACTTCTTTGGGTTTTTAACGGACCGCGGTAGGATTTAAAAGGGGGCGACAGAGGGACTCCCGATTGGTTATTGTCCAGGCAGTAAAAACAAAAACAAACAAACCCCAAAACAATACAACCCTCCCGGCCGTTCCCCCGACTTTTTTTTTTGTTGTTTTGTTTTGTTTTTAGTACCTGTGGGAAGCAGGATTATACCTGAAGGAAAAATACTAGCGACTGTCAATAAGAAATATAGTCCTATATCCCATATACATACATTTTTTTTCTCTATATTTATTTATTTGCTTCATGGAAGCGTGTGTTTCTTCATGATGTTCACCGTCAACGACGTTTTTATGTGTATGTTGTGTATCTCGGTCTGTGTGTTGTTTTTGACAGGTATCTGAGAAGAATCAGTGGGGAGAAATTGTAGACGAGTTTAACTTTCCCAGAAGTTGTTCTAACGCTGCCTTCGCTTTAAAACAGTATTACTTGCGGTAAGTGCTATCATGCTCTTGCAGTAGTATTATTGAGTATGGGATTATATTTGCTTTTTAATGTGTGCAACAAAAAAATACCCCTACTCTTGAAAAAATGCAATAAGATAAAACAGAAAGAACTTCTAATTTCTTATTGGTCTGGTGCAGTGATAAGTTAAAAGTAATTTTGTTTTGCAATTGTTATATTTGTATTTTACATTTGTAAGCCTTAAACTTTCAAGGGATCCCAAGTATATAAACAATATATGTCAGAGCCATTTTTATTGATTATTTTAGAATGGCAGTACTAAAGGACAGTTACTAGGAGATCATATTAATGTAGTTACTGAAACTTAGTTTAATTTTGGAGCAGTGAAATGTGTTCATATAGGTAAACTTGTTTACTACTCTGTGAGGTTAGACATTGAATGAAAATGCATCTATGGGAAGACAGACTGCTTTAGATAAATCATATTGTTATCAGGTATTAGTAGCATACATTACTTTTGTTTTTTGAGTACAAGGAGCTAAATAATATTTTTTTTTCTGTTACTGGAAAAATACCAGGTTTCTGCAATTTTTAAAAGTAAGATTACATTCCTTAAAGTGATGCAGATTATTTTTTAATGTAGCATGGAGTTTATATTGAATATTTAAAATAACTATGTGTGTTACTGTTAAGTTACTAGATTTTTTTTTTTAGAAATTAATTTTGATTAACTTTTGGTGATTATTCTTTGAAAGATTTTAAAATTAAATATTGTATATACTTTAGATGTATATATTTTAGATGCTATGTACAAATAATTTAGAATGAAGCTTTATGTACATTGGTTAAGGAATCCAGTTTTATGTTTCTGAATTGTTTATGTGGTATTTTTCATTGCAGTTAATGATAAAATAGATGTGCAGTATGTACAAAAGATGTATGGGCTTTTGGACTTGTGTTTTGGTGATCTGAGTACACACAAGCTTTATCTGTCTCAGGTTTGGCCTTCTGAAATAGGAAATGCAGTAATTGTACAGGTGCACTTTCTATTGGTTGTCCTAGATTGACTTCCAGCTTGAAGCTGTAGAGTTCACAGCACTGTAGAGCAGTTATTGAGTTACAATGAAGTCTGGAAAACCTTAGTCAGATACCTGTAGTTACTGAATTTTTCTTTTTTGGTGATGACATATGATTTCTTTAATATCCAGACTAAGAAAAGAAATTACCATAGTTAGTAGCTTTAGCAAAGTTTATGATTGCTAGTAGGCCCAGGAATGAAGTGGGAAGCTCACTTTAGAATGTCTTAGGATTCTGTTTATTTTCTTTCTGTAATATGTAGTATTGGGAGAGTATTGCGAAAGATATGTTGGATTGTAGAAAGTGGTTTTTGCTTTTTTTGAGTTTTTTTGTTGGACCATGTAGTCTGTAACTTGACTAGATTTTACATGTAATTTGCAAAATGGTAGTTTTTTGGATTTTACCCTTTCTTCTTCATTTCCATATTTTAAAAATATTCTACTATTTTCTGCAGTAGAAGGTCATCATTTGTGTTTCATATGCATTTTGAATGTGTTTATATGTTGTGATGCTTAACACGATTAGAATAATGGTAATTTAGCCATATAATGATCATCTATTTTTAAATAAGATACTATTTTTTAATTTTGAATTGAACCTACAGAAATTTTATTTTTATTGTTAACATGCTGGTATTGACAGATTATTAAAAATACAATTGCTAAAAACATGTATAAATGGTCACATACAAATAATTTAAAGTTTTAAAAGTTTATGTGGAATTTAGAAAGATAACGTGAATAAGCAGTTAAGATGAATCTTTTAAAAATGCCTGCTTTTTATAATCTTTGTGATTTACACAGACTATTCTGAAATAAACTGTCAAGATTGTTTGGTTTGTTTTTTTGTTGTTGTTGGGCTTTTTTGAATTACTGCTTTACTCACTGTTGCTTCTAATACAGTATATGTTGGATGTGAAATGTTTCCTAGCTGAGCTCACCTCCCTCCGTATGCAGTAATGAGTCTGTCTGTCTGTCTGTCTGTCTCTCTCTAATATATATATGCATACACACGCATACTTATTTATCTGCTAGATTAACATTCATTTAGCTTTAACATAGAAGGTATGTTGGGGGGTTGGTTATAGGAAGAGAAAAAAATGCTCTAATGATTAATTTTTTGAAAAGGATTTTGTGTATCTATGTTGGAAAACATAACTTGAGGTTTCTTATAGGACTAGATTTTCGTGAACTGCTGAGCAGTTACCCTTGGAAAAAAAATGTTCCTGTTAAGAGTCAAGTCTCGAGTATGACTATAATCTTGGCCTCACTGTTGTAATGACTTTGCAAACAAAGACAAAAAAAATTGAGGCCTATTAACTTGAATATTAATTTTTACCCAATCATACATTGTATCCTTGTCCTATAAAGTGAGGGACCTGCATGGCAGATGAAATCCTGTTGAATTCAGACGGATTCAGTTGTGCGCACCTACATGAATACATTTGCAGATTTGGATCTGTGATAGAAAGTTGCTTCTTTCCATGAAACATCTGGCATACCATGTTGGCTGAGATAAGATCTCAAACTACATGGACCACTTTCTTGTTTTGCTATGTTATCTCTAATAACACAGTCATTTTGACTTAAAATTCCTGTTTGGAAAAGTTTAGAAAGTTGAATTATTTTTATGATGTTAGTGGTCTTGTTGGCTAAATCAGACTGAACGTTCTGCAAAACAGTCATCTTTTTTCTAGGCAGTTGTGAGGTGTGTCTTCTTTTTTGTTTAAATAACTTTTTGATTGCTGTGGAGTTTTGCTGTATCTCTTTGGTATGTTAGTCTTCATTAAAGGTGTGAGGTTTTAAAAATTGCTGATATAATTCTGATAGGTTATAGATAGATGATAATTGAATATATGATAGGCAAATCTCACCTACCCCTTCTCTGTTGCGCTGCCCTCTTTTCTCTCACAGGAAAAAGTTATCTGTAATAGGGAAAGTCTCAACCATTCAAACTTTGTGCTTGCATTGCTTTGAGCTGTCTGACAGGTGATGTAATTTATGCACTGTGGTTCTTAGTGAGCAGTCAAAAGCCACAGTGCCGATAAACATTGATAGACTGTACTCGTTAGTGTAGTTCTGTAGGTAATTCCCTTGAATGTAGTGCAAATTAGATGTTTCATCTCAACTGATGTGAATTAGTCAAGCATTTTCCAAATGTTTCTCTAAAGATTATTTTATAATGTTAATCAAAGTATTTTAATATGGGGCAATAAATGTGAATATTGGTAATGTAGGCATGCTTTTACATTTCTGTTAGTTGGTAAGCATACAGCAGGTGAAAGGGAAGTTAACATGAAATATATTCTGTTTTTCATGTTAATGGCTGGTTGGGTTACAGTCCTACGAAAAATTGGTTTGATGTGACCTCATATGTTAGTATAAGGTTCTGTTGGTTCTCACGTAAGCATAAGCGATGCATTTATTTCTTTTATGGGTCTTCATCTATTCTTTGGGAATGAGGGACTTTAAATGTGCAAATGAAGTATGCCTAAGAGAGTATGCCTAAGAGAATAAAAAATCAGTTTGCTTTTAGATTATATTTATATGCATTAAGATAATTTACGTGAAAGGAATCACAGGCTTAAGTGTCAGGTAGCATAAGTTTAATTCTGAATTCTGCAAAGAATTTCTGAAAGATAGGAAGCAGGTGTGTGTTGTAAGCTGGTAAAGGCAGCAGAAATGAGTTAATGCTAGTTAAAAGTGAGGAAGAATTTGCTTTTGTAAATATTGGTGAGCCAATGGAAAGTAGAAGTAGAGAGAAAACAGGTCAGTTTATAAATGAGAAGGGGAATAAAGTTATTATAAAGAAGGCCATTATGCTGAACTTCCTAAAATTATATATGTAATAAGATGAAAAAGTGTGAGCAGTTAAAAATCAGGACCATATGAAATAGTTACTGACAAGAAATAGAGAGGGTACGTGCAAAAATATGAAGATATTTGTAAGTCATTTGATCTTTAAGGTGCCACTAAGAAATAGAATAATAGTATTGATTTCCAAAAAAGAAGCATGAGCTGAAGAATTAGATAAATTTGTGGGAGTTCTAACTACTGTTTTTATTAAAATGGACCATATATTGAAGAAACAGGAATAAGCAGCTTGGAATTTTCCAAACAAAACTACTTTTTACAAAATTGTCTTTGTTGTTCTTGTTTAGTGTTTAAAATTAGGATCTGATACTGCAACAGCATCTGCACATAGATCAGTGAGTATGGATGAGTACAAGACTGACTTGCCCACCAGATCTGTTTGCAGAGTCAAGGCCCTAGTGGATGAAGGGAAAGTTGTAGCTGTATTAGTATTTTATATATTTTACTAAAATTCAGATACATCTCTAAATTGTTCATTATCATATTATTTATGTATATGGGTAATCATCTGAATGAAAAATGGGATGAAGAACCATAATCAAAAATAGAGGAAAGTATGTAGAATACATTTGGTGAGTCACTGCGGTTTTAGGGTCTAAAAGAATAACATCAGTGCTTACATATGCATGTAGTGATACAAGTTTAGCCATTTTAGGCGTACTTAATGTCTGTATTGATGAACTTTATGAGAAAGTGAATAGCGCCCTAGTGGCATTAGTGGATGATGATAAACTGGGAAGAATTACAAACAGAAGTGAGGGCAGAAAAATAAAGAACAGTTATCTAAAGAAATTAGACACACTGTTGGAGAATACAAATGAGACTTAGTATGGAAAATGCAAGCTAAAACATTTGAGGGACAGTAATCCAAAACAGGTGTTCATTGTGAGGGAATAACCTGGAAAGCAGTATTGCTGAAAAGGGATAGGAGAGATACCATGGGTCTGATAATCCTGTCAGTTGTGTGCACCAGACTCTCTTTCATATGAAGAGTATTTGTGCATGCTTCTGACAGGAAGAACAGGCCCCAATCTGCAATATGTTGTATAGACTTTGTAAAAGCCAGAATGAGTTTAGGTTGCATCCACAGAGGTGTTGAAAAAAGCAGAGATTAATTTTTGTATAAGATCGTGTGACTGTATTTGGAGTACTGTTTTACTTTCAGCACCTTTGCAACAAGTGGGGCAGCTTGAGGTAAGTTTAGAGAAGAGCAACAAAATCTTTAAAAGGCTGAAGGGACTGATTTGTTAACAAAAATGGAGGGAGAGAAATAAGTATGTTTTGCTTGGCTAAATGAATATTTTCAGTGAAAAAAATGGACATGATAAGCATTTTGAAGGGTCTGCATACTTAAAAGGGAGATTGATTTAAATAAAATAAGGGGCTAAGTTAATGTATAAACTGAGATGAAACTGAGGGAGAAAATTCAGAGCAGATAGCAGCACAAAAAAAATCTAAGATTAAGATGTACTTACTCAACTACTGAACAGTATGCCAAGCAGAGTGGGGGAAACCCACACCATGGATCATTCAAAAGTAGCCTGTTCAGGACACCAATACATGTGCAACAGGTAACGAGCCAGGACTGGCAGAGAAATGAACCAGATGACCTTACAGGATCTGTCCATCCTTGAATGACACTGTAATGAAGGTTTTCATCTTGCATTGCTACAGATACTTATTGTGATACTACAGACTTCACCTTAGAAAACTGTTGCACTTAATTTTGTCACAAATTCTGCAGTCATTGGCAGAACAGAAAACAAATGTACGGATGACATTTATATTATATCTTTTTTTAATTATTTTTTCCCCCTCAAGAGTTATAACACGTGTTTCAGTCAGATATCTGAGACCTCGTTTTTAAGGCTTAGGTGATATTTACGTAGTTGGAGGGGGAATTTTGTTTTAGTTATACAGTAATAATATGGTTGACATATTTGTAATCAAGGCTAGTTAATGTTCATGCTATAAATGTTCATTTTGGGGGATTAAATATGTTTGTTGTTAAAAATCTCAGAATGTCTCTCAATATGAGTTATTTATTTGGATGGATGTTGTCGTCTTGCCAGAGTGGTTGGGAATCCACTCAAAAGTTAATGCAACTTTTATACTATGAAATTTGCATTAGGCCTTTTCTAAAGAAAACAGCAGGTAAAAGGGAACATAGCTACCATAAAATTGCTCTTTCTTAGAGTTATGTGGTGATACCATGCAGATGAGTTTGGCCTCTATCAAGTTTCTGAGCTTTTACTTCTGAGGGTAAACTCCTCTCTTAATGATGAAAAATGTAGTGAAAAATTAGTGAGGTGTATGTTAACACTTTCTCTTCCTGTTTACTTTCCTGCAGGCCTTTTGTTAGAAAGAGATATCATGATTTAGATCACTGCTGCTAAGCTGAAATATATATGGGTTTATTTGGGGGGTGGAGAAGGAGGCAGGGAATGTTATACAGAATTGTAGTTGTTTAACTTGAAAATTCATGTTGTAAGTGGCATCTAGACAGATGTCAGAACTAATAACCTTAAAAGAATAGGTTTCTGGAAGCACTATAATAACTTTTGATGACTTTAAGACCTACTGAATCTTCTAATAATTGGTGGAAAGTTTATATTAAGACCATTTTCTAATCTTGAACTGAAACAATATCAAAATTAATTTATACTTTTTAAATATTAATAGCTGTGGTAACCTCTTAAGTTTGAAAAAATGTTCAGCACATTACAGTAAGATCAAGAATATGTATGGAGTGCAAAGGTATTGCTTCTTCCCGAGTAAAGTGGAATAAGCCTGGGCTATAATTTGTTCTGTTTTACAGGTGAGGTACTAGAGATGCATAGAGATTCAGCCCATTACTATGAGAGTGTATGTCAAATGGGAGTGAAATCCAAATACAGTAAAGCCTTCTTTTATAATGCTAGAATCCAGTTCTGTCAGGCAGATTTCTTCCTCTTCCTGAGTCTTAGTTAAACCATCCATAAAAGGGGGTATTGCTATTTGCCATCTTTTTTAATTCCTCTTTAATCAATAGCTGAGGAAACACTGGGGGGAAAAAAAAAAGATAGTGTTGTGATCCATGAATTGTAAAACTGTGAAAACAAAATATGTGACAGATTATGAGATTGGATTGTTTATATCTTGTTTTGCTTTGTTTTCTTTTTGAAATGCTTGTTCAGAGCGTCAAAGTGGTGTCTTTCAGCTTAAATGGGACTATTTGGAGTAATTGTAGTACCAGTCCACATTGTTAGAAGATGTGTAGTTCACAGAGGAAATTGGGTATAGGCCAGAGATCCCATGAAAATCTTGTTTCTGGTTATCAGTCCGATACATATTTATTTTGTGGCCTTAGTTAAATCATTTGCCATATTTTTATTCATATTTATAAAGTGGGTATACTGATGTTTGTTTACCTATCTCACAGAGAAGTGTGAGACTAAGCTTTTTAATGCAAGGATAGTGTCTCTTCGTGCTTCTATGTCATATCTTAAATATTTGAAAATGAATATAAATTAGGAATATATGAGGAAAATAAAACTATTCATAATCTGTTTGCCCTCTGCAGTGTTGAGAAGCAGAGAATATAACATAGATGAGAGGAAGAACAATCTTTATTCCTTAGGGAATAGATAAACTTGGGATACCTAAGCAGAGAAATATTGGAACGGTTGGAAGAAAGAAGCTTATCTTAAGGAAGGATAATAAAACAGCAAGATGGTACCCAGAATAGTGAGCTTAGGCTTTGCCTGAGGTACTAGATTAGTGAGCTAGGTTTCAGATCTAAAATACAGTCTCCTTGGAGCAGCGAGTTCAAGTCTAAGCAGACACGAATGAGATTTTCAGTGGTGAAACTGAGTTTTCTACTTTTTGTTTTCATATCTTTAAACTGAATGTGCATGAATTTATTTTAGCTCCAGATAAATTGGAACAAGCCAACTATGCTTCAAGAGGGATTGTGTACCATTATAATTATAACAGAATGGAGTTGTGTTGAATGATGCACTGGAGCATGTTTCTCTGCAACAGTGAACTGTATTCGTATTATTCCCCTTTTTTATTGCTGTGGGAGGAGCAACTATTCAGTTTTTTAGAATAATTTACAGCCTTAGTTGTCAGTCCCAGCTTCTTCAAATACACACAAATTCTATTTAGTAACACAATCATTCTGATTCAGAGACACTTTTCTATCACAGTGTTTGCTAGAGTTTTTGTATGTTTGTTTGCTTGAAGTTTAGGTAGGTCATACTTAGGGCTGTATGTATTTCTCCATTGTTACATACTGTGACGTCTGCTAGTTGGCCTCTGCCTTCCAGTCCAAAGGTTGCTGTGCTTCCATGATAATCCATGTATAGAGATTCTCAACTCTTAAGTCACTAAGTCATATGACTAACTCTGAGTGAGTAGCTCTTTTAAAGCTCTTTTGAGAAGTGTTTTGTAATAGTGTTATAATAATGTGTGTTATTGGGACATGATGTGTTGGGGTAACTGTTCTTCCAAGATAGCTCCCAGGGACTTAAGCTAAATGATAATAATTTAATTAGGGGGGAGGGGGGTAAATTTAGTAAGTTCTGAGTATGTTAGCAATGATTATGATATAGAATATATGTGTTTGTGCACTGTGTGTTTTTTTTAACTATATTAATGTTAAACAAACAAAACCCTGGGAAATAAACTTAAGAGTAGTACTTCCCTTGTACAGTTCATTTTGCTCAAGAGTGTCTGGGTTCCAGTGACCTCAATTAAATGTTGTAGAATCCAGGCAGTGGCCAGCTAAACAGGTCTGTGTTACAGACTTCACATCTGTTCTTTGTAATTTGGGGGAAGATAGGAGAGCTTTGGAACACTGGAGATTGCAGAGCTGTTTCTTGAATGCTTTTCTCTCCCCGATACCATCTATGAAAACCTAGGAAAAGTTACATTTAAAATAAACAGTCTGTGTTCATATACTGCTACAGTTGCACAGTAAATACCTGAAAAAGTCAGGATTGACCTAATTTAAGTCTGAATGTGCAACTTTATCTTTGTCTCTAGAGTATATACTTTATAATAGAGCCTTGTACTTTCTGTGGTAAATGGGAATAAGTTCCGTGGTAATATTAATCTGTTGTATCGTTGTGAGATGCTCTTCATTTTCATATAAACACACATGGTTTTGGCTAATAGTTTAATGTGGTAATTGATTACTCTTAATATTGGTTATTTCTGAGGAATTTTTGGATGTGCTTTCTGGGCATCCTTTCCCCACTACCTTGGCTTCTGTGGTGTTACCCACTTGGGCCAATTAGAAAATCCTTTCCTTTGCATGTGGGCTAAGGGGGAGTCCTTGTTGCTATACTGTTTACCCAGGTTGCCTAGCTCACATGTCTTTTTGTCTCTTGTTCTCTGCTAATCATCACCTTCTCAGTATTTGACTACAAGCTGGAATTCACCTACTCTTCCTTGACCCCTTGATGTCTGTATGCATAGATGGCACATGAAATATTTACTGTAATCAAATAAATTTCTAACTGTAAAAAAAAATTGAAGGAAAAAAAAAGTATATGCAGGTAAAAGGGCAAGAGGACAAAGCACTAAATGTCAGGTGCCTAGCAACAGTAAAATACTGAATTTTACAGCAAAATGGTAATGGATTCCATGGTATCTGAAAAAATTCTGCAGCTGTGGAACTGTAGAATTCACAGGATCCAGACCAATATCTGCTGGGTATTTCACAAATCTGAAAAATGTGCTTTTGGGTACTCCACAGATCCAGTCGGGCATTGCAGCACTGGTGTGCATTTTGTTTGTTTTTCCAAGGTCGTTTTTGCAGCTCTAATGAATATAACTGTATATAACTATTTTTTTTTCCAGTGAATTTTGTTTCTGAGCACAATTCTATGCAAAGGCTGAATCCTGTAGCAAATTATTGTGTTTAATTGGGTTTGAAGAATATACAGGGCCCTAAATATCATACAGCTTGGAATATTTTTACTAAGCATGTTTCTTCAAATGCTTCAAAATACTTTATTTTCTTCAAACTTAGCTAAACTTGTTAGCCTGTTTAACACCATGTGCTTCTCTGTATACCATGAAGTAATTTATTAGACAGACATTACATTAATCAGTGCATATAGAATCACAATAAAAGTGTGCAAGATCAGAAAATCAAAATACAATACTAAGTGACAACTTCTTCACATTCAGTAATGTTTCATTAATATGTTTTCTAGTCAGTATGTTATTACCGAAATATAGTCACATTTCTAGAAATGTGGTTTCTTAGATGAATACAAGATTTTTTTTCTATTTAGATCTATTATTTTTACATTATCAGTGTGCAGATCTTACTCTTCTATAGCAGCTTTCATTCCCCTAATAAACAATTTAATTGTATTGTAAAGAAAGTCCAGCCATTGAAGAAAGTATGCCTTAAGTAAGGTCAAAGACAAAGCTGACTTAAAAATTAATCTTACCATTCTGCATATAATCATAAACAAACACCTGACCTACCTAAATGTACTGATACATCTATGTATGGATATTTGTGTGTGATGCAGTTTGAGATGTTAATTGTCCACAAATTTATGTGCTCAACAGAAAGCAAAAATACACAGTTAGTTTTATGGAGACCTGATGCTTGTATAGGTCCTGAGTTTGCCCATGTGGAATTATCTTGGTTCTGCCTAGGGAGAGCCTTATCCCTGTTCAGAGTTGGCCTGAAATTGGTGGCATTCTGTCTGTCTTGTAGTCTGTTCGTAAAGCCAAATGTCTAGGATCTGGATCATGTGTATTAATACAGAACGCATCTGCTTTATCAGGAAGAAAAAATTAAAAAGTGAGATCAATAAAGATATAATCAAAACTTAAGATACCAAAATTGGTGTAAACTGAGTATTCATTTCTTTAGTTGTCCTTGGCTGGTCTTTGCATGTAAGTAAAAGCTGCAGACACAAAGTGTTGTTGTTGTTGTTGTTTTTAATACTTTATAAAACAACAGGCTTTGGTTATATATACGATTACATGGATTCAAGTTTTTATTTTTTATTATTATTATTTTTTTAGCCTGCTTGGTGATCTAGCTAAGTCAGAAAAACAAAAAGCTGTTGGAATTTGGTAAAGAACCAGTTGATTGGAAGAAATAAAAAATGTACTTTTAGCTTTCAAAATCCACTTAAACCCTCTGTTACATATTCAGTATGGATATATATGTATTTTATACTGATTGGTTCATGGCAGTTGACAATCCAAACTTAGCTTAAAAAGTCCATATATTTCATATAATTATTGGTGCAAAGGTACTCTTTAACATTATTTCTTATGATCGTTTTCCAAAATGTATCAAAGAACTTGGTTTTTTTTATAATTTCATCAGTATAGTGTGATCTGTAGTATTGCTGTCTTACAGCACTTGCAATATTAAAATAAATATGATTAGAATCTTTTTTTATATTCTGGAAATAATGATGGAAAGTTATAGTGAAGTAGGCACAGCGTAAATATGATTGTTCACATACCGTATAATATACAGCAGCAATATAAACATGCAGGGTTGTTAATCTGGTTGCCTTACTGCATGAAACTTTTGAAAAGTAAGTTGTGCAGAGCTCTGCTGTAGAAGGCTGTGAAGTAGAAGCGGTTCTCGGGACTTTTTTGGCTCTGAGTTTAGTCACAGTATGTGTTTGGTATAGTTTAGGGGCTCAGAGACTTCATGTATCTCTTAACTTGGCAACCGCCTGTTGTGAAAAGGCAGCCCTCCTTACTAGGCAGCCAGTCAATGCGAGCGTACAGCTCGGAGGCACCAAGGTGCACGTGTACGGGTGAGTTGCTGGCCAGTCAGAAGACACTCACACTCTGATTAGGCAGCTTCCAGCTGGAGTTGCGTGCTAACCCTGCTTCCTGTTGGGCCAGATAACACAGCCTGCTTCTCAGCCACCCACAGGCTAAAGAAGAGGGAAGACAAGGTGTTTGGAGATATTTTAATGAGAAGGGAGAGGAGACCATCTGAGCATAGGTGAACTGAATTGCAGAGGGAATGGGTGCGAATGTAGAGAGGTCTGGGTGTATTGTTGCACTGGGTGAGAAGGAAGGAATGTGGGGATATTGATGGAGGAAACACTTTGTTAAGAAGGGTGGATGGGGTGGGTATTGCAGAAGGTAAAAGAGGGATTTTGTAATCAAATGCTGATAAGTTACCATCTTTAATGGCCAACTCCCTCATTTGAATTGGCCACAGGATGTTATTTGACTTGTGGCCCAGATGATAGGTTACTACAGAATGAAGGTTGTCATAATCTGTAAAGAGCTGAGAGATCTCTGGACTTGACTCTTGGACTACCTGCCTTCTACAGCTTAGTTTTTTTACAGTGAGGTTCTGACTTATCAGTGTAAAACTTATAGTGGTTCTTCTGAATCTTTGCTGCATGAACAGATTATTAATTTCAGTTCTGTTAGTTTATATTTTTTCATTAGCATTGAATTACCATTTTTATTCTGATTTTTAAAATGTCATCATTACAATTACTATTATTTTTATCATTATATTAACATATCATAAAGGCATAAAATTGCATATTATCAAGTATAAGATTTTATCTCTTCCTTAAAGAGCTTATGGGGAGAAAAGTCTCATCCTGAAAAATATTTCTTTATGGTGTTGCTGTACTTAAGAAAGCTAAGACGGATATGTTTGTGGAACAGTAAGTTTTGTTTTTTTTTTTTTTTTTTAATGCTGTTGTCACTTTGAGAAAACTAGTAGAAAAGTAATATTTATAAATATTTTATGTCTACTATATATAGAAAATAAATAGATTTTGTTATATATGCATAGCACATGAAAGACTGGATGATGTGACATAAGATTTGTTAGCTTAAGTTTGGGGTAGCTTGCATTTGGACTATTTTTATCCCAACTCTAATACTGTGTATTTGTTAAGAATCAATTACACGATGAGAGTAAAAAATTTAACTGAGTGAACTTTCAAAACTTCAGATAACTTGAGAGAGAAGTTTTTATATCTATAAACGTGAAGATTTAGAGACCAAGTCTTTATCTTACATGTGAAAGTAAGTACAAAGTACTCCTTTTTCACAGTTTATGATCATATATGCTATGAAACAATTGCTTGTCCTGGGTCTTAGGCTTGTATAATTTGGGAATAGAACTTTTAAACTCAGCCTGCTTTAAGCAGAATGCAAAAAATGGCTGCTGTTTAAAACTGCTCCGAAGTATGGGCTGTAAGTTGTTCTGATCAAGATGGTTAGTGGACAGAGGGTAGGTGAGGTAGTCAAAGATGTGGGCAAACTGTATTTTTCATGCAACTCTGCAATTTATACAATATTTTACAGATATTATCATGCAGCTACATATTTTTTTGTTTCTGCCATGATTAGAATTATTTCTGCTGTTAAACTGATGGGGTTTTTTGGCCAAATATAATGTAAATTTGTGTTAGTTTGGTGATTGTGCTTATTGTCACTCTTTTCTGAGCTGTCAGCCACACTGATGTCTCCAGAGAATAAAAGCAATGTGTTATTTAAAAGGGGTACATCTCTCCTTTCTCTACCTCTTGCGCTACCTCAGGGCATACAGGAGGGTGGAAAAGAGCAGAGGTCATCATTCTCTTTCTTGCCTATGTACATCAGAAATTATTGCTGTTATCTTATGTAGCAGCTTGCTGTGTCCTTTTCAAGCAGACAGTACTGCTCTCCCTTGAGTGTCTGCTGGCATTGCCCCCCGATAGTGATATAAACTCTGCTTTTAGGGTTTTGGTAGGTTTTTTGTTTGCTTGTTTTTAATTGTAAAGATCTGCTTTCATGGAGACCTGCATCAGGGTTCCACTGACTACATTAGGTGCTGAGAGACATGCTAGCAGATTCTAGTCCTGAATTGTCTAGTCCTGTTTGGTTTTGTTTTTAAAATCAACTTGGGTAAGTTATTCATTTAGGCTTACAGTTGATTTTCTGAAAAGAGTTTTTGGGGTTTTTACCCTTCTAAATTTGTGGAGGATGTCACGGATACTCAGGGAAGTCATATGATAGTCTAAGCAAGAAGAACAACACAGGCAATCTGTAGAAAAGGCTCCACACATTTAGGCAAGTAATCATTCTTGGGATTTTTTTTTCTTTTTTTTTTGTTCCTCCATGCCCTCCTTTTAACTAGGTTTTACTACAGTAGATCTTGTCACTTAGATGATTTTCAGGGCTAAACAGTTGTCTTGTGTTCCTGGAAGTTATTTACAAATGGAGATAAATAGTTTTTTTTGGCAAGTGCTTAAAATGGAGCAGCAATTTAATGAAAATGATCAAATTGGTAAAAACTTCAGAAGGTCTCACAGTAGTATGTATGTGGATGCTGAATGAGGAAGAGAGAGAAAGATCAGAGGATTTTAGGAAGTTTTAAAATGAAGGTACATGATGATGAAAGAGTTTATTATTTTTGTGGTTCTTTCAAGAAAACTGAGTAGGGATATTTTGCCAGGAGTGGTCATAGAAAAGGAGAGCTTTCATAGTAACAGGTTGCCTGTATAGGAAGATATGTACAGTGTTTGCATGTACATAAATTTTATATGCATAAGGTGTTCTTGAGAGAATAGCAATGTATTGATGATGCAGGAGGCAATGATAGATAAATGCAATATGGGAAGTAAAAAAACAATTTATGAAAGGAAAGACTGAATAATGCCCGAAAACATTTCCCTTGACCATGAGAAATTCTTGTGTAATCAAGACGCTTAATCAAGCAAAATTATGAAAGTACCACAAGGATATTTGGTGAAAAAGAGTACAAATAGCATGGAGTTAATAATAACGACGCAAGAGACATATGGTTGATTATGAGCAATGTAAAATTGACAGTTAACGTTGAAAATGAAATACAGAATATAAGAAAGTGAGTATAAAATGCTGCCATTTTTAGGAATTGTTTGTGGCTTACCGTCAATAGAGGAACAAGAGAATCCTTAATACAGATTTGGACCTTTTGTCAGAGAGTGAATAGAGAGGTGTTTCAAAACAAATACTGTTAAATTAGATTCTGCCAAGTCTCAAATCCTTGAGATCCTTTGGTATCTCCTACAGTGGGAACCGAAATGCTTGAGAAGAGGAGGATGAAGTCCAGGAGTCGTCTAGCAGGCCATTTGAGGCATTATTTATGTGATGTTTTGTATTTACTTCCTTATAACCAAAGTTGTTTTTATACAATTTGAATGACTTAAAAAGTCTGTCAAAGAATGCCCCACTATGTAGCTTCCATTCATTGTTTTTAGTCTTTAAGTATAACATATTGCTGTTACGGACCTCACTTAAATTTTTAGTGCTAATCAGTTCCGAGATCACAACTGTGGTGCCTGGCAATAATCCAGGTACTGATACACAAGGCAAGGGCATTTGCCCTTAGAGGAAGGAAATCCCAAGGAAGTATGCTTCTGCAAGATCACATCAGTGAGCAACAGTGCTTACCTGCTGGATGTGCCTGACATTGTCGCTTTACCTTTTTTCTGTTTGTATCTCAATCTTCATACGGCCTTTCTCTCTGCTGTTATTATCCAGGAATATGTTCATTGCTATCAGCCCTGTGTGTTGCAGTGGATGATAATTGTGAGGAGCCAAAGACTATATAGGCTCCAATATATAAATATATATATATATTTATAAAAATAAACAGAAGAATAGATGTTAATCTAAATGTAAAATGAGATCATCTGTAGGACTCATTTTTCCCTCTTAACCTTTGTCTCCAAAAATGGATACGTGTTATTGGTAAAAAGCATATGTCATACATCTTTTTGAGCAGGTGGTTGGTCTTCCACCACTTCTTTATGTATTATATTAGTGCTTCAGAATTTTAAAACTGGCTCTCAGCTGTCAACTGCCTCTTGAGATAGTCTCTGTAGCACCCTCCTTGTCTTAGTAATGGGGGTGGAAATGCAGTCTGTGTGCAGTCTCGCTGTATTCCATTTTCAGGTGCATATACTTTGACCCTCAGAGGACCTGAGGAAAACAAGGTGGTTGTCTGCAACAGTTTGGAGGTTCTGAGTCTGAACTGATACAGTTATCTAACACAGAGTTTGAGAACTGCTACCAGAAACGTTTCTCACTTTTATGGTAAAATCTTAATCTTAGAAAATATCTCAAATTCTTACTTAGTAATGCAATGCAGTATGCAAAATCAACCTTCCTCTTTGGTTGGTTGGATTTTGTTGTAAGAACACCGTGCACAAGATGTTTGTTTGAAAGGATGGCTATTTTTCTGTACTATAGTTCTCATCCTGAAGATCTCAGTCCTGTGTTCAATTTAACAAAATGTTATTTCTTACACATATTTGTTGAAGTACTCAAAAGTGGCATGTTGGAGGATTATATTTTGCAGTTGTACAGTAATGTTTTATATGTAAAAATATTTAATTTAATTACAAGAAATACTCTTTGGAAAGTGCTCTTTGCTGCAAAGTAGATGAGGGCAATGAAAGACTACTTCAGCCACATACGAATTGCATTGCGGGCTAGCTAGCTCAGCATTCCAGGTGGTTTTGTCTGTGAGCTTATATCTTAAAAGGATGGATCCAACCAGCTTTTCTCACATAGGAGCATTTTTTTCAGCTTGGAACTAGGAAGTTTTAGTATTTTCTGTCTTATTATGTTGAAGTATTTTAGAAGTTTGTATTATAATTAGGAACTTCTTTTGTACATGGTAGTAGTTGTTTTTTTGTGTGGATAAACTAAAACCTACATGCCAGTGTCCTTATTAATCAGGGATACTGTTATCACCAAATTTTAGCAGGCAGTTTTCTTCTAACCTTTCTCAAGTTTGTCTTTCTCAATCTCCTGCTCCTTTTTATGTATATTCAAGACCTGATTACGTCGCTTTTTACTTATTTATAAACTTTCTCCATTGGTATCAGTCTTCATGTATTTAGTCATTTATTTCAGCACTGGAGTAGGCAAAGCTCTCATACTGAAACATAAAAAAAGATAAGCAAATCTATTTTTCTTTTACCATTCTACAAAGGAGTGGTTTACTACTACATAAAGAACAATCAGTTTTAGGCTTTACCTTACATAATTGTGTTAAGAATAAATAAAAATCTTCACCTGTAATCAAAGAGTAGTTTACTGTTTGGCCTGATTGTAATACTCCAAGTTGCTCATGAACAAAAGGAATCAGTGGCCTTCCTGCTGAAATGATGAAGAAGCTACCTAATACAGTACTTAGTACTTTCAGTGTTTTATCAGACATAATAAAGATAATAATAAAGATAGTAGAAGTCTTGAATTTACAGCCAGTATACAGCTGACGACAGTGATGACAACTGCATATCACTCATTAAAATTCCTCCCTACTTTTCCATATTTTTTTAATAAAAAATAGAGAGTAATTAAGCTTTTATGTACTGATGTTTCCATGTTACTTAGACTGCTAGTGTGTGTGTTTACCTTTTGTCTCACTAAGGTGAATAACCCTACTTCACATAGATTTTTAAATCATGGTTGTTATCTGAATAGGACAGTGAAAGGTGTCAGGATTGTTAAGTTGTATAATTAAATGTATTATTGTTTGCAGATTATGGCTAAACTTAGCACAATAGAATTTTGTCATAGTACAGTTTTGGTAAATGTGGTTCTTGCTGTAAAGTTTTTTTTGTAAGTAGGTGGGAGGGAAAGTATTCTCATTGACTCTTAAAAAAACCCTTTAAACTCTGAAACAACTTAAAACAATTTATTTATACATTTAAGATACTCTGTTTTATCACAAATAATTTCCCTTTGTTCCAAAAGTCTTATAAACACTTATTTTAGGGAGAATTTGTATCATTATGCAAAATTAAAAGGATGAAGTGTTTTGTTCTAGTTTTTTTCTTTTCTTTAATTATTCATGTTTGTGTACAGGGGTATGTTGTCTCACATTTAACCTTGTATAAAAACTGTTAGCAGTTCCTTCCTTACTTTTTCCATTATGACAAGTTCAGATACTTTTTTGTTATTCCAGAACTACTTTTGGTTGTAGCAGACTACTGCCATTTGGCAGGGTCAAAGCCTTATAGTTAGAGAAGTGCCTTCTGTTTGTCCCATTATGTTACATTCTACTTTGTCTGCATTTTAGATGGTTAAATTGACTTTCCCTCTGCCTTCTTTATTTACATTCTTCAGGTTAACTTGACAGCAGGTCAACTAAATATGAATGGCAGCTATGCCACTATCAAAAGAGCAGGAGTAACATACACCGTAGCCAGGATGATGCTTAAGTGCTGGTGGGGCCTCCGGAGTGGTTTATGGTAGGGAAAGAACTGAGCCTGGCTCTCCTGAAGGCTTTCCTAGTCTGAAATTTTTGCAATGGTGCCAGTTTGTCTTTTTCCTCTTTGAATACTGTAAACTGAGCACATGCAACAGAAGTTTCCCATCTCTTGACAAGGGGGAGGAGAAAGCTGAGCTGGGCCCCCATCTTCCTTGACTTATCTGGTGGTACTAATAGGCCATCACCTTTGTTCGAGATGATTACTTTCTACCTCTTAAGCTCTAGTGCTGTTGGAGAAATCACTGATGTACTGCTTTATATTTTCTGTTTTCCTTCTAGGAAGTAAGATTTACTAGGAGTAAATTCACATTAAAAAAAAAAAACAACTTCAGAATTCAGGAAATGTCAGAATTATTTACCTGATTCAGCATTTAGATGCTTTCTAAAAATGGCAGGGTAACGCTTTCCCAGCACAGTACCTGGACATGCTCTGTGTTGATGGTGGATATAAAAAGGGGTAGAAATAGCAGACTGTGTATCTAATTTCTTATGAGCTTTTGCAAACTACCAAGAGCAGTTTGTTTTGCAGTACAGTTTAAGTAGTTTTAACATGAGTATTTTTATCAGGATTTTTTCATGTGATATAAAAATGAAAAAATTCTAAATGAGAAAGTGCAGAAAATAAAAAATGGAAGACATTTATCTTACCTGTTTATTTATATAGTGTTCAGTGATGCATATTTTGAGAACCGTATTTATGTACACTGATATAAGAGGAAATTTTGTAATTTTTAATAAAGACAGTACAAAAGATGAGTATTCTTTTTTTTGGAGATGACAGTAAAGAAAAAAAAAACCAGTACATTTGTATGCTGACACTTGGGCTCCTCACAGGATCATCATTATAAATACTGAGAAATGGAGGAATATCTAATACCTTCTGGACAAGTTTGCAGGAAAAAAAAAGGGAGAAAGACCATCATATATTTTCTGCATTTCTGAAGTGTATTTTATAATAAGGAATATTTGCAGGAAAATAAAATCCTTGTTAAGATTAGTCTGTTGCTTTTTTTATCTAATGCTGCAATCCCTGATGATGATATTACAAATGGTTCCTGTGCAGAGTATTATGATATGGTGATTTGGGATTATGATTTCATATGAGAATGGGGAAATGGAGTGTATCATATATTTTTCACAAAACATTAGTATTGTGTGTTGGTAACTTGTGGTTTAAAAGCCATGGCAAGTTGGAACCAGCTATGCTGATTGAATAAGTTAGTCTGAGGAATTAGAATATTGTTACCTTTTCATAGTGCATTTCACTGAAAAAAATATTAATGTAAGAGTTAAAATGCTAAAATGAAGTACAACAGTTTCTAGTTTATCTTTGTAGTAGTTTGTCTACATATGACACTTTCAAAACATTTTTTATGTTTTGGGAAACATTGACTAGTGTGTTAGGAAATAATTTTCTTCTTTCTGTACTTAGCTAAGGTAATGGGAATTACTTGATTTAAGGCTTCATGATAGAACATGTATATAAATAGTTATCTTTCTGAATGCAGCAAATTAAGTAGGTTGATCTTGACTTAAACTAATAATTTTTTCCATGATAATGGAAAAAGCTGAGGCAATACTGGGAATATGAAAGTGGACACAAGTGCAATTCACTGTTTTTGGTTGAAGATCCACGAATCTGTTCCTGTGTATTTTGGGATGAATTGGTTTCATCACATAACATCATTAATATTTGGCTGTAATGGAGCAGAATAGAACATCTGTCTGATTGTATTGGTATTAGTGTCAGATTATAGATAGGATGACAAATGCTGCTCGTATGTCATTTTTATGCTTCTCAGGTAGTGAGGCCACACCTGTAAGACAGAGCATCCTTCAAACTTGAAACACCTGTAGAGCTAGTTGTTCAATTATATTCAATTTCCAACACTGAAAGAAGTGTGGTTTTTCAATGACTTCCATTTCTCATTAGTCTGTGATGTGGTTTTGAATACTGCAGGTGAGGGGAAAATAAGGAAGTTCTGCAATCGTTATTTTTTTTATTTTTTAAAAGATGCTTTATAGTCATGTTACGTATATGAGATATGGTTGAAAGATGAAGTTAAAGCTGAATATTGCAGATCTTATTTAAATGTAGACATTATTAAATTGGAAAAGCTAAGCTGTATACAACTGAAATTTTAATCTAGCAAGTTAGAGCATTGTCACAGCATCTGTAACTCATCTCTTTCAGTGAACTTTTTATTATGGTATATGTAAGTCTTAATATAAGTTATGGCTAGTTATAGTTGTGACTAAGAAGAGAAACATTTATTTTCTAACCACTTGTTTATTCTGATTCATTAAATGTCTTTCTCAATTTAAAATATTTAACATAAACAGCAAAAAAGTTATTGTAGTGCCAATTGCAAAAGAAGTGTTGTATTAATAAGAAAATAAGCAAATGTATAATTGCTACTGTAACATTCTACCAATGCTCACTCTAAACATTCAAGAAAAAATACAGAACATCTGAAAAATTAACAAATTTTTCTTGAAAGTTAAAACCAAAAATATCTTATCTCCATGATGCTGTATAAACATTAATGAATACCTTTTCCTTCTCCAAAGTGGAAGTCAAGTGCAGAAAGAAACTCTTGAATATATGGCCAGTAAAGCATTTAGACTCCGAAAATGATGCTTTGGGGTTTGTCCTTTAGATACCTTAGCTCTTGCCAAATCTAACTGATAAGAGGTAGGCCAGTTAGGTTTTGGATGTGTAAGCTGTTGTACCATTTACGCTCTGTAAGAAATGTTGTTTGTTAGCTAAGTGGCATTATTGTTTCCTGAAGTTTCCATTTATGCTTTAAGCAGTGGTGTTCAGTCTGTATCCTTATTTAAGGTTAGTTTACCTCATTTAATTTCGCATCTTCTGCAGCTAAAATAATAGTTTCATAAATACCTTATCCATTTGTACTTTCAGTATCAATCAAACTAACAATTGCTATCTAAGGGTTTATTACTGTGTGCATATGTAACTCAGACTAGTGTAGTTTCCAGCAAGTTATAGTTATTATTCTCATTTGCCTTGACACGTATAACATGACATAATATATTGACATATATATTGACAAGTGTGTATGTATGTGCGTGTATACCTGTATAAATATGTGCACGCACGTATATTTATAATGGCAGATGTTGGCAAATTCCAGCAGTGCTACAAGGTGGTTCTTTAGCACTTTCACAGTACTGGTATAAATGGTGCCTTTTCCCATATAGGTTATGGTATCCTCAAACAGTGCAGTCCTTTGCATGAAGGCTGATGAAGTTTATGATTTTTTGAGCTGGGAAAGCTAGGTGTCCTGGCATTGAAGTATGTCCAGTAACAAACTTTTGCATTTGTGTCATGTATTTGTGAATTAGTCTTTACAGGTCTTTTGGGGATATTTTGGCTTGCATTCCTGTGTTGGATAAACATTTTTGGAAGGATACCGTCCAACATACCAAATTCCATAGAATAAAAAACTGTGTGATTAGCTGTGTAAAGAAATGGATGATAGCATCTTGCACTATGGCAGTGTATGTTCTTTATAACCATTCAAGCTTTTGCAGGGCTTGACTACCTTAGTAATTTTTCTGTTTTTAATCAGGTATACTTTTTACATGACAGTTCACTTTGTGGTGTATGCGCTGCATATCCAAATGTATAATCTCAAACATAGTGTGTTGGACTGAACAGGAAACAGTCTGCCTACTGACTTAGACAAGGCATTGATTTGGGAGTAAGTCACAATTGCTTTGATTTACCTTTCTCTTTTTTGAAACATTTAAAAACATGATTAAAAAGCATTACAAATTAATTGATTGTTAATTATGGTGGTTCAGCGATAGACTACACATGATGAAAGAGTCCTCACTGCCTTTATCTTTAAACATTTAAAATAACCATTGTTTATTTCTCTCACTAATCCCCACTGCAACTCCCATGTCCTTTGGGCTCAAGAGACAAGGTGTTACCAGATCTGTCGTAGCAGAGTGCTCTAGGGCTCTGCTACCTGTTTTTTGTTGTGGCTTTCAGTGTTTGTTAGTTTGTTTTTTAGGGGAAGACAGTTATGAAGTGACAGTCTTCACTAGAAATGTACGATAATATAGAGGGGAAGAGTTAGGCTGTATTTATTTCTAGAAAATGTAAAACTAAGGAGGCAGTTTCAGCTACCTGTCAATGAGTGGCAACATTGGAGAAAATAATCTGGGAATAAATCAGGATCAGAGCTTCCATTGTTTGACCAGACATGTATTTCAAGAGAATTAGAAGAGAGAAACAAGTTTTACTCCAAATAATGGGTAGAAATTGCAATTTTGTGTGTGTGTGTGTGTGTGTTTTTTTTTTTTTCTAACTCATTCGTTGTAGAAAATAAACTAATGAGTAACTAACATCTTATATCTTTGGTGCCTTTTGATATTTTCATTAAAGCAGTTATTTATAATTTTTATGTGCTTGCTTTTGCATGGAAAATGTGCTCAAACATCATAGTGCTCCATCATTTTGAGCAAGTATTGAAGAACATTACACTACAATTTGTTATTGAAAGTATCTTTTTTGTTTATTGGGCATAAAGTTGAAGGTCATGGTCTTGTGTTCTTGATTCCTTTTTGTGTGTGTGTGTGTGTATGTGAACTGGCTTCAAAGAAAGTTCAAATAAATTTTACTAAATTGCATAGGAGTTGGGTCAGGCTTTATGAAAAATAAAGTTTTAAAATCTGATATGCTGGCAAAATTTTACCTTTGACTCTGAGTGTATAATTTAGTTAGGGTATTTTTATATTTTCACTCATATAACTAACATTCCTGCAAAATTATTTGTCTTTCTGAGCAGATACTTGGGTATCCTGTGGTTTATCTGATGGTACATGCTACGTTTTTGAAATGTAAGTTTATAATATAAGCAAGCTTCATGTTGCTTTTAAAGGTGATGGTACAAGACCTCCTTCTCTGTATTTGCACATCCTTCACCCTTGCAGACTTCCTGCTCCTTACTCTTACTTTAAGCAGGCAACAACTGCAAGTGATTGGAGAAGGCTTGGATGGCTTCTGTTAGCTTCAGGAGGCAGGCAGGTAATGGAAATCAGGATTTTCTTTTCATCCTGAGGTAGCTGCAGAGGTGTCTGAGAAGCTTCCATGCATGTTATTTGTACATATATACATGCATTGCTGCTAAATAATAGTCTTTCTATGTGGAATCTGCTGGTTACAGCTCTGAAAATACAGTACTTTTCTTCTAAAAGTGGGTGGGTATGTAATGATTGAGATACATCCTCAAGTAATAATCATCTTTATCATTTATTTGCAGAGTTGCTCCAAATGAGCTCTGGTTCCCATTGTGCAGAGTATTGTAAAGACATGCAATAAGTTTGTTCCAAAGCACTTTTAATTAAATAAGAAAAGACAGATAAAAGGTGAGACTTGAACTAATATGCATGGATTCATCCTGTAGGTCATTTCAGGGCTATCTCTATAACCCGTGTTTTTCAGGTCTCCATTCCAAATGCTTGGATATTTGAGATGAGCTTTCTAGGGTACACTATTGATTTAATGTATTAAAGTGTCTGCTTTTCAAGATATCTAAGTTAGTGGTAAACATAACCATGAGACAAATGACTGCACAATCATATTGTCAATAATTCTTAATAATAAAACATTAAAAATATTTTGATCTAGATTTTAATCTAGATTTCTTATATACTCTCATTTACTTATATCTCATTAGTTGCACTCTGTACTTCTGTCAAGAAAATAGTGTGCAAATTGTATGCGATGAAGTACTTTTTACTGAAGTCGTAAGTTCATACTTTCTCAGCCAGGATTTTCCTTAAAAATACACTCATGAAAGTGGAGTCTTTTGCTTCCAAAAAGACAGTAATCGAGAACTAAACGTTTCTATTTGAAGAGCCCCGAGAGCAAAAAAGATTGTGAATACCATTTGAAAATATTATAGTAATGGATTTCCTTGATCCTGCCCTTCTCCTTTCTCTCCGGAAGAACCACAAACAAACCTACCAACTGGAATGAGGAGGACCAGAAACAATTTCAATCCCAAAGCAGGAAGTGATTGTTTTAGTAAGTCAGAAATTAGAAGGATGACTGAGAATGAAAGTAGAATTTTGGATTATAACTAGGCACTCCTGCAAGTGGCAATTCCTCTCATTTTCCTTATGAAATTCAGTTTGTTTTATTTCCTCCTTGGAAATTTCACTGATTTCTAGATCATAACTGAGCAGTTATGCTATTGTGCACTACTTAGCACCAGCCTACTTAATGGCTGTTCATGCACCTGTTGGTGTGCAAACAAAAGAACAACGTATAGTAGAGTTCTGCAAACTGCCATCCTTAACTTTCAATCAAAATACAACAAAAAGGGAAAAGAAAATTCAGACTGGGAAACATACTATGTATCAATAAATAGGTCACTTACAATTTGTATGAAATATTTCAGATGACCAGATGGTTACAGAGTTTTATCTGCATAATTTGTATTTGGTATGTAGATCTGAGCTCGTGAAATAGCTGTGAGCTGTGAATACACTATGTTCCCTTTGGGACGCCAAGTAGGATAGCCTTATAACAGAGAGCCAAACAGTGGGGGAACTCAGAACTTACTGCTTTCATGAACACCTGTGCATTGGTTTTTGTTTTGCTTTTAATTTGTCTATATTTGAAAGTGGTGTAAGCAGCATCTGGTTATTCTTATTTAGTGTGCCTATGCTGCCAAAAAATCAACAGATTCCTACTGTACTGCATTTCAGAACTAATGAAGACATAATTATATCCCTGAGCAGGAAGAAGGAATTATGCTTTGTTGAGAACTAGTCTAGAATAGAAAGAAAGTGAAAGAGCAAGAGTATTTTGAACTAAGTAAGAAAAATGGTAGCTTCTGTCAAAGATCTTGTATTTTTATTTGTTGCAGGCTGACTGAGAAAACAATAATGCAATAGTGTTTAACATATTCTTGATGAAAAATGAAGCTTGCATTTCTTCTGAAAATATGAATGGCTTATGTAGAAGCTGAGTTTTTTTCCCTTTTATACATCTATTCACCATTTTTCATGTCCTGCTTGAAACTAACCTGCTGATTTGCAGATTGTACGAAGTTTTTATAAATAAGTTGATAATTAAAAGCAGGATAGGTTCTTCATTGGCCTTGTTTGTTTGTTTTATGTATGTTTTTGAAAAAGTCTATTAAAATTGTTTGGTGTGTTTGAGATGTCATTTAGCTTCCTGAAGGGTAATTTACTCGTTTTTCTAGGGGACTTTTTTTTTTTTAAGTACGGGTAGAAATGCATTCAATTACTTGTCTTATTGCGGTGCTAGTGCTTGGAGTGAATGGAGTAAGTGTGCACACCGAAAGTGCAAGAGGCAGTGAGCACTGTAACAGGCTGCTCAGAACGGCTGTGGAATGTCTGTCCTTGGAGACTGTCAAAACTTGGCTGTACAGAGACTTGAACAACCCTACCTGACTTTGAAGTTAACTCTGCTTGAGCAGGCAATGGACTAGGTCACATCCAATGGTCTCTCCAAACCAAATTATTCTGTAACTCTAAGATTATATGTAATTTTATGTTAAAATATTTACAAGGTTTATGTCATCTGTCTGATCAGTCAGCAGTCCTGTATGTGCCAACACCGGTCTTATAGCTTCTTGCTGTTGTGTGTCCATTTCTTCTTTTGACAACAGTGCAGATTGATCAGGAGGAGATGATGGAGGTAATCGCTGATAAATGTTTCATTCTCAGAATGTGCCAGCTACTGCCATTTAGATAACAAAAGTTTGACTGCTCACTCGAGATGCAGTTCCCTTCCGACTTGAAAAGGGTCGTTGCCTTCCTCTGGTAATGTATCCCCATAACTTAACGTGCATTATCACTGGTCCTTGGCTAGTCAGGTTGGGTTGCTGATTGAACTGAAAGTTATATTTTGAGATTAAAAAGAAGTGGTTTTCAGTCTCGTTAGCTTACTTGGAGGTGGAAGAAGGTAGGATGGCTTGTTTAGGGTCAGTGTTCTCTGCAGTGAGTTAAAACTGATAATACAGCTGTATCTTCAGCGTGGAAATAACCACTGTGAGAAGGCATCATGTGGCACCTGTGTATTATTTTAAAACTTTTGAATAAAATAGCTTGAATGACATATAAGGAGTAAGTAATGGCTTCAGCAGATAGTACCTTTATGACTACTGATGTTCGCATGGTGACTTTCTTGTGAATTCCCTACAACCATAATTTCAATTCCTGAAAATGAAATAATTTTGCCATAATTTTCATTTGTTTATGAAGATGCAGCTTTTTTATGTGGTAACTTTTAGATGCTAGAAGAATCAAAAAGTTTGCTCCTCTTTAGTATAATGGGTGATGGGGTTGATGGTGAGTTAAATTAATTACAAAGGTATTTATTTGTTTTTTCTGTTTTAACTTTTGCATACTAAATTGCGATATTGGTTAGAGAATGAGTCTTAGAGAACCAGCATTTTGTTGCAGCTTTATAATGTTAGAGCTTTACATTTTGAATTTGGATTTCTTTCCTAAACTCAATTTAATCAAATCTGCTTTAAAACGAGAAACAAGAACATCAGAGGGACAGTTTTTACTGACCGTCCTACAGCCAAATCCATTGAAATAGTATTCATGTGTTTCACATACACTTCTTACATTTTAAGAAAGGAATCTTTAAATTACTTTGTAAATGAGCTGATACAAATAGTACACACAGATGAAAAATATAAATGTGTCCATTCATGTATTTCTCAGGCATACCTGAATTTGACCTGTTGGAGAACTGGGAATCATCTCTGTTACTGAAATAAATAAAATATCTTGAAAAATAGTAGGTTTTCTAAAAAAAATTTTTTTGGCTGTCTGAAACTACTGTTGTGGATTTAGGGATTGGGAGTCAAGATGAACTCTAAATAGAAAAGGAATGGAAGCATATGGAAAAACTGCCAAATTAAAAAAAACCTCAAACTTTTCAAAAAATAGTTTTTGTCTAAAATATTTGTAGCATAAATATGTGATGTAAACATGTAATCTCAATTGCCTGATGTTGCACTTCACAAAATTCAGCTAACTGGGAAAATATTTAATGTGATTAATAGATTCTGGGGAACATAGGCTGTTTTAGATAAAACTGAAAGTTTGGTGGTCTGAATTCATGATCTAGATGGCATAGTAGTGGCTCAGTTTGGGACAATTCAGGTAACTCTTTGCCATTAACTTTTTTTTTTTTTAATATAATGTGCACATAGACCACTATATTCTGTGTTGTACTAAATGCTGTTTTGATGTGTTTAGACTACAAGCTCATGGTGGGAATGTTCTGTTAGGCTGTAAAATGTGGGACACACTTGTGGTGCAGTACAGTTAATATTTCAATTTTAAATGTACCCTTTTTTTTGAGTCACTAGGTGTATATGAAGATGTAAATGAGCAATGTGAGGTGATCTGTTGCAGGCTAACGATTGCCACAATGGTGGTAACTAAAAGGCAGGTCAAATTTGGCGCTTGAGGCTAGGTGGCGAGCAGGGTCCCTGCAGCAGGCCGTGGGCTAGCCAGTTCCAAGGGGTCGGCAGCTCGGCCTGGCAGGCTGGCAGCCCGAAGGAGTTAAGTGCGGAAGAGATCTTCAGCGGGTGATTGAAGGGTAACCTGTAACAGGGAAAATACAGGGTGAGACTGGCTTCGCTAAAAAGTACCTCGGTTTAAAAGCACTGAAATACTACCCCCTGCTGTTTCTGATGCAGCATTGGAATACCTAATGCTTAGCAAATGCAGTTTATACATGGACTGTTTTTAATGACTTGCTTTCTTTTTAGCATAATATAAAATATAAAACCCTGGAGTATAACATGCCTCAAAAGTAGCTGGCCTTGATTGTGACTCAGTAGCACAGGTTCTGTTTAGCGTTACACTGAAAACAGAGCTTCTGCTTGTTTTGAATGGTGAATACAGCATATTCCTCTCCAGGGTACAGCACTCTGGAGTATATAATGACTTTTCTGAGATTTTTGTAAGCAAATTCATTAATTACTTTGAATTGAAATGAATGAAGAATTGGATTAAGAGATGTAACCTTCTGTTTCAATATCTTTTTATCCTGAATTAACTTAGTAATAGATAACATGAATTATTCAAAATTTGGATGCAGCCAGAACATACTGAAATATTTTAATATAGTACTTTTGGAGAATTTATGTTGTAATTATGCTGAGATGCTCACTACTGTATATAATTGTCACAAGTCTATAGCAAAGGTTAGATAAGTAACTAAGGTTATGTTAGTTGGGACAACCTATCACATTGAAAATAATTTCACCAGTTGCTTCTGCAGTTCTCTTGCATATGTAGTTTTAGTGGTGGTAGCAAGTCAACCAGCTCTCTTTGGTAGATAAACTCCCATTTTCTGTTCTCTGGAGAGTCTGTAATTTTATGCTATCTCAGCAGCTGAAATACAGTGTCTGCTATGATTCTTCTGAACACTGATGCTCATAAGGCAGTTGACCAGTAAATGCAGATGTAGGGATTTAGGAAACAAAAATATTCCTTTCTTCAGAATTTCTTTTCTTTTACAGGAGAAAAAAACGTACTTTTAAAGGTCTAGATTGGACTACAAACTCTAAAAAACATGAACCAAAATATTGATCTCATTATATTTAGTATAACTCTCTAGGGCAGAGTTAAGGTGGTTTAATACTCATCTGTCAATTTCTGTGACTTTAAAATATATGGATTTCTGTTGTGTACGTTCCTGGTATTTCGAGTAATTGCAACAGTCCTAAAATAAAAAAAACTTTAAATTTTATTCATTTATTTCTAACTTAAGTTAAACTTTAAGCTTAACTTTAAACTTTTAATAACTTCTTAGCTCTTTTTGAATGTGATGTGTGAAATGTGATAGTATAAAAACGTATTGATTTTGGCATTAGAATGCTTCTGAAGCATTCATGGAACTTCACAAAAACCACTGTTAGGTGAATATTTTTCCCATTTTGTAGATGAGGGTAGTATACCTTGTTCCTCGGTATGCGTTGCTTATGCAAACAAATTGTGTAATGTTAAGATACTACTTGGGAAAAAAAAAAAAGGGACCCAGAGACATCAAGGGATTTTTCCTAAAGCATTTGAAGGAATCTGTGTGAGCTGGAATTAGAATTTATTCTTACTGATCTTTTCCTAATCTGACTTCTTTTATTAGTATGGCTTTTGCTGTAGGAAGACGAATGCGAAGTTCAGCACCAGGGATCAGGAAAGGTCAAACTCATGCTAACTTTGGACACTTAACCAAAAAAAATCTGAATTTCAGAGCTGTCTTATTGTTTCATAGGCTCTTGTACTGTGTTTTCTTTAATGGTACGAGATCCTATATAGTCATTTTCTTAGAATAGTTTGGGCTGACCATGGGATTTTTTTTAATAGAAAACTGAAGGAAGTTAGGTATCTCCTTTTTAAACAGGAAGCGCAGCGTGTTTCTTTTCCATAACCATCTCTAGCTTGTCTTACCTACTTGACAGTACAGTAACATGAAAAATTTATATTGATTCCAGTACACCTTTGTACCATTTTTTGGTTAGTTTTGGATTACAAAATAAGGATCGTTTTTTGTTGTTGTGGTTGTGGGATGATTTTTTTTTTCCATGATCCAAACATTGTTCAAATGTGTTCTGAAATTTTTAGAGTTGTGAAAGTATTTTTTGCTTTCTTTACCTTGTGACACTTGCTCCCTCCATCCACCTGCATGTATTTCCTGTTAAGTGATCAGAAAGCTTAAAAGTATAATTTGAGGAACAACTGGAAGAAAAATGTTTTGTTTGGTCTACAGAAGGGAAGACTAAGAGGAGATGTGATAAGTTTTCTGGTATGTGAAAGGACTTGCTCTAACACTAAACCGTTCTCTGGTCTGTTGGAGGTGGGGCAAGGAGCAGTGGAGGGGTGATTGTAACAAGTGAAACTCAGACTGGCTGTTGTAGAAAGTGTTGTAACATTAACAGTGGCTACTCTATTGTAGAGAATTTGTGGAGTCTCTATCAGTGGCGTTTTTGAAACAGATTGGATTAACATCTCCCAAGGAGGGGTCTCTTCAGATTGGTACCCACAAACAGTCTTGGGGCCAGATCATGGAGAAGATACATTTTCAAAACTCTTTCCAGACCTGTTTTCTAGGATTTCTGTTCTTTGGCTCATGTCCCAGCTTTTCTAAAACTCTGTGGATATCAGTGGTTAAATAAAGTGATGTGCATTCGTTGGAAACAAGCTATGTTAAGGAGATATTAAAAGCCCTTTTTTGGGGGGGAGTGTCTCTAGAATTGTTTCATTTTACACAGAAAACCATTAGCAGATATTTAAGTCTCTATCTGTATAATACACGTGTGTGGGTTTTTTTTCTCTCTCCTTTTTAAGTTGGAAATAACTTTTTATTGTCAGAATGTTCCAAAATGTTCTTATGCTTTGTTAATTAAGATAACCAGTAGTAATAAATATTATTGTATGATAGTACTAGCTCATTAAAGTACAATACTTTCTTTAAAATAAAAAGTATGACAGTATCAGCTTATTCACACTGTGGTGTTTTCTACAATTGATTGCATAGTCCATAGGTATTATATCCTCAGCATTTTAAGAAAAAAGATGGTGGTTAGTTATATTGAACTCAGATCAGTAGTGGGAGAACTACAGGGTTGCCTACCCAGCAGTCATAACTGTTAAAATGCTTATTGAACTTGCAGTATGAAATTTTAAGTGGAAGGCTGGATGCATGGGAAACATCAATTTGGTGTGAAAAAGAGTGCTACTTATTACTAGTCTTCCGCTGTGTTTAGAAAACATATGCTTATTTGCACCTGAAATTTGCCCAAGTAGATGTTTCAGCTTTTAGAATAATTATTCCAGTAAAGTTCTGAGAGTAAATACAGTTTGTATCTGCATTAACATACAACGTTATTAACCAATTTTAATTCTGTTTTGCTACCACTGATGCAACTTCTGAATGGTGCCAATTTCCTATGCCTCCTTTGACACATCACGAGCATTTTTTTAAGTGATCGCACTAGTAAGACCAGCGCTGCCTGAATTAAATTGGAGTTCTTGCTGGTACTGTCACAAGTGATGATCCGTGACTGCAGTGATAAGTCTGAAAGATGCAAGTATAGGCAAGGCTAAGAAGAGATTTTCACAATTAGTAGACAGGAAGTTAGAAGTTCAAACTTGCTCTGAGGGTAGCAGGAATACTATTTGGGAAATCAGGAATAGACTTTTTAAGTTAGTGCAGTCTTCATATCAGCTATATAAATGCTGTTAATTTCTGCAGTGACTATTGTGAAAAACAAACGTGCAAAATGTGGTTATAAGACAAATGTAGCACTGCTCTTTGTTTTGTATCATTTTTGCATTTGAAAATGTGGCTGTTAAAATTGTGATAGTATATTGCATGTGATGACCTCAGACTATTTTTTCCATTATTGGCAGTTGGCAGTACAATATATGAGTGTGGCGTATTAGCTTAAATTACCGTTATCTTAGAAAAGATCCATTGCTTGAGTTGCAGGCAAACTGAAGTTAAATGGATTCTAGCCTCTTGCTCCATGAATGTTTTTTTTACGTCTGCCTCTCAATTTAGTGGTAGCTCATGCATGCATAACTGGTCATCTAACTTGTCCGCTCTGTCAGTCATGAATATATTTCTTGTGCTGAGACTAAATACAGTTTCAGTAAATATTAGTCCAAGCAGGTAATGCAATTATTTGTTTTCCATAGAGAATGTATGGAAACATATATGTAATTGTTAATTCCTGGATTCTTTCAACAGAATGTTATTAGTCTGGTTTTATGATGAATGTTTTTCATGTGATTTCACTGCCTCTCTGTCCTCTCCAATAACTTCAGAACCTGTTGGCCAGTTTCAGCCATGTTTAATGGAAAGAAGTGAGTCTTAAATTCCAGCAACTACTTTGAAAATTGACAGCTAGATACAGCAATGAGGGAGGGTTAGGGACACACCAGCCTGCATCCGTTGTGAGTGAAGTGGCTTTTTGACCAGTCAGCCCATGCATCCCAGCCTGTACCTGTAGCACATCTGGCCCCCCTTCCCCGGGCAGTTGGAGAGGTGAGTACCCGGGAGCTGGGACTGCTCTGCAGATTGGTAGTGGACACAGCCTGGAGAAAGCAGTAGCTATTAAGTGTGTGAAATGGAGGGTTGAGGAGAATTTGGAGTGTGCTGGGCTATTGTGATAAGATCCTGGTTTTGCCTGGGCTAAAGGAAGGAGTCAATATACTGAGGGAATGAGAGTGGGATGAAACACAAACCCATGCTTCATTATTTCCATTTCTCATAGAGCAATTCTAAAAGCATTTTGTTCTCTGTTTCTTCCCTTGCTGAGCTATTTGGGTTTTTGTTTTGTTGGGGCTGGGTGGGCAGGTTTACTAAACTGCTGGGGTTAAAGTACTGAAACAAAATTACAAAAAATTATCTGTCCTACTTTTTGGTGTCACGTGGTATAAATATAGAGATGTGTTATACTTTCTTAGTTCTAAATATTTGGTTTTGTATTTTGAAATGCCATGAGTAACTGACACGTGAAACCAAAGAACTATTAAAATTCAAGTAGCCATACTTGAAAAGCTTTTCCTTTTGCATAGCAAAATTTTTTTTGTTTTTTTGCTACAAAACCTAGATTTTAAGCAAAAACTTAAACTCCACTGCTTTACCAGCTAGATACTACAGCAAATTAACAAGTCTTCCAGCAGAGTGCAGTCTTTTCTAAGGATTTATAACACCTCCAGCTAAATGTCTGCATTTTGCATGTAAATATTTTCTACTGCAGCTATTGCAGGCAGACAGTTCATTTTTCAGTATGCGTTTGGCTGCTTAATTGTGTTTTCTAATCATGTTTAACACCTGAGACAAAATTAGATTGGATCAATTTAGTGATAAAGTAATGTAGAATCATCAGAATCTAAAAGGGAAAAAAACCTAGGTCTGTCTCACTTTTCTTTATTCTCCAGAATGAAATCTTTTCCCCCACCCTTTCTCATTCATTAAATAAATTCAGTGTTGCCTTGTGTCTGTACTTAGATTCAGGCAATGGTACTATAGGAGTGAACTTTTCCATTCAAGTTAATAGGGTGTTAACATCAAAGCTTAATTGTGAGTATTTAAATTCTTTACACTTCTGAATGGCTAGTCAAAATACAGCCGCCCAGCTCCTATGGCTGGCATTTAAGTAGCATTCTTTCAACCGTGGGTAGAGGCACAAGTCATAGGATGAAAGCTGATCCATTTGCTGTGTCTGCAATAAAAATATTTTAAGCTGTTGTTATTTTTTCTTCATATATATATATACCAACCTAGCATGACTTGTATTATTTAGTCATCCTGATTCTGTTCCCTATGAGTTATAAATGGTAATGCTCTATAGTTTGTAATGTAATAGAAGAATGTTTGTAATTCAGCTTGCCTATAGTGATTAGGTAGCAACAACTGCTGTAGCCAAAGGCTGTTTGTTCAAAAGTTTAGATATTCTGTTTTATATTTGCTGTACAGATTTTTCTCCTTTCACCTGTTAGAGGGTGACAGGAATCATTTGTGCCATGAGTCAGACTTACTATCCCCCAATCCAGTTCAGTTCCTTTTAGGACAATTCTGTGTATCAGCAAGGGCGTTTTTGTGTTTTAGCATCACATCTGATATTTCAAAAATTCCATTCTTTTTGGCTACTGGATATTATCGTTTGCTTAAAGAAGTACAGTGTTATTTTGATTGACTGGATGAAAAGTGGTGTGCCATTTATACTATGGGCATCTGCATTATGAATGTAGATTCACAATGATTAAATGTGCATCTACATTGTGAATATTTTACCTGTTTTCTCAGGTGTAAAACAGATGCCTCAACACTTTTAACAGCATAATTTCTACCACTTGCTGCACAGAGATGTTTTCAGCACTTAAAACTGGATTCTGTGAAATATGGCTTGTGCCCAGCACATTATAACAAACAGAACTTATGGTAGTACTTGAAAACCAAATACTGAGTTTCTGCTCCTGACGAGACGGTAGTATGGGGACATCAAGGGTGACAAGGGATCGAAATAATTTCATCAATTAACTTTTTTTTTTTATAATTCAAAGATCTTTATTAAACATTTGAAAATAAAACAAACATTTTTTTTTTTTTATCTAGGGAAGAGTTACCCAAAAGTGATGAGGTATCGATGGGGTTTCAATTTGGTTTCTATTTGAATGGTTTTGATTAGGCAATGGTACTATATGAGTGAACTTTTCTGTTCAGGTTAATAGGGTGTTAACATCAAAGCTTAATTGTGAGTATTTAATTTTTTTTACCCCAAATTCACCACTGGTGAAGGAATGAGCTCCTGTGTATTTCTGCTCACAGCTGTGAGCTCCCACCACTTATTTTATACTGGCTCTGGCATTTTTGATGTTTTCCAAAGATTTGATTAAGTTTATTAATGAGGAAGAAAACTAATCCAGGAAGGAAAGAAAAGGCAGGGTATTTTGCCAGAGCTTTCAGTGGGTTGGGTTGACCTGGAGAATAGTTAGAGCGTCAGACCATTATAAAGGATGGGGCAGTATAGCATGGCTGGGAGTCAGAGTGGAAGATGACAATGATTTGTTAGAGTGGATAGTCTAGAAAGTTTAACTTCATCCTAACATGAGCTGCTGTTCCAGGACAGCGTAACTTCATCTAACTTCTGGCTGTTACAGTCGCAGCCTCCTCTGTGCTGGCTTCAGTGCTCTTCTGACCCCAAATTCAGCTGCTTCAGTCACTATATTATGAAGAAACTTCTGTGTATGCACACACACATGCGCATGCAGTTTTACTTGTGTATACACACACACAGATTTTCTTTCTATCTGTTTTCTGCCACCTTCGTGTGTTGAAATGGCTTGGCAAAGGGTCAGACAAACACCAGAGGGAGCAGTAATGCTTTGCCAGGGGAAAGTATCAGTCTAGCAGCCGCAGTTAGATCTGCTTAGTCTGCTGTGGAACCACATTCCCCGGTCTTAGTAAGTAAAAAGGTAGGGAAAAAAGCCCAGTCATCTTGCTGTGTGGGTTTCTGCACCCAGAATGTTTGTATTTATGCTTGAATTCCAATTCAGGAATCCGGTTCCAGTTCAGGAATTTTAACAGCTCTATATTCTTTAGAACAACTGATTAAGGAAGTATTTGCTTGTTGCACTTTTTTTTTTTTAATCAAATATACACTCTGGATTAGCCATGGTTTTAATGAATTATTTTTGAAGAACATACAATTTTTTTTTTTTTTTTAAGAGTGTAGTAGATAACTTCATTAACTACTGACATCTCAATACTTTCTCATTAGGGAAAATACGTGGTTTTGCTACACTTTTAGCCATCAGGTAATAATTGAACCAAGGTAAAACTGAAGATAAAACAGTCAGTGATTTTATTTATTATTTATTTATTTTAAGGCTAGTTACTGGGTTGATACATAACCTAATTTTAGCTCAGTTGACTAATTTGTGTGATGGCTGTAAATTCTTAGTCTATATTAGGGTTTTTCCCCTCATATTTTTTATTTTTTAATATAATGAAGCCAAACTATGTAAGGGATGGATCTTATATAGTGAGACACAGGAAAACCTGATTAAAGGTTCCACCTCATTAAAGGAGTGCCTAAGGTCTACATCCCTTACTTGAATCCAAATAAAGTATTTTTAAAGTAGTTTAAAGATAAGATGTAACTAAATTGATATTTTTTTCCAAGTAATATATTATTTAAATTTCTGCCACCTTTCTGTTGTGTGTTTGTTGATTGTATTATAATAAAACAGTGCAAGTGGTATGATCCTTCAAAGGCTCAATGAAGCAAGGCTCAGTGGGAATAAATATGTGGTTATAAATGATTTTCTTTATGGCATCCCATTGAGCCTTGCTTCATTGAGCTTTATTCTATTGATGTGAATATGGCAGTTAAAAACAGTTAAAAATCAGGAAAAACAAACTAGTGTAAACATGTATTAAACGCAGGTAACTTGACAAAATTATGAGATAAATCTAGGCTGGATCCTAATCACGCTGGTTGTCATGATCTTCCTACTGTTCCCTCTCTTGCCAGTGCCATAGTCCAGAGTGAATTGCTCTGTATGCTGCTGATGCAACCCTATGTATATGTTTTGTAGACACTCTCACTTGGAAAATCTAAGCTCCTAACCTGTGCCCCTCCTTCCCCCCCCGCCTGAATTTGTTGATATTGAAGTTGTGTGTGTGGTCCGTGTGAACTAGCACGTGTTTTGCCTCCACATCTGTGTAGCTGAATTACTGTGTGGGCAGCCTGGCTGAGCGGACGTGGTTGTTCCTTGCTGCGTGAATGCAGACATCCCTCCAGGGCTGTGATTCCTCCTGCTTGGCTCAAGAAAAGTAGCTTTGCAAGAAACTACAGCTATATATGTTATTTCCTGACCTGATAGGGTGAAATTGTAGTAGAAATTGTAGGTGAAAGAGTTGGAGGATGTGAGCCGGCTACAGTCTCTGCAGTTGATGTTTCCTGACTGATTTTATGCTTGTTCAAATCATTCTATAAGGTGTGCTAATTAATAAGTAGACTGCAAGGTCACATAACAAATGTGTGGTGTAATACCTGTAATCTGCATAAAACCCAGTCTGTATTGTTCTCATCCAGTTTAAATGAGTACCAGTAGGATCTTTCCCGAGCAGACTTTGGAGGCTATTGGGTCTGACAGGCATGTAGTAATAGGTGGAAATCAGGTGGCTGAAGCTCTTGCTGTTCTGCAGCTATTATGTTATGTTTGTCCCACTTTCCAGTTGATGATGTCATATCTCAGCTGTTGAGCCACCTAACTATTTTCAGGTAAAATTGTCTCCTGTTCCAGTTTACCTTGAATACAGTGGACTGAGAACAACAGTGATTCATGAGCTGGTTCAGGAGCGGATCAGGTGTCTTCATTTGGGAATGGCCACATTTTCAGAGGGGAGGGGCAGGCAGCTGGGTGGTGACAGCCTCAGTTGTCTGATTTTTATCTGCTGGTGTGTGTCTCAGAACCTTATGCTAGTTTGCTCAACCTAATGCTAAAACTCGGGTCGATATCTGACAGATTGTAAGTGTGCATGTTAAAGTACAATGTGCCTAACCTTAGCTAGCACAGTCTGATGCCTGCTAACATCACAGTTTAAAATCCTACTTAGGAAAGGACCAATTTAGTTGTAGTAGAAATGGGTCTTAAAAGTATCAGATTTCTAAAACAGGAAATAGTGTTTATATTTTCCTGGTTTTGCACTAATTTCTAGGGATACAGATCTGACAGTAAAAATAAATTTGGCACTTTGGAAAATTGTGGATGATCCTGAAAATACACATTCAATGTAACTCTCACCATGTAATTTTGATAGTAGGGCTACATTCTATGGCATGTTTTAATTAAGAGTTTTTACCAAATGTAAGTCATTACATGTATTTTTTTTGTACTTCAAAAGGCTGATTAGATAGCCATAGTCTCCTGTTACTAGATTAGCCATAGGCTATCAGTCATAGGGTTTTTTTGATCCTAGCCTGGTATGAGGTCAAACAAATTTGAAGCTCTTATAATTGTATTTAATTCTACATAAAAGCCTATACATGACAATAGCATATGATATTGCACATCTTTTTGTATTGTTAGTGAAAAGCATACTTATATTTGTGATTTATTTTAAGATGTTTTTTCCTGACAAAATTAAGGCTATGTAATTGATGGTGTTTGTTAAAGAGCACCTGATATCTGCCTTTGTAATGTTCACTTGTTTTCTTGTAAATGGATATCAATATTTCATAATATTGCATCATTTTGATGTATGTGTAGCTAAGAATGAAACAACTAATGTTTTAAGCATCTTTATATATCATTTCAGACTACTGGTGCTCTCGTGCCATAGGCAGCAATCATATAGTGATGATGTAATCACTCTTATGATAACAGAGATTTTTGTTGCATTGTGAAATTATTTAAATTGATTTTAATCTATTCCTAATTTCTGGTACCAACTGTAAATCTTATTAAGCAATATATTTTCATCATATTTTACACTTTATAAGCTCGAATATAAGTTTGAAGTCATAGATATGTAGGCTGGATAAGAGTTTCCAGAGGTCCTTTGGCCCTCCTGCCTTCTCTGGGGCAAGATGAAGTATAGGGAGAATATCCTGACAGATGTGTCATTGTTCCCTAATAATTATTCTAAAAAACGCAAACTTCTTAACCTGGTCAGGTTCACTGTGTTGTCCACAAATTCTTACGATGCCACGTGGCAGGAGAGTGCACTGGGGGATTTCAGGACTGGGCAGAAATGTGGGAAAGGATCAGCAACCGCTTACGAGGACACTGTTGCTGACAAGTTATTTGTGCAACTTTTGATGTTACTGAATTTGACAGCTTAGAAGGTCACGAGATATGATAAAAGCCACTTGGAATCATTACTAACTTCAATTTTTGTCATCGATATGTTTCTTTAGTTATCTGGTTCAAAAACGAACATGAAAAGATCTGGATGTTCATTTGATCAGATGTTGTTATTGCACAGATTTATGTTCAATATGCTGCTCTAGTTGAGCAGTACCTAGCTTTTTTGCACTTACATACATTGCAAAGTACTTCATATCACTGCCTCCTTTTTACAAATGTCACTTTAAAGTGATGGTATTTATGCAAAGTCAGCTGGCCCATGGCAAAGCAAGATTCAATAATAACGCATCCTCAGTGTCGGTTCATTGTTTTCAATATGACAGTCATTTTGGTCTTAATTTTTCCTTTTGCTTCTCAACACTGTTTTTAGAGTGGAATGAAATGAGTTCTTAATGTTTAGAGAGTGTAATCATTAGCAAGCCTGGGGAAGTCCTCACCTCCACCTGACAATTTTATTATGCTGTTATCATAGTATCTTTAAGTGTCTGAGGGAGAAATGATTGGGCTCTTTCTCCAGCCTCTTCTCCATCATTCCCTACAATTTATAATCCTCCATCTCAGTATTTCATTTCACTTTCCCCTTTGCATCCTATTAATCTGTAGCATGCAAAAAGTTTCCTTTGTGCTTTCTGACAGCATCAGCGGCTGCATATATATACAGTATAGCAAGCCATACACTAAGTTTGACAGTCTGTCATGCCTCCCTTCACTGCCACTGCGCACACTGTCAGGAGCCTTCTTGGTTAGGCCTTCATTGTCCTCTACTCTTTGCCTGACACGCACTTTTGTCCTCATATTGGATGTGGCTTATGGTAACTTTTCTGTTTTCCGACTGTAGGAAGTTTACATTTTGGTTTATTTTCTTGATATTCTTTCTGCCTCACTATGATTCTAGTGTGCTTAAGGGAAAGAGCGTGGAATTGTCCCATCTTTTCTTTACCACCTAAATCAGTGTTCTCCTTCCACATTATTACCCTTTTTTTACAGCCTTAAATCCCTCTCTTCAAATTCTTTTCCAGACTTTTGTGCCTAAATCCCTCTTCCTATAACCTGTCAAAATATTTACATGTGAGATTATTTTGATAAAATATAACGTAACACATGCACTTCAGAAGGCACTTTATTTTCTTTTTGAAAGTAATCTTTTCCCTATAATGTCCACAGCATGTCCTTTTAAGTTCCTGTGTAGTAGAAACTGGCTGCATAGAAATGGGGTTGGCTGGCTGTCTTGCATATGTTCATTGTAATCCATCTGGCATGCTCCTCTCCCCATGAGCTTAATGCTTTTTAAAATATTTAATAACACTTTCCATATTGTTTCCCAAAGGAAGCTACCTGGAATAAATTTTTGAATTATTTGGGGCATGATTAGAGCCTGCTAAAGAAGCTCAGCTGCATTTTTCTTTGTCAGTGAAGGCAGAGAAGGCAGTTTGCTCAAAGGATTCTGCAACTGGATTGCTGCCTCTGTCCTACAGTCCCACTGGGCAAGGTTGATTCAAGGCAGTTTGTGTGAGACAGATTTCAGACTAGTCAAGAAAAATGACAGTTAAACCAACTTTCTCTTAAACTTTAACTACAGTAGTTTGCAATGGTAGTTTGGAATTGTAAGATGGCCTTTACACTAAGGGCATAAACAGACTTATTTTGTATCTGACATCAGCAGTTGAATCTGTCCTGGCTGATCATTACCACTCACTTGCAAGCTGGAAGTTACCTCTCCCTGTACAACTTGCTGACCCGAAGGATCATTTGTAAATGCTCCTTATCGGTTACAGTACAAAGTCAGCCAGTTTTATTTTAACTGCTCTGGTTAGATACATACTTTGTAAAACAGCTGTAACAGTCTAAAATTTTACTGCTCTTGACTGTTTGCTGCCTACCTCTGCTGAAGTTTTGAATTGCTGTAGCAGAGTTGGATGGAGCAGTTCACTGTGAGCATTTCCTACTCTGCTGCAGGCAGAATCTGCCAAGTTAGTGTAAATAGTTTAAACGAGTGGTTGAGCTAACCTGACTAATTTCGCCTGCAGCAGAACTGGACTAGGCAGAGATTTGGGTGTGCTAGCCTCTGGTAGAGGGTGCTGGCTTCTGCAATTGCTCCAGTTGTTTCTGTGCCTGTTGTGTGCCTAAATGTGGTATTTCTTTTTTTTTTTTTTGGAGGGGGGATACTCTATATCAGCACAGACAGTGTAACAAACATTTTTATTTAGAGTCTTAAAATTTTATTTTGGAAATATTGAAAGGCATTTCTTATTTACTAAATGACTAGACTTTTTTACTAGACTTTTATTCATGTTTTCAGTCAAACTGCATTTGGATGGAAATTGGAATTTCTGGTCTTTTATTAGTTAAATAAAAGTACCTTAAGTGTACTGGATACATTAAATAGTTTTATTGAAACGTGTTCTGACTTAAAATTGATTTGTTAAGCACGGGAAATTTTAACTGTAGTTAGTGAGTTACAAATTGTTCCTTGTTGTCAGAGGCCCAATTTTCAAAGGTATTTAATGATACAAAGAGATGCTAGGTAACATCTTACACTAGCACCCAAGCAGATTTTGTGGGTTGGGTGATAGACTTGCATTGGAATTAGGGGAGGCAGGTGCCTAAGTGTTTGTGAAAGTGTGATTTGCACACATCTAATTGTTTGGGTCCTTAAATACCTTTGAAGATCTGACTTACATGTCTGAGAGCTAGTACATCTTTTATTCTTCCACCATTTTTTTTATTCGTAATTATAAAAAGGAAACCAAGTTTTCATTGTCTTTTCATTTCCCAGTCAGTATGCATGTTTTGAATAAAGAAAATATACTCCATGCCAACTGCTAGGAAAGGTAAAACCAAAATTACTTAGGCAAAAGTAATTTTTACATGAGAGAAACTGAAAAATGTACATGAGAAAAATAAAATACAAGCATTCCAGTCATATTGAAGGTAGATAGTGTTGCTCTTAAAGTTGATATTCTGACTTATGAACTTTAAATGAACCCAGAAACTGTTTTCTTCCAGTTCTTAATATAATTTAAAATAAACAGCATTTCTTAATAAGTTAAACAGCTCATTGATGCACTATATCATCTGTATATGTTGAATAAATTATAGTAAGCTTAACCTTTTATGAAGAAAAACGGAATTTGTAACTAAACTTTAGATTGATTTATCTTTAGAAAAAAAGTTTAAATTTAAAAAAATCTAATTTAAATACAGTTGGGGAAATGAGTTTTGATTGTTGTTGTTAAGAAGTAAAATTCAATTTAAATCTTTTGGGTTTGTATTTGTTTTTAATGTTTTTACTATAAATTTTCAGGCTGAATTTAGAAAGGGTGTTTTGTGCATTTGAAGATTCATACCATAAAGCCTTGTGAATTTATGGATGAAGGTGTTTCATTAAGTGGGGAAGACCCATATGTTTGCCGGAACACTTGAGGCTGTGGTTAACAATCAGTGCTTGCATTTAGAAAAATTACGTGACTCTTTGCTGTGTCCCTGTGCTATATAGATGAATCTTAAAAGTCCATTACTGAGAAATAATTTGAAACTCTGCTTCTTGGGTTAATATTATTAAAAAATTAGGAAATAGAAATTTCCTCTTCTTTTCATAGTGAACTGGTTTCTCCATATCGTATTTCTTAAACAAGATCTCCTATTTGTATAGGATAGGATAAAATGGCTTGTAATACCCCCCTTTTTTTTTTCTTCTTCTTCTTTCTTTCTTTCTCCTATTAAGACTTGTATTATTAGTGTGGTTACTGCTGGAGGAACCAAAAAGTGACACCTGACATGACCACAATAGAATATAAAAAACTTGAATTGTAATGTGATCCTTGTGACAGGGAGGCTAAACATGGTATTCTGGGTACTTCTGCTCTCAAATTGTGATACTGGTTGGCCCAGCTTTAATGAAAGGGATATGCTAAAATCAGTTTGCTAATGAGGTGGCCCAGAACTGGCATGAATTTTATTGCGGCTGTTATTGACCCTATTTACATGTTACATGGAGCTGTTTTTATTTTGGGGACTGTATCTCCTTGATTGTGTGTTAGTTCCAAAGAGTGCTTTTGTTGCATTTTTATTCATGTTTATAAAAAAAAAGTGATATAATAAAGTGTTTCATAAACTTGAAACTGAAAAGTGTTCTTTAATCTCATGTATTACCAAGTAGGTAACTAACCTAACTTTCAAAAATGTATCATCTTAGAGCTTAGTCATTTTTATATTGTGCTAATTTTCTTTCCACTTCCACTCTTCTCTGAAAGAAGATTATGTGTTTGAAAACGGCCAAATACTAGTGTATTGAAATAACTATGATATTATGTTATCATGAAACCTTATAGAGAAAGAGCTGAGAACCTGTTGTTATCTAAGAGCTAGTATGGTGGGTTTTACTTGTGGCTTACTTCTTAGGGATTCACAGAAGATGGCAAAGAAAAGGAAACCTCTTCTCACTAGGCTATGAATATGCTTGATCCTGGAAATGTTATAGTCAAAAGAAATGTTGAAAACACTTGAATTCCTACATTGTACCATTTTTAACTTGTAAGATATAATATATATACAGCACATGTTTTATACTGTACATATTTAAAATATAAATTACATGGGAGCTTTTCTTCCTTCACACACTCTGAAATAAAAGTGTTGTATTATGAAAATAAATCACTATAAGAACGGGCTACTGTTTTGTGAGTATAAATATTTTGTCAAATCCTCCTTTCGGTCATCTTGAAGCAATTTTTGTTTAAATTAAAAGCTAAAGTATTTGTATTGATTTCATCAAAATTACTGCACATTTACACTTCCACATATTCTATTTTGTATTCATGGACACTATTATTAATCCTTGGAACAGAGGGAAACAAAAGGAAATCAGTTTCTTCAGAGTTTGATTTTCATTAAAGGAGTCGTATTTTAACTAAAATTTTGAATTCCTGAGTCTGCAAGCAAGTAGCACTAGAAAGTTCTAGCTTATAACTTTTCTGAATTTGAAATGATTGAAATTAGCCTGAGCCCAGCTGGTTTCACTGCAAGTGTTCCCATCGTTGTGAAAATGACAGGAATAGTGGCAATGTTATGCAGCAGCTGCTTGAAATATCTGCTACTGCCGGCTGTACCTACAGCTTTTTAAAAGAAAGAAAAAGAAATGAAAAATGGTATTGATTAAGGGGAATTAATTGTTACTTAATAGAAGGGAATATATAAAGGGAGAACCCAGTGCTCAAGAGATTCTTAGAAGGGAGAAAAAAGGAGGCAGGAAGAAAAACACTTTTTTTTCCCCCCTAATTTCTTTTAATTTCTTTTTTGCCAGGCAGATTTGAAGTTTCTCATATGTAGTAGACAATGACTATAAAAAGCTGAATCCTCAAGGCGTACCTTAGTACATTGATAGGAATCCCAAAGGGCTTACCCCCCTCCACCCACAGTTTAATTTCTAGTATGGTGCCATCATCATGGTAATGTCTGAGCACCTTCAGGTGGTTCTTAAAGCAGTGTTATATGTTCATTCCTTCTATCATGATCTTTCCAAAGGGTTGGGCATTATTGTTCATTTTATGTTTTTTATGTTACTTAAAGAAAGATTTGCTCTTTTTCCCCAGCTGTTGAAAAACAGGATGTTACATGTGCAGTATAAAATACTGAAGATGTGTTCTTAATTTCTTGGCAACCTCTCAGTTTGAGTTTCTGAGGAGGTTTGCTTTTTTGTACAAATGAGCATTGTCTCTTGGTAGAAAGTTTCACTGGCCTGAAGAAAAATCATCAAACATATCCAAGGCTTTAGGTGATACTAGGCTAGCCTGGTTTCAGAATACTGTGTACTTGAAAAGGATCAGCACCTTACTGTCGTCTTAGGTGGACACTAATGTGAAGTGTCCATTTTCTGTGCAAGGACACTATTAATCTGTAGCCAGATTTTCTGAAAACTGATGACGTCTTGACCAAACTTTCTGCGTTGTCATAGTTGAGTGGAAGGGGGAGGAGAGCATAATTAACAAATTCAGTCATTATATGCTGGAACGATACAGAGACATTCCTTGCTAATTAGAGATGATACACAGTATTGTTCTCAGATAGTGCTGAATGTGAGGTTAGTATCATCAGTAAAGCAAGAGTGTTCCTAAGCTGCACAGTGCATGGTCCAATTCTGCGTATATAACTAAGTAAAGACATAGCTATTTCTTATGCTTCCCTCTACTTACCATCATGCCCTCAGTCTTTGCTTCAGTTTCAGCAAGGTGGGTATTATCTTTTAGATATTTTCATCTTATCATTCATGGCATTGTCTTTGTAAGAAAAGTAGCAATGTATGCTGATGAGGAAGTAGGGACAAGCCATCTGAATGTTGCTGTTTTTTTCAATACTGATTGGATTTTTGCATCAAGAGAGGAAAGGACTACAGTTTCAGTATATTTCAAATGAGTTGTGGCAGAGGAGGAGCTGATATTTTTCTTTTTCAAGTCCTCTTTGTGAGAATAAAAGAGAATCTGCCATGTGTCTCTGTGTATAGGTGCGCATGCAGGTATAGTTGCTACTCATCATTTTATTTTTCTGAAGTTTTTTTTTTTTTTAGAAAAATCCTCCTGAAGTATTTCAATATGCAACAGAAGACACAAATGGAAGTATGCTGTTCTTTCAAAGATAACTTCAATGGGTAATATTTTTCTGTAACTTAGCAAAGTATAAGTTGGAAGGGTCTCAAGAGGTCACCTAGCCCACACAGCTCCCTCTTACTTCAATATTTGTCTGAAGGACGTTGAATGCTGGAGATCTCAGGTCTTCCCTGGAAATCTGTTTCAGTGTTTTTTCCTAATGTCTAAGTTATGGGTCCCTGTCCCTGTTCCTTCCCCTCCCCTGCTTCAGTTTGTCATTTACTGTTACTGTGGACAAAGAAAATGGATTGGTCCGTTTCCTGCTGCAATAAAAATTTACCGTCTTGAAGACCATATATATCTTTTTTTTCTCCTGTCCCTGTACGCTATCATGGCCCAGCTCCGTCTTCCTTCTGGTCTGAACAGTTTAGGTTCTTTCAGTCCTTCCTCCTGTGCTCCAGTTTTATAGACCTCAGATAATTTGTGCAGCCTTACTCTGACTCTTTCTCCGTTTTGTCCACACTTTTCTTGACGTGCAGTGCCCTTGACTGTATACCATTGTGACTGAGATAAGAGCAGTGCTGAGCAGAATGGCAGGATTTAATCTTCATTGTTACTTTCTTAGCCATGGAAAAAAGCATTCTAAATTAAATTTAAAATTTTTATTACAGGTGGCCCTAGTAGAAAAAGGTTGGGGGGAAAAAAATCCCCTAGTAACTTAAGCCTGCTGTCATTAAATGAAAAGTATAAATTCTATACATTTATTGTATGCTGTCCTGAAAGAGAGGATTTTTCAAAAACTTGTTAAAACATACTGAAATAAAATACTTTCTTGAATGACTTTATCCTTGAAAGTGATCTGCTGTCTCCACCAGTCCAATGCCCTAAGTGCATACACAAAATTTTCTTGATTTTGTTTTTAGAGTATATGTAGCATTTAGTGATGTTCATAATTTACGTACTGCCTAGAAAAAAGGCTTTAGGGAAAAAAGGATAACATTTGGATTATTGACTGCAAAAAGGAGTACTTTCTTACTTTATGCTTGAAACATATGTAATAATGTGAATTTGTTGCTTTGTATAATGAACTTCCATTTTCAATCTCAGTATCTAAGTACTTACTCTCTGCCTCTTAAAAAGGCACATATTAATTGTAGAACACTTCTCTTCCCACAAATTATTTCTATTCAAAATATTTGCAGTACAATAAGCTCTACTGGGCTTACCCAGGATTTGAAAAGTCTGGTCAATCCACAACGAAGGATCAGATTTTATCTCCCCAGACCACCAGTAGGGACTCAGTAGCCTTCAAGCCATTTCTGTTACTTAACGCATGAATATTATTTTCTGTTTTTTAGCCTTCCTGTAAAAGAACACAATTCCTCTTCCAGTGTACTCAACATCCTCTTAGTATCTGTCTATTCAGTTTTTAAATAAGCTTACAGTTCAAGTATTTTTACCAGTAGCAATTCTCATTTAACAATTTGTTAGACAAAAGTATGTTTATTTATTTTTTTAAATATTCAAAGTTTTCTCCTCCTTCTCCCTTTAAAGTAATTTGCAGTGATTATCTTTAATACCCAAGATGGATACTTCTCAACAGGAAATCTGATCTTTGGGCTTTATCTGTATTCCCCATGCCCTTTTGTTCTTTCTGTTTTATCTTTGTATATGTTCTAATGTCTTTGCATTATAGTTATACAAGCCAAAGCAAAAATGCTTTTAAAATTTTCATGATTATTATGTCATTGGTAATTTTAAAATCTTCTACTAAGGAGCAGCACTTCATATCTGTCAGCTTTCCTCATTCTGTATCAAAATCTGTGTTAAGTCAGAGACTATCTGTGTAGCATTTCTCTGGATGTATCTATATTAGTAAATTAAGTGTGCCTGAGGCTAATTGACACAAAATAGCTCATATCCATAATATTAGCCCCCAAACAGGGTGGGTGGCTATAGCCCCATTTACTATTGGGCATGTTCCCTGACCAAGGGTAGCTCCTGAACCGTGCCTACAAATTGGTTGAGAGACTGCTAGGTGGCCTGGACTGAATGAAATTGTTCCAGGCTCCATTCTAACAAGTGAATAACACACAGGCAGTTCGTTTCCATGCATGGGAATGTTCACAGCACTGTTTGTTTTGCTAGTTTACATAAGTAGCCTTTACATCTTTAGACAGCTAAATTGATGCGTTACCTCTTTTATCATCATCTCTACATTTGTACTTAGCTATATTCTCAGAATGCATTGGAATCCTTCACAAGCCCTGAACAACGTAATGTTACTTCTTGATTGAAAGTTGTAGAATTAGTCATTAATTATTTTAGTTTCTGTCTGAGCATGTGTATGTTTAAAACATACAGCTATTTTTAAGTTGATTGCATTTCTTCTTACAAGCTAGCGTCTGGTGAGATCCCGAGGTAACAAAAGGAGTCTGGCCCACAGCAGCTTTTTCCTTTCCCTGTAGAACTTCAAGAATTTTTGTTCCTATTGTGCAGAATCCCGGCAGGATCTTCTTAATCAGATATTTGTTTCTGTTCTCACTTTTTTGATGATTTTTTGATCCATCTGGTAAAGTGTTCGAGAATTAATTTATTTTCATATTTTTGTTTGATTTACCACGTACATAGGGACATGTAAACTAGCACATTTACTTTGATTATGTGGTCAAAGGGTGCAATGCAGATTAGCAGAGAAATTGTAAATATATTTTAATTGCAGGAAAAGACCGATTCATAAGATGAAGGCGGAGAAGCACAACTGTTACAATTGCTGAGTCTGTGCCGAATCTAACAATGAAATTACAGATAGTTCTGTGAGGTGAAAACATGATGTAGCAATGTATTTAATATAGACTTTTAGATTCAGTAAATTTAAGAAATAGCCTACAAGCATTAGAAATCAATTCTATTTTTTTTTTTTCTTCCTCATATGCTTTTATTTAGTAACTGTGCTGAACAGGGTTGGAACAAGTATTGCAGAAGTGTTTACTCTGGTGGCTGGAACAATTGCCAGGAATCTAGAAAAATTATTTCTAGGCTGCTGTTTTTATGAGGAGATTCAAATCTACAATTACTGTTCTCTAGAATAGTTCCCTTTTTCCCTTACCAGTCTTCTTATGGGAACCCTATCCGCCCTTCTTGTCAAAGTAGCAGAGTGTAGATTAACAGACAGGAGAGAAAAGAGGAAAAAAAGAAGAGTCTGACCCATTTCCACTAATGAAGATACTCATCTGGCCATGTAGAATCTGGACTTTGAAGCCTCATGTTAAAAACTGCCTGTGTATTTTGCATTAAGAGTGACTGTTGCATAAGCAACATTTATTGACATGAAATATGCAAATATGAGGAATTATAGGATTTTTTTTTTTTTTTTTAGTGCTTTAAGTCATGAGAGTATTTTTCTGTTTGTCTTTTCACTGCAGTCTGAAAAGTGTAATTTTCCTAAGTTTTAGAAACATATGTAAGATAAGTATTTGTAGCTGAAAGGAAGGAAGTAATAAGGCTTTGCAGATGAGGCAGATTGCAGTTTAGCAATTTTTTTAGCAATTAGTTTGCTGTTTTGAGTAAGTATGTAATTGTAAGTATGTGACTTCAGTGAAAATATTCACATATTTTGTTATCTAGCAAAATTTTGCTAGATAGGGCCTTTATAAGAGAAATTTATTCTGGACAGAACAATAAGTCACCTTCTGCAGTATTGTAGATATTTGTGCTATTTACTATTGTTTGATAGAAACTCAAAGAACTGGAAATAGTTGGTAGGAGAAATTCTTTTCAGGGCATTGCTGCTGTGTAAATAACTTGTGTAATGGCTAGCAGGCAAAAAACCTGAAGAATTAACATCTAACATAAGGAAAACTAGAATTGGATTTTTTTTTTTTTTTAACACTTAACAACATACTACTTTGAAAGTGCAGAAGGGAAGGGTTTCTTATTTTTGTTGTGCAAATACTATCCTTCTCTGTTTACATATTAGTTAATGAAGTTATGAACTAAAGACAACAGGGAATCACCTCCCTAATTGTGTGTACTACCAAGGCCAGTTTACATTCTGAATTTGGGGAAAAATATAAGACTGAATTGCTGTGGAAATGTTCTCTTTAGTGAGAACAATTCTTCAATCAGGTCAATGACAGGAGAAAAGCTGTATTGCTGTAATGTGCATTCTCTTTTCTTTATCCTTCTTGTAGATTAACTGAAAAAAAAACAAAAGCAAAAATCTTTTCTTCTACTTTGAATTTCACAATATTTAAATAATAAACATGAGAAGTACTTGACAAATGGACAGATACCTGTTTATAATGCATATAATTTTCTTTGTATAGTTATTTTAATATTTATTTGTTGATTATATAACTTTACACAGACAGTAGGTTTTCCAGTCAATTTTGCAACTATTTGGGTTATCAGTTTTGAAAGTTACACAGATTTGTACTTGCATTAAACCCGTAAACATGGTTTTGCATTGAAACGTCTTTATGGACATAGTTGCTTCTCTGTAGAAATACTTCTGGAACACTGGGTTGTCACATCGGAGGTGGTCAAAACGCTTAACGTATTTAGTGTACTTCTGCTTATTTTTAATCTTGTGAGTGAGTCAAAATATGTATTTGATTTTTAGCTTTAATATTAAAATGACCAGTTTCTTTCAGATGATTTGTATTTGGGAAAATACAAGTCACAGTTTTAATGGAAATAAATCCCCAGCTTTAAAACGTGCTGAAAGTTATTGCACTGTAGGAATGATCATTTGTGTTCTGATTTAAAAATAAATAAATAATGTGTATTATTTTATGCATATATTTATACAAAGATTTTTCTAAAGAATATTCTTAAAAATAGACTAGTTTAATAGGTAAATATTTCTGTTGTAATCAAAACACCACCACCTCCTAGGATATGGTTGTGAAAGAATGAATGTATGTAGGCAATTTTAATTTTAGAATTTGACGCTGGACTTAGTAACCTAAATATTATTCACTGAACACAGGTTTTTAAATTCCATGCAGCTTCTGTATTACAAGCCATGCTGTGTGTAACTAAGGCTATATAGCAAACTGCATTTAGTTGAATGTTTTATTATTATTGTATCACAATACATGTTATAGTGTAGAGACATTCACTGTATTGCTACCAGCTTTGCGCTGGATTCAGGAATATTGAAAACTGTTGTTAACTTTCATAATACAGTGGCATTCAGGATTATAGGCAGTGCTGCGTGCAACTGCCAGTCAGTGGTTGCCTGAAACTAGATGACTGGTGTGGGTGACATTACATTATTGTGACTTGCTTTGGACTAGTTGCACTTCTCTTAGCTAAAATTTCCTGCGCTTGCATACAGTGATTCCTAACACATGTTACCATTTATATTAGTGCATCTTCGCTGTGCAGATATTATTGTATTCAGGCACTGGGGGGAAATCCAGGTGGTACTATAGGTTACTTTTCAAAATAGAGTAACTTTTGGGGGTGGCTAGAATTTGCAAGCATGTTATGCAGATAGCAAAAAATCTAGGGGATTCTGATGCCTTGTTTGAAGAACTAAATCCAGACTATTGTGATACTTCCAGGGTTGATGAGCCATCATCCTCAGTGGCAACAGAATGAGCATAATATTAGTAAGATGAATACTTCTGGGAATTGTCTTTGTGGAAATGTTAATTTCTCCGATATAGATTGGAGAACAAACTCTATTAATAATGGTACAGCTCAGTTATTCCTGGATGTGAAGCCTATCAGATTTAATGAAACAGCTGCTGAAGCGGTAAGAGGTGATGCTGTTTTAGAACTGTTTTTGGCAAACAGTGAGAATGCAGTAGAAGAGTTAGGGAAAGTGACTGTGGACCACAGCCATGTATCACAAGTGGATTCAGTTTAAATTAAATTAAAATAAATAAAAATAAGCCTGAAAATGAAAGATCTTGATTTTGAAAGAGCAGGCATTAATATATTTTTGGTGTTATTTACAGTATAGTAGACCAGAACTGGGTTGCTTAACTGTCAAGACTGTCAACTGGGCCCACTTATTTTGCCATATGGAGACTTCCCCATGACATCTTTCTGTCAAATATGACCACAGGGATGTCAGGATTTAAGATGTTTTGGAAGAAAGTTAAAGAAATGTAGAAGTAGCAGGAGGTCTGATTTTGACTTTAGCTACTATTTTGACTAACAAATTGTCAGGGTGAATGAAGCTTTTCCCTTTTATATTAGGACTCCTCCTCCTCTCCCCCACAAAAACGCAAAGGGTTCTTCTTAACTTAGAGGCAGTCAAAATATATCTTGCTGTTCTGTTCACAGTGACACAGTGAATTATCCAGAATCTGCTGGAGTTCTCAATTGTGCAATTTCTTAAGAGATCTGGATTTTTTTCCCCCTGCTGTCCCAGTCTCCTGAAGTTGCACTCCAGCATACGCTTTAGTTGGCTGGCACATGTGTTTTTTTCTTCTTCTCCATTAGAACGTTATTAGAATTAAAGCATAAAATAATAACATTTTAATTTCTTTGCTCATGGTGTAGAATCTATTTTCAGTGACTTTAGTATGTGTTTTTTTTTTTTAACTTAAAGGGCATTGACTCTTCTCTCTTTTTTGTCATTGTAATGTCTAACAAAGTGAAACTTCTGAGATTGCTGGTGCTCATAAGCTTTACCCCTCTTTTACTAACAATGTAGAAAACATTTTGCCGTAACAGGAATTCAGAAGTTCATTAAGGAATGTATTTGGTTTTCTTCTTGCAAAGGCTTTTGGCTAGATAAAGAGTTTTAGGCAAATTATGAGTAAAACATAAATTGGGTTATCTGTCATGTAATCTTATGTAGTCTGTGTTACAAAACGTTGTTAATACATTTAAATTTAAATTCCAATGTATGTAATCTTTGTTTATATGTGAATCTATCAGAAAGTTTATTAAACTAAGTTTAATCTGGACAGGGCCTTCTGAGTTTGCTCACAATTTGCCTAATATGTGAAGGAGTTATGTGTCAGCAGTCAGCGTGGAGGCTAGAGTCAGAGTCCCTGGTATGACACGCGTGGTTAAACGGGGCTGCATGTGAACTGAGCTGTGAGCCGGCCTGCTCAGGCTGGAGGACGGTATTCTGCTGCCGAGTTGCAGAGAGCCCAGGGCCGGATGTTTGAAAAGCACAACTGCTGCACTTTCCTGTTGATCTGGCAAGCTGGCCAAGTACAGTGTTAGGGCATTTGATTTGTCAGCCAGTCTTTCTAGTTGGTCACAGTAAGCCAGAAATCAGAGTGCTCGTGAGATAGAAGCACATGTGGAGTGCTTCCCCTGGGTGCTTTACCTGCAAGGTGTTTGGTTTCTGAGACAGGGAAACAACATGAAGGTGGGAACCACACGAATATTATTTTGAAGCATTCAGGTGCAAGCACCCATTATTACAATAGTTGGATGTAACTGCTCAATCAAATTCATAGTATCCTTGGGGTCAAGGAAGAACGCCCTGAAAAGACTGCTGATGACACTGGTGAAACACTCCTGGGATCAAGTTTCAGGCAGTTGGTCCATGTACATTAAAAGTGTGAGCAGAAGCTCGAAGTGGGCTGCTGAGTTAGGCATTTCCAGGAACTAGTTATGCTAAGGGGCTATGAAACCCCTCTGAGAGAGGGGTTTCATAAAGCTGCTTCCACGAGGTGAGTAAACTGGCTGGGCGTTACTTGAGGTAGCAGCAGGCTGCTTGAGTTCTGCCGTGTGGTGAGCAAGCGTGTTCCAGAGCATGGCACCAGGCCGCTCTGCCTGTACTGGCAGCAGGGGAATTGAACATTAAGCGCTTTGGCCCTGCTGAGAGGCAGCCATCTCTATGATTAAAATACTGTCTGCTATTATCAAAATTTAGAAATGTATCGGATGTTCAAATAACTGTAGGAAGCATGATTCGTGATATAGAGCAATTATTTAATGTCTGGTAAAGATATTACTTTTTAAGAAGACTTTGGCCTTTTATTGGCACCACAAGTTAATGAGTTCTTCCTTGTGAAGAATTCACATGTGGAACTGGGCAAACCACCTGTGAGTGCAAGAACCAATGTTCTACATATATCAGGGAGGAAATTGGAAACTTGGGCAGTATTTGTTTTTTAAGTTCCAAATCTTACAATAGTATGCCATTATTTGAATCTTCATTAACAGCTTTATTTTTTTTTCTTTTGTCTGCAATATTTTTGTTACTGTTTTTGTTTTACTCAAGTATGGACCCCTGCTCTGAAAATTTTCTAGCTAGTGTAGCCCACCATGAAGTTACTGAGGCTCTTCAAGGCAAGATTAATACCAAGCAGGGGCAGAGGGAGACAGTATGCAGCGATTCTGACTTAGAGTGGCAGAAACCAGAAGATAGAGTAGTGTGAAATCCTTATTACATTAAGGACTTTGTCTCATGATTATCTGGAAGGATGTTACTGCTGATAGGATAGCAAATAGGGAGAGGGGATGAGAGAATGAGCAGGAAGAGTATGTCTGTTTTCCTTAATAGCGGGAAGCGTTCAAGCAAAGAGAATTGGTGTAAGTTAATGTTGTTAGTCCCCCGTTAATAATGCTGCTGAAAAGATTCAGGAAGGATCAGCTGGAGATCTATGATGGGAATGGCAGCAGCTTTTCCTTTAGCCGAATGCCAAGGTAAGGAGAATGAGAATGTCGGACTGTAATGGGTGATGCTGTCTTCTCTGCTCTGTCAGGCACTGGCTTACTAAAAGGGTCTGGCAAATTTACCATGTCCTGATGTAGTGAGCCAAAATATTTGAATAAGCCAGATGCTTAGCAATGGTCTATAAACGAGGTTGACAAGTAGTAAGTGAGTAAGTAAATAGAAAGTATGTACAGTAGCAGACTCCAAATTCTTACTCATAGTGATCTAGAAGTCTAAATCCTTTTTGATACAAATTCTCTATTTTTGAGAGAAGATTCAAAAAGCACCATAAGTGTTCCACAAACCATGGCTTGAGAGTTCATTGTATACTATAAGCCCATTCAGCACAGTAGTCCTGAATTCATAGTCCTGAATAATTCAGTAGTTAATTCTACATGCCATTAAGCTTTGTATAGTCTAGGCTTCCTTTTATTAGTACTTTTTCCAAATGTCTGAAAACAAGCCTGAAACTTTGACTGAATAAAAAGATATGATGTTACTGAAATAAATATTTTTAGTGGACAAAAGTATTCACCATCTTCATAAAACTTACTTTTCTTATGGGCCTGAATGAAACAAAAGAACATAGTGAAGTTCTATCACAGGAACAAAATGTGTAATGTATAAAAAATAAATACAAATAAAGAACTCTTTTTGAAATTCAAATTTAATTTCCAATTCAAAAGATCCTTAAAGGAACCAAGTCTTCAGAAAGCACAAAAAATACTTTCCCTTCAAAAATTGGCTAGCCTTCACATGTCTCTGGTTGTCATTGTTATTCTCTTATATTTTAGGTTTTTTGCTTGCCTAGTAGATCTAGCTGTTCGCAAGATGTTAAAAAATGTTAAGCCTCTCAGAATAGAGGTGTGATCCAAACTGAAAGGAGGGAGTGGCTGTAAATTGTCAGTGCACCCTTCAGTTTCTTGAATATCCTGGATCATGTGAGCACTGAGCTAACATTGGTTTAAGATGCCATGCTAATAGTATCGGGCACAGTTCCTTCCAGTGTATGTGTAGGAAATAGTTTTCCTCACTATTCCATCCTCATCAAGGCTTCAATATAGTACGTAATTTTTTTTCTCAGAAGCCACTGAAACTTTCATACACCATATACGTTGCTTGTTTCATAGTTTAATTCTGGTCCCTCATTAAATTAATTGTATTAGTTCTTTCTCAAACATACCAGCTGCATCGTTCTTTCAGGGCCTAGTCATTCAGTTGGCACTGAAGTTGAAAAAGTAAAAGATTGGCAGATTGAGACCTCTGCTGTTATCTATAAACAGTCCATGACTATGCGGAATTACAGAAGCATTCTAGATTTCTGAAATCACTTCCTATGGTCAAAGTATGCATTTCTAGTCTATAGCTACATGTCTAAGTTGCTTTGAAGCTTGCATACATGAGGTTACTCTTTTGTATCTGATCATAATTTAGGAGCTTTTGCACAACTGTTTCTCAGTAATAGAAAAGCTCCATTAATTATATTTAAATTATTCTGCTGTTTGTAGCAGTAGCTGTATGCCAGACTTGCAAGATTAGAATTTAAGACTAATAAAATTCATTTACAAGCTAATTTACTGAGCTCCCTCTCTATACTAAAATTCCAGGTGATTCATTCTGTCTCTACAGTAAACAAAAAGAGAGTGTGGAGGATTGAGGTCTGTGCAGTTGTCTGTAAGCAGTCAATAATGATGCAGCTTAAGGAATCATTTTAAATCAGTCTATTACAGTTTGGTTATTACAGTTGAAATTCAGCAATAGAGTATTGTTAGATTCCATGGATTCGGAAATAAGGAAACATCTTCCCTCCAAACTAGCAGTTTGCAGTAGCTTTAAAAGGAGTAAGTGTATGTACTAGAGGCAGGGAAGGTCTTTCTGTTTGTCATGTGGGCTTTTTGTCTGTATGAAAGATGCTTTCAAGTTCTTTGGTTTGTTTTACTTTTATTTATTTATTTATTTTTATTCTCAGCAAACTTTAAGATTAGTTTGAAGCAAGATGGAAACAGAGGAAAGAGAGGGAGTGTTCTTTGAAAAGGTGGAGCTTTGTCACAACCGAATGACAGCTAGAGGAGCTGAGAACTTAAGAGGGTGTAGTTGATACTTGCTTTGCCATATGGAAAAATTAGATAATCACGTGAGCTGATTGTTGATTCTAGTCCTGTTTTTTCTATGAAATATTAAATATGACATTTATGATAACTTTGTGAGAGTTGTCAATATTGAAAAAAATTAAGATCACTTTAGTTTGCAAAGGTCTTTTATTTTTATACACATACTTGAAAATTTTCTTCTTAACCCCCGGAACTGCTTAGTCAGAGTAGGAAACAATGTAATTGTTTGCTTTTAGAGAGGGAAGGAGGGGAATATATTTTTTTAGATTTCAGGGTGCCTGTGTTTGACAGAACTGTTTGAACACATTTTAATAAAGCAGGTATTAACAGAGGAGAATGCCTAGGATATTCATATTATTCAGCTCTTCTGGGACATGGGTTTAATAAAAATTCAGTATTTAAAAATGTATTTTAAAGTACAGAATGAAGTGGTTTATTTTAGAATATATAAGGCATATTTTTAAAAAAATGCTTAAATAGCTATTCTTTCTTGGTAGAATGGACAAGTCCAGAAAAAGATGGGAGTAGACTTAAACTGTCTTTGAGTACCATATGTGTTTCTGTAAAGGGATTTTTATGTCCTCTTATTTAATATTTTTACAAAATGTTATATTCAGTGATGAGAGTATCTTATGCTAAGCTTAAGCTTTGACTCAAACCAACAAATATGAGGAAATTAAGTCTAGCCTCAGCACTGCTGATGCAGTTATATTAGACAGGCTAGGCCAGTCTAGCTTACACTGTTACTGGAATGGCACATGCGTATCTCCTTCTTACCATCCTTAGCTATATACACCTCCTGCTTCCCTGCACCAGCTCTAGTATTCATCGGATGCCTCTTCAGTTTGATAAAGCAGCAGCAAACAAACCCAGAATCCTCCTTATTTGCTAAATGAGCTCACTAGCGAGTCCAACATGCAAGAACTAGTGTGAGAGACTGGATGGTCAGAAGGGGAGGGAAGGTCAAGCTATCAGATTGCCTTGGCTGGTCATTGAACTACTCCTTTAGGTCTTGATCGTGAAAACACATTTATGTGGACACTGTTTAAATTGATGGGACTTCTTCATAGATTTGATTAATCTGATTCAGGACTCGGTGAAGTCAGTATCTTTTCGTCGGAGTATCTTTTCCTTGATTTTAGTGGCTTTTGGTGATCTCGTAAGAGTATAAATCAAAGCATATATTTGTATATGTGTTAGAGAAATCAGTTTTAGATCTTTAGATTTTCTTTTGACTTAATATCAGAAGTCAGACTAGTTTTGTGAAGTCATCTTTTCAACATTAATCACCTCAGTTGCAATACAAACTCATTTAGCCAAACCCTGATGACAGTGATGACCATAGACTCAGTGATTTCCTGAACAGTTTAAAAAGCAAACAAACAAATGCTGGTAACAGATAGATGAGTAGAGTTCTGCAGCGCTAAGGTAGTGATGGTATTTTCCAGGGAGTTGTATTTTCTTTACTGTCTTGTGAGTGACCAGTGTTTTAATTGAAAAGTATTGGAATTATTCCCAAGTTTATATGGACCAGGGAAAACTGGAAATACTGTGGTCCTAATAGCTGTTGGATTTGCACATAGTTCAGGATCCTGCACAGCTATGTTCTGTCTCACGAGTTCAGAAGCCACTAGTAAGTTTATCTTAAAATTACCAATCGCTAACTGGGAATTCAGCCTTTCAGAATATGTAAGCCATGGGTAGTTTCTCAGCTGGCAGTCACTAAAATATTTTCTGGGTTCAGAATGGTCAGAATAGGGAAGAGATGATGGTCAGAATGTAGATGTACACAGTCAAAAGCAAGAGAGAGAGCCAAGAATGAGTGCATCTGTCACAGGAAGAATAAGATACTCTTCAGGTGATTTAAAAGCATGGATTCCTAGCTTTCAGAAACAGAGATGAATGTTTTATTCCAGCAAACCTTGTTTTGTAGCTGCATTAGGGTATCTACACAGTTATTCTGAGAAACCAATACAGATGTGCTGTGGAATGCATGGAGTCATGGGAGAAACAAGATGGCCTATTGCATTATGCACCAGCCTTTCCGTTTCTGACTGTTCACTTGAATGTTTGGCTGTGCTACTACAGCTTTGTGCTCTTTTCTTAAATCATTTTATCACATGCATTCCACAGTGTGTGTACTGCATCTCTCCACTACTTTTAAACTGTTTAATCCCATACTATTTTTAATATTAATCTTGCATGCAGAACTTAAGCATAGTTCTGAATTCAGCTGTGCACACTCTCCAGTGCGCGCGCATATATACATATATATATATACACACACACACTAGTTGTATTAACTTTTTTTTAAAGTTATTATAAAACTTTTAAGAAGTTCTTAAGTAAATGATACTACGGAAAATGGAAACTCACATTTAATCATTCTGGGTTTTGTGATTGTCACGCTCAGTGTTACAACATCCATTTATAAGATGCTTAATTCAGTGCTATGAGAAGGAAGTGTGAGGGGATTGTTTTTGTTTTGTTTTTTTGTAGTAAGCCTTGAATAGTAGCAGATAATAAAGTGGTATAAAGCTATGGTATTGTTTTTCTGGTAAAATATAACAAGGAAGTAATAAAACTGTTATGTAAGTACTTAGGTCTTATGCTCTCTAAATAATCATGTTAATGCAACAAAGAGTCAAATGATTTGTTAGGGATCTGCACTAATTTTTTTTTCAGTTTACTTAGAGTAGTATCATTGATACTCATATGCTAAGAGTTACCATTTGTCATATATAAGCTATAAATTGTATTTGGCTTTAAACTTTGGATTTAAAATTCAAGGGAAGGGAAAGAATGGGGATTAGAGGGGAAGGAGAATGTAGAGAAAAAGTTAGCATTGAGTTTTAGAAAACTGGGTAGGGAAGTGTTGAGTTGTAAGTTTAAAAAAGTTTTGAACAACTTAATTTTCTACAATTTTGGTTTTTTACAGATTTTAAATTGGGATCTCAATATTATAAATGAGGATTTTTAGTCTGAAGTAAAAAGGAACAGTATTTAAATACAGTTTTTAATCAGTTTGAATCTCTAAAACCAAAATGATATTGCAGTGAGGATTTCTGCTGACTCCTTCGTTCACTCAAAAAGTCTAGGTAATAAAGAGGATGCTATAGCAGTTGATCACATAACAATAATACGTACAATTTTGATGTTACTTTGAATATCCTAAGTGCCAATCAGATGCAGATCATAGGTGCAAATGATACAGTGCATCATCATATACCCTACTGACCCTTCAAAATTATTCTTCCTTTAGGCTAATTAAATTCTGTAATGTACCTTTTTCTTACCAGAGAATGTATTTTCTAATATTTTAAGAGTGCGATTATGTCACTGAGGTGTCACTTCATGAAGTAATTAATCATTTAATGCATGTGAAATTTTTCTCAAAAGTAACTGAATACTGTTTTCTTACAGTTAAGTAAATGCTTAAAATCTGTCTGATTCATCAAGAGTTAATAGCTTCAGTGCCTGTTGACAAAAATTATGCCAGAAATTTGTTCTTTTTCTTAAGATAGTAAATAGTTTTAGAATATACGAGTAGGAAGAAAAACCTTCTAAATGATTTCCTTATTTCCTGATTATGTAATATTTTAAGTATGATTTAATTGCCTTGATATTGTCAGTCTTCAATACCGTGAATGTTTGTAAATGTAGGCAGCTTTATGATTTTTGAATGAAGAATATTGAAATTATATATCAGTGTAAAGTTAAGGCTATGGTGGGCCTTTTAGGTTTATTTCATAAGTTGGAGTATAGTAAGTTCTGAAAGTGATACTTTTTAATGCTAAATTAACAAAGTTAATAAAGGTTAATTTACCAAGCTGATTAACTATGTATATTTGGTATATACAACTTCTGTTCTTGCAGTCTGTTCTAGGATAGCCTGTCACTGCATACAGTATAGTCAGCATTTTTTTTTCTACGAGATTCAAAGGGATTTCCAATAGTCATTAGTTGCAGAACTCCTGACCCTGAATTGTTCCCTTCAGTATATCTAAATTCTTACTCTTGTGTAATAGCTTGGATTGGTATATTGTTTCTCTTTAGGTCAGGCTAGAAGAAGCAAGTGTTTTCCTGGGCTTGACCTCAATATGTTTGTTGGTAAACAATGCAGAATACTTCTTTATGATGCTTCCACCTGCAGATTTATCTTGGGTAACAAAAGAAAAATCTGATTTGGGAAAAAATAGGCTTAGTCACAAGAGGGCTCAATGGGTTGTAATTTAGCTAGGGATTATTGTTCGTAAATATAAAGAAATTTCATGTCTAAATCCATAATTCCACATATCTGCATTTTCTGTATCAACTGTTGTCAGTCTGATTCATGGTCTTTGTTTTATATAAGTTTGATTATTGCTTCTAGTAAATCTCCATGTTTGTACAGCTTGTTTTGTTTGGCAGTTCAGCTCTTGGAGGACGAAGGATTTAGTTGTACTATATATATTCAAAATCTTTGCTTTCTTTATTCCAGTTATCTAGAAAAGTATGAGAAAGTCCATCATTTTGGGGAGGAGGATGATGAGGTACAACCAGGCAATCCAAAGCCACAACTTCCTATTGGTGCAATTCCAACTTCCTATAACTACCAGCAACACAGTGTGTCAGGTAAATTTTTGAGGGGGGGAAAAAAAGCTATTTTTTCCTTATATTGGAACAGGGTACAGTAAGATATAGATTAATTTACAATATCACTAAAACTATCAAATCTATAGGTCACTCAGATTATTAATTTAATGCACTCAAAAACCTTCCACTGTGAACCAAAATAAAATAAATACAAAAATCCATCAGCTGTTTCACTTCTTTCCAAAAGTTTCTCTCCCTGATTAAATGGGCTGAGTAGTTACTTGTCTTGAAACAACATATCCTGAAAATTCACAAATTTTGTTCCTGTCAGATTAATCAGATACTCAATTCATATATTTGGCTCTGCAGAGAAATGATTAATTAAATTTAAAACCTGAGGAATCAAGCTCATGCGTAAGGCAGTCAGAATCAACACCATTGTAATTTACTAATGAAAGTATGAATCTTGAAAAGAACCAATAAACAAATGTGAAGCCAGTGGACTTTGTGGAATGGAATTGTAATTAGTTGTGTAGAAAATAACTCAAAATTATGTTACAACTCAATTCTGCTTTAATTAAAAGTTTGTGTTTTCAAAGCTTTTCTCTTGGAGAACATACTGCAGTATTGCAGTTGGAAGATGATGAAGGAATTAATATCTAACTAGAAAGGTACACAACTACATAGAATGTACTCAGCGTTCTGGCCAAAGACATATGGAAAAAAAAAAGAAATACTGTAAAAGCTTGTTAAAACCCACAATACCTTATTAATAAACTATTTTTTAATATTTATCATTCATAATAATATTGCTAGTGTATCATCTGAATATTAATTTCTTAGTTTAGGTGTGGAAACATTGTTTTAATTTATTTTTTTCCTATTTAGATTACCTTCGTCAAAGCTATGGGCTGTCTATGGACTTTAACTCACCAAATGACTATAATAAATTGGTGCTTTCACTGTTATCTGGACTCCCAAATGAAGTGGACTTTGCAATTAATGTATGTACTCTTCTTTCAAATGAAAGCAAGCATGTCATGCAGCTTGAAAAGGACCCTAAAATCATCACTTTACTGCTGGCTAACGCTGGGGTGTTTGATGACAGTAAGTATGTAACAAACATTTTTGCAACAGAAAGAGTCCGTACCTTATTTATAGCACCTTTTTACGCCTTTCACAACCCTTGATAATCAAAATGTTTATAATTTCGTTGCACTGTAATGTACTTAAATATCTGGCTTTTCTTTTTACCTCTTCCACAGTCATAGTTTATATCTGAATTGGAACAATACAAATACCTTTTAAGTTAGGTAATTTAAAACAATATCTTGTAGTAGTGTAGTGAAATGTAAGAATTAATTTTTCATTGGTAGAGTTGAATTATGCAAGATGCTCAAATTCACAACATTGAATTTCCACTGCTTCTGTTATATTAGAGTTTTCTTCTGAATTCATAGGGCCGTATTTTGTTTGCTCGTTTGTTTTTTTTTAGTACTCTTTTGGTGGCAATCACATTATTAAAAATAAAATTAAAATAATTAATTAAAATAATTAATTAAAATATTAAATTAAAATATTAAAATTAAAAATAAATTTAAAATAAATTAAAAATAATTAAATTAAAATTTAAAAAGGGGGAGTCTAAAAACAATGACTTACTAAGATTTTTATCCTGGTACTTCACTTTCAACTATGGTGAAATTCAGAAAACAAAACTCATGGAATAAAAATTATCTTACTCTGGGTTTCAGAAATACTTAATATATTAGCACTTTCATTTTTGAAGAGAGTCTATTCCACAAAAATATTTCAGTATGTTGAATTAAATTCTTCTGTCTGAAGTACTCAGTGTGACCTCCATGCCAAGTTGCTCCTTGATAATACCTTGTCTGTATTTCTGTCTAGGAGAGAATGAAAAAAGTTAAGCTAAACCACACTAAAATGACAAAAGCCTGGGTCCTATCTCACAGTCATTGGGAGGAAGTATTTACTGTTTTTATGTCCTGATCTTTGATACTGAACTATTGCTGTAAGAAATTGCTGGAATAAGCATTTTTTTTAGCTAAAAAGTATTTAAGCCTGAGAGTACAGATGATCATTTGTGTTTGTTGAGTATAAATCCGCTTTGCATGTGTAAGCACAAGCACAGTATGGTATGTCAAATTCTGTTTTTAAATTGCAGGGAAGAATCTGTTAGATCTTTATATACTACTTTTTTATATCATTAGCATTTTTACCTAATGCTTTGTAGCTTTTTTTTTTGTTTTGGTGGGGTTTTGTTTTTTATTTTTTTAGTTATACAATGTTGCACTAGACTTCTCCAGCTTTTTTGTCCCTCAAGTTTTTGACTTGTGCCCAAGGCCTTCAGATATGGTTAGGTCTCAATCATATGATAGAGTGTACAGCTAGCCCAGTCACAAGAACTTTCAAAGAAAATATTTGAAGGGAAACTGAAGTTCAACTTAGTCCACCTTATTAGTGATTCCAGGGTGCTTGCTCTCTGGTATTTTGAGTTTGTCATCTCTCCACTGTTTCTTTGTTGTAACTTTTATGGACTTAAGGTTTCATAAGTAGAATTGAAGCAGGTTTTATGCTGTTATTCCATGATTTCTTGGATGGTGCAAAAGTAGGCAGTGTTTTCTTGAGTTCTAACCTTGGACTCCAAGCACAGACGTGTTGTTCCGTAGCTGTCCTGTGTTAGTGTTTCTTACACTGAAAAATATTTGAGGTAAAGTCCAAGAGGAGTGCCAAGCGTGTAATGGACTTGCTCTTTTCTTCAAGGGGGAAAACTTCATTTTTTTCTTACCTGATATACCTGGAGACTTTATCCTTTGCATAAACCTAGGGAACATCCCATCAGCATTAGGATTTTCCCCTTGTTCCCTTGGCTTTTGCCAGTGGTAGTGGAAGGTTTAGTTCCAAGAGATGCTGTATTTTGGCACCGATAGATCGATCGCATTCCAAGTTCCTCGACTAATCACTCAGACAAGATGTGCTTCTCTGTTCCCTCCTGAAATCTGTTTCTGCTTAGAGCAGAGGTGGAGTGTTTTGGTGTTTCTTATAGTTTGGTAAGCCTGTGGGTTTTTATTTTTATTTCAGATTTTCAAACTACTTGAGAAATTGGGGGGAAGGATCTTGGGGGGGTAACATGTTTTTACAGCATGAAGCTTCAATTTTAATGCTTATGTGCTTTTATATTGTAAATAACGATAAATCTGTCAAGTTGTGTGATTAATTTAGTGATTAATCTGTAAGTAGCAAATTTAAGTTAGTATGAAAATACTGTCATGATGATACGATAATTTCAGGTGTAAATAAATGATAGCTTGTTAATTTTATTTGAAGTTAATATGGGTTTTAGATCTGGCTCATCTGTAATTAAGGTTTTATCATCGTTCATATTTATAATGCAGTGTTTCTAGGTAACAAGAAAATTATTATTTCTTAAGCTTTTTTTTCTTTAAAATCTGAGATGACAATTATATTGCATGTGACAGAACAGCCCTGCGGTTTGTGGGATATACAGCATCTTGAATATGCAATGCTACAAAAGCCTTGAGTTGAAAGCCGATTTAGTCTTTTAAGTGAAATTTGTAGCATTTTGCTCAAAACAATAAAATACTATGAACCACAATGTTTAAATGTAACTTTATGTGCCATTAGTTCATTATAGAACCGTTGCAGGACAGAGTTTATTTTTAGATTGATTGAATCTTGTATTTGCTGCTTTCAAGGAGTGATGGATTAGAATATCTGTGGCAGTGGCTCCACCAAACATCCAAAACATCCATTACGCTTCCTGGTTATATATTGACACTTTCAATTGAGTGATGTCAAAATCTTGCTGCTACTCTTCTGGTTTTTAGAAAATATTAGTTTCTTAGATTGCTTAATTACTAAAATAGTGTTTACAGCTTATCCTGTGCAAATGGAAAATAGTTGCTGATGTGAGATCGAGTCATCTTGACTCCTCGAAAAGAAGGATAGAAAAATTTCCCATGGCTTTTTAGAGGGTTCTCAAGCTAGTCCATTCTTTATACCTCTCTTTAAGCTGTAAAACTGCAGTAACAGTTAATTAAATGACTGTAGAAATTTCAGTGTGTTTATATAATTTAGTACAGGATTCTTTTAAGGAAAAGGAGACACTGGAATAGTCTGTAGTGTTTTTGAATCCTTATTTCATTTATGGATTAGTAAAAAATCAAGCAAAAATGTTCAAAAAGATTTTTTTTACTGAATTTTCTTTTTATGATTAAAGCTTTAGGATCATTTTCTGCTGTATTTGGAGACGAATGGAAGGAGAAAACGGATAGAGATTTTGTTAAGGTAATTTTAAGAATATTAAACTATTTTGCACTGCATATGGCGGGTATCAAATCCTTTAAAAAGAAAAAAAATGGTAAGATTTACTAGCATATGTCTTTTGAACTAGTCTCAACGTTATTCCTTTGACTTAAATACAGTAGGACAGTAAATCATAGTTATCATAAAATGTGTGGTTAAGTAGGAAGAAAAGTACTAAGAAAAAATAGATGTAGACTAAGGAATAAAGAGGTTCCAGGTTTCTCCTTGTAAGAAAGCTAAAGAGTGTGTGAGAAATAAGCTGTTTGCCCAGCATTTTGCCAGAAAAAAGAATGCTGCTTTTTTTGTTTGTTTGTTTTTAATGTTGGGATCAGTAAAAACATTCTGGATTATGAAAACTATTAAGCCCATGACACAAGAAGCACAGCGCAAATTTAAGATAAGTTGGAAATGTGAGTTAGATTCAGTTAAACTATTTTTGCAGAAGGCTTTTTTATCTTTCCACTAGAGGGCATGATCTGCTGTACTAGTAATGAAATGAGTAAAAAAAAAAAAAATAACCAGAAGTTGTTTTGTATAAACATTTGCTCTTTATCCCAGATGAGCATTTTATGGTGAATGAGAGCATGAAATATATCTGAAAGAGGTTTGACATTCTAGCATATTTGCTGTAATATATAACAGTTTTCTTGAATAGAGTTTCAAGTAATAATTTCTATGGCTAAAATAGGAGAAAGCTAGATTAAAAACTTATTTTGATGATTTATGCTTTTTATTTATCAAGTAAAAATTATGAAATGATAGACTGCTTAACTCCTTATGAACTCATACTCAGGTTTCCACTGAATTTCTTAATTTTCTTATATACTAAAATACCTTACAAGTATTGTAGGGAAATATTTGTTAGAAGCTCTTTTCATTTGTCTGTTGTTTTATTTTTATATAACTTAATTTTGGGACAAGTTGGCCAACAGTCATGTTAGCTAAATGATAAATATTGCTGAAATATAATAGTGAATAGATTCCCCAACCAGAATTTCCTAAATGAAGTTAAGAACAAAAAGGTAAGCTCTCATTTTTGTTCATATTCGAACTTGAAAATTGGTTTAAGTGTGCTGAAGGTGAGTGTCAAAAATAATGCTTCATAATCTTTGTTTCTGTTTTCCATTGAGAAATATGTCCAGAAATATTGTAGGTTTTGTGTTTTGGTTTGTATTTTTAAAGTACTTAGCACTTCTGTTTTGACTTCACCCTAAACTGTCACAGACTGTTGCTGATCTAGAGCAGCAACGAGCACCATGTCTAGGTCTGTAAACATTTAAAGTTACACAGAATTATAATTTATTATATGTTTGTTAATTATATAATCTTAAATAATTGTGGTAGCTAGGACAGATGGTTCTGATAAATGTTTTTAACTGAGTGTTAAGTAGAACCACTGTAGCTGCAATAAGGTTTACTAATAACAAACTTGGATGTTCTCCAAGATCTATTTTTGAACATTACAACATGTATAGTACCACTCCGTAGTGAAATACTGCAGAAAGCATGTCAGAAACTAACACCACGTCCAAAAATGTGTCTAATGCCAAGAATCCAGATTTTTTCAGAACATCTTACTTTAAACATTTGTTTGACCCCACTACTGGAAGTAATTTATTTTATGTTGCAGCTGTGAGTGTGTCAAAAAAGAAAACGGGGAAAGCATGGGAGTTTCTTGATGTACAATGGAGATACTTTGTTGGCAGGGTAGAGATTGTGTATCTGATCTTTTGTTTATTTTTATTTGCTTTTACAGCTTTAAAATTAACTGAATGGCTCTTCAGTGTTAGTATTTCTTTCTTTCTCTATGTTCTCGTTATCTTTTTTTTTCTTTTTTTACATTCTTGTTTTATTTGGTTATTTTTATTTTGCCACCGGTTGTTTCTGTCTTGTGTTTCTAAGGTTATCATCATTTGTTTTTCAGCTATAATGGCAGCAGATTAGAAATTCTTGTTGAGATGAAAACAGAAAAGAGTTTTTAAGTAGGAGGAAAAAAAATGCAAAATTATGAATTAAAGGAGATGGGATAGATAGGAATGGCATGAAATCAGAAGTGGGAGAGATTCATAGAAAATAGGGGGAAGGCAATTTCTTAAATAAATGAACTTTAACTTAGTAAAAATGAAGTTACTCAAGCTTTGTACGCATCATCCTCAGACCATAGTAGATCTTGTCATGTGTGGGAGTCTTGGTTTTTTTTGGTTGAGAAGTATTAGAAATCCTGAAGCTGTTTTGAAAATGATCTTCAAAGTTAAATTCAGGATTCAGAGGGAGATCATAAACGTGGGTTCTTTACAGCTGCATGTCAGTTTAAGTGTTGGTAAGCCAGTTTTTTTATGCAAAAAACATTGAATTCCTAATCTTTGTGACCAGAAAATAGCTTTTCAAATGCAGTGCAACAAATATAAATGCTATATGGGATATAGTTCTAATATGTTCAGAACATTTGGCATCATCTGTAAAGCTGCTGTTATTGAATTAACTTTCTTCCAGGCTCCTCCTCCTGCCTATTAAAAGATATGAAAATAAACTTGGAACCTTGGATTTTATAGAGGCGTTTAGTTTTATTTTCATTTTCAATGGCTATATACATTATTTAGGACAGTCTAGAGTTATATAATTATGTACTAAACATGGTTTATGGAAGTTTTTAATTAACATTTCCTTAATATGAGCATGATATTTGCTTAATATGAGCTTTTTAATCTCTTAATCATATTAGTATTTTAAAATTACAATTCAATAAAGAAAATGGCCATATGTCTTTGCATTATTTTTCTCTTCCTTCTACTACATCTTTGCAGACACTAGGAGTGGTGCAGCATCATCATTAGTATTTCTTCCCCCCATTAAATATCTAAGCAGTAACTGTTATTTGTTTGGTATTCTGTCAGCTCTTTGAGTTTTGTATTTTATCATAAAGATTTTCTCAATTGCTTCAGCACCCATACTTTGATTTCTTACTCTGTTGTCCTCCAATTTTGACTTAAAATCATGCTACTTTACATCTTCACTCTTCCTGAAAAACTCTTTGCTACAGCTAGATTTCTGTTATGTTTTTACTTTAATATGAAGTGTAATGGTTTTATCAGTCTGTTTTCTATATATTCTGTGCAGTGGTCAACTACAGTAGATCTCCGTTAAATCTTGCCCATCCTTCTCCTTACTTGACATTGATCAGGCATTTTAGGAGCACCTAGCAGTGTGCCTATGTGTGCGTCTTAAACAGTTTTATTACTGCTACTAAGTGTGATTACTTAATTTTTCAGAATTCATTGTAAGCAGTCATGAGTTTCACCAAGCTTCCTAAATGGTCAACAGTTTCATGATTTTTCCAGAACCATTTAGTAGTTTGGTATTGCCGTATGCATGAATAAAGGAGCTTATTTCTTTTGTCATGTCTTCCAACACCACTGACATTCCAGATGAAGATGAAGATGGAAAGCAATATCTTTTTTTTATTTTATACTAAACTTTGAGGGAACCAGTTGCTTAACTTTTTGCCAATACTTAGTGTTACAAGAATTTCCAAACATAGTTCTTTAAAATTTCCATTATCTTATCCGCAGTGCCACATGTTTTCTCACTTTCTGCAGGCTTACCTCTAAACTGAACAAAATATCTTTATTAATCAGTGAACATGAACACATACTTTTAATCTCAGTTCCATTAATTGTCAGAACTTGAATATCATTTTAACTTCAGCTTTGTTTGGAAGCCATTGTAATCATGCCTGCTGTTTTCCCTGAAGCTATGCTAATTTGTTGCTTTCTCCCTTTTGATTTTTTCAGGTACTGCCAATAAGTTTAAATCTCTAGTTATTTGGATCGGCAGGATGTCCTTACTTAAAGATTGGAACAACTGGCCTTTAGGCAGCCATCTTGTATCTCTCCTTGTTCATTTGTATTTTTTTTCACAAGCTCTGACACCTATCCTGCTCAGATGTTCTCTGATCTATTCCTGAAGCTTTTCCTTTTTTTTTTTTCCCTCTACTTTTTCATTTCTCTTTGTTATTTCCTCATCTGAGCAAGGTGCACTTGTGGGTATAGTTTCTATCTTTCAAGAATGCTCTGTTAATTTAGCATGCTCATAATTAGATGAATCTAGCTGTTTGTCTTCGTATTTCTTTCATGTTTTCGGCAGCTGCCCAGAATTTGATGCTGTGTAACAGTAATTGCATTAAATTTCTTCATGCACTATTCACTTGTGTACAATTTAAGCATTTTGTTTCTTGTTCTCACATCTTGGATTTTTTGATGTCCCTTCAAGTTGTTGAGTTCCAAAATCCATGCTTACACAGTCCTTGTGCTTTCTTTATTGCTTTACATACTGCTTTACTCCTCCAGTTTAATTTTTCTTGTAAAGTTCATGTCTTGTTCAACTCTTTCTTATTTGTATAAGTTCAACAATAATTTTCTTTACGCTGTTTTTTTTAATCTTTTCCAGATAGTGCTTAGAGAGAGCTCCTTACAAATTTAAATGCTTGAAATACTTTTCAAATGTCATCTTTCTTGTCTCCCTCACAATGCTCCATCAAGCTATCAGGCTCAGACCCGACTCCAATTGAACTCTCATTTTTTCTTGGCCAATAGGTAGTCATGACCATTGCTACATTACATGAATTACAAACTCAGACATTCATTGTTTTTACAGACAGTAATTTGGTTTATCTGATTTCTAGTGAATTCTGTGTAATCCTGTGCATCTTTTTCCAAAGCAACTCTGCTACTGCGAGTAATCAGATTATGGATGTGAATCAAGCTCTTTAACCCTTGTCCATTATTACTTGCCATCTGGATGTCATGCAGTCGAGCATTATTTGTTTGCTTCCAAGTCTTAGCTTTGTATTTCCATTATCAGAGTTATATCATGACCTAAAATATCTATACAGGAATAACTATGGATAAAGAGCTTCACTTTTTTTTCTTCCTTTCCTTTTAATTTCTGTTGATATATAGTAGCAAATTGCAGCTATCCATTGCATGTCATAAGTACATTATTCAAAGGAAAGCCTAGGAAGCTTGACTTAACTTCTGTTTTTGCACTTCTGCCTTCCCTTTGGGAAAATAAAAATTCTGGCATGTTTTGCTGTGTTCTCATCTATCAAATGGATTTGGAACATTGTATGTAGGTTATTTAATTCTATTTTCCACCTCATTATATCTAATTTTGGTGGTCCGTGCCCCCCAACATTTTTAGAGATCTTTCCTGCTTAGGCAGGAAACCAGTGTTGAGTGGACTGAGAGCAATCAAACCAGTCCACTTACATCCACAAAAGAAGGTGATTTAGGCCAGCTCTTTCCTAGTAAAGAAAAGGAATAGAAACTGCAGATTCATTCTGAACCGAAGAAGTCTGAACACCTTTATATAGGAGTTCAAGGTGGTGATCACCGCAGGTAATCCTAGTGCTTTGGAAGAAAAATTGTTACTTTGATTGTTTACCAGCAGGACACTTGCTTCTAGTGTGACAATTTGTCTGACACATAGAAATCTATACTTCACCAGAATCAGAGAATCACTTTCAGAACATGGTGCTATAGCTTGTTTGTTGGGTCTTTTCCCCTATTATGTTGTAAGGGTCTTTGTAATTAAGGAGCTTCATAACTCCAGTTAAGGAATGGAAAGTATAATTTGCCTTCATGAAAGGCTTATCAAGGATTTTTTTTTTTCCCCCCTCCCTCAAAGGTCTTAAGCGTCCTGGAATTTACTTTGGGTTTCGTGGATTCTTCTGTCTTAGTGAAAGATGCAGAATTTGTATTCGCTGTTGACTCTGAAATAGTGTTTATATGGGGGTCAGATGAAATCTGTTTCTCCATGGCCCTAATCTCAAAAAAATCAGTGGCTAAAATGTTTGGACAACTTGATTTTATGCCTGATGATCTGAGTGAGACTGTCTCGCTCATGGGATTGATTCACTATACTTTCATAATTCTTTATATAAAGCTGTACGTGCAGCAGTCATTGCTCTGAACTGTTTGTCATTGAACAGAATAGTAACACTTCTGAGGGAGGAACTCTTCTGAGACTCTCTTGTGTAATGGTGCCTCACAGTAGATAGTTTCTTGGAAACAAATGAAATGGTTTTCCACCTTCCACATCATTAGAGACAGCTGCCCCTTTCTTTGGATAGGAACTCACCTCAGCCATCTGTGGTCAAATTTTTAGGTGTTTTGGAGCTCAAGATAGTGGTAAAAGAATATCACGCTGCCATCTATACATTCAGAATTTGATTGCAACATGTTTATGTCAATAAGGAGTCATGGGAAATGCTGTCACCTCTGTAGTTTGCAGCCCCTCTCTAAAACAGATGTGTTTAAATACCACATGTACTAGTCTGTGGCTGGCCTGCTTGGATCACACTTGGAACACACTACTGAAAAACTGCTTAAGTTACTGGCTTGTTGAATGGAAGGTTTAGGATAATGTTTTCTGAGCTTCTCTCCCAACCCCCAAATCAGAGGAAATCCCAGTATTAATGTCTTTGTACTGATCTTTGTACTGAATTATTATTCTTCTGGTCCAGAGCCAGACTGGCTGTAGAACCAAGGATGAACTTATTTCTGGGGGGTTTTTTTGTTTGTTTGTTTGTTTGTTTGTTTTTTTCTGGTCGTGAAAGCATTTCCCTCAACACTCTTTTTGTCAAATCATCCACAAGGTTGTTGAGATTCTGTTAGTGTGGCTGAATGTTTAATTCTTTTCTGTATCCCCTGTAGAAACAAGCCTTTCTACCTGTTGGGGTGAGTGACTAGAGTGAAGAAAGTATGGTCTGTCCACCTGCAATATCAAGGTGTATTTGGCTATACATCTGGTTTGAGTCTGTATGTTCTCAGGCTCTTCTGTCTCTGGTGGATCAAGAATCTAAAAGGGTTAGTTAAGGGTTTTTCTTTCTGTCAGAATCCACTCCCAGGCTCTTTCTACTTAGAGACTTTCTCATGAGATAGCAGATTGTTTAATAACCAAGTATGAAATGGCTAAGCTGCAACTTCCTCTGAACTAGGGTTCAAGTGATAGCACTCAACCTTTTGCAGAATGTCTTGAATCTTAAGATCTGCAAAGGGTTCACAGAAGGTCCTATTTACAACTCCAGCAGGCATTTCACAGTTGCTGAAACACCTAGGACTGATGCTGTCTTTGAGAATGCAAGCTTACAGCTTTTAGCCACCTAAAGACTCTGGTACACTTCTTCAGGTAAAACAGCGCTCATGTGAGCCTCATCACCCGCAAGGCTTTTATATGTAGAGATAAACACTCAAAAGAAGAGAGAGAAAACTTATATCTATGTATTTTTATTCTAATTGTTCTTTTTGAAGGTGTATTGTGTATCTGTGTACTAGTTCACAGCCTGGCCTCCGGATTCTCTTCCTTGGAGCTGTAAGAGATTTTTCAAATTTCTAGGATTGAGAGGAACTGAGGGTGTGGGACATGCACACTACTGTGCTTGTTGTGGGCAGCAGGGCTTGTGGTTATGCTCTAGGTAATCCTGAGGCAAAAGTTGTAGTTTGAGTGGTTAGCATTTTATGCTCTCAGCATGAGCATAGAACAATTTTGAAGGATAACCATTAAGTGTAAGTAACCTCTCTTGGTGCTTTGGTATCTCTCTCATTTTAACTTCTAGGAAAGAGCCTTGTTCTGTCCTCTTCTGAAGAAAGTTTCGTTTTCCCTGACAACTAGAATTGTTTGACAGACTGCTTCTTTAGGAAGGGGAGAGGACAGTTCCTCAGTTGTTCAAGCAACTAGAATGAGTTTGTCTGTTCTGAGAGTTTTAGGTGAGAGGTGCAGTTTTCCAACAATGTATTTCTGTTTTCTTCTTTAGCCATTAGATGTTGTGAGCCTTTATCTTCAACGCTGCCTGTAGTGTCTTCGTCTGCAAAAAACTTAAATCCTCATTTTCCATCCTGTTGAGAATGTATTCAGGATGATTTGCCTTCTAGATGGAAAAATTTACTCCTTTATGACTTTTTTTTGCCAGAGATTTTTAAATGTTTCATTTTGGACCATAAGCTTAAGTACTAAAAGGTCAAAAACATATTATTGGAGGATTCAACTAGCAAAATGTGATGATGCTGTTTTTAAACACTTAACTGTGGCAGCAGTTTTACCATTGCATTGTAATTGACCTTGGCCTGTTCCACAGAGATTCAGATTGGTGTTGAAGACTTTAAGTGTCTCTGCTCAATAATCAAATTTTTAAAATCTTTAACTGATTAAACAGGTAGTCTTTAAAAACCTCTAAGATTTTCCTTTTAAGTAGGAGTGAAATGTGAAGGCTTACTGTCTTCATTGCTTTTCCAAAAGGAAACATCATAAAGGGAAGTGTGTACTGACTAATAAATTTCCAGACAATATATTTTTGTATGCTTTTTTAAATCATCACTGAAACCTCTTCCTTAAATGTCTCAGTCTCCTTTGCTGAAAGGAGAGGCAGCTCAAATGAAGTACATTCTGCAAATTTTACCTGCATGCCTTGGTCTTCTGTGGTTCCTTTGGTAGCCTAGTATTAGTAGGAAAAACCTATTCATCCCAAACAGTAAGAAGTTAGAGTTGTATCTAGCTGTTTTTGTCTCTGCTCTGAGGTAATAATCCTTCTTTCTATGCAAGTAATCCTCTTTACTAAACAGCACTTGTGTGTTATTTGGAAGCATTGCAGTGGAAAATAAAATTTATTTTCCTTGCTGATCTTGCAATTCAGAAAATCTGTAGTATTCTATTTTTCAAGAAAATAATAGTGACAAGCTTGGTATCAGTGCTGTAATTTAGTAATTACATTTCCATAACAAAATTTTCTCCTGCTGTTCAGCTGGTTGTACCATCATTTCCTTTTTATCCAGATTTGCTTGTGGTTTTATTCTGTGATCATAGCCAAAAGAGTAGCTGTATTTCAGTAGTGAGTCAAAGGAACGTATAATATTTTTAGTTTTCAAGCCTGATCCTGTAAACCCTGATCCCTTGATTAATTCTGATTTCAACAGGAATAGCCACATAGGAAGGATTTGCAGATCAGGACATATATTTTTTAAATAATTTGAATTCCAGTCTAGTGAAGCATTGTTTTGTTTGTATTTATAAAGATTTTTGGTGATGATTCTTGTTGCTTCTGTTATTTCATTGATTTATGGTGATGTGAAAAACAAAGCAGAAGCTTAAAAAAATCTCTCCAGATCAGAAATCTACTTGTACTGCTAACAGGAGCTAATATCTGCTGAAACAGGGAGAAGAAGTCTTCTTCTGCCTTAGGAGTTCTTTGCTTGTAGAGAGGGAAAGAAGATGAACTGTACTTTTTTCCCCTTATCTCTGGATTTCTCATATTCTGTCATAAGCTGTCCATATAGTTTCAATAAGTTACTTCACCAAAGAAGCAGTTCTAGGGTAATGTTGATTGATCATGAATGTGTACTTCTGGGGCTTGGAAGGAAGAGTTTTGTAATGTTATATACTGAACATCTTGGATATCATCCTGTGAGTGAAGAAATTATTGTTATTAAATTAATAACCAAGGTATTAGGGAATTCTTAAAGAGCTGTTCCTTCTCCACTGGTAAATATTTTTAGATAATGGAAGTAAAAAAACACAATTATTATTCAAGGAAATATCATCCTCTATAAATTAAGTATTTTTTTTAATTCTTTCCTCAGTTTTGGAAGGATATTGTTGAGGATACTGAAGTACGTGACCTCATTTCTGATAGAAGCAAATCTCAAGGTGAGACATCTTGACTAAACTTACTAGATAAGTGTTGGTAAATACAGAAAAGGAAGAACTAATTTTATTTATTTACTTATTTATTGTGTAGAACCTCCGTCAGAAGAATGGATTTGGGAATCCTTATTTCATCCACCTCGCAAGCTGGGCATTAATGATATTGAAGGACAGCGGGTACTTCAGATCGCAGTGATTTTACGTAATCTTTCTTTTGAAGAGGGAAATGTTAAACTTTTGGCAGCTAATCGTACCTGTCTTCGGTTCCTGCTACTCTCTGCTCATAGTCATTTTATTTCTCTACGGCAATTGGGGCTTGACACACTAGGAAATATTGCAGCAGAGGTATGTGCTTCAAAACAGACCAATTAAAATATCATTTGATGAAGGCATTACTTTAATGTTAATTAAATAAATTACTCTTTTTTTACTTGAGATGAGCAGCAGTAAATATATTCTTCTCAGAATTTGTAAATAGTAGTTAGAAAATGAATATGCAAGGCCAAACATAAAATACAGAGAGTATGTGTCAGTTTGCTTAAATAAAATTGCATGGAGAAGACTGGTTATATAAGGAGATGTAAGATCCCTCATACCACATGATTTTCAGTTTAGTTTCCCAGATAGAAGGGAATTCATCTAAATTCCTGTAGACTGTACAAAAATTTCTTCATTTTATACTATATTTAATTATAATTTCAAAATAGTACATTTGAGAAAGGGGCTGGCAGAGGGTTTTATGTCATGGTTAGCAGGCACCAATATGCTAACCACACACCGCTGGGTCTGTATCATGTGAGACATCTTTTTCTCTTCAAAGAGATTTGAATGTAATAAAATATACCATTCTGTCTGTTTTATATCATTGTACGGACAAATTGTACAGGTTTACAGGCAGATATGCATAGGTATTGCTTACATTTTAGGATAAAACAGGTACATTTAAGATAGGACAATGAGACTTGCAGTGTTGGTACATTGCTGAATATCTCAAAAGGATGGCATTTTTGCCATGTGTCCAACTCTTGAATATTATTATGATGTGTGAGAGCTCTGGTCAGTAAGCGGAAGCCTATTGTATTAGACGTCCCATAGAAACAGGATGAACAATTGTGATAACCTTTTGGAAGGAATGCTGTTCTTATTCAAGTTCTGTACTTTGTTGGACAGTAGACTATATTCCTTGAATATAGTCTAGGAATAAAGTTCTTTTTCTTATTCTAGACACTGGAAAGTATAATTTAAGTTTACCCACTACTTCAGAGCAGAAAAGGAAGGGAGAGGGCAAAAAGAGTGCTAGCTACTTTAAATTGCAGGGTTCTGGTTTGGGGAACAAAAGTACAGAAGTGTCTTTTAGATGTGCTGCATTTAAAGACTTTTGAATGTTGTATTTTGGTTTGCAAATCTAAGGATTTGTGCCATTAACACTGTATATATAGTGTTAGACATAGCTTAAATATATATTTTTTTCTTTCCTATCAGCTTCTTTTGGATCCTGTTGATTTCAAAACTACTCATCTAATGTTTCACACTGTTACAAAATGCCTAATGTCAAGGGATAGATTTTTAAAAATGAGAGGTAAGGTCTTGAGCTATTCTTGTTGTTGTTGTATTAGAATAGTAATTATTGCTGTTAAGCTATTTTGTATTCATTTTTCAGGCATGGAAATCTTGGCGAATCTTTGTAAGGCTGAAGATAACGGTGTCTTAATTTGTGAATATGTGGATCAAGAATCCTACAAGGAGATCATATGTCATCTCACGCTACCAGATGTGCTGCTTGTAATCTCAGCACTTGAGGTGCTATACATGCTCACAGAAATGGGAGAAGTGGCCTGCACAAAGATTGCTAAAGTAGAAAAGAGCATAGGTAAGAGAGAAGCAAGACGAAATCTGTTGTGCTCGTTTGTGTGGGAAAAAAGATTCAAGAATGTCGTGTTCAGCAGTTGAAATATGTGGCTTGTGTGTTTGTGTGCAAAGTAGGGATGGATGTTACAAGACAAAGTTTTACTAATTAACTGCGTTTCCTCAAGAAATTGATGATGCTAATAACTTTTTTTTTATATATACATGCCAATTTTAAAGGAAATCAGTATGTCCTAGTAGCATTCATTTGTTTGTCCTAATGTCATTGTCGGTTTTACATTTAATACTTTAGATACATTAGTATGTCTGGTTTCTATGGACATCCAGATGTTTGGAGCTGATGCACTTACTGCTGTAAAACTCATTGAACATCAGTGTGTTCAGCAAGGAGTACCTGATGTCAGACCGCAAGTAATGGAGCATGGTTCCTCACAGGCCCATGCAACAGCTGTCCCAGGTTAGTATCACTGCGAGACAAGATACTTGTCTGTAGAATTTTTTTTGGGGGGGGGGGTCCTGTGTGGATTTCTGATTAATTTACATAAATACATATAGCATTATACATAATACAGGTTATTTTTACACTTATTCACAAAACAAATATAAATATTTGTTATTCCAAAACTATAGTGAAACAACTTTAAAAGGGTCTTAATATTTTTCAGTTGTTAAAATTTACTGACAGTTATATACATTTCTTTATTTTAACTTGTTCAGTAGGAAGCAAAAAGAATCCATTCTGGATTGTTTCTGTGATCTACAGAGACTTAGAGGTTTATTTTATATTGCCCTTTACACAGAATAATATTGGGCAGTAACCTATATTGTATAATAGAATTTCAGAGACAAGAAATGGATACAGAATCATGTCTCTATTGAAGCCACTAAATACTTCATTGTGATGTGAACCAAGTTTTAACTCTATCCCTTAAAGCTTGAGGAAAGAGTGCTGTCTTAATTCATCTTACCTGCAAATTAAATGGTAATGATGATTAATTTCTGCAGTTTTATTTTAGTTAAAATACTTGTCCTTTTAAAGACGATGGCACGATTAACTGTTATTGGTCAAGGGGAATAGCGTATGCACCTCATTCCGTCTTTCCTAATAAAAATACATAGCAGTATACAACAAGTGCACACAAGATGGAACATTCTGAGGAAGAAAGGAGAAAGAACCGTTACGATAGATACTAGTTTGTGTGTCTAAGTGTACTTCTGGAATGTGTTCAGAAATCACAGTGAAAGCGACTGGAAAAAAATGTGAATAAAAGGATGAAGGATGCATAAAAGGATGAATAAAAGGAGAGTGAAGCTAAGGAACCTATGTGACTTCACAGCAAGGTTCTTTACAATATACTTTTTTCTAGTTATGAATTGGAAACGTAATTGCTATGTCCTTGTGCCTGTTCTGATGGAGAACTGTGCCACTCTTGAATCATTGTCAGTATGCTAGCCTCCTTAATACTGAGATCGGCTGAGAGGCTGTCTTCCACTAAGTGCTTACTTTAGATTGCCCTTAAGTGGTGGCCCTGGCTTGGCCTGACCAACTTCATTTTGGTGAATTTTGATGCAATTCTGTAGTCTGCTTAGTGCACCTCTGTGACTTGCCTTAGTGGGGCATACTCTTGCTTACAAAATCAGGAGAAACTGTAGCAGTGAAAGTCATGGCTTTGAAGTGCTCCATTCAGGAGAATAATAATTGTTTCAGCAAGGTTTTTTGTTTTTGTTTTGTTTTGTTTGTTTTTTTTCATTCTCCACAGCCTCTAGGGCAGCGCCGCATGTTGCTCCACCACCAGGAATAGTAGAAATAGACAGCGAGAAATTTGCATGTCAGTGGTAAGTGTATAGTTCCACTCAAATACTTTAATGAAGAGGAAAAAACAAAGAAATATGCCTGTATTCATGCGTCAGACAGAATTTTCTAGCTTGCTTCTGTTCACCGTTAGGGTAAAACCATTCTGTCATTGCTTTGAAGAAGTATGAAAGAAAAACTCAACCAGAATGTTGACAGTTGATACTTTATATTAGTTGTTTTCTCTCTTAAAATAGAATTTATTTTGATTTTTAACTCTAATCTTGATTTTATTTTTTATTTTTTCTTAAAATTGTTGAGCAGTGTTATCTGTTTAATCAGTGTTTTCATCTGGTAATATATCCCTGTATTATTGCACCAATACAAAAGTAATTCTCAAATTATGAAGCTAGGGCCCTGCAGGACTGTGATCTGACCATTGTGAGTCTGAAGCAAGTAGATTAAATGAAGCCTCTCCCCTTCAAATTTGCTTGCTTTCATGATATCAGTAATAATGTTGTTGATTACTTGTCAAATATTTAGAGAAAAAACTATTTTGCCTGTGATTCTCATGTGGACTGAGTGTGATCTTTCTGAACTATATTTGACTTACGTAAATCTACTCACATTCTAAATACTTGTATTAATCAGTTTGTGATGGACACTTCCACCTCTACTGCTCCCTGCCTTGTGTGTACAGCAGTTATCTTACTGATCATATATAGGCCTTCAAGATGAAGTGGATAGAATTTTTCAAAGCTTAGCTTAGAATTTTCAAAGCTCTACGCTAATCAAGAATTTGGTTTATTCATGCTTTCAGCAGAGCTCAGAATGTATAGGAGAAGTGTTGTTGCGGTGTCTTGTTGGTCAACTGCTGCTGTGCCCATGCTTCTGTTTGCACTCTGCAAAATATTATTAATATATACTGTTGCTAGTTTATGAAAAATTTCATAATTAGTTATTTATATAGGGATACATGGAGTCACCGCAGTTGAATTTAGCCATCTACAAGTTGTTGTCTAGCCAAAGTTTGTTTTCTAGGCTTTTTAATTAAGGGAGAGATTCCTCTATAGTAAGGTGAATTACCTATGATAAAATGAGTTATGAACTACCTTCTGGTGCCACCTTCTCTTGATTGACTATAGAGAGAACTAGACATCTAGCTTACAGTGGCAAAGTTTGAGACAAGTTAAATCTTGCACTCTGTAAAAAATATAAAATAGAAGTTTTGACTGTAAAAATAACAACAGGCATGTACTGTGCTGCAACTGTGCAATACTGTCAAATGACAAATGCAGTGAAACAAACCATGTAGCATAATCTGAGGAAGACTTGGAACATTTGGTTTGTTTCTCATTCTGTGTACAGCGTGCTTCTCCGGCTCTCTGTGCTGAGTGCTACTATTTTGTACTTTAATTTTCTTCCAGTTAGTCTTAGATTCATATAAGCCACTGGAAAATAAAAATTAGCAAAAAAACCCCACCTTTTTTCAATTTGAGAGCATAGAAATAGCCACTTCCAAGCATTTCCATCGATACAGACATGGAGAGTCTTACACCCGTGTAAGTTTTCCTAGTATGTTTTAGCCATTGCTTCCTATTGAGAGAAAGTGAAAAGGAGTAAATTGTAACAGTGGAATTTAGAAAAGTTACTATCTCTTAGAAGCAGCAGAAAGACAAGGTATTTAAACTGACCTCCCTGCATGTATTATAAGCCAGCTTAGCCTGAATAAGAGTCCTCTTGTAAGGTAAGCAAATGTGACAGTGCTAATCACCAATTCTAAGTCACCAGTGTAAGTCCCAAATATCTTCTCTTCTGTTTGCTGATACCAGTGATAGTGTGTGAGCCTAATATGACATATCAGACAAATGTCTATCCTGCTGGGTATGCCATATTAATTAACACCTAGACTTTCTGTTGTATTGTGTGATCTCAATTTTTGTAATAATAGAATTATAACTAAACTGCAGAAGAAGTGATATTATATTTATTTTTTACTGGTTGTGAGAGAACACAATTTAAATTTGTGTGTAATTTGCTTTTTCTCTTTAAAAATATCCAATTATATTAGATATGAAGGGGCATTTAGTGTAATTTTACAAACTTTCAGCTCAATACGCTAAATACTGGCAATTTTAAAAGATTTTTGTTCTCTCTGAGCCTGTGTGCTGGTACAGGTACTTGAACACTATATGGGGAGTTTTTATGTATCTCTGTTTGCTGCTGGGGATGAACTGTTCGCATGTTTCTGGGCTGGAATAAGGGATCTCAAAGAAATAAACAGATAGAAAACTGTTTCCTCCGTCACAGCTTCATGGTTGGGGATTGGAAGGTCTGTGTGTTTGTGGAGATTCTGTATGAGATACATATATCTTATCTCCCTGGAAATTTAACATTAGGCAGAACAGGTTGTTCAAGGATTTTATGGTGTTTGAATAGTGTGTGACTCCAGGAATGAGTGTGTCTGTGTGTGTGTGTGTGTGTGTGTCTGCATGCACACATGTGCAGTCCCTTCTCTCCTTCCTCCCCACCTCTGTCAGAATTGGAGGATTAAGATTGTTTTTCTGTCTCCGCTTTTTATATGTGTCTTAGAGTAAGACTGCATTATCAGATCTGTTAACAAAGTATTGGTTTTGACACAAAAGATGAGTAGACTTCTGATAGAAATTTTTAAAGGAAGATTGACTATTCAGTCCATCTTTTGAAACAGTAGAGTCATTGGGTAGTAAATGTAAAGCTTGGGGGCAGGAGCTGTCACCAAAACATTCTTTCTTTTCTTCAGTTTCTGAATATATAATAAAAAATACACTTGCATATAGATGTGTGGTATATTTTGCATATTACATATGTAAATAAGATGTTGCTTGTAAAACACTGAGCACATCTTAAGACCCTTATGTGTTTAATCATAAGCAGGGAGAAGTACAAAGCATGGAATAGACATTTGACAAGACAATACATTAAAGTGCCATTTTCCATATTGTTATCAGGTTTGAGTTCTCTGCGAGACAGACATAAGTGTTTTCACTCTTTTAAAAGTACTATCTCTGTACTTGCTTCATAGTTTATTTTTCCATCTTCAGGTTGAATGCACATTTTGAGGTGAATCTTGATTGCTCAGTCTCTCGAGCAGAAATGTACTCTGAATACCTCTCTACCTGTAGTAAATTAGCTCGAGGTGGAATCCTAACATCAACTGGATTTTATAAATGTCTGCGGTAAGACAAAAAGTTTATGCAACAATAAAGAAGCAATTGTATGTGCTCAATACTAATCTGCAGTTTCAGATTTTGAGAAAACGTCTACAGAGTTGAGTCTGAAAGACATCCAGTTTTGGAATTTTAAGTGAAACAAATGTTTATAGTTTAATTAAATTGATTTTGTTCTATTTCAGCAACTTTGTTAGAGTTCCATCTATGCTTATAGCCATTGTAGTTCTTTGCCAGGTAGTTTTGGAAGTCGTTGTAGTTTTCATTTTTCTTGTACAAGAACTTAGCCAAATTCTGGTGGACATATTAGTCCTCAGCAGTGAATACTCAGATGCTCTTGGGGAATCCTGCTGTGTTGCAAAGCTGCAGGCACTAGTGCAATCACAGAAAAGATACCTGTTTGCCCTCCCTGCCCATAAGAGCAGAGTTTGTTAAAACAAAAAGAAAAACAGTTGGAGGATTGATTAGTTTTGTTTATTAACATAAATGTATGTTGTGTTTGGCAGAACTGTCTTTCCAAATCATACAGTGAAGAGAGTGGAAGATCCAAATAACAATGGTCAAGCACATATACATGTGGTAGGAGTGAAAAGGAGAGCTATACCACTTCCCATTCAGATGTACTATCAGCAGCAACCAACTTCGTCTACCCCTGTTGTCCGGGTTGATTCAATTCCTGATGTATCTTCGTCTCCTTCGCCAGCAGGTTTTTTTTAATTAATTAAATATCAACTATTTTGCATTGATTCTGAAACTACAATAGCAAAACAAAATTTATTGAAAGTAGTTTGAAAGTGATAAAAATAGTTTGAAGGTATTGGGAGTAGGGGCCGCATGCTTTAATTCATTCTATTCAGTAATTTTAGGAATAGTACTGGAGTATGTACTTGCATGCTATCCAGTATTTGACATCTAACCCATATGCTTGTCAGTCAGCAGACAAGCCATGTTACTCCAGCATTAATTCAGATGCAGTATAGTTGAGAAGAGAAACTACTTCATATAGAATTATAAATTCAAACCTTGGATTTTAAAATTTTTTTATATTAAATCTGTTTTGAAATAATCTTTGAATTTAAACTTTTGCCTTGTTTATGTCGACAGGAATCCCACATGGGCCACAAAGCGTAGGAAATCATTATCAGAGGACCCCTATTAACCAGTCTTCAACTTTGACAGCAACACAGATGTCTTTTCCGATTCAAGGTGTTCATACTGTGGCACAGACTGTTTCTAGAATTCCGCAAAATCCTTCAGTTCATACACAGCAGCAACAAAATGCTCCAGTGACTGTTATACAGAGTAAAGGTCCAGTTTCCTGTGAAGTAATGAAGGCCACAGTAATACAGGGCTCTGTTCCCCAGTCTGCAGTTCCTGTTACTATTGCTGTAGGAGGAGCACCACAAGCTTCTAATCAAAGTCACAGCACTACAGGACCACAGCCGTCTGTTACTGTTGTTAGTTCTCAGACGTTGCTTCACCACCAACCTGTAATTCAACAACAGTCTCCACTGCATGCAGTGGTACCAGGACAGATACCTTCAGGCACTCCTGTTACGGTAATTCAACAAGCTGTACCTCAGGGTCATATATTTGGCAGAGTACAAAACATACCAGCATGCAGCTCAGCAGTTTCACAGGGTCAACAGCTAATCACCACGTCATCACAGCCTGGGCCAATTTCATCTCAGCAGCCCTCTGCTGGTAACCAGCAACAAGATACAGTCATCATAGCACCACAGCAGTATGTCACAACCTCTTCATCTAACATTGTTTCTGCCACCACGGTTCAGAATTTCCAAGTAGCAGCTGGGCAGATGGTGACTATTGCAGGTGTCCAAAGTCCACAGACTTCTAGGGTAGGGTTTCAGAATATTGCACCAAAGCCTCTGCCATCTCAGCAAGGTCCACCTAATGTGGTACAACAGCCGATACAGCCACAGCAGCAGCCACCACCGCCATCCCAACAAAGCGTAGTGATTGTAAGCCAGCCAGCTCAGCAAGGTCAAACATATGCACCAGCCATTCATCAAATCGTGCTTGCTAATCCAGCCTCTATTCCAGCTGGTCAAACTGTCCAGTTGGCTGGACAGCCAAGCATTACTCCATCTTCTTCACCATCCCCAGGTCCAGTTACAAATAATCAAGTTCCTGCAGTTATGTCATCTTCATCTACCACTCCTCAGTCACAAGGACCCCCTCCTACTGTCAGCCAGATGCTTTCTGTAAAGAGACAGCAGCAGCAGCAGCAACATTCACCAGCATCATCGCAGCAACAGGTACAGGTACAAGTACAACAACAACAACCAATACAAATGCAAGTTCAGTCACAACAAGCTAATGCAGGAGTTGGCCAGCCTAACTCTGGTGAATCTAGTCTGATAAAACAACTGCTTCTTCCGAAAAGAGGCCCCTCAACTCCAGGGGGTAAGCTTATACTCCCAGCTCCACAGATTCCACCACCTAACAATGCAAGAGCTCCTAGCCCTCAGGTGGTTTATCAGATGGCCAATAACCAGGCACCAGGTTTTGGAGTTCAAGGACAGTCTCCAGCTCAGCAGCTGCTAGTTGGACAACAAAATGTTCAGCTGGTCCAGAGTGCAATCCAGCCCCAAGGGGCAGTACAAACAGTACCCATTTCTAACTTGCAGATATTGCCAGGCCAGTTGATCTCAAACAGCCCAGCAACTATTTTCCAAGGGGCTTCTGGCAACCAGGTTACGATAACAGTTGTGCCAAATACGAGTTTTGCTACTGCAACTGTGAGTCAGGGAAATGCAACTCAAATCATTGCTCCAGCAGGAATTGCAGTGAGTGGAACACAGACAGGAGTTGGGCTACAGGTGCAAACACTTCCAGCTACTCAAGCACCTTCAGCTGGACAATCACCGTGTACTGCTGCTCCCCCATTCAAAGGTGATAAAATAATTTGCCAAAAGGAGGAAGAAGCAAAGGAAGCAACAGGTTTACACATTCATGAACGTAAAATAGAAGTTATGGAGAATCCTTCCTGTCGAAGAGGAGCTGCAAACACCAGCAATGGGGATGCAAAAGAAAATGAAATGCAGGTGGGAAGTCTTTTAAATGGGAGAAAGTATAGTGACTCCAGTCTACCTCCTTCTAACTCAGGGAAAACTCAGAATGAGGCCAATCAGTGCTCACAAGTCAGTAATGGGCCATCATTAGAAATGGGTGAGAATGGAGCTCCTGGAAAACAGAACTTTGAACAAACCGACACACAGGAAATTAAAAGTGATTTGAAGAAGCCCCTAGTTAATGGAATCTGTGATTTTGATAAAGGAGATGGTTCTCATTTGAGCAAAAACATTCCAAATCACAAAACTTCCAATCATGTAGGAAATGGTGAGATATCTTCTGTGGAACAACAAGGGAATTTGGATGCCACGCAGCAAGATACTGCCAAAGGTGATCAAGGGGAAAGAATTTCTAATGGGCCTGTATTAACTTTGAGTAGTTCACCTGTTGTAAGCGGTACACAGGAGGCTGCAAAACTGTTAACCCAGCAACTTAGTGGTACCAACACTGATTTACCTAATGGACCTCTAGCTTCAAGTTTGAATTCAGATGTGCCTCAGCAACGCCCAAGTGTAGTTGTCTCACCACAATCTACAGCCTCTGTTATACAGGGGCATCAAATCATAGCAGTTCCACACTCAGGACCTAGAGTGTCCCAGTCTACCCTGTCATCCGAAGTTCGGTCTACTAATGGCACAGCAGAATGCAAAACTGTAAAGAGGCCAGCAGAGGATAATGACAGGGAAACTGTTCCAGGAATTCCAAATAAAGTAGGAGTTAGAATTGTTACAATCAGTGACCCCAACAATGCTGGTTGCAGTGCAACTATGGTTGCCGTGCCAGCTGGAGCGGATCCAAGCACTGTAGCAAAAGTAGCAATAGAAAGCGCTGTTCAACAAAAGCAGCAGCATCCAACCACGTATATACAAAGCATGGTCACACAGGTATGTTGCAGTGTACTTTTTATTTCAAAAAACTATGATTATGACTTATACTGTGAAATGAATGCATATGAAAATGTAAACTCAGTTGATATCTCTTACATAGTATTTAAAATATTCATAAAATGATGGTTTCTGTTCTTTCATGGACTTAAGTTCTGATTTTTTGCATACTTTTGTGATGTCAATGACAGTTGAATTTAAAATAGTTCAGAGCAATTAACTTAGGTTGCAGCTTGATACACTGTGAGGAAAGAACTCTTGTTTATTGATTTTTTTTTTTTGAACAATTTATTATTCTGAAAGCAAAAATTAATTTTTATATAGTCTCGTAAAAACATGTCAATATTGTTTCTCATTTTATTCTTGGTCTTTATTGATTATAGATGGGTGTGGGGTTTGGGGGTTTTGTGTTTGTTTGTTTGTTTTGCTTAAGTTAATCACCAGAGCTACATCTGGCTTGCTGAAATGATTTGAAGTTCTTGCACTTAAAGATGACCTTGAAAGGACAGTACTTGCTTCACAAGCTCACTATAGTCAGGAGAAAATACTGTTTTGTTAATTTGTCAAAATAATACTAGTTCTATTAACACAATAAGTATTTTTATTTAATTCTGTTTGACAGACTTTGGAAAGGGCCTTTTTTTACTGGTTAAACTGTTTTTACCTTTTTAAAGTAGTAACTCCTTAAGACTTTATTAGAAACGAGGTATGTCCATCACTTGTATGAGTTTTAATAACTACAGATGATCATGTCTGAGGTTGTTCTGTTCTCTAGAATTTATTTTAGCTTTGTACATGGACAGAAAATCTCTCTCAAAGAAACATTTCTTACCTAAATAGGACCGATGGAATAGTAGGTTTGACAGTCATAGAATTGTGACAGACTGTGGAGAGAGGAAATGAAATCTGAGTATATGTTAGTGTTTTTTGACCTTGAGTTAAGACTCTTTTCTTTTTTTTTGGATGGCATAGCAGGTGTAGATGTGTAGTCTTTGTGGCCTTGAACAGAACTAGAACTTGAATTCAACAAGTGATGGCTAGTGGCACTTCTTTTTCTGTATCAAGTTAGGCTTATACTGAAAGTTCTTTAACGCTTTTCCTTGATCTGGTTGTCAGAAATCAGGGCTAAAAATTAAAGGTTTTATTTATTTATTTATTTATTTACCCTGCCAGACCACACAGAGATTTTTTTTTCTTTAGTATCTTGAAACCTAAACAAAAACTTTATTTGAGTTTATGAGAGAGAGAGAGTGTTTCTTTTCCTTTTTTTCCTTTCTTTTCCTTTTTTTTTTTTTTTGATAATTATTTATCTTCATTCTTACTAGAAATCATTTGACTGAAATGAAAATATCTGTTGGCAGCACAGGGAGAACGGGAGAAGTAGATAAGTTAATCTTGTAGATTTTCTGCAGCTTGGATGTACTAACTATGCCTTGCTTTTTGCAGGGATTGTGTTAAGGTATTTCATAGTTTGGATTTCTGTCTTAGCTTGCCTAAGGATTTGGCTGAAATAGAAAATGGCTGGAATTGAATAATTATTATCTGTAGTTATTTATTCCCTGGACATGTAGCTGATGAGCACTAGCAGTTTTGTCTCAAAGAGGTACTACACTGTCAGACTCCCAGATTTTTTTAAGGAAAAGAGTGAGAGCAATGTAGTTAATGCTTTCCTTTGGATTAGATTACCTGTTCTGTCACGATAATAGAGCAAAATTTCTTTAATGAGTATTTTCTTTGCTAACAGTTTCTTTAAAAATGGGTAAGATACCCTTTATTTTTTAACACCATTATTAATATTTTCTGCATTTTTCCATTACCTGTACATACAGAAAACCTGCCAGCTATCTCTGCCATTCAATACAAGTCTGCAGATCAGAGTAACTCTTGTTTAATGTCTGCTCCATGGAATTTGGTTCATTCTCCTGTCTGTAGGATGCCCTTGATTTCTTTAGAATTACAGGAATGTGGGAGAAGGAGTTTATTAGTTTTGATCTTGGTGAACAACCGTAATTTGCTAGCTAAGTGCGTTAATCCTTATGTGTGGCTATTTATTAATCATGCCCATTACAATAATGTTTAAGCACTAACTGATAATAAAACCCATTTTATAGTACTCAGTTCAGATATAGTGGACATCATAGTTTGTTTTAAAACTCATAAGAATGTTTAACACTACTTTAAAATTAATGTGCGGGTGTATAAACAGGCCTGCTCTTCCCTGCCCTGCCTCACGCCATAGGTGCTGAGCAGCTGCAATAGCCATTACTCTGTTGGAAAGCCAGCTGCTAAGTATTTCCAATATTGAGTCTGCTTTTACGAGTATGCTGAAAGCATCTAGAAGTACTCAGATATAGCTTAATTCTCTTGAGCTCTGCAAGTTCTACCAATAACTTCTGTTGGAGTTAAGCACTGTATAATCATACAAAATACAGGCATCTCCTGTTTTCTCCCTCCCATCTTGAGCCTCTTCCTTGTACAGCAAACAGCTTCCTTGACTGACTTTTGAAAGAGAGCAGCTAAGAAACACTGTTTTCAATACATTGTTTTATTGTCTATGCAGTATCTAATGTATACTTGATATGTTGCAGAAGAAATAGGGGAGCACGATGTGAAATTTATTATAGATACAACACAATGAAGAAAAATGGTGAGGGATAGGAATTAAAGGGATAGATGCAACTATGGCAAAATTTAATAGCTGTTGAAGTTAATCGTGTGTGTTTTCCTGTTTCTTTGCTGTCTTAAAATTTTATTTTAAAATAAAGCATGTATTTCAGAGAGAAGCGAGAAAGGGAAAGAGGAGGAAAACTTGTAATAAACTTAGAACACAAGAGGAAGGCTGGAAAAGGAGATCTAGAGAACAGAAAAAGGAGAAAAGTATTGCTTATGCAACTGTAGCAGGATAAGTTGTCATGAGCAGCAGAAAGGGAAGATATTTGAACCAAAGATAAGGAAGGACAAATAGAAATTGGAAATACTGGAGAAATGAAGTGGTAAGAATTCATCAGAGCAGGGGAGGAGGGGGAACACGCAAGTGAAAACAGTGGAAAGCAAGAAAAAGAGTAAAGTAGTTCTTCAGTGAATGTAGAAGTGAAGAGAAGGCATATTTCATAATATGGTTTGATAGTTTGAAATGGGCTAATGCCATATGCCTAAGGAGAAAGGAAATGTTGATTTAACCACGCTGCTGAAACAATAAGAGTCATATACTTGATCTTTATGGGACAGCCCATATAGCACTATCTAAATCTGGTTAGACAAGTACAGATACTTTTATGTGTACAGTAATCTGTGATTGTTTCGTATTAATTGACTTAATCAGACATTGTAGATGTCAGCAGAGCTCATTGAAAGATAAGAATGTATAGACTGACTTTAAAGATTTTTTTTTTATATATTATACAAAAAATTGGGCTATGTCAAAAGAGGAACAGATGCGCACAGTGTTGGATTTTTTTTTTCCTTATATTTCCATCTGCATTTTGTCAGCCCTCTAAATGTAGCCTGAGAGGAGATGGAGCTAGCAGTTTACTTTCTTGGCTTTCTTTTGTTTCTATGCTCCATGTTTCAGGATTATTACTTTACTAAAGCTTTGTGCTGGACTTGTGGGTGAAAGAGAATAAGAAATGCATAATTGTGCTTCCTTTTTTTTTTTCTTTTCTTTTTCCTTTCTCCTCTTCAGACTCCTCTAAAACATCTGTTGAACATAACCACATTGGTTTGTCCCAGTCGGTTTGTGTTTTGAAGGAACACTCTGATATCATGCCACGTTCCTAGAAGTGAGCAAATCAGTTTTAAATTGCCTTATCTGGCTTTTAAAGTAATCACTTCCCTGCTCGTTACTGTCATTCCCTCATAAACATGCACTCCCATTCCTCTTAAGGCCGCCCACTTCAAACATGCTTATGTGGAAATTTAGGTGGCTAAAACTGTGCAAGCATTGCCTTAGCTAGTCGCTGCTGCTCCCTGTTGACTGGGAAGCTGTGATTACCATGCACCAGAAAGCAGGTGCGTAGCCCCAGGAGGTGTAATTCACTCCTAGCTGTAAAGCAAATGAGCTTCTCAGCTGGAAGTACTGAAATACAGAATCTCCGTGCTTCTATTGCTCTTCACTTCTGAAGCACTCTGTTGCAGGACTTAAACCTCAATAATATAACAGTAGTAAAAGAATGTTTGTTTTAATGCTTATCCATCCACCTGACCTCTCCCTTGCATTCAAATTCTGCTATATTCATTTTCAGATCCTCCGTTACCTTTTGATACACATTTATTGTCTTGAAGAAGCTAAATACAAAATTTTCAGTAATACTGAATTCAAAATTCTGTGGTATTTAAAAAAATTTTTTTTTTCTTACTAACTGTTTACTGCAGTTAAGCATATTTACATACAGGTATGTACATACTAATGTTGGGAGAAGAAATGCAGCCTAATGTTTTGAAACTGCATAGGACTCTATGACAACAGAATCCCCATTATACTGGGATACAGTGTTTTCCTTGTGCTGATGGCAAAGTAAGCCTTTTAAATAAAATTGGCAGGCTTAATGCTAAAAAAGCACCTTCACATTACCCATTAATCTATAAAGACAATGCAATCATTTTTTCTGGTAGCTTCTACAATTAAGTTTGTGTGTTAAAATTACGCTTAGTATTGACCATTAGGTCTTGTATTGCAGTACTTCAAAATACTAAAAGGTTTTATATCATTTTTATATAATTTTTTTTGTTTTACTTTGTATGCTTAGATTTATAATACTGTAAAGATTGTCAAAGGATTTCCTTCAGAATGAATTGGGTGAGTGACCAAACAGCTGCCTCCAAAGTCAGCACCAGTGATGTAGTTGAAAGAAAATGCTTTTAGTACAGCCAGCATTGTTAGCCTTAGCTACCCATCACGTTTATCTCCATTGCAACGTGTTCTGTTTTTCATTGGCCCAGGGAACAAGGTGGAAAAATATTTTTCTTTAAAGCACATTCTCTGTTTCGATAGCGTAAGTTTTTGGTGTGGTGAGGCTAATATCTTGTTCCTGTCTTTTATATGGTCAGTTCAAAAGTGATGTTTTATCTTGAAGACAAGGAACAACTATGCTTGAAGAAATGCCTGAGAACACTGTAACTGGAAAAAAATAGCTTAATATTTTTCTCCATTTTTTACTTTGTATCCCAAAGAATGCTTTATGCCTATAGTCGCAGCTCTCTATTGTATAGGAGTAGCAGTAGCTGGATAATGAAAAAAGCTGCTTCTGGAATGCAGTTGTGCCTGAGCCAGAAGCTGCTGTGGCAGGAGGTGCATTGTAGGGGTATGGGTGGCTCTTGCCAGGGGCAGCTGCAGCCTGGCTGGGCCTTTTAGCTATGGTTCGACACTTGCCATGTCTCCGTGCTGAACCTTGCCTTCAGCTCTGATACCTCGTATGCTCCTGGTAATAGAAGCATGGTGATAGAGTTGATCTAGGTCCTGGGATGTCAAGTCGTGCTGAGCATAGCACAGTCTCCATGTAAGAACAAAACTGACCTGGAAGGCTGTACAGCTGTGTTTTATGCAGCATCGTACCTGAGCTAATGCAAGCCAGAGCTGGGGCTGTGTTTGAGGTATCCTTAATTTGCAGGTCAGGTAAATAGCCCACAGATAATGAAACAGCGACTGCAGTTCTTTATTCTGCTTTCCTCTGTATTTGGTCAGTCAGGTTTTACCTCTGAGATAAGCCACTGATGGCCAGCAACCCACACAACTCAGCCTGTTTTGCACAGAGAATAATGAAATTGTGGAAATCCTAACTGTCATCATCAAAATTTGAGATTTTGCATCTGTGCGCCTGCACTGTGTGCTAATTCTGGATAGAGACAAGCCTTGAATCAAGGTCTTGCTGTAAAAACCCTAGCAACCAGCAACAGGGAAATAGCAAACCTCCCATAAAATGTATGAAGGAATTGAGAAATCATCAAATTCAGGACCTGCTATTTTAGGAGTTGTCATAAGAAACTGGAATTAAGGGAAAGAATCAAGTTGTTAGAAAGTGATGTTTCTGTGCTTGTTCTAAAAAAGTTGCTACTGGATGCCTTGCATCCAGTTGTCTTTCACACCAAAGTCATTTCTTTGTGCAGTGTATTAGTTTGAGTTCCTGTCACACTATTTGCGGTGTTGTGGGGCACCCAGAGATGCCTGTCAAAACTCAGGCTTACTGGAAGGTCAGTTCATGTGGAACTAATTGTCACTGTAGTGTAGATTAGCTTAGATCTTTTGAGATAGGAAATCACTAAACATAAATAAAGTTTTGCTATAATCATATTATAGATTTAGTTGCTCTGGTCTGTTAATATTGAACTTCTCAAAACACAAAAAAATTATTTTTTATTCTCATTGTATAAGGACTTATAAGTCCTTAAGATGGCACTCAATTTATGAAAGGGATTTCATGACCTGGTTGTGTGTTACAAAAAAAACCCAGGGTGTCCGAGGTACCTTTCAGTCCTGGGTCCCAGTGAGATCTGATTTGCAGAAGTGTTAAGTTGTCCCAACTGCAAATCATAGCATGGAGAGATCTAATCTGAGTATGAAAAAATACTATAAACTCTTTCAAGTGTACTAGAGTATTTGGCATTTGATTTCTTAGGGATCTAGAATTATTAAGTGCTTTTGCTAGAGAAGACAATTCTGTGAAAATCTTGAAGACGTGGGGAAACTAGGAGGGTTTTTTTTAATGTTACTTGTCCCAGAAAGAATTTACTAGGGAAGCGAAATGTCTGTCATAGTTTTGAATGTTAAAGAAGTAAAGAAATTTGCATAATCATTGCTTAGCAGTAGTATAAATTAGGTTGTACATAGCAAGTATTCCTAGGTATGTTTCTGGAATATAAAATTTTATTTATATTTGAAATATGAAGACTGTACCTCATGTTAAAGATTTCCAGTGCATCTTGCATGACATAAATTAATAGATGAAAAGGGGTGGAGGTAAAAGAGGTTGAAAACGGAAATCATTATTGTTCCTGATCTATTAAACAGAAAAAAGAAAGCTTTGAGATCTAGTGTTAGAACACAGAACTTATGTTGCTAAAATAAAACCTTGGGAAACAAACATGACATTCCTTCATTTGTCAATTTATAATATAATCGGCACAGTATTATGAATGAGCAATAAATTTGATTTAAAAATACATAGACATTGTGAGTGCCTAATGCTACAAGTTTGAGTGAAACTACTCTGCTTTGTAGTACAGCAGTAATAATAGAATTCTAAACAACTGAAATTATCTTATACATTTCAGTTTAGTAGCTTTATTTTTTTTTCTCTTGCCAGGACTTAGGACAGACAGGGATTGGAAGGGGAAAACAATTTAACTTTCTGTCCTGAAAATTGGTTCCTCTTCCTTGCTCTTTCATTTTCAGTATTTAACACTTTGGATTTTGTATCTCAGTTCTCCTTGCTTAAAATAATAATATTAATACCATCTCATTAAAAGATTTAAAGTTTAAAACCTTTAAATGCCACTAGTGGAGCATGCCAGAGGAACCCTTGGGAAAATTCATAATTCTGGATTAATTGCAGGGTTTGATTAGCAATGGGTAAGTAACAGAACCACACACATTGTATGGTGAGAATGAAGTGAATTACTGGCTTCATTCGGTAAGCACTCGCTTTCCAGTGCATTAAATAAGGCAGAAGTTCTATAGGGGTAAAAAGTCCCATAAAGACCATCAAAATGTGTTCTTACAAGGATGCCAAATGAAGGTTGCAAAACAAGCCATATTGCTGACACTCACTAATTTTACTTTCAGTTTCATGTAAAAAATGCTTTATTACAGAAATGTTGATCCTGAAAGGTCCCCTTGTGTTTACTTACATTAAAAGATGCATTGTGAAGATTGATTAGCCAATCTGTAAAATAGCACAGAGGTAAAAATCAGGCATTAGGTGAAAATCATTGCAGAGTTTCAGAACACGTTTGTATTTTTGACTAATGGACTAAGAACATGTTTGTATTTTTGACTAATGGACTAAGAACAATTTCTTAAAACTTTCCACAGACCCACACAGATCACAGGCATCCTGTGCTCATTATGCTGTCTTCTCGGGTTTTGCTGAGTTTTCCTTATTTTTATCAGGAGCTATGCTTGGGCATGGGGGGTTTATAGTTATGCTTTGGTTATAGTTACGTGTGTGGTTTTTTTTTTTTTTTTTTTGCTTTTCTTTTGGTCATTATATTAATGTTGTGTGATCTGGGATAGTTATATTCAAAAATACAGTATTTTTGTTGTCACCAACCTTCTAAACGGCTGACAGACTAAAGCACTGGAGTAAAAAATAAGAGAAACAGTATTCTAACATACACATTGCTCCAAGATGGGGAAATCCATCATTCAGTCTCTGTTCTTCAGAAAATAATAAGGGCATGTTTTGACTTTGTTTTTAGCTTTTCAGGTCACTTCTGAGAATTTTTATTCACTGTTAAAATAAGTTTCTTGAATTGTTGAAAGGGGACAGGGGAAACATCTGTTTTCTTTCTGAAATGTTTGTACTTCACTGTATACATGTTGTATGACCTATTTAAAAGCTCTGGGCTTTTGGAGTTTTCTATAAAGGTATGTGTTCTAGCTGGTTGTACAAGAGCTTAAAGAATTACCTCGTTTGCAAAGTTTTATCAAGAAAGCCATAAGTCAGAGTTTGAGCCTGATGGTCTTTTACAGTGTTTCTTCAACATTGTTCTTCTAAACCTGTTCTTGCAAACGCTGTCACGCAGTGTGTGTACTAGTGAGACAGCTTCAGAATTCCACAGCTGTAGCATATAAAACCGTTTCATCACAGAGCATAAGGCAGTTTTAGATGTAACAGTGTTCATTTCACTTCTTTTAGCAGTATTTTCTTCTACAGTTAAATAGGAAAGCAAACTACTCCCTATGCTGATGATAATACAAACCTTTGTGTTTGCATAGTTTTTTCTTTAAAGAACAAATAAAGCCTTTGCAAAATATTTCTAACCTTTGCTCCGCTAGTGCCCTTGAGAAACTCCTTTGTTATAATTTCTATATATGAGGAAAACTGTCTGGATCACTTTAGAGAGTGTCTCTTTTGGTGTTTTCAGAAGTGACTAGTGACTTTGAAACTTTCAGTGTTATTTGCTTTATGTCAACTGGCATGTAAAAAGGGTGTTCAAAATACATAGCAACATAAATGTCCTGCTCACAGAAATTGTTATTCAGTCCTGGATTTAGAACAGTGGTCTGAGTGTGTAGTTCTTTTTCAGGGTTACAGCTAATGGTAGTATAGATAATATAAATGAAAAGTTACTTTACTGTGTAACAGTGTTAATTGATAAGTCTCTATATTTCCAAGGTGATTTTTTTTTTATGCTTCTAATGAACATGCTTGAGTTTTATCCAGTTTCCATGATGCCATATTCGTCATTCTGCATTTGAATTTGGACATAAGATTCAGTAGTTTGAATACTAGAAACATCTGCATAAATATTACAGAGGGTGTATCTGTTTCTTATTTTGCTATTATGATATTAACACTTATTCTGAGTTCAAAGTGTTAAAATACAAAAATCTGTGGTTGATTAAAGTATAGAATAAAAGGTTTTTGAACAGACAGTAAACAGTGTGTTATGTCTTGTAGCATGCCCTGTTTAAAACTGTGTTTTAAACTTTTCTACAGAGCACACCTGCAACGTCAATACCAACAGTGCAAGTACAGGGCCAGCAGATCAATTTGCAGCCGCCTTCATACACTGCAGCAAGTCAGCATGCGGAGCAGATGAAAAAACCTGGACAGAACTTCATGTGTCTGTGGCAGTCTTGTAAAAAGTAAATGGCTCCTTTATTTAACTACCGTTTACTAATAGATAGCAAATGCTTTATACATAGAAAGTGATGGTGCAAGTTCTAGCCATTCTATTTCCCTGAGTTACCTTATACTTTGTCAGTGGGGAAAAGAAAAAGGGAAAAAGGTTGATGAAGCTGAAGCTGAGATGGGGGGAGGGGGGAGAAACAAGGTATATAACTGCTCTTAATTACCTTTCAGAGCATAAAATGCGTATTTCTTGGCTTTCTTTTAATATATTGATTCTCCAGTAATAAATACTTTCATGTAGTTAAGTAAAAATGCTTAATTTTCCTTAGCTCTGAAGCTGGTTCTCTGTATTGCAAATATAAAAATACTTACTGTACTCCAGTTGCAAATCAAGTCTTGAAAATCATTTTCTTTGTTTCTAGTTATTAATGTCTTTCTTGTATTTCCAGTTTTGCAAGAGCAGGGTGTGCACTTCAATGTCCTGGTCAAAGTCTTATTTAGAATATGACTAATTTTAGTAATTATGGTACCATTTGTATGCCACAGGATTCCATTGTCATGAAAGGAAATAAATGCTTGAAACAAGAAACTTAACCTTAATACTAGGCAGCAAAAGATTAGATTTTTTTTTGTTTTGTTGTTTTTGTTGTTGTTCAAAAAAAAGGGGGGAAGGGGTGAACTAAACAGACTTCTTTGGATGTATGCTTATAAAAAATTGTGATAGCCCCCTGTTATTGATATGTATATATTGACACTGATTTTTAAAATACCATGGATTTGTGAATGTGTTTAGTTGTCAGTGCAGTGTAGAGATTGATGAAACAAAGACAGTTGTCCAATAGCCACTGTGGAAAAAAATGAGAGAAATTATATAACGCACAAGACGGTCATGAAAAAGGGTGAGACACTTCGTTATAGCTGTAGGAGAAGACCAAGGGAGCATCAGGACAAGCTGATCTGGCAGAAAGCTCGTGCATAAGCATTCAGAAAGTAGAGATGGAAGGATAGAAAAATTAAAAATCTTTGGAATTAAAATTTTTGGAACTGATGGTGAAAAGGGGGTAATTGAATAGCACTTGATGAATACTGAGAGCTAGTTAATCTGTGTACCCTTAAAATTGCAGATTCTTTCTTTTATTCTTTCTCTTACAAACATAATTCAAAGATCATTAAATCAGTGGCAAGACATACCAGTTTTAGATGAGATTCCAGCTGGTACTGTAAAGCTCTGGCATTTTTTAAATGTTTGCCATATTTTCCCCTTAGAAGTGGTTTTGTTTCTTTCGTAGGTGATGTTTCTCTATGTAAGAAATACATACAAGGCTACTGAGGTCCTTTACTTCTAATAAATGTAACTCTAGAGCCATACTCTCCTGGCTACATGATAGCTGCATAAACACCTGTGCTGATATAAGCTGTGGTGGAAATGAGAAGCTAGGACTCATTCTTACAGTAGCCTTGCCAGTTTATTACCATCTTAAAATGTTTGGTGAACTGCACTTTAGAAGCATAAGTTAGTCACCAAGTTTCTTTTATGCCTTAAGTTAGATGGGATGCTTTGTGTGGAAGTGAGGTGAGTGCTAATCATGGAACAGGCTAATACTGTCCACATGTGAACTAAGATGCGAGTACACGCAGGCAGATCTTAAAGGGGGAGGGAAGACAATGCAACTGTGATTACCTTGCATCATCAGTGCAAGTCTTTCTTAATTTATGTGTTCCAACAAGGCTTCCTGATACTGAAGTTAAGAGCTGCAGGACCCATATTTCACAAGTTAATTTTCTCATTTTGTTTCAAAGATGGTGTATTACTTCTGTTGCTTTAATTTCTCCTATTGTTACTTACCATACAGATTTTTGTTCATAGTTAAGTTTCATTATTTTTTAAAAGTCTTCAGAGATTTTTGGATTGATGCTATGTAGTCCTTTTGACACACAGCTCTTGTTCGTACACTGTTTCTAGTTTTAAAAATTGTTTCAGTATCTTAGCACCTCCCCCCACAGCCTAAAAGCAATTTAGATAAATATTATTCTAGCATTCTCTGTGGTGAGGACAGAACCAAAGTGTTAATTTAGCATCTTCATCATATATTTTTTTTCTATTAATGTGCCTTCAACAACCTGATAAAAATAGGAGCATCAAACCTCCTATAGGCTTCCTGCTTCTAATAGACATAAAAACTCCTCACCTACTATTGAGATATATAATGAAAACATTTATAATCTTAGCTGTTTTTACTGAATTGTTTCCGTGGGACAAAAGAAGATTCTGGTGACTGGGTCATTATCCTACTTTTTGAACTTTACGTCCAATAGTTGATTTCATTAATGTTTGGTTAGCAATTTTTTCTGTAGCTATTCAGCAGGCAGGTTCATAATAGTAGGATGATAGAACAGTGCAGTGTTTCTTTTGTGGTGTTTGCTGGCATTTAATGAACCAGAAAGATATGACAGGAGGTGAATTTTGGTACAGTTATTTGCACTAGTTTCTTTGAGCATGTTTAGTTTAATTCTCACAAAACGTTAGCATTAAATTTTCCTTCAAGGATGTATTGCAGGAGGCTGTGAAGACCTCCAATAACATTTTACTGACAATCACAATAAATATTATGTGTTCTTTTCCTGCTCACTCACTTGCCTGCTGTGGTCAGTAGAACTCTGAAGGATTTTTTCAGAATTTAATTTGCAAACATTATACCAAGATGTTTAAATAAAATGTAAGTGTTAGTAGTGTAGTATATAACATGTTCATTATGATAGTGTCTGAAGGCCACAACCAGATCAGGTGCAATTATGCAAATACTTGTAATGATTGGCCTCTTCAAAATGAGTTCTGGTTTAGTACCTGAAGTAGAAGTAAAACTCTCAAAGCTGTCAGTCAACAACAGTACTTTGTTGCATTGAGGATGTAGCAGAAATTAGGTGCTTCCCTTTGAAGTTTGGCTGTCTGCAAGGGGCCGCTAATTATATTCAGCTTAGTTTAAAAGCTGCTATTTTGTTTCACAGGTAGACAGGAGATGTCTGCTCTTGAATTGCTTTGTATTTAAAAAAGTAAATTGGAAATGCTCTGAAATCTGCGCTGCCTGACGAGTCAGCTATTACTTTAATGTTCTGCTCAGCAGCTGAACAGAACAGTGGAGAAATTAAGTGGGAGACAAAGAGTTGAGACAAAACTCAACTGACCATGTTCTCAGTACTTCAGGCTTTTTTATTATGTTGCTTTAAGTCTTATGAATAAATAGATGTTTCTTTTCTGAATAAATTTAAAGTTCTGCAGACTAATACTGTAGATTCTGATTATTCAAGTATAGCAGTGAATGTATTATACCACGAATGACTTAACATGATTGAAGTAGCTTTATTTTTCTTAAAATAAAGCATGTTGAATAAAATGTTTCAAACTACATTTTGGATTTCACTTATGCCATGAAATTTGTTGAATCCATGTCAGGGATTATTCATGAATAGGTCTGTGCCAGACTTAAGTTTACGTGCTGACTTTCCCCTTTATTGTGGGAAGACCTTTTCCCATCCTCTGAAGCATCAACTTTTGTTGTGGAGCGAATGTAGATCTAAAGCGTTGTATTTTCACTTGCTACCATGGGCTCAGTGGACCAAGAACAAGAGGCAGATATTTCTCCTCCATCCTCCCTTCAGGAAGAGCTGACTGGTATGGAAAAGACTAATGCAGTATTTATTGCCTCTAAGGAAAATAATTGCCGTGTTATAGGCAGTTACTGCAATAGTATTCAGCTTTTGACTGAGACCTTGCAATAGGATTCAGCTTATAACTGAGACTGGTCTCTGGATGAAATTAACTCTGACACCTCTGTGGGATTCAGGTAATAGTATCTGTTCACTTAGACCTACATATTGATTGCAGGTATGTTTGTATAATGAACAGTATTGAAATGAGTAGTGGGATATGGAAGGAGGTGATGGGGTTAAAGCACCTTCTAGTCTGGTATTCATATGCTAAGAGTTCTGACTTGAACCAGTCCGGGGGTTTAAGATGTTGCCTCCTCCTTGGCTGCTTACCGTAAGTCTTTAGTTGGAGGTTATCTGCCTCTTGGCACTGTTCAGCCCAGTCAGTTCAGCCAAACATCTTAATGCAAATATTTTTCTTGTTAATTGAAACTAAATTACTGGCAAGTGAAGTGGAGTGACTGAGGTGGGTGCATGTGTTCCCTCTTCAGTCAGACTGCTAGAGCAGCAGTCTCCCACACGTGTGTGAAGACAACTTGTGATAATGGCTTCCCAAATGGCAGCAGCCAGGTTACTAGACCCATTCTGCCCAAGCCTTAAGTGTGCTGGCAAACTGGGTTAGCAGCTTGCAATTCACTTCAATGCAGCTGAGTCGTTTTGTTTATTTTGGCTGTTTTTTCTCTGTTAAAATAAAGAATGTGATTTGTAACACTTGATACATATTTTAAGGTATGTCTAGGCTAAAAAGTCTTTTAAAGAGTTATCCACTATTTTCATGTAATAGATTTTAAAATCTGGTGGTCCCCATTACCATCTCATAAAACTTAAAATAGCCCATCTTTTGTCTGCATGGCAATTTGAAAATAGAGATTTAAGAACTGCTGACTTAACAGTTTTCTGCAGGTGGCATTCACAAGGAATTGTAATTTTTCTACCACTTCAAAATGGAAGAAAACTCTCAACAGGGTGAAATCACTGTAAGATATGTCGTACCTGTGCTTTCACCAAATAGAATATGGAGAAAATGCACAGGAAGTGCATGAAATACAACATTCTTAGCTGTTGACAGTTCAGTACTATATTTTGCTTGGACTGAACAGAACTTGTCTGTTGGAATTAACATACATTATTCCTTTAGTAAAGCTTAAATAAAAAAAATAGATCCATAGTATTTAAACAGTGTTCAGCAAAATAGATCCATAGTATTTAAACAGTGTTCAGCAAAATCATATTGACATTTATAGGTAGCTAACTGGTAATATATATATACATGTTCTTCCTTCTAAATTTTTATGCCTTTTCATCAATGCATGTTTCTTTTCTCAGAAAATAAATTTTAGCTGGTATTGGCCTATATTTGTGATATTTGTGCTTTACCACTAACTGGAAAAAAAAATTACAACCTTTTTTCCCCTCTTCTTTTCTACTTGTAGGTGGTTTCAAACACCATCACAAGTTTTCTATCATGCAGCAACTGAACATGGAGGAAAAGATGTCTACCCAGGCCAGTGCTTATGGGAGGGATGTGAACCTTTCCAGCGGCAGAGGTTTTCGTTCATTACCCATTTACAGGTGCGGATTTTATTTCACATTTTATTTCAGAAAATAGCGGGAATTTCATGGTAAGTTTTCGTACACCTTTCTCACTATTTTCCTTTTTTCTCCAACCAGGATAAGCACTGTTCCAGAGATGCTTTGCTTGCAGGCTTAAAGCAAGATGAACATGGGCAAGCAGGAAATCAGAAACCTTCCAATAAGTAAGAGACTTGAGCCTCATTAGCAATGGGAGGGCGGGGGACAGAAATCGTTGGAAGAACTTTGTGTATTTATAACTTGGCTTATCAGGTGTAACTCTACATAGAGTGTAACAGTCAAATTTCATGTCATTTACAGTGATGCAAAATGGGCAAGAGAAGAATTACATTGTGGTGTGGGAGATGTATATAAAAAGGACAGGTAGTTCTTTAAGGTATATTGGTCAGTACTCTGTGACAAACATTGTTCTCCACATATTCTCCTGATTTTCCCAGACAGACAGCATTTTATAACTTCTGTTGCAACAGAAAAGTGCTGGTAATTAAATTAAAAGTTATTCACTGTTTACAGTGCAGCTGTTTTAGTGCTCTTAAACTACAGCTGAGTTGGACTGTCTTGTAACTTGCTGTGTTCCTTCCAGGTTTGTGCTCTAAATTTGGGTTGATTTGATCCAGGGATTCTTGTAATAAATGTCCCTTTAAACAAACAAACAAGATAAATACAGTCTTCTGAGGTTTTTTTAAATTTTGCGCTGTTACCTGGAATCAGACTTGGCTCTCCTCTCTCCCAAAATGATTTCAGCCATCTGGGATTAATATTGGCCAGTGCAATCCCATTGCTTGGGGTTTGTGGGGATGGTGGAGTTATATTGGAGGTATTCAGGGTTCAGTTACTTGTGTAAGTGTACTAAGACTAGGGCTTTGTTAGTAGCTAAGTGGAATCTCTTCGTTGCAAGCCAAAGATGTGATTACATGGTCCCAGGCAGATTTTGCAGTCTGTTTTGTGGCTAGTTCAATTGCTACAAAGCAGCTGGAGGCAGCAGAGAAAGACAGCTGAGTGTGAAAGCCAAGAAATTTAGTTATTTTTATTAAAAAATAGAAAGACACCCAAATCTTCTTAACACTGATGTGTGGTGGCTTGTTTCCTTACACTGAGCAGCATTCAGACTTCTGAAAACCACAGAATGAAGAATGATAGTAATGTAATCTTAAACACCTGATAAGTGGGAAGCAAAAGGCTTATATAAATCTACTACCATGACATGATCTTAACTCTGCCCTTTCAGAAATGTTCCATCACACAGATAACACATCCAATAGCTCTGTATCCTTGCAGGATTCTTCAGGGTTGACACACGTAAGCATAATACAAAAAAAAACAGCCTTTCATACATCCTCTCTTGTAAGGCAGAATTCCCTAATTAGGTCAGATTCAGAAAGCAGGAATTTATGCATACCCAGTTTTCACTTAAATATTGAGACTGCAGTACTGCAAGATACTAAGGATATGATTTCAGAAGATGAGTTGAAATAAGAGCTTCCTACTGCTCAAAGTAAGAGTTTCTGCTCTCCCTGCCATCTTTTTCCTTCTCATAGCCGTGCATTCTCGTATGTGCTTACGGAGAATTGGCTTTAGCTTTTGTCTGATTGTATTGTAAACCAACTCTGTTTTAACAAAATAAAACAAAACTAATCAAAGAAAAAGTGGGTTTGCCAGATTGATGAGTTGAATGGACTTATCTTGAAGTTGATTGAACGCCCGTGCGAGGGAGGCTGGAAAGAAAGGAAGAAGACCTTTCTGTGTCAGCACCTGTGAGCAGTTAATGCTGCTCAGCTGTGTCATGAAACCATACTTTTAGAGATTCGTTGTCCATTTCCTTCACTCTCTTCCCCCACATCTCTATCACCCCTCTTTTCTCAAAAAGAAGTCAACAAACAGGAAAGCACATACTTGGATTATATGTATTTCAGCTTTCTAAGAGGTGCATTTAGAACAGCCTCCATAGATGAATCTTTGTCTTTCTCAATATGAAGAAAACAAAAATGTTCCAATAACAAGAGTGGAAAATGAATAATTACTGTGATCCCCAGTCTCCTATAAAAAAATATGTTGTTGCCCAACAAACAGTTTATTAACTCAGCCCCTGTGCCTCTCTTGCCTTCATAAAGATTTTCAAAATCTATTTTCTATTCAGGAGAGGATGACAGTGTGATTATGGTTAAAGATTTTAGGGAGGAGGTCTATCTGTTCATTTCCTGTTTTGTATCACATGAACCCTTTTGCTTATTTGTAACCAGAATTTCTTCTTGTTAGAATTTCAAATTATGAAGAAGGCTTTCTGAATACAGACTTCAAGTTTTAAGCTTAGAATATACATTTACCCTGAAAGATGCCTAAATAACTTTGTTACAAACTAACTTTAAATTTAAAAAATAGAACATTTACTCCAACTTTATGCTTATGCTTACGTTTGCAAGTAAGCACTACTGTATATTTCTAATACACTGAAATGTTCTAACCAGGTTCTACTAGAGTATTAAAGGACTTCATAATAATATTGTTTAATATACCGAAGCTCAGTGATATTTTTCACCATTGATAAAACAATATTTTCCTTTGAGATGACATTATGACACTTAACAAAAAAAAGACTTTTTAAGGAAGATTGCATATTTAAACATTCTAATCTAATTGTATGAGAAATTCTAGTTTTACATGAAATAAAGCTTTGACTTCAGTGTTAATACTGAAAATAAAGGGTTTGCTTCTGCTATGTTTATCTGTAGCAGCTTTCTAAAATACCTTGCTTAATTTATTAATCTCAATTTGAAAGCTGCAGTAACAGGTAATTGGTTTTACAAATGTTTGATCTGATTTAACAATTAGATGTTTTATGTCCTAGATCATAACTTAAATCATGTTACTTAAAAGTGCTCCCCACTAACCAAAAATAATGTGTATTTTATATTGTCCTAATGTGTAATGGTCCCAGTGAGCTGTGCCAGGTTTTAAACAGCCATATTTTAAGGACATTCTCTGGCCAAATCTCAGATGACATCTGCATAGCCACTGTCACTGTTCCTATTAAACCCTGGCTGATAAAACATTCCTTTAAATAGGTACTCTTCAGGAGCAGTGACTATGTCATTAGTACAAGATGTTACTTTTCCATCACAAATGCCATGGGTAATGAGCGGTACTTCCTGAAGAGAAGTGTTTTTTTTCATGTGAAATAAATCCAATGACTCTTCTGAAAGCTTCCCACCAAGGCTTCTCTCTGTGGAAACAAAAGACACATCAGCACCAAGTACTAAGAGCTCTTTGTCTCTCTGTTAAAATAGGTTAAAAATTTGTCAAAATAATTTTTCAGAGGTGCTAGCTTCATAATAATCTGCTAGAAAGTGGTGCAAAGCTTATATTTAATAATTCTCTCTTGCTACTATAGGCAGCCACCTGCAGGGGGTACTGCCTCTGCTCCCAGAACGCAGAAGGCCATTGTGAATCATCCGAGCGCTGCCCTCATGGCATTAAGGAGGGGATCAAGAAACCTTGTCTTCAGAGATTTCACAGTAAGTGATGTTTGGCTTGAGTATTAGATATCAATTGTTGCCTTCTATTATGGGGGTGTTAATTTTTTTTTCCCTTTCTTTTTGTAGGATGAAAAAGAGGGACCAATAACTAAACACATCCGATTAACAGCTGCCTTAATATTAAAAAATATTGGTAAATACTCAGAATGTGGTCGCAGGTAAGCATCATATGATTCTTCTGATATGAGTGGGCAGTATTGTTTCTGTCCTTTTGAGTAACACACAATAGGTAGGTTTTACATGTGATCCTTTAAAGAACAATATGTATATTGAAAGTACTGTTTCTTTACCAATTCTGCATTGTTTAGTTCCCCGCACAAGCACTCTACATCATCTTACCTGAGATATTTGTGATCCAGACTTGTGAAACGTGTCTGGTAAACTTGACAGATTAAGCTTTTGGAGAGAAACCAGAGAAGATTTTCCTCCTGAAGGAGGTACTATGTGACTCTGAAAATTAATTCTCGTGAAAGAAATCTCCCATTGGCAGTACCCTTTTATCTCAACCTGAGAAAGAGGTGAATTATCTTTTACAGAGAGTCTCTTAAGTTTGTGGAATGACACACAGTCACATTCTGTACCCACTGCCTCCCTGTTACTTTCCCCTCCAAATTTGGGTTAATTCGAATGAATGGCCCCATCAGGTTTCCTCTACTTGTAGAAAGTCCATCAGTAAGTAAATAGAACAATACTGACTTATGGTACTAAGTAAGAAATGTTCTTTATAGTATGGAAGGAAAAGTAGTTACTTAACCATGCCAGTGATCAAAATGCACAGCACTTTTGTTTTTCTGACAATTTACAGGCTGAGTATTTTCTCATTTTTGGTTGCTTTGTTTCACAGCTTCATAATAATGGAAGTAATTATTTCTAATAAGTATTTGTTAATTATGTCTAAAGCCTGGAAATTGGGAGATTTCCTAATTCTATTTCTAAAAAGGAGTCTTGGGACTAGTTGTAGAACTCTTACTGCTGTCTTCAGCTACCTAATTGGAGGGTTTAGTGAAGACAGAGCCAAACTCTTCTTAGGGAGCACAGTAAAAGGATGAGGGCCAACAGACAGAAGTTGCAGCAAGGGAAATTCCAATGAGATATCGCAGGGGAAAAAATAAAAATTCGCAAGAGTGATCAGACATTGGAACAAGCTGCCCAAAGAGATTGTGCAATCTCTGTCCTCTTAGATACTCAACCCAAAACTGGATATAATCCTGAACAATCTGTTCCAACTTAAGAATTGGCCTGGCTTTGAGCAGGGGTTAGATCACATAGCTTCCAGTAACCTGAGTTACTCTGTGATCTCAGTGTTCATAGGTTTAAGATAAGTCTAAAACTTTAGACCTTTAACATATAATCTTCATAAAGTTTTTTTTAGCACTTTTCTAATGATTAATTCTGAATTTTTGTCTCTTTCAGTGTTAAAAAACCATTTACCATTGACA